>NC_064853.1:108646796-109313984 GCF_024139225.1 Suncus etruscus
TGAGGACTATAAGTTGTGACTACCCTCTGTAGTATTGTCCACTGCATCTTAAGTATAGATGTACTTTTCCTAAAGAGCAACTGACAGCGAGGGATTTATTCAACATAGATTGAATTGATGAAGAATACTAAAGGAGAGAGGGAGAGAAGTAGAGGGAAAAGAGAGAAAAATGAAAAAAAAATAGTGATTTGCCAAAAACATGTTCAATGAGTGGGACCTGTAACATAAGTCTGTGATACAACATTGACTGTTCCACTGGTCTGAATGATCATATGCTTGAGGTCCTAATAGAAGACATGAACAAAAGGAAGTGAGTAAATTAGAGTATTTTATCGAAGTATTGTCATAAGGAGCACTGTATATGGTATCCAGTGTGATTTAATACAAAGGTTTAAAATTAGGGTGTCCACCCTTTGTTTCCAAGGTTCACTGTGGACAAAGAAGCTGAAGGCTTATTTTATACTGGGTAAAATTAAGGCATTAAAGCATATTGTTAGTAATCACTGTATCAGTAGTCCCAAGCTTCCAATCATACTCTGCTCTTCGTTCTGTGGATAAATACATTAGGACATTATTATAGACCATTGTATTTAGAAGTTGATTGCATACCTGTTCACTCTGAGCTGTTGTTTCAGTTGTTGCTGGTTTCTTTAAGTTATAATAGGTGTTCACATCTTTATGTTGCCCCCCTTCTACTTTGTTTGAATACTTCTCCTCATTGTAAGCTGGCACCTATGACGTTTGAAATTTCTACCCTTTTGATCCTTGCATTTATTCATAGATTACTTTATGTAAATGGTATATATTCTAAATACCTCAAAGAAGTGCTATCATCCTGTATTTATCCTTCTTCTGGCTTACTTCATTTAACATAATATTTTCATCCATGTTGCTGCAAAATCCATAATTGTATCATTTTAACTAATGTATAGTATTCCATTGTGTATAAATACCACATCTTCATGACCCAATCATTTGTTGCTGGGCATTGAGGTTAGTTCCAAATCTTGGCTATTGTGCTGAGTGCTGTGATAAATAGTGGAGTACATACATATTTTGAGATGCATATTGTTCCAGGAGTGCGATTTCTGGGTCATATGGCAGTTCAATTTTGAATTTACTAAGCACCCTTCATACTATTTTCCATAGGAGTTGGACCAGGCAGCATTACCACCAGCAGTGGATTAGTTTTGTTTTCCTTAACACATCCCACCAACAGAAATTGATCCCATTGATTTTTTATGTGTGCCATCCTCACTAATGTAAGGTGGTGCCTCATTGTTGTCTTGATTTGGATTTCCCTAATGATGAGTGAACATGTTTTCATGTGTCTCATGGCCATCTGTTGCTCTTCTTTGGAAAAGTGTCTATTCGTTTCTACTCCCCATTTTTCTGTGGCTTTATTAGGTTTTGTGGAGCCCACCTTTCTGAGTGCTTCGTATATCCTACATATCAACCTTTTATCTGATGTGTCTAATGTGAAAATGTTCTCCCATTCTGTTAGCCGTCTTCTAGATTTAGCCAGTATTTTTTTGTCATACACAAACACTTTAGTTTGATGTAGTCCCATTTATAAAGGTTTGATGCTATTACTCTTGCCATTGGCATTATATCTTAAAGGACATTTTTTGACTTTTTTGAGATATAAGTCTTGAAGTGTTCTGCCTACTTTTCCCTCAATGAGCTTTATAGATTCGGGTCTGATTTCCTGGTCTTTAATCCATTTTTAGTTAATTTTTGTGTAGGTGTGAGATGTGGATCAATCTTTAATTTCTTTAGGTGGTTATCCAGTTGTTCCAATACCATTTGTTGAAGAGACCGTCTTTGTTCCATTTCAGGTTCTTGGATCCTTTGTAAAATATTAGTTGACCATATATTTGGGGGTATACTTCTGGATATATTCTAACCCACTGGTTTGATACTCTGTCTTTGTTCCAGTACCATGCTGTTTTGATGACTAAGGCTTTATAATAAAGTTTCAGATTAGGTAAAGAAATGCCACCCAATTTCTTGTTTATCAGTATGTATTTGGCTAACCTAGGTCTTTTGTGGTTCCAGATGAATTTTGCATGTACGGCAAATGCTCTACCATTGCGCTATCACTCCAGCTTCAATGTTTAACTTCTATGACCATTCCTGTCTTATCCTGACACCTTCTCTGCTTTGGCTTGATATCCATTAATAAAAAGTAGCAAATGAATAATAAACTAATTTGAGAAGAACGTAGAAAATATTTAATTTATGAGATTGGAAACAGTAACTGTTACAGCAGGACAAAAGCAACAGCAGAGGCATGCATAGTGTATACTGTGTCAGGCATGATTTTAGTTACATTGCAAATATCTTATCACTTTTTTTCTTTACAACAAGCCTATAAAAAATGAAGAAATTGAATCTAAATGTATTGGCAAGCCAAGAGTGAGTAATTTTAAAGGTGGGGATTTGAACCTGTATTGATACGATTCTAAGACATATTTTCAATGATTGTTCAGTGTGTTCCTAAGACAGCACTCTGAAAATTTTTCCTTCAACGATAGTATAATAGATAAAATTGTAATGAGTATTAAATATTTAACTTTATTTTATGGTTGAGGTGACACAGTGATAAGATACCACTGTTTAACAGATTCTTTGTGCCTAGGCACAAACTGCCCTTTTTCCCAAATGACTTTTTTTAATCCTCTCAGTAAATTATTTTATAAACTCATGTACCTACTCACCAGCCTCAACAATAACAAAAAAAAAGATGGTTGTTGCATTTCACATTTTTGTCACTCTTGTTCCCCGAATTAACAATAATATAAGGTGAGAGAAGTAGTACATTGGGCTGACCTTTCATGAAAATGATTTATTCTGAGCACAGGATCAGGAGTGAGCTCTGAGCACTTCTGGGTTTGACCCAAATCTTCTGTCTGTCACACAATTCAGTCAAAGAAAACATTATTGTAGAATGAATTGATGGGTTTGAAACAGTTTCCATAGTAGTCAACTATGCATGCTCTGTAATAAATTAAACAAATACATTTCTCTGGGTCTTAACTTAGTTTTCCCACTTCACGATAATGGTCTTGGGGATATTTGCAACTCCAAAACATTATGTATTAAAACTTCTTTATGAACTAAAGTGAAAATGATACCAGTATTATCTGAATATTGTTTTCTATTCTGACATTGTCTAGAATAAATACTGTTGATAGTTTTCAATTATATAAAGAGGTTAATGAAGAAATTCTTAATATCAAGCCTTTAACAATACTATTTGCTATGGAGAATAAAATATTTTTATTTTAAGGGAGATACTTTTAATATTGTAGATTATACAATATATAGATTTTTCTAAAATGATATAAAATCATTTGCCTTTCATGCAAGAGGACACCTATTTTGCATTTAGACTAAGAGCTAATGAAACAATTTCCTTTTTTATTGTTAAAGACAATGGGCAGTTAAACTGTGAGGCTCAAGGTTGAACTCTATTATGTAGTGTGTAGATAGAACATAACTTGATGTGACACTGTCCAATTTATTAGATATTCAGGTTAACAGTAATTTTGGAACCATTCTGTTCTTGAACAAAAGAGAAAAATGTCACTTGGCAAATGTAAATAGGAAGAGATACATTTAAAATTTGATGTAGAAAAATTGGGGTTATTCTGTCACAGAATATAAACATTGCATGGTCTTAGTAAAAATGGTCTCAGAATCAGTTTCAAGGAGAAAAATAAACATTTTTTTCACTTATTGTGGACTACATATTCATAAATGATTTAAATCTAGCAAGGTACTTTGTCCAGAGTATTCAATAGTTTTGTCAATATTTAGTGTGGCCTTTTACTTTTAATTATGGTGTACATACAGCTGAGCTCAGTGCTTATTCATGCTCTGTGTTCAAGGATCACTCTTGGTGGCTACGGAGGCCTTTATGTAGTAATAGAGATCCAACCATGGTTATCCACAAAACAATTACCTTATCAACTACACTTTCTCTGTGCTACCTATATCAGGTACTTTTGTAAACTCATAAATACCAAGTAGATTTATAGGGAAGAAGACATGAAAGAAAGGATTTTAAAATTAAGTCCTGTGAGATAGGGTTTAAAGATATGAGTATTAATGAAGTTTTCTGTGAGACTAGATAGTAATTTTTGTGTGGCTAAAGAAACAGCTGGATTTTTTAATATGACTTTTTTTCATTTCTTTTTTGTGGTCTACACCCAGTGACACTCAGGGGTTATTCCTGGCTCTATACTCAAAAACAACTTGTAACAGTGCTCAGGATTACCATATGGGATACCAGGGATAGAATCCAAATCAGCCATGTGCAAGGCAAGTATTCTATCTTCTATACTAGTTCTCTGGCCCTCCTCATATGATTTTGTTACTGAATAAGAAAAGATTGACAAAATTTCCTCTGTATGGGGAAAGTGATTTGGAAGGAATAGGGAGAACAATTTAATCTGCCCATAGGTTGTCTTCAGCTATTTGGAGAGGCCCTGAAAAGCTCATAATTAGAGACCTGCTGGGAGAGAATGGTTATTCTGTAAGAATTTTGTGGAAGGGTTTTGGCATTCAATAGTCTTATTCATGTTTTTATTTTTATGATCTACATAACTATGAGTTAGATACTGAAGTTTAGAGCCCAAAGTTATATTCATGAATACTGAATTTTAATTGAAGAAATGTAACTGTTCTGATGAAATATTGCCATTGCCTATCAGAAATTCTTCAATTATAATGATGCAAGTTAGTACTGTGAGTAGAAGGTGTAAGAAAGCCTTTTTAAATTGATAGAAGAAAAGTTATTAAGTACCCCTTACTTGTATTCATTCCTGGCCTAAGAAAATGAGGACTAGTGTTTAGGGTGTTGCTTGAGAAGAAAAATTATGTCAATACCTATGAAAGGAAAACTGAAAAAGTGGAATAAAAATTCTTGGTTTATAATACTATTTTGATGAATGTTCTCAGGCGTCACCACAGCTGCTGAAGCTCAAATGACAACTAAGATTTCTGGGTTGGAGTAAGGAGGATAGCATTTGTGTTGATTAATCATTGTTCAGTGAAAAGGTCATAAAGAATTCAAGAGTTTAGGTATGGTAGTTCTCTTCATTGGTAATTGTGACTTTGGAAAACTTGAAAGAGAAATTTCTACCAGCAATGTTCCAGCAGCTCAGAAATGTTAGTTCTTTATTGTTGAATAGGGAGGAAGTATACATGACTGTCCAAAACTATTATTTTCATATCACTTCATTTAACTTGGCATTCTATCTATTTAAAATCAAATTTTATTGTTTAGGCAATTTGCTTTCAAAAGTATTTAAGATTAGTATTGACGTACAATTATTGCTCACCACCTGCCTATGACCTGCCACCATCATGCTCCTTCTGCCTGTTCTTTATAAAATGAAGACTCATAGAATCATTTTTTAACCATTTGTATATGGTCTCAGCTATGAATGTTATTTAGTTTTAGTTTTGTTCTAGTACAATATTTAGAAAAGCAGTCATTTATTTAGCTTTAAGTTAGTATTCTAAAAGTGCTTTTGGTTTCACACTTTTAGACTTTATTTATTTATTTATTTATTTATTCTTTATTTCGCTTTATGGGCCAAAGCCAGTGATGCTCAGGCTATGTGCTCCTGGCTTGGGGGACCATATGGGTTGCCAGGGAGCAAAGGTCCATCCTGGGTTGGCCGCATGCAAAGCAAATGCCCTATTGCTTGCGCCACTGCTCTGGCCCCTGGTTTCACACTTATTACAAACTTCCTTTCACTTCATTGGTTGCACACTTATGTCAGGTGCTGAATTCTAACAATTGGAGTTATGGAGTTGAGGGAATTGGACTACACTAGAATCAAATTTATACATTAAGACATCTTTTTTCTATTATTGTTAAAACACCTGTACTATGCTGCAGTGTTATTGGCCTTTTTAACTCTCTTTTAAGTAAGGGTTTTCTTAGGAAAAATAGGAGAGCACCATGCCCTTTACCAAAAAGATTATTAGAAAATAAAAGTAAATCACAGCACACATTTTGTGGGGGGAAAGTTACTGTGCTTCCTCAAAGTAATAGCTTTTTAATTTAATTATTTTTACTTTAATTATCTGTTTCCTCACTGACTAAATATAGAAAGTATTAATAGCTGCTTTATATGATTTTTATATTTTACTAGTACAATTAATATAACATTGACCTCATACAGTTATCAAAATATCGACCAAAATAAATTAGTAAGTACTAGTATCGCTAGATGCACATTCATGTTTGCACAATCATGTAGATGTATGACTCCTGTCTCCTTTGCAGAAAGCATCTGGTGGGTTGAGAAATGACCTAATTAAGGATTTGACAGTCTGCTGACATGCATCATCTTACTTGTAAATTACATTGATACACATGGAAGAAGGCAACTGTTTCAGGAAGCATCTTAGTCCTTGCCCTTGATTAGTTGTCTTACCTTAGCACTACAAGAATTTCTCCAACAGTAGGCTCATTCCTGAGACTAGGCTGTGCTCATAGTCACATGGCACAGTTAGGGCAATCCAGGTAGACAGAGGCTTCTTTGGAATAAAAGGACCATGATTATAATGAACCCCTGGCAGATTAAATGAAAGATAATTTAGTATTGGGCCGGAGAGATAGCACAGTGGTAGTGCGTTTGCCTTGCATGCAGCCTAACCAGGATGGACGGTGGTGCGAATCCTGGCATCCCATATGGTCCCCCCTTCCCGTGCCTGCTAGAGAGTGACTTCTGAGCACAGAGCCAGGAGTAACCCTTGAGCGTGGCAGGGTGTGACCCAAAAACCAAAAAAAAAAAAAAAAAGAATAATTTAGTCAAGCTCTCTCTGTGAGACTATGTTCTAGTTATTATATTTTAGATCCCAGTGATGCACAGTTCTTATATTTTATACATCACTTCTTTGGGAATAAAATCTACTGCATAGTGAATACTTTAAATTTTTTATGTAAAGACTTTATAATATTGTGATATATATATGTATACACACATATATGTATATATATGTATATCTATATAAAAGACAATCCACCTGGTCTTGCCATTTACAAGCTGAGTGGTGTTATATATGAAATAAAATTAATATCTAAACATTGTGATAGAACATGAGATGAATATTTGTGAAATACAAGAACTTCATAATTCTTATGTAAGGCATTCTTATTGATGATGGAGTTCCAAATATTGTGAAGGTGTTACCGTTTTAAAGGATGATTCCTCCTCTTGGCCATGCAGTGCTCCCCAATGACTCTAAATGCTATTTCTACAGAAAAGCGTAGGAGGCACACTTTTAGCTCTGGCTCTAACTTCCTGAGAAAACTGTGTTCTAAAGCTCTCCTAGAGACAGTAGAGGTTTGTAACGTTTCCTTGCTTGAAAGAGTCAGAATATTCAACGTAGTACCAAGTTCTAAAGAACTTTCAATATGGATTATGGATTGATAGGTACATTATTTTTCTGGAGTTGGGCTCTATAATTTCTGAGTTTTGGCAATAGTAACTAGATAGCTCTTTTTAGAGTCGTTTTTCTCTCTGGATAAGTACTCAGAAACAGAATTGCTAGGTCATTATTTCTCAAAACCACAAATAAAAAAAAGACAGTAATTAGCATGCTGTCAAATGAAATCTAAAGAATTGGCAGGTCATATCCTGACAAATGAGGCTGAAGGAAGAGCGGAGAGCAAAGTCCACTGGCATCAAATACTCCAGGACAGATGTAGTGCACAAAACTTTGACAGAGGCAGTTGTTATTGTGCATAGACAACGGTCTTTGTAAATCTCTTTTCATATACTATTTATTAAGTAAATTGCATGCTAATGATTTTATCTGCTTTCCAGACTAGTAAACTCAAGGATTAGTATTCAAAAATATTAACATAAATTGCCAAAGGATCCTTTCTTCCTCCCTCCCTCCCTCCCTCCCTCCCTCCCTCCCTCCCTCCCTCCCTCCCTCCCTTCCTTCCTTCCTTCCTTCCTTCCTTCCTTCCTTCCTTCCTTCCTTCCTTCCTTCCTTCCTTCCTTCCTTCCTTCCTTCCTTCCTTCCTTTCTTGTTCAAAGTTTCTACTTCTATGAATTTTTAGGCTAAAGAAAATGAGAAAGGTAAGATTCTCAATTTTGGAAATGTCAAAAAAGGAATGTACATTGTTTAGAACTTTAAAATGGAAAGTTTTAAAAGTGCTGAGTTCAGGGGCCAGAGAGATAGCACAGCGACGGGACATTTGCCTTGTATGCCACGAACCCAGGACATACTGGGTTCCATTTCTGACATCCCATATGGTCCCCAGAGCCTGCCTTGGGCAGTTTCTGAGTGCAGAACCAGGAGTAACCCCTGAGTGTTGTAGGGTGTGGACCAAAAACCAATCAGTCAATCAATCAATAAATAAAGTTTAAAAAATAAATAAAAGTGCGAGTTCAGGTAGGATAAAAAGTTTGTATTCATGTAACTTTTAGTTTTAGTGCTTTTGAGTAGAAACTTTTTTTTTGGCTCTATAAATTGAACTGTAAGTTGTTGGCTTGGTCAATATATTCTTATTATTATATTTTAATTTTGGTTTTGGAGGCCACACTCAGCAATGCTCAGGGCTCACTTTCAATTCTGCATTCAGGAATTATTCATGGTGGTGCTCAGGGGAAATCAGGATATATCAGGGATATATGACGTATCCTTATTTGGTACCTGGGGTCAAACTTGGGTCAGTTGTGTGCAAGGCAGTCTCCCTACTCACTGTAATATCAGTCCAGCTGCATGGCTTAGTGCATTTTTAAACAGCAACGAAGAGGGGGCGGGCAGAAAGAGCACAAACTATTTTTTGTCACCTACCCTCTTGAAAATAACAAGTCATTTGAATTTAACTGTTCTCCTCAAACTATTTTTACATAACATGCTGAAATGCAGTTTTTCCTGGAAGCAAGAGGCTGAGCTAAATCAAACCTGAGTATTTGAAAGCAGATCTCTTCTTTATTCCAGTCCTAAGTTTCTAATCTTTAAATTGATGGTGTCAGAATACACGATCACAATCATTCAAGCTTTTATCTGTATACCCTTCCTGTGTTTATTCTCTATGAATGAATAATTCTTAATCTTGACAACAAGCCAGTAGGTCCAATCAAATTTAAAGAACATCAACTTGTCTGACATCAGTCTTTAAACATAAGCCTTGTTGCACATGTCTGGGTGTTGTTACATGAAGGAAATGCATGAACAAAATGAGTTAGCTAAAATATAAGTCAAAATGCAATATGGGTTACTCGAGTTAAATAATGTTCCCTTTAAAGGAACATCTGTTGCTGTGTGTCTGTATAATGTGGGGGGCTTTGCTTTGCTGCAAGGGTTAACTTTTGTGTTTCTTGGGTTTTATAAAATATGCAATTGTAATGTTTATTAGTTTTGATGTTTATAGAGATCCCCAAAGGAAATTTACTATTTTCTTTCAACCCAACCTAATGCTGGGTTGTCACTGGCTAAATCTAGGACTGTTAAGAGTCTTCTGTGATTCTTACTCTTTGCAGGAAAGGAAAGTCAGTCCTAAACATTACCCAGGCCTTTTGGGTCCACACATTCCTTCACAAAAAAAGAATTTGAGGAGGACTCAGTGAAGTAAAATGAGATTTTATTTGGAAGTTCTTAAGAATTGGAAAGAGACAGTGAAAAACAGAGAGAGAGAGAGAGAGAGAGAGAGAGAGAGAGAGAGAGAGACAGAGACAGAGAGAGAGACAGAGACAGAGAGAGATAAAGGGTGAGAAAGAGAAGAGAAAACCCAGTACACAAGTCAATATTCAAGTGTGAAAGTTTACTTTTCAATCAGAGATATGGGTGAGATGTACTCAGGCAGGACACGTATGCTCTTCCTTTATCTAAGATGACATATATAGGATTCTCCCTTGTTCCCCCACCTAGGAAAAAGTCCATTGCTATGATGGTTACCAAGGGGCAGAGTTGCTAGCAGTTGCTGATATTCTTTGATATTCTTTCCTTGGCATTTGTTTCTGCTAGAGCTTTTCTCAGAAAGATGTCCAGCCTTCTCTTGGTCTTTGCTGATAAAGACCCTATCAGATCTTAGTTCTTGGTTCACTAGGTGGGTAGATGGGTTCTGGCAACCTTAGGGTTATTGGTTTTATTAATTCCTAAGACCCATTGCAGTTGGGGAATAAGGGTGAGAGTTCATTCCCTATATGCCTGCTGCCTGCTTCAGTTTCCTTACAGAAAACAAACAAAAAAAGGTGTTTCCTTGCAACATTTCATAAGCACTTGCAAATGATCATGCAGCCTATTTCATAATTTTATGCTTGACCAAAAAAACAAATATTTATGACATCAGTAACAGTTGCCATTGATTTTGTCCTGTGATATTTTTTTTATTCCATCTACTCTCAGTCTGTCTTCTTTCCAGTTAATGATAACACTATATTTCCTTACAGTTGGCTAAAAACAAACCACAAAAAGAGTTTTAAAATCATCTTAAACTTCTTCATTTCTACATAACTAATTTATAATTTGCTAGGAATTTTTTATAGTCTGTTTTTAAATATAAGAATATTCTAACTAATTCTCACCTTTGCAGTTCTTATTCTAATCTAGAGCATCAGTTTTTCTCTGGAGTATTGGAATCACTTGCCAATTGGCCTTTCACCTTCTACCATTATGTCTTGAATCCTAAATGAAAGAGTATCCAAAGTAGCTTTTCAAAATATATCTAGAATATGATATTATTCTTTTTTAAATTCTGGAATATCTTTTTTCATTAGTTATTATAAAAAAATCTTTACAATACCTTCTTGGATGTCTCCTACATTGCTGACTTTATTTCCCTTTTCTTTCTTATCTTGATACCTTTCAATGATCACTTGTCTCAAACAACTCTGATGTATCTATGGTTTTAAAATCATGAAACTCCCTACCCCAGCATTTCACATTTTTGCTCTTATTTATCTTTATTAAAACTATTTATTCCAATATATTTTCTATGTTGTTTATCTCTTTTACTTTATTTTTACTAAAATAGAATCTTCACAAACAGAAATTCGGATCTTTTCCTTGCTACCACTCATTTTGTAGACTAGTGCTCGACTCAGAAATAATGATTAGTAATAATTCAGTTAATTCTATAGAGATGTAAATATGATTAAACTGAAGAACCATAGTTTTCATTCAAGTTCAACTCTTTAAAGTTCCAGTTTCCTTGCCACTGTCCATTCTTTCCTTTATTTTATGAAACTATATAAAAATATATAAAATTATTTTCTTCTGAGAGATCATCTCTCTGAAGCCCTTTGAAATGTGCATGCCTTTACATCTTGGTATGTGGGGATATGAACTCTCCCACTCTATTGGGAAGTTTTCTCCTATATAGGGGAAGATTAGTAGCCATCAAAATCCTGTTAGAACTAGGCACAAATTGAGTTTTCTTCCTTCTCTCCGGTATTCTACTCTTGCAGTTATAGCTACCTTGTTCCTTAAAACAACAATCTTTCCTTCTTCAAAGTTAGTTTGTGGGTTCATTCTTTCTGTGCAACTGCTAAGCATTTCTTTCTGAAGCAGAGTAATGCTTGCCATTCACTCAGATGTACGTATAGGTTCTTGTCTTGAGGATGGTTATTCATTTTTTAGTTTACGTTGTATTTTGTGGAAAGGCAAAGTTAGCAACATTACTCTAATGAATCCAAATAAAAGCCAGGGGAAAACTCAAAATCAAACGTTAAACAAGCAAGTAGACAAAGGAGCAATAGGCAAATCAAGTAATAAATGGAATATAACAATGTGATTTATTTTTATAGAGGACCTTATATATTAACAGAAAAGCAATAAATTTCGATTCAAAGGATTTTTTTGAACTCAATCAACTGCTATTTTATGACCTTGAACAGGATGCCGAGTTTTAATTTCATCTTCTGTTTACTTGGGTAATAGGTCCTGCTGCTTTATCACACAGCTACATCAAGGATTAAGCATGGTCATGGATATAACAATCCCTATCTTTAAAATCCTGTGCTTATGTGAAGGAATATTCTTTTCTCATCATCGCTATCTGTCAGAGTAGAAAATTCAGAATGATATAACATTTCTCCTTAATTCATTTTGTGTATGCTTATCCTGATAACTTATACAAATAAAAACTTATACAAAGACTCTATTTTGATATAACATGTGTCAGTTAGGATAAAGTTTTACTTTTAACAACAAAAATTTACTTTGGTGTTAAAATAGGTTGGAGTTTATTTCTAGTACATAAAACATGTCTCAAGGTATACACTTATAACTTGCATAAGCCTTTTAGAGGACATTGTGAGCCAGGTTTCTATGTTTCTGCTTTTGTATTGCTAACAGCAGTTTCCATCTTGCTTCCAACAGCAAGTTTCCTTTTGATTCAAGATGGCCACTGTAATTCTCATATTATATATGAGTTCTATAGTGGCATCAGAAAGAAACAGAGAACCACATAATGTTTTCCTATAAGCAAAAATCTGTTTTAAATTACTTTATGTTTCTCATAATATACTTTTTGAAAACATCATGGTAGCCCGAAATATATAGCCATGCAACTTATAATTAAACTACAAAATGTGCTTTAATGTGCTTGATTCAAACTGTCTCTTAATCCCAGAGAGAAAAATATTAATGCACATTAAGAGAATATTTTAACTTTCTGCCCCATGACTTTTCTTTATCAAACTAGTCCAACATGAGCATTGATGACATACTTAACTCCATACTTCATGTGTGCATGCTATGTATATAAATATAACTCATAGATATATATATATGTGTGTGTGTGTATATATGTGTGTGTGTGAATAGTTTAAAGAATGTCTTGAAGCATTCCTACAGAGACTTAAAGCTCTTGTTTTAAATTGAGAAATTTCTTTGATAATATTCTGTGATTATCATGGCCAGCATTGCTCTTGTCAAAGTGATTGTTTTTGTAATTTGCATCTAAATTCTTTATCAAATTTCTTTTTTCACTGATGTGTGATAATTGCAAAACTTTTTATCTTAATTCCATGTTAACTTTTAATAATAACTCTAAACTATATCCTTAAGATTGTGTCAATTTTTTTTCCATTCCTGCCTAGTAACTAATGAGCTGTAAATGAATGCTTAAATGTACAAAGTAATTTTCTATTTAAAGGAAATCTGGGATTCTGAAATGAATCCTTTTGTAAAACAAGGAATGTTTCTGCAGTGGAAATAATTACCCTGTAATTTATCTGGCCTTAAGTGGGATTTTCCTATGTTTAGCTTAGTGAGTGGGGTTTGCACTAGGTGACCTGCAGGCATCTTGACTTAGGCATGTCTTCAGAGGTGGCAGCGAGCCCAGTTAGAAGGCAGTTGTTTTCAAGGCTTGACACCACTTTCTCTCCACTCTAATTCATCATCCACTCTGATGCCAGAGAAATGGTTCCTAAAAAACAAATTCACTCAATTCACTGCTTGGCTAAAAATTTTTGCTAGCTTCCTATTGCCTGCTGGATGAAAACCAAGTCTTCTAGCAGAGCACTGTTGGCCCCTGATATTTCGGCCCAACTGCTTTTCTAGCATTGTCTCTGTCATTCCCTTCTCCATGCCATATGTTCAAACCATACGTCATTTCTTCCCATTCTCTAAATATAGTAAACATTTCTCAGCATTTACTTAGAGTAATGCATATGTACTCTGTGTTAGAACTTCCCTTTTCCTGAATACTTGCTTCTTAAGGTTTTGTGTCAAATATCTCTCTGCCAGCTTTCAACAAAGCAGGCATCTGTCTTTTTAATACTATATCACAATTCTCGATTCTGAGACTACTGTGTTTATTTTAATTATCATTACAGTCTGTTAAAGTGTATAACTAGTTATTAAGTTTAGGAGCAGGCAATCATAATCTGACTGTGATGGTGCTATGAAACATTTGAATATTTGACAAAACCCAGAAACTATATATATATCATCTCAGTACAATTATATTTTGATACTTTCATTTCACCAATGAATAAATAAGTTTCAATATGTTTATGTTCAATGCTCAAATACTCTAAAACTCTTTCTCATCCCAATAAACCCCTTGTGTTATGTTCCTGGTCCCCATAAATATAGGCCCCAAGCAGCACTATATCCATGAACCTAATTAGCACCAGACTATGCCTGGTGGGCCAGATTTCTGCTAGTGGTCCTTGAACACTGGAACACACTTTCAACACAACTCCATTAAAAAAAAATATAGTCTCATGATATTTTTCTGCCAATTAAGTCTATATTTTGGACTATGCTCAATTAAGATGTAACCTTGGATGATAACCTCATCAATTTTTCTTAATAGAACATGTACCATCCACTAACCTAAGAATGCTGATTGATAATTAAAACATGATATGTTCATTAATTTGAAATTAGACTATGTTCAAAAATAATTTTTATCATCAGAATACAAGATTACCACCACTGAGGTGAGTTTAAAGTAAATCCCAGAAACTATTTTTAAAGGAGTTAATAAGAATTGTTTTTTTTTTTTTGTTTGTTTGTTTTGGGTTTTTGGGCCACACCCGGTAACGCTCAGGGGTTACTCCTGGCTATGTGCTCAGAAGTTGCTCCTGGCTTGGGGGACCATATGGGACACCGGGGGATCGAACCGCGGTCCGTCCAAGGCTAGCGCAGGCAAGGCAGGCACCTTACCTTTAGCGCCACCGCCCGGCACCAAGAATTGTTAAAACAAGAGTAGAACTTCAGAAATAAATGTAGCTTCCTTTTCAATTTAGTTCCAAACTATTATATTATTTCTCCTACTAAGAATTATTTTTTTAATACCAATGAGTAGTGTTTTCCAAACAAGAAAATAAACATATAAATGGGGTCACTATCTACCCTGCTAACTGAAAAGTATGCTTTTATGTTTTTCAGAATATACATGAAGGATGAGTGATAAATATTCCTGAAATAATTTCAAAAAAATTCTTTGATTGTTTTTTCTTGGAAAAAGGGGTGACAGGAAGATGTTAGTAGTATCTGATAATAATTCTTCAGTCTCGGGCCCAGAGAGATAGCACAGTGGTGTTTGCCTTGCAACCAGCCAATCCAGGACCTAAGGTGGTTGGTTCAAATCCCGGTGTCCCATATGGTCCCCCGTGCCTGCCAGGAGCTATTTCTGAGCAGACAGCCAGGAGTAACCCCTGAGCATCACCGGGTGTGGCCCAAAAACCAAAAAAAAAAAAAAAAAAAAAAAAAAAATCTTCAGTCTCTTAGAAAGTTCTATATAGGGTTTAGGGTTTCATTCTAGGAAGGTTATTTAAAATTTGTAGTACCTAATAATAAGCATTTACAAGTTTAATCTAGCATATTTAATGGGGTAACATAATAAAATTTTATAAATTAATCTCTTACATTGAGGCATTTCAAATCATGTTATACTATTTTTTCAAAGAACTACCATATTTATTTATCCCCAAAGATTATATCTAGTACTCTTACTGCTAATTACTTATAAAGTGCATTTTTACTAAGAGTACTAAAATGCATTTGCAATTTTCTTAATACAAACTTGAAAAATAGAAAGCAAACAGAAACAATTTCTTTTCAAGAGAAAGGCAAAATGGGTCTTTGAACCACCCTGCTTTTAACCAGAACAAAGGAGGTTGGCAGCCTATGTTTACCCAAAACAAAGGTGTTCCCCAGCTTCCTCTTTCTTTTTCACTTATCCCTTTGACATGTAAAAAATTAGACTGGCTTAGGTACTTTTAGCTCTCACTTGACCCTCCCCTAGGTCAAGGGGATTTGAACTGGTAAATAAAGAGAGGTTTCTGTTTGGCAGGCCCAGAGAGACCCTGAGGCAAGAAACCACCCAATTTCATTATTCTCTCTTCTAATTCTGGCTTGGTTTACCCGGGGTTGGAAATATAGTGTGTGGGTTTATTTTATTTATTTATTTCACCTTATTCTGTTCAAAAAAATATTTTGAGAGGGGCTACATAAGTTTTGTTCTGTGGTTTTCCGCAAGAGGTGGGAACCCCCAGAAAAGAGCTAAAAAAAAAAAAGTAGCTGTAATTTGCATAAGCATGGTAAATGCTGGGAAAATAAAAAGGAAAAGAATTTTAAGCAGCAAGGTGATGAGGACATTTTAATCTAGTTACTGTTATAGCTAATTTCTAGGAATCACTGCTAGTGAGAATAGTCTTGGCTATAAACGTGTCATAGGTTAAATTGTGTCTGTATCATTCTCAAAACAATCAGCTTTTCAAAATCCTGTCTTAAGCATATTTAAAAAAACACCTTGGGCTGGAGCGGTGGCACAGTGGTAGGGCAGGGAGTTTACCTTGCATGATGCTGACCCAGGATTGACCATGGTTCTACCCCTAGCATCCCATATGGTCCTCCAAGCCAGGAGCAATTTTTTGAGTGCAGAGCCAGGAGTAACCCCTGAGCATCACCTAGTATGGCCCAAAAACTAAAAAGAAAAAGAAAAAAGCGTACTCTAAAAATTTTTTTCATCTACTTCTCTGAACATAAATATTAGAACATTTCTGCAGATACTTCTTTTGTTTTGTTTTGTTTTTGGGGGGTCACACCCTGCGGCTCACAGGGGTTACTTACTCCTGGCTTTGCGCTCAGAAATCGCTCTGATTAGAGGAACCTTATGGGATGCTGGGGATCAAACCTGCATTCGTCCTGGGTCAGCCATGTGCAAAGCAAAAATGCCCTATTGCTGTGCTACCACACTGGCCCAGTCTGCAGATATTCTTAATTTGAAAACAAGTTCCTAAACAAGACCATTCCTTTTCCATAAACTTCTCTAAACAAAAATCATAAGAACATTTTCGTAGATATATATAGTTTGAAAATAAGTTTGCTAAAACATTCTTATAATGATCACTGTCATAAGAATTTATAGTTATCAAGTTCCTTCTCCATAGACTTCTGTGAACAAAAACATTCTAACATTTTTGCAGACATACTTTGAGAATAAGTTGCTAAATGATATACAGACTCAAGCATCAGAGAAATTGGGAAACATTCACTAGGATAAAAAAGAACCATTAAAAAAAAATCTAACAACATATGCATTCCCCCAGAGCTGTGCAAATAATGTTAAATCACTAGAGTTGGATACATAATTATCTGTTTATAGTGGGGCATAGAACAAAAAAAGTAGCTCTTAAGAGCTAAACAGGTAGAACACACAGTGTAACCAGCAATATAGTGACCAATGTGAATAGGATCAAGAGAGTAACCTAGAGGAGAGATAATTTTTGACCCAGGTGCAGAAGGTTCTGAAAACAGCTTCTCCTCGTTTGAGCTTTGGCTACACTTGGTTTATTCGTCTTTACCCTTTGTAGTAGCTGCTGAAGTCACTTGGGACAGAAAAGCCTTTGGTACCTGAGCCAGAATTTGGGTTGGGGGAATTGATCATCTCCCTGCTGTTGTTCCCCCTCCATTGTGGCTGTCTCTTTGGCTTCAGTCCCATTGTGACCTTGATAAATGGCAGCAGTTTGGGGAGGGAGGAGGTCGAAGACCTGGCAGAAAGAGTCTTTGGTAAAAGAAAGGTGGTGTGTTGGTGTCTGGGATGCTGCCCAGAGTCTTTAGCTTTCTCCCCTTCAATGCCTGCTTCACACCCTCCTGAGGGGACTCTGCCACCAGGGGTGGTGGACCAGCTGTGCAAGGCTGGCAGAACTTATATCAATTGGGAGCATAGCAGCTACTTTTCTCTGGCACACCACCAGATTTGGATATGTTCGCAGCTTATGTACACCTCTCCTTTCGCGACAGCAAACTCCAGTCTACCTATATTAAACTCTACGCAGAAACTTCCTGGGAATGTTTCTCTTAATAGCTGTCCAGTGAACAAAGACATCTTTAGTATCATTTCTGTTGATAAATTTATAGCCATTCCAGACACCCAACTATTCAGTGCCTGTGACTAGGATTGCCAGCCTCGGCCTGTCCATTTGATTCTGGGCTTGGTGGTAGGGATATCTCTGGTCGAGCCATTTTCAGATGTTTTCAGCCAGATGTTCAAGTAGATGAACCAGAGCAATATGGAGTCGTTCAGCTGGGGGGCCATGTGTACCAATGTTCCAGAGAAAGGCATGGCACATTCAGTTCAGCTGGCGTGGGCCATCGTGGTGATTATCCACCAGAGGGGAAAGTCACAAGACTCTCACTATTGTTGGGGTCTTCTTGGGTTCGTGAATCCCTATTCAAGTGCTAGCTATTAAGTAAATCTTCATCCCTTATTTCCATACCTGGGTGATGTAGTCTGAAGCAGGGTACCTGCTGAGAATTAATCAACTAAACTAGGCATAGGAGAGAGAATCATGGAATCAGGTGGCTTCTCACCTCCTGGTCTCTCTGGGCCTGCCAAACCAAAACTGTCTTTAGTTTCCAGTTCAAATCCACACTGGGCAAGGAAGTATCCAGTGAGAGACAAGAGTACTTAAAAGCAAATCTACTTTTACATGTCAAAGGGATAAGTGAAAAAGAAAGAGGAAGCTGGGGAATACTTTGTTTGGGTAAAAGCAGGATGTTCCAATAAATGGGTAATTAAGCAAAGTCAAATAGAATTTTGGTGAGTTATAGGTATTCCCAATACAACACTGAAGGAAGGTGAAACACTTATTTTGGACCTTAGATCAGAGGCAATAGCTTGACTTCACAGACTACTAAGATACTTATTTATTTCCTTATTATATAGCACTTCATAATTTATATATATAAATGATTAATTTTAATAGCTTAAAGCTGAACTGATCTGCTTGGTAGATAATGTATTCATATTAATATTTAAATATACAAATTAACCATATAAAATAATTTAACCTAAAAATATAGTTCCTTAGTTATAGCGTTTACATTTCATGGGCTCAGTAGTTGCATAAAAATATATATTCTTTAATATGCTTCTGTGGTGCTAGAGACTGAACAGGAGTTGAATTTCATGTGTGTGTAGTTTTTTAATCACCTTTTCTGACATCTTATAAGTAAAAAGTGAAAATCCTTTCAAAGGTTTATAATTTAGATCAAGAAATTATAAATAATTTGTCAGAGTCCTTCTTTTATTGTTTAATGAATTATTCAAATTTGTTTTCTAACCTGAGTAATTTTTTTTAAAGACAACATAAAGTACCAGCCGCTATTTACTAGGTTTAATCAGTTCTGCAGGGAAGTCTTATAAATGTCTAGAATTAAAAGCATAGTTTAGAGAATGAGTAGAATTATTAGGCTTAAGATGATACGAATTCAATATAGATCCTGTCTTAAGATACATAGACTTATGATGTTTGTAGTAAAGTTCAACTTGGTTATATAAGCCTTAATTTTGTTGACATTTTTCAATAAAGCTGTGAGCAAATGAATGAAAATGAAGTTGTACCTCATTAGTCAATTTCACATAATTCTAATTACTTTACACTAGAGAACATCTTGTTTAGAAAGATAATTAAGTTAGGTCAAGGTGAAAAACAGGTTATAGAAAAATGCAAATAAAGTTACAGTGTATTAGAAGAGAAAATCTTCAATTAATCTTACCAACCATATCAACTTATAAAAAAGAATATCTAAGATCTATATGTAAGCATAACAGTTGGACACACACACATACATCAAAAGTTTTTCTCAGGAACAGTTACAAAAATTGAAGATCATTAGTTGGCTAGTCTTTTCTCCAAAATAATGGGAACCCTTTTTTGATTAAAAATAGTTGCATTGATGTCTGTCTCATCAAACACCACTTAGTGGGTTGGTATTGCTATTTTTGTTCATTGGAGGAGAGAAAAAAATAAGACCAGTGTAACAGATCTATTAAGGAATTAAATTATTTAGGCCAAAGATGTAGCTTAAGTAGTAGAGCACATACCTTGTTTGTTCTGAGTCCTAGGTTTTATTCTTGACATTGCATAGTCCCCTGATCTCCACATGTGTAGCACTCAGAGTCCATGAACCCAAGCAGCATTTGTTATTGCACACAAAACTTATTTGGCCTCCTATATTAAACATTAAGAAAATACTTATATTTTTCAGTGCACAGAGCTAGATGTTCACCATGTTGTAAAACTTTGTAACTTTCAAACTAACTAGGTAGAGAATAATAGATTTCTTTCCTCCATTTAAATAATATGGCCACTAGCCACTTGCTAGATATATTAATGTCATTTTAATTTATTAAATTAAATACATTATTATTTTTCTCTTTCTAGTTGATAACTGTCAAGAACAAAAATAAAATTTCATTCCCCAACTTAATATTTTCCTCAAATTGGGATGGAAGAAAACAAGATACATAGTGCTTCAAACAGATAAAACTTTTGCTCAAATTAATTAATTAGTGAGAAAACACACAATGTAATACCAAGTTCAAATAATAATTTTCTTTTCTTTCTTTCTTTTTTTCTTTTTTTTTCCTTTTTTTGTAATTTGGGTCACACTCGGCAGCGCTCAGGGGTTACTCCTGGCTCTATGCTCAGAAATCACACCTGGCAGGCTCAGGGGACCATATGGGATGCCGGGATTTGAACGACTGACCTTCTGCATGAAAGGCAAATGCTTTACCTCCATGCCATCTCTCCAGTCCCAAATAATAATTTTCAACATCAAAGTCTAATTTTTTTTCAATTTGAAGTTTATTTGATAAATAAAATTATTTTCTGTATTACTTTTGCAACCAAACATGCAAAACCTTTTCCATTAAAATCCCCAAATAAATGACACATTTATTAAATCTGACAAACTTACAATTATGATCATACTTATTCTTTTTTTTTTTTTTTTTTTTTGCTATGTGCTCAGAAGTTGCTCCTGGCTTAGGGGACCATATGGGACGCAGGGGGATTTAACTGCGGTCCATCCTAGGCTCGCGCTGTCAAGGCAGACACCTTACCTCTAGCACCATCCCGCTGGCCCCAACAATCATACTTCTTAAAGTACATCATCTATTTCATGTATGATTGTTGGGAAAATATATTATGACTTTAATCATCTACATTGTATGATATAGAGTATGCTTGCTCTAAAAATCCTGCTTTCCTATTCATTTACCTCTTTTAATCCCTGACAATAATTAATAGTTTTTCTTTTTAGGATATCATATACTTGGAACAATACATAGTAAATAGCCATGACATTGTGTTTTTTATTTATCGATGTGTGTTTCAATTTTTTCTTATCTTTTTATGACTTGAAAACATTCATTTATGCTTATGATATTCCATGTTCTGGATATTCTATAGTTATTTACTAATTTTAGGAGGTTTTAGTTGTTCTCAAGTTTTTGCAATTATAAATTGCAAAAGATGCTATAAACATCTGTGTAAATATGTTCATGTTTTCAACTACTTTGAGTAAAAAAGAAGTATAATGGTAATGTTTAGTTTTGTGAGAAACCATTAAAATGTTATCTAGGGTGAAAGTACTAGGGTTAGATGATACAGTAGGTAAGACTCATTACTCCTAACTCGAACTCATGGATGACTCCTAGTGGGTAAGGGAACCACATGGGATGTAAGGGTTCAAACTGAATCAACATACAAAGTGGCCTACCCTCTATATATTTTATTTTCATTTTTAGTTTATGGAATTAGCTAAAGATGCTAACATGGTGTTGAAAAGAAGTAATCGGAGAGATATACTCTATCTCAATATTGCTTTTACTGAGAAAACTGTCATTATTAAGTATGATCTAAACTCTGGGAAATTTGTAACATTATTTTTTAATTTTATAATATTCTTTTATTTTGACCAAAGTGGCTTACATATCTTTCACAATAATATTTTAGGTACATATTAACATTGGATCAGAGGAATTCCCATCCCCAAAGTTGTCATCCCTCCACCCCTATTCCCATCCTGCATCCCGTATCCCCCACCATCATCCCTCAGGCTGCCAGTACAAATGGTCTCCTCTGTGTCTAGCTTACTACTTAGTGATCAAACAACTGTGTAACAATTTTTTAATCAACAGAATATTAAGACTTTTACTATTTAAATTTAATTTTTCTAGCCTCACATATATACAAAATATTTATGATTTTTTTATCCTCTCACAAATTCTGTATGGTCACTGATAATTTTTATTAGAGCTAGATTCATTTCTATTTATGGAAACTAGGGCATCTTATTAATTTCTGTATTCTCTTTATTTTTCCACCGCTTTCCTCTACAAGTAGTATGTTTATCTTACTTTTCTTTCAAAACCGTTTTTTAAATTTTTCATTCATGTTATTGGTTGGCTTGAAAGGCAATAAGAGGTGCTGGGGACCAAATTCAGGTTAACTGTATGCAAGCTAACTGCCCTATCTTCTGTACTATTGCTCCGAAGCCACATTACCTTTCTGTTGTGATTTATGTTCATACTTTATAAATTTATATTGAGAACTAAGTAAAATAACCAACATGAAGTATTTATAAGCACACATTTAAATGTATTAAAATAAAATATATTAATATTTTAAATGTTAATTTTTGACTCATATTTTTTCAGTTTTCTTTGCCCTATTTCACCCTACACTCATTTCAGTTTTTTTCTTTTCCATTCTTTTAGTCATAATAACAATATCTCTTGGACATATGTTATTTTCAAATGTGATATACAATTCTCCTTGGCTCCTTAAATGTTAGATGATTTTATTCTATAGGGATACAAATATTAGATTAGAAAGCAAATTGTTTGATTGATTTACAGTTTACAAGAGTAGATGTCTTTGGGTTTATGACGCTTCTACCAAAAACTTTATATGCTTTAATTAAAAGTATTTTGTAACTTTAAAAAACAAGTTATTTTCATTATTCATTAAAATACTCAAATTGGGGCCAGAATAATAGGAAAAAAGGTATGACATTTACTGTGCAAGCAGGCAACTTGAATTTATTCCCCAGCATCCCATATGATCTCTGAAGTTAGCCATGAGTGATACTAAGCACGGAACCAGGAATATGTCCATAGCTTACCAGTTATAGTTCAAAAAACCAAAATAACTGCATATTAAATAAAATACTGAAATATCTTAGTACTCATTAGATGTACCCACGTGTTTGGTTCCTTTGCTTCTTTATAAAACAATATACATAAGATCAAAGTCTTAACATGACAAAACTAAATTTATGCAGCTCCAAATCATAAATTTAATTTTTCCTTTTTTCCCCAATCTAATTTTAATGTTCAGGAGAGAATGACACTATGCTCTGTCTTTATCACGTTTCTCATAGTTACCAGCACTTAATACTATTAAAATTACTAAAGTAAGGTTTTGATCATTGCCGGCATGTAAAAATGAACATATAAAAGAAAAATTATTTCAGAAATTCTTTGGTCTGCCTCCTATATTAAACATTAAGACATTTTTCTTAATGTCTCATATACATATCTCTTGGGTCTGGTATTTTTCTGAATTCAACTAGAGGAGCAAAAAATAGCACATTAAGACTGTTTCCATTTCTGTTTGATTAGCATTCTCATTTTCATTATGACTTGAATGTATTTGTGTTCTAAAACATGACTAATTTCAATTGCTTTTTGGATTGATCTTTTTAGCATGACAGCTTTGTAGAGTCAGGAAACTGTCCTTTTATCTGGAGAAAATTGACTTGATAATCCCCTACCAGCACATTTATCTCATTGACCATTGGCATCTGAGTCATTCTGGACAACAAGAAAGTACTCTATTTTAATTGAATCGTGAAGGTTTTGTACTTCTGGGCCAAAGTATGCCTGATACAATTACTTTCATATTTTATGACTTCCATGAGGTAGACAAAGGGAGTAATCAGAATTCACCATAGCAAAATTAATTTTTTTCATTCTTCATCTTTTCACTTGGACAAAGAATATTGCTTTTTTAAGTTTGCCTATTCATTTTTTTAGAATATTGTTTATTGCACCTGTAAGTAACTATTTAGATGTTCTGACTTTTTCCACATGACCAAATTATTATACTTTATTCCAGAATTTTATTTTCAGACCTTCAAAGTAGTCACCTGTTAAGTGGGGCAGCTATGCCCAGTATCATTTTTGAAGGAAATAATCTTATGCATCTGACAACCTGTCTCCTGGCTTTGTAAAGTAGTCCACACACTATTTTATTTTTATTTTATATTTTCTTTGACCCCAAGCCCCCTTGAAAGAAAAAATAAGGGTCAGAGTGATAGTATAGCAGGTAGGGTGTTTACCTTGCATGTACTGGCCTGTATTTTACCCCTAGCATCCTATATGATTTCGAGCCTGTCAGGTGTGATCCCTGAGTGCAGAGCCAAGAGTAGTCTCTGATTATCTCTAGTTGTGGTTTAAAAATTAAAGGAAAAAATAAATTAGGAAAATCTCTGATTTGTTTTATATGAAATGTTACCTTGGATAAAGCATTAAAATAGATAAAACAAAGTTTGACATGAGCACATAAAGATAGGTAGTATAGCTTGGTGTCAGTAGATCAATGTTAAATTTATATTTGAGGGGGCCGGTGAGGTGGCACTAGAGGTAAGGTGTCTGCCTTGCAAGCGCTAGCCAAGGAACGGACCACGGTTCCATCCCCCGGCGTCCCAAATGGTTCCCCCAAGCCAGGGGTGATTTCTGAGTGCGTAGCCAGGAGTAACCCCTGAGCATCAAACAGGTGTGCCCCCCCCCAACCCCTCCAAATTTATATTTGAGAATAGACTCTAAATTGGAGATTGTATTTGTTTCTTCATTATAAATTAGGATTTCCAAACTTTTTCTCAGTTCTTTGCACATATTCAAGTACTTAAGTAAATATTTTACTTATTGCTAGCTACCAGAAATTGAGGATTATCCAACCTAAAATATAATTTTTGGAACTTTCATCTCAATTTTACTTTCAATATCTTGAGCTCTACATTTAAATGCTGTAAGTGAAATTATAAAAAGCAATGCAATATCTCAACTTTTATACAGTTGGTGATCATTAGTTCTGATTTTAATTCTTCTCATTACTACTGAATGATTATCTTCCTCTAATATACAGTGTCATTTTTACTTACAGCATTGGTTTGGAAATAAATATTCAATTAAGTAATAAAAATTATTTTGTCAATTTAAATGTCATTAATATCTAATTACCATCAATGAACATTTCACTTCTAATTAGGTACTTGAAAACAGTTTTTTTGACAAGTGAAATATTCCTAATCTTATCTATGTGATTAATTTGATTAGCATATTTTTATTATCATGAAAAAACTAAAACATTTATCTTTGATGCATCTTCTGAATTATCCTTCTTTTTTTCTATTCAAAATTTATAACAAGAGTGACAGAATCAAGAAGACTGTTGGTTACAAATATATGGATAATCAATGATATAAAATTTAAAAAGATAAAATGGCTTTGTAGTTTGACCATCAGAAGTCCTTAAGAGATATATAGAAAAATAATTTATCTTCCTTTTAAGAAAACTTATAGAATGCTTTGATTGGTCAATCTGAACTCTATGCAGTTCATTGGACAGTAGAGATATTTTTAGTTTTCTAGCACTATTTTCAAATGCAAGTCCCTTATTTTTTTCTTATGTTTAACATTAGAGTATTTTCTAAAACTTTATCCGAAAGGAAATATAACAAGAAATACTATTATTCAAATGAAGTCACATGTAATATTACATTTCACATACTTCAGATTTGGTTTATTCCCCATTGTAAAATATACTAACTGAATATTAAATATATTTAGAAAACAAGGAATGTACATGTTAAATATTTAAATGTGCTGCAGGATTCCAAAGTTAAAAGTGATTGAATATATTGTTTTATGTAGGTATTTTTCCTGAGATTTTTATGAAGAGTTGTACATCAGCTTTTAGAGTAGCACCTATGCTTTTAAATTAATAGAAATTTATATATAAGGGTCATTCTTATTCTATTTAGATAGCTAGCAGCAAATAAATAATTTTAGTTACCATTTATTATATACTAGCAGTAATTGCATATCTTACCAAAAAAAAAAAAAAAGAGAAACCCCAAGGATTCCCTTAATTATTATTCTTTTTGAAGTAAACTAGTTTTACTTTTTTCGAGGGGGTGGGGTGGGGTTTTGGGTCACAACCAGCAGTGCACAGAGGTTACTCCTGGCTCTGTGCTCAGAAATTGCTCCTGGCAGGCACGGGGGACTATATGGTATGCCGGGATTCGAAACACCATTCATCCTGGATCAGCTGCTTGCTATCTCTTCGGCACCTCGTTTGTCTTTCTGAAGTGAACTATTTCAGTTAAATAAATTTATTTAGAGAATTGGGAGAGGAGAGAAAGAGAGAAAAAGACAAGTTTAAGAGAGAACATTGACTTCTGGGATAGGGATTGGAGTGGAGTGGAATGCTAAGAATATATATATATATATGTATGTATATATATATGTATGTATATATATGTATGTATGTATGTATGTATGAGATGTGGGCCAATATCCAGGATGGAAAATGAGCCTCAAGTGCCTTTACAAAATTTGTTTTATGAAGAGCTTCTTTAAGACACCCTCCAGCTACGTAAGTCAGTTGCTAGGGCATTGTCAAGCAAAAAGTTTGGGATTCTTTAAGGGCTTGTTCTTTTGATCTTTAGATTATCTTGAAATTTTTTGAGTGGGTTCACTCTTCTCTAGTTGGACATTTAATTTCTGCAACAGTGTGGTGTTTTATCTTCTCCGTTCCCAAAGAACTTAGAATTTATATCTGAAAGAGATGAAACTTTCATTTCTTCTTAGTTTATTATTTCCTGAATATCTCATTACTGGGCCCTTTTCTATTTATCTACTTGCAACTATTCTATTTGTTTTTTTTTTTTGAGGGGGGAGGTTTGAGGAGCCACACCTGGCAGTGCTCAGGGGTTACTCCTGGCTTTGTGCTCCTGGCAGGAACGGGGGACCATATGGGATTCCGGAAATCTAACCCAGTCTGTCCTTGATAGGTCTTGTGCAAAGTGAATGCCCTACTGCTGTGCTATCTCTCTGGCCCCCTGCAACTATTCCTAAGCTTGAAATCATTCAACAGAAAGGATGTTTATTAAAATTTTTTCATTACTATGTTAATATCTTCTATATCACAAAGATAGATGCTTGTTTTTGTTGAAAAGATAGTTAAATTAATTCAATAATTTAGTTATGTTCTAGTTTATTCTTAGTGTTTAAGGTTATCAAATTATCACAGAAAATAAAATAGACTCAAATGAATGTGTTATTAAACAGTCCAATTGGACTGAGGAGTTACTATAGGATTTAAGAATTTGCCTTGCATGCCACCAACTCTGGTTTGAGTCCCAGTAGCACATATGGTCCTAGTAAAACCAGGTTTGACTCAAAACCAAAACAACCAATCTACAACCAAACAAAACAAAAGCCAAGTGTACCTTATTGGTTCACATTTAGAATGTTCCTGAAGGAAATGTACAGCATAGATTATTTTAGATATTAATTCCATCTATATTTGACTTACCTAGTAGCCGAATAAATATGTTGCTACCTGTTTTCATATATGGCTGCTATTTGTTTTGTCTGCTGGCCAATCTAAATTTTTTACTGCACTATCATATATTCTTATTTTAAAAGCCTTAAAAGTTCCAAATACTGGCTAGAAAAGAAGGGTGGCATTTTCTATGTCTACTGTTCATAACCATTTCGCACTTTCAGGTATGTATATCATGCTGTATTCTAACACTCCCATTTAAGATCTGTGCCTGAGACAGTATAAAATGTTATTCATTGAAACCTTTTAAAATATCATTTTTATGTGTTGACTTTGAAACAGCTTGAATATTTTTTTAAAATTAAGTGAATCTGGCTCTTAGTTTGATAATTTAAAGAGAATATAATTAAAATAGAACCTTTATAAAAAGAAAAGCTTAAGAATAAAATCCAAATTAAATGTAAAAAGATTTGGTCTTGCTTCAGAATGAGGTTTAAATGATGCCTTTTGAAAATACATAACTAGTGGTGGACCATCTTGGTCATCTGTAGAGCTGTCAATATTCGTTTCTGCTCTGAATCTCATATAGTTATGGGGCAGAGAAAATAGAAAAGATAAGATGAGGTTATGATGTTAAGTAAAAAATTCCTAGTGTGGAATGTACAAGGAAGTGACAGGAAGTGCCTGATAACTTGAATAACATATATGTTCCAATACCAGAATATAAGTAAGCATTTCAACATTCTAACCCGCATTTAGGTCTGGCTGCTTTACACACAATGAAAAATGCTCACCCAGTCTGCCAGGAGTGATTTCTGAGCACAGAGTAAGGAGCATCCTTGAACACCACTGGGTGTGGCCGAGAGAGAGAGAGAAAGAGAGAGAGAGAGAAAGAGAGAGAGAGAGAGACAGAGAGAGAGACAGAGACAGAGAGAGACAGAGACAGACAGAGACAGAGAGAGACAGAGACAGAGAGAGAGACAGAGAGAGAGAATAGAGAAACAAACAAACTGACAGACAGTCAGGAAGAAAGAAAAAAAAAGAAGGAAAAGACAGAGAATCTCCCACATTATTGGAGAAAACTCCTTAAACAAGATTCAAGAGAAAGACAGTCTCTGAAATAAAATATTTTCTTAATTTAGCCATTCAATCTCTGGTCCAAGATTTCCTTTTTGAGTTTTTAATGACATGATTCTGATTGATTGGTCTGGTATAACAATAGCCACAGTGTAAATGGTGTTTGAACAGAGGAGCTATGCTATTCTTCATTGAACTCTTTTTTATATAAGAAAAATTAGTCGTACAACTTTGCCCCAAAACTTGACACAATATATTCTACAAATCCTAGCTATATGAATTAAAATTCCTTAAATAAATTTTAAGAGTACTATGTCATTATATTATTTAAATATGAAAGAATTGATATATAAAATTATCAAAAATTTTAAATTTATTATATGTTTTTAATACCTTTATTTAAACACCATGGTTACAAACATGTTTTTAGTTTGGTTTCATCATAAAAAGTACAACCCCTTCAATACAACCAATACTTTTCCACCCCCTCTCACTTCTTCATCCCTTCCTGTCTTAAAGACACACATTTTATTTCTAGCATTCACTACCATTGTCATGATAGTTGTTAGTGTAGTTATTTCTTTACTGCTCTCACTACTCTTTGTGGTAAGCTTCATATTGTGATCTAGCCCTTCCAACCCTCATCTCTCTTCTCTCTGGGTATTATTACCGCATTGTCACCCACAGATGAGTGAGACTATTCTGTGTGTTGTTCACTCCCTCTGACTTATTTCAGCATAATAGTTTTCATGTCCATCTATATATCGAAAATTTCCTGACATCTGTAAAGTATTCCATTGTGTATATGTACCACAATTTCTTTAGGCACTTAATCTGTTGTTGGGCACCTGGGTTGTTTTCAGAATCTGGCTATTGTAAATAGAGTTGCAGTGAACATAGTAATGCAAAAAGTATTTTTTTTTGTATCAGATTTTTGTGTTCCTAAGTTATATACCTAGGAATAGTAATCCTGGATCATATATTTTTAGTGTTTTGAGTAATCTCCATATTGTTTTTCAGAAAAGCTGAACTAAACAGCATTCCCACCAGCAGTGAAGAATATGAGTTCCTTTCTTTCCACATCACAGCCAGAACCGAACGTTCTTGTTCTTCGTGATGTGTGCCAGTCTCTGAGGCATGAGATGGTACCTGACTGTTGTTTTGATACGCATCTCCCTGCTGATTAGTGATGCAGAACACTTTTTCATATGCTTTCTTTGGCCAACTGTCTTTCTTCTTTGAGAAAGTATCTGTTCATTTCTTCTCTCCATTTTTTGATGGGGTTAGGTGATTTTTCTTGTTAAGTTCTGTCAGTACCGTGTATATCTAATAAATACCATGTATATATTAGCCCCTTATATGATGGGTATTGGGTGAATAGTTTCTCCCAATCTGTGGGTGACATTTGTGTCCTAGTCACTATTTCCTTTGAGGTGCAGAAGCTTCTCAGTTTAATATAAACCCATTTGTTTATCTCTGCTTCCACTTGTTTGGACAGTGTTGTTTTTCCCCTAGAAGATATCTTTAGTCTCAATGTCATGGGGTTTTGTTTTCTTCTATACATCTTATGGTTTTTGGTCTGATATCAAGGTCTTTAATCCATTTGAATTTGACCATTGTGCATTGTGTTAGATGTAGGTCTGAGTTTGCTTTTTTGCATATGGCTGACAAGTTGTCCAAACACCACTAGCTAAAGAGACTTTGCTTGCTCCATTTTGTGTTTCTTGCACCTTTATCAAAGATTAGATTATATGTCTGGGTAACAGTGTTTGAATACTCAAGACTATTCCACTGATTTGAGGGTCTGTTTTTAGTTCAATACCATTCTGTTTTAATGGCTATTGCTTTGGAATACAATTTAACATTAGTGAAAGTGAAGCCTTCCATCTTCTTTTTCCTCAGGGGTGTTTTAGCTATTGTGAGCATTTATTGTTCCAAATGAATATCAGAAGTGCTTGATCCACTTTTTTTCAAAGAATGTCATGAATATTATTAGAGGAATTACATTAAATCTGTATAATGCTTTGGAAAGCATTGCCATTTTAATGTGTTAATCCTCCCAAACCAAGAACAAGTCTGCATTTCCTTGTGTCCTCTTTTATTTCCTGAAGCAGTATTTTGTAGTTTTCTTTGTTTAGTTAAGTTGTTTTCAAGGTATTTGAGTTTCTGTGGCACTATTGTGAATGGGATTGTCTTTTTAAGGACCATTTCTTCTCTATCATTATTGGTGTATAAAAAAGCTATTGATTTCGTGCGTTAATTTTGTAGTCTGCTACTTTCTATGAATCAATTGTTTCGAGAAGCTTTTTGGGAGAGTGTTTATGGTTTTCTAAATTTTGTATCATGTCATCTGTGAAAGGTGAGAACTTGATTTCTCCTTTCCTATCTGGATGCCTTTGATATCTTTTTCTTGCCTAATTGCTATGGCAAGACTTCCCGTAGTGAGAGAGGGCAGCCTTGTCTTGTACCAGATTTTACAGAAAAGGCTCCTGTTCTATATCCAATGAATATAATATTTGCCATTGGCTTGCAGTAAATGGCCTTGGTTATATTAAGAAAAATTCCTTCCATTCCCATTTTCTTCTGAGTTTTTTCCTTTAAACTTTTAAAATTATTTATTTTGTGACCAAAGTGAATTATAAATATTTCACAGCAATATTCAAAGTTCATAGTGACAATAAGTCAAGGGTTCATGAATGTGTGTTGGACCTTGTCAAATACTTTCTCTGCAGCTATTGGTGTGATCATATGGTTTTTATTTTTTTTGTTGTTGATATGATGTATTATGTTGATTGATTTGCATATGTTAAACTATCCTTGCATCTCTGGAATGAAACCTATTTAGTCCTAGTGTATGACCTTCTTGATGAATTGCAAAACAAGATCCTGTTTGCTAGGATCTTGTTGAGGATCTTTGCATCTCTGTTCATCAGAAATATTGGTCTGTAGTTTTCTCTCTTTTTTCTTTTTGAAGCATCTCTGTCTGCTTTTATTATCAGGGTGATGTTAGCTTTGTAAAAACTATTTGGGAGTATTTCTGTTTCTTCAATTTCTTTGAAGAGCCAGAAAACGATTAATATTGGGTCCTCTTGAAAGGTTTAAATGAATTTGTTAGAGAATACATCTCAGCCTCTTCTTTGTTTTGGCGAGGACTTTTGATTACCATTTTAATTTCCTCAATAGTGATGCTTTGTCTAGATATGCTCGATCATCCTGATTCAACTGTAGAAGATTATAAGAGTCCAAGAATTCATTCATTTCTTTTAGGTTTTCTTGTTTTGTGACATAGAGTTTCTCAAAGTAGTCGCTGATTACCCTTTGAATCTCTATAGTATCTTTAGTGATCTCCCCCTTTTCATTTCTTATTCTGTTTATTATTTGTGAGTTTTGATAGTGGTGTGTTGATCTTGTTTATTTTTTTAAAGGACCAACTTTTGCTTTCATTGACCTTTCAAATTGTTTTATGCATTTCCACTTCATTAATTTCTGCTCTAAGCTTTGTTATTTCGTTCTGCCTACCTATTTTTTGGTTCAATTTGTTGATCACTTTCTAATTTTATAATCTGTGTCATTAAGTTTTTATGTAGATCCTTTCTACCTTCCTCTGCTTGCAAAGATATAAATTTTCCTCTTAGTATCACTTTTTTCTGTGTCTCACAAATTCTGATAATTTGTCTTTTTGCATTTGTTTCCAGGAATCTTTCGACTTTTGATATGGGTTATCAAATTTTTTTGATATAAGTATGCTTATTATATTTAAAATGTCTTACTATAGTTTAGTAGAAAGTAATTGTATAATGTTTCAAAATAGTATTAATATTTAGATAATCTTTATGGTCTAAACATCTGGTGGTGTTCATATACCACGCAGTTCCTACAGGTAAGTAATGTGCTCTCGTACTTGAACCATATTATTAACCCATGATTTTTAAACTTTTTTTTTTTTTTTTTTTTTTTTTGGTTTTTGGGTCACATCTGGCAGCACTCGGGTTACTCCTGGCTCTATGGTTAGGAATCACTCCTGGCAGGCTCAGGGGACCATATGGGCTGCTGGGATTCGACCACTGTCCTTCTGCATGCAAGGCAAACACCCTACCTCCATGCTATCTCTTCAGCCCCGATTTTTAAACTCTTACTAAAGACAATTTTTATAATTATTCAGGCATGAAATAAACATACAAATATTTTGCATAAAACTTTATACAATACTCTTTTACAGAAGGAGAAAAATTCCACTATTCAGTATTTTAAGTATGTACAACATATAAGTGAAGGAAAAAAATATACAGAAATGTATAGATGGTTGAAGTTGTGAAAGAAAAATTGCATTTAGTAAAAGATAGTATGGTCATAATATCCAAACATAAGAAACTAGGGTACCATCCAGTCCCTCATAGGCAGGCATATAATCTACCCCTGTATTTTAGACTATGGAATAATATCCTGGCTAGAGATATTTAAATGACTTACTATGATCTTAAGCAGATGCATTGACAATTTGGGCAAATCACAAGAAAATTAGAACTTATCTGATTTTCTATCTATATTTGGTTGGAAGTACCACACTTCGTGCTGCAAAGGTCATTTGTGGTATCAAGAATTAAACCTGAGTTGGCTGACTACAAGGCAAGTGCCCTATATATTGTACTATTGCCCAAGCCTCTTGTTAACTATTCTATACAAATCTGTAATCTATTTGAATGTTTTCTTTTTTATGAATTGACTGATGAAGTCAATGAGAAGCTATAAGCCATTACAGATGGGACTGAGATAGTACAGTAAGTAAAGCATTACTATAAGCATTACAGTAAGTAAAGCATTACTATAAGCCATTACAGATGGGACTGAGATAGTACAGTAAGTAAAGCATTTGCTTTGCACGTGCCCAATCCAGGTTTGGTTCCTGGCACTCCCTGAGCCCATCAGGCATGATCCCTGAATACAAAGCCAGGTACAAGCTCTAATACCATCAACTGTAGCCAAAAGCCAAAATAAACCAAAAATAAACTGCCAAAGGTATGCTTCACTTTCAAATATTTCAAATATCCATTTTTCTTTCTTTCCTTTTATCTTTTCTCTCTTTCTCCCTCCCTCCCTCCCTTCTTCCCTTACTTCCTCCTTCCCTCCCTTCCTTCCTTTCTTCCTTCCTTCCTTCCTTCCTTCCTTCCTTCCTTCCTTCCTTCCTTCCTTCCTTCCTTCCTTCCTTCCTTCCTTCCTTCCTTCCTTCCTTCCTTCCTTCCTTCCTTCCTTCCTTCCTTCCTTCCTTTTCCTTCCTGGGGTGGTAGTGTTTAGTTGTTTGATATCAGTGTCGAAGGTGGGTGACCCCTCAACTAGGGTGAAGACTTTGGGTGACTGTGAAGGAGTGGAAGACACTGGTTCTCCCGCTCTCCGTGGAATCTGAGAAAATAGACCGAAGAATAAGGACAGGAACACTGGGACTGCAGAGTGGGTAATTGGGAGGGGGAGAGTGGATCAGGGACCCTGGTGATGGCTCTAGTCCAGGATGTGTGTGCACATAGTCTCCCACCCATGCAGAAGCATGAAGCTGTATCCCTAGATTCACGCAACATTGTGATCAATGGAAAGATCCATGACTGTATCCATTGTCTCTTTTCCTGATTCGGGGAAAGTGGTGAAATTACAGCACTGGGAGCTTCATTCAAATCACTCGAAAAAACAGTTTCCCATCTTCCTCCCTCCCTCCCTCCCTCCCTCCCTCCCTCCCTCCCTCCCTCCCTCCCTTCCTTCCTTCCTTCCTTCCTTCCTTCCTTCCTTCCTTCCTTCCTTCCTTCCTTCCTTCCTTCCTTCCTTCCTTCCTTCCTGCCTTCCTTCCTGCCTTCCTTCTTCCCTCACTCCCTCCATCTTGGATTCTGGGCCTACTCAGCTATGATCAGGGTTTATTTCTGGTTATTCAGGAATCATTCTTGTCGGAGCCCTGAAATCATATATGGGAGGGAAGGTTCCAACTGCATACAAAACAGCATTTTACTTCATATTATATCTCTCTGATCATTCCTCAAGAACTTTAATTTATTATTTAAAGTAAAGGATAAATCTAGTGTGATGTGAGGTATGAAGAGAATAAATGTTCCAGCAAGAATAATACTGATCATGTATGATATCTATACCTACTGAAAAAATGTGTATCATTTTGTTAGAAGGGGCCTGTTGAAAATTATTGTCATTCATCACCACCAAGCTTGGCCAGGGAAATGAACCAACAGCAACTGCTTTGTAAAATAGACTCTCAGAGGAGACTCTGTGATGATACATATACAAATGATAAAATTTAGAATTATAGTGCTTTTAAAAGGAAGAAGAGAGATGCCAGTTCTCAACGTTTGAAAGTGCCTCAACAGGAAATGGAAACTCATTGTCAGATAACATGGATCTAAGTTATTAGACCCAGTCATTTTGGAAATATAATGACACACTAGCATATGAACAAGACATTGAATTAAAACCATGAAATGTGGCCAAAACTTAACCATGATAAATCAGGTTCAGTCTTCATGAGATGTGCTTGGTAAGAATTTGGTAAGTGCTTAAAATGAAATAAGATAATCACAAATGATAGCAGTACTGATGAGAAGTATTTATTTTCCAGGAAGTGATGACAGGATGTCATTACAATAACCTCGTAAAATTCCATAAAATTGATTGCTTTCTTCTGTGCTTACTCTATGGTAGTATAAAGATATGGATAGAAATTTTATTTTAGTAGGTCACTAGTCAGTATATAATAATGATTATTTCTTGCTTAGGTATGCTATATTTTAATGAACAGACATTAAGGGAGGATACTTACAGAAATATTAAAAAAATAGAAATTAATTTTATCATGGTTTGGGGTACTAAAAGTACATAAGAAAGGTAGCAACAAAACTGGTTTCCTCGGAGACTCTCTCGCTGCTTGGCTTGCAGATGACACTGTCTTGTTGACTCTTCATATGTTCAGTTATCTCTGCACCATAGGTGCTATAATTAGCATACAGGTGCATCCCAATCTCCTCTTTATATAACTTAATCAGTCATATTGAGTTATTGTTCAACCCTAAAGGGCTCATTTTAGCTTAATTACATCTTCAAAAGTCTTACCTCTAAATACTGCTAAAAGAATCCTAACATTGTCTGATATGTTCTAGAAGTATTCGGGCATCAATGAATAAATGTGTGGTGGGGCATAATTCATTTTATAATAGATATAATGGGCAGGAAATAATATTATTTACATTTTAACCTTATAGACTTTACACCTTATAGACAAATGAATAAATCTGACCAGCATCCCATTTCAACACAGAAAAGTCAAGTTTTTCTCTTATTTTGGAGCATAGAAATGTGCCTTTCTATTAAAGAGAGTGTTATTTCTAAAGAAGGTCATCTTAATAGTTTTTCTCTGTTGGATTTCTCCAAGCGTGGGGATTAAAGTGGGAAAGAAGATCAGAAAGTCTGATGAAACAGATTGATGTAACAATCTGAAGCCCAGAAAGTCTGTAAAACATTAATTCATGTGAAAATGAAGAGTTGATTTTTTTGCCATTAATATATTAGAATACCAGAAATCTACTTCAGTATTTGTTATCCTACTAGTATTTAGTGGAGGGAAGGACACATAGGTAATATATCTCAATTAATTATTAGAAAGAAACAGGCTAAATGTTTCCTAAATTACAGTATTTTTATAATAAATTATAATATTTACCTGTGATATCACATTAAATGTGATATTTACATTCATATTACATATATTTAAATATATGTGATATTATGTTATTAAAAACTTTTATTTTCTAGTTATTTTTAACATGCATTTGTCAAAAGGGCATGATTATTCAAACTTTTTAATGAAAAAATTGAGATCATATAGAAGTGAAGAATTTGGCAAGTATTTTTTTCTTATCTAGTTATTAAGATTAGCATTAAAACCTACCATCTGGTTTCAAAACAAATAAAACAACAAAGACATCTGTTTTCCTTTACTTTCTACCACTTGGAAATTGTAATTTATTACAATTTATATTGTAATATTTATATATTTATTATATTGTAATATTTATATTATATTGAAATTTATTTGTAAAATGCTGTTTTAAGGCCTATTATCCATTCAGTACAATTAATAAAAAAATTGAAAATAAAGAAATTGGAATTTTGAGATGTATAATCCAGTTTTCCTTATCACAGGAACTGAATGTTTTTGAACCAAGTCACCCTCACTCCACCTAGTGGCCATACTCTTTAATTGGAGACTAGTTACTTTCTCCAGGAAACAAAATGAAAGGAAAGCATGATCATAACTTGTTTGAGATTCCAAAACATTTGGAAAGGTGACAATAATTTCCTAAATATATTAGTTTGTATGTCACACAGTGCATTAAAGGCTGTGGTCTAGAATTAATGCACTTTGATCATCTTTTAGTTTAGTCTATCTCATGAGTGGAATCTTTGGATGCAGATTTCATTCATTCCTATACTCATCTGATTATTGTAATATTAACTTACTTACTTTGCATATCTTCCTTCTTTTCCTAGCCTCTCTGTTCATTCTCTGAATACTAAGTTCCTGTACATTCTTCAAGGTCATATAGAATTTTTCCAGAAAATGCTTTTTAATTCTGATTTTGATTCAAATATTTGATTCAAAAATATTTTTATTACTCACACTTCTGCCTCACAACATTGTAAACTCTGACTGTAAGAGCTACTTTTTACTCCTATATTACTTATTTCATTCCTATATTATTAACAAATTACAATTTAACTTTGAAAATTTAACTTTCAGCTACAATAACACAAAATTCATATAATTGTTTTCATGAGTATTAAGAATTACATCAAATATACCACTTTTTCAATTTCACGTTAAAATATTTTTTCTTAACTTGACTGCCCAATCTATAGTTGAACTACAAGAGAGATAACATTAAAATTGAGAATAATTTTAAAGATATGCTTTGCACTTTTATTGTCCTGCTTTTCTGAAAGTATAAAAATGGATAGGCTATATAAATTTTGCCTTTGTTCAAATAAAGACTATATGTGTCAGAAATGAAAACTTGTCGAGTCTAGCATAATCTCTCCTTCACATATTGTTCTGCTCTCCCACACAGTAATTTTAAATACAGCTTTTCAGAAGTTGAATGCTAGAAATTTGCATGCTGATTTTATTAGGAAAAATGGTCATATTCTATTCCGGATGAATGCAAGCTAAATTGGTGAGATGCTGTGATACTCTTATCACTTGGCTTCAAGTTGAGTTTGGCTTCCAATACTGACTCTTTTTGCAGAGTGATTGGATTTTATTTAACCAATCCATTTTTTTTTCTAGCTCTATTTCCAAGAAGGCTTTCAATCAGAAAAATATAAATTAAAATGCTAATCTAAGAAAAGCAAAATCTCTAGATGGACACAATTGAGGGAGAAAACAAACTCAAAGACCATTGCTTAAAAAATGTGCCCCAATCTCCCCAAAAAAGTGGACTCTAAAAGTTTTGAGACAAAAGTTGTAAGCAGTTCGAATAATAGGAGACTGGCAAAAATAAAGAGGAGGGGAGGCATGACTTAATTAAGTGAATAGGTTTTAATTTTTTTTAAAAGTTGCCATAGGAGCATGCAAATCAAAACAGAAAATGAGTTCAAATTATTTATCAGATAAGGTAACATTTCACAAAAAAATTTAAGAGACATCTTAATTTTTGTAGTCAGTGGATGGATAGTGACATTGTTAATTCTTTTCATATTTTCTAAAAATGTGTTTAAAGAAATCATTTTAAAATAAAGTGTATAGTGTTTTAGTTAATTAACTTAAAATTTCTGGCAACTAGAGAGATATGTAGCTTTATCTAAGAACTTTGGGATTTTTTTTCATAATGCAATTATGATTTTATTTTTCAAAATTACAAAGTTGTTCATGATTGTTCCAATCATACAGTATATAAAACACCTTTCACTGGTACAAATTTCCCTCCACCAATGTCCCCCGTTTCCCTCCCACCCTCCTCTTTGCCCTCTCCCTGGCTGCCTTTATGGCCGATATTTTTCTTCTTTCTTCTTTCTTTTTATCTCCTCCTCCTCCTTCCCCTCCTCCTCCCCTCTGCTCCACCTCTTCCTTCTTCCTCTTCCTCCTCCTCTTCCCCTTCTTCTCCCCCTTCTCCCCTGCTTCCAATTCTTCTTCCTCCTCCTCCTCCTCTTCCTCCTCCTCCTTTCCTTTTAGACTCTGTGGTTTGCAATATTGTTACTGAAGGAATATCATGCATATCATTTTATCTCCTTTCGGCAGCCAGTTCTTGTCCAGAGTTAACATTTTTAATATCATTATCATAGTGGTGGTTCTTAGAAATAGTTTTTTGTACAACTTTTATACAAGGTGGTGGGTAGGTAGACATGGTAAGAACTAGAGCCTATTTTGTAGTACATGAAAAATAGGTTTACTCTTGAGTAGTGTGGATATAATACTGAAAGATAATAAGATCAAGAGAAAATTTAGCAGTCTATATACATTCTTAATGGTTAGAATAATGTTTGCTGTTTTTTATTGTTAATTCATGTATTTAAATTTCTGAAATTCTTGAACTTCAGTTCAAGAAAGGAATAGTATCTCTTACAGACATTTACATGAAGTCTTATTATTTCTAATCTTGTATTAATTCTTAACCTTGTTTTTCTATTATATTGTAGTCATCTTGAGAAAGTTAATTTTTCATTATTTTTTAAAGTTTCTATCACGTTTTCTGACAGACTAAATGATTGTTTCCTTTTATGCTGTTTTGTGTACCTTTCAAATTTTAGTTACGACACAGAAACAAATAAGAAAAGTTTACTGGTTAAAAAAATGTTACTGGTTGTATTTCAACATTGCTTGTAAATTGGGTCAAAGGATGTTTATTTTTAAATGGTGTCCGTACTATAAACAATATTCAAACTATTTCAGACATTTTGAACTTATAATGTTCATATCTTTTAATGTATTCACTCATTTTTATAAAGCTATCAGCTACCAGATAGTATTCAACTGTCAAAGAGTGATTGACCCTAATTTCAAGTTATATTTAGGAAGGTCATATTTGCAAATTTATGCAGTATAAAATAAAAGTGAGCAATACATATGACAACTTTAGAAAAGAATTTAATTTTATTTGATGAAAAATTTTTGAAGGGAATTGAATTTGTAGTAGGTCTTATAGATTAAATAAAATTTGAGTTTACCTATGCAAGTGCGAAACTTGCAATATATAAAAATACAACAGAAATAATGAATGAAATATGTATGTAAATTATGATGAAATTTGATGAGAGATGGTAAGAATAGAACAAATAACTGATTTAGATAAATGCATATGTATGAGTCATTTTATCAGTCTGATGGAAAATTAATAAACATTAATAATACATATAAAACCAAATAATTTATTATATAGATTTATAACTCAACACTACACAATAGAAAATAGGTAAATGCTCATATTTGTAGAATCATGCCTATTGCTTTTATTGGTTCTGAAGAAATGCTTTTATAAGTAATCCCCCCTTTTCAGTTCACAATAGAAAATTACTGTGGATTAAGTCACAACTCCTGAATCACAAATGAAAGAAACTCCAAATGTACATGAATAGGACCATTAAATAGCACAATAGCTATTAACTTTTGGTAGCCCTGCCTGTCCTTCACTTGTTCTGTGTTCATTTGTACCAGTTTCACTTGGAACAATGCAATCTGTTTTCCACTCATCATCCCTCATTAAATCCATCAATAAAGTTTACTAGGTTCTTCCTGTTTGTGTGAAATGGTTGCCATTTTTTGCCTTTTGCATCCTGTTATTGACTGCTTTGTGACTCATAAGAGAAAAATTTTACATACAATCAAGATGACAAAAAGCAAAGTGCACTCACTGTATAGGTAAAGAAAGTGACTATGTTAGTAATAATTTGCTCAAACACATTTGTCCCATGAGAAATATATAGAATTATTAATAAATCATGTTCTATCTGTCCATTCTAAATTTAATGAAATATATAAATCAGAAAAAAAAAACCCAGCAAGGCATAGTGTGGGAAATATCAGGTCTAGAACAGAATTCAGATTTTTTTTGTGGGGAAGAAAGCATTTTTCTTTTAGAAGATGCTCAAGGTTTACTCTGGACTGAGCACTCAGGAATTTTTGCTGGTGATGTTTGTTGGACCATATTAGAATGATGGGGATCAAACTCAGGTTGGCCTTGTGAAATCTAATTGTTCTACCCATTTTAATATCTCTCCAGCCCCCTAAATTTTGATGTTGGCTCACGAATTATCTATCTATATGTTCTTGATTGGGTCATTTTTCTCCTCATTTTAGGCCAGACTTTTTAGTTTATAGACCAGACTGCGAATCTGAGAGTTACAGATTACAGCTCTAAATATCAAGAATTGTATGTACCTCACAAGGAAAAAACTTATGACCTCATTTTGTTTATAGTATCTTTTATGCACTCAAATGTCTTGTTATCTTTATATGCGAATGATGGTATATTCAGAACATTATAGAGATAAATTACACTCAGTATTATAAATCTTTAGGGAAAGCATACAGTAAACAAACACCCTCTCTTTATTTCTTTCACTGTCAGTGTGTTTACTTTGAATTATCCTTTTGAGGGCTCATCACAGCAAGAAGCCTTGCAGCTAAGTTATTTTTTTTAAATCCTTTCACTTTCAGTTGTATCAGATCTGTTTGTTTAGCATTTTTAGGCTGCTTAAATGAAAGTGACTAGTATGACGTACATGCACCCTAGACTAAGAATGATCAAACACACTCAAGACATGTGATTATATTGTGCTGCTAGGGATATAATGTCAGGTTTCAGTCAGTTTACACCTGCTGGGCATCTACATGGCACCAGGATTCTTTCACTGCCTTTGAAAAAAAAAAAAAAAAAGAAAGTCATTCCTTCTGTATTAATCAAAGGAAGTGTACTATCTGCCAGACCTCAAAGCAACATCACAGTGATCCTGCATCAAGGGTGTTCAGTAGTCACAGTGCATCATTTCTCATTCAATGACCATTGGCATCGTTGCTTACTGAAAAATGTTTCAGTCACTGAGCATCATAATCACTTCCAGGAAGATGTCTAAATGAAAATAACATTCAAACCCAATGAGCAATCAACACAAGCCGGTTCTGGGCTGGTTCGTTTTCAATAGAAGTAGGGATAGTTATATAGTATGTCTCAAATAAAATAATGTAGTAACATTATAAAATTGTATGTGATTTTGTTATGGATGGGTGCATGTGATACAAATGATGGTAAGTACAAACACACACAAATTGCTTTTATTCTTTAAAATATCTTGTATTATCTGGAATAGTTCAGCAGGCCAAGCCAGGAATAATCCCTTAGCACCACATATGGACTCTTGAACATTTTAGGTGTGACCCAGAAAACAAAAGGAAACAAAGCAAACAACAACAACCACAAAATATCACAGTTAATAGTAAAATACCTTATTGTCTTCAGAAATTGTGTAAAATTCTGTTGTGTAGGTATGCTGGGAATTATGCAATCAATACCTTAAGGGTCATTTCAACCTTGAACATATTCCATTTTATAAATATATCATGCTGTCTTCATGTTGTTTCTTGAAGTGAGGGCCGTATTTAGCAAGTATATATAGGAAATTTTCATTGTACCATATATAAGATTTATTATATATTTCTTTGTTTTTGTTTTGTTTTGGGCCACAACCACCAGCACTCAGACTATTTCTGGCAAAGTTGGGGACCATATGGGATGCCGGGGATCAAACCTGAGTTGTCTGCATGCAAAGTAAATTCCTTATTCTCTGTGTTACCACTCTGCCCCTCTACATTCTTTTTCTTTCATATATTAATAATTTTTACATTATCAATAAGTTACCAAGTCTTTTTATATATGTGCATATTTTATCATTATATGTGTATTTCATCCTTAATGTTGTCAATGATTTTCTTCAAATTTCCTTGGCCAGTTTCTAGTCCTTCAATAAAATACATCAGCTAATATCTTTTTTCATTCTATACTTTTCAGTTCGATAGTTTTATCTGTAGATTTTCTATGCATTTTATCATTTTACTAATACTTCTTTTTCATTTGTCTCTTCTCTTTAAGTCCTCTGCTATATTTATGGTAGCTGTGTTAAAGTATTTGTCCACTTATCATAACATCTGGGTCATCTCATCTAGTTTTTCTATAGTACTGTTGTTGCATTAGATACACACAATGAAATTTTCTTTTATTTTTAGTAAAAACTTATTCAATACAATCACCATAAAATACACAGTTGCAAAGTTGTTCATCACTGAGTTTACGTCATAAATGTATATTGCTCTTCATGTTTTAAATAATGTTTATTAAATATTTAAGCACCATGATTACAAACATGTTTGTAACTGGGCTTCAGTCATAAAAAGGACACCACTTTACCAGTGCAACATTCCCACCACCAATGCCCCCATCTCCCTTTAGCAGTACACATTTTGTGCCACCAACATCCCCAATTTCTCTCCTGTAATCTTCCCAGACTGCCTTTGTGACAAACATTTTTCTTCCTTTTCTCTGTCCCTCCTTCCCTTACCCTCCCTCCTTTCTCTCTCTCTTCCTCCCACCCACTCACCCTCCGTCTTTCTCTTTACCTCTTTCTCATTTTTTCCATTTATACACTGTGGTTTAAAATATAGTTTCTGAAGGGGTATCATGCACATCACTTTATCTCCTTTCAACACCTACTTCTTTTCCAGAGTGATCATTTCTAGCTATCGTTGTCAAAGTGATCCCTTCTCTCTGATTTTTTAATGTTAAAACTCATTTTTTTAAAAAAAATTTTAATCACCATGTCTACAAAAATTTCATACTGGGGTTTCACTCATAGAATGTACACCACCCTTCACCAGTGCAGTCTTTCCAGAATCATAGTCCCCCATTTTCCTCTCTGACCCTCACTATCATTGTTATGGATGTGAGATTAAGTCTTAACTTCTTTGGTTTAGAGAAAAACTTACATAGAGTATGGTTGTTAAAATGGAATCATGTCCAGAGTGGTGAGTGCAGTTAGAGAAATAACTACACTGAGAACTATCATAACAATGTGAATGAATGAAGGAAGTGGAAAAGCCTGTCTAGAGTACAGGTGTGGGTGGGGTGGGGAGGAGGGAGATTTGGGACATTGGTGGTGGGAATGTTAAACCGGTGAAGGGGGATGTTCTTTGCATGACTGAAACCCAACTACAATCATATTTGTAATCAAGGTGTTTAAATAAATATATTAATAAAAAATGGAATCATGTCCTTTCTGAGATGAATATACAATGTGTTTAGCTATGTTTTTTTTCCTGGATCTCCAGAAAATTCAGTATAAATTTCTCATCATACAGAAATTCAGCAATCAGTCTTGGGTAATTAATTGGTTAACCTAGATATGTAGGATCTTTTCCTGAGCATGTTTATTGCATTAATATGCCCCTAGATACTAAGTAAATTTATATATTGGTCCCTATTTATATCTCATGAAGATCCTTTCCTTTGTTTCCTTATACCATCAATTCAAGTCACATTAACAATCCTTAACTCCAATTGCTGCCTCCTCAGTTAAAGAAAACCATATGCTATACTGCAGTCTCACCTTTCCATTTGCGGAAAGGTTAATGTAAGGCCTACTTTATGTGTTTTTATTCTGTTACATATCAAAGCCCTGTAATTCTAGTTGACAAGGAAACTATTACTCACATATATTTTGTACAATTTTACAATTGTTTACATCAGGACATTAAGTTTAATACCATTTTTCTACTATCATAGATGCTGATATTTAGAGTTTTAAAAATTGGAAAATGTCGGGGCTAGAGCGGTGGCACAGTGGTAAGGTGTTTGTCTTGACGGCGCTAGCCTAGGATGGACCACAGTTCAATCCCCTGGTGTTACATATGGTACCCCAAGCCAGGAGCAATTTCTGAGCACATAGCCAGGAGTAACCTCTGGGCATCAGCAGGTGTGGCCAAAAATAAAAACAAAAAAATAATTTGGAAAATGTCAAGTAAAAGCATATTTTACAGCTTTAGTTGATCATAACTATGTCTCTTGAGAATTGTCAAAATAAATACCAATGAATTATTAAAATAAGGGAATTTGACAATACCCTTAATTCTCAGGAAGTAACAAAGACAAATACTGAAGTACCTGAGATACAACTTGGTTTTTTCATCATTCTTTATGAATGTGTTAGGCACATTTAATACGTTTGTCCCATTTTTTAAATCATTGTGGTATATTTGTTTTTTATTGTATATATATTGTATATATGTATATGTATATATTTTGAACACACATATATGTAAATATGTATGTATATGTGTATATATGGATATGTATATATGTACATATTCATATATACTCACTTTATAAAATCCAGTGGTGTTTTGACTCTCCATGAATTACAAAGTTATTCATGATTTAAGTTTCTGCTCTACTGTGTTCCAACACCTATATCCTCACCAGTGTCCACATCCCTCCATCCATGTCCTCAGTTTCCCTCCTGCCCTTCAGATTCACTATAATAAGTACTATTTTCCTCCACATTTGTTCTAGTGTTCCCTGCCCTATACTGCGCCCCTCTTTCCAAGTCCAGTTGTGAAGTTTGTGCCAAATATCAGTTCTGATCTAATGGTATTCTTAATTGAGATATGCACTGTTTCTTTAATCCCAATTCTTTTGTCTCTAGAACATGGGAGATTTCTGAGCTATACCAAAATGTATTTCCTCATCTTTTGACTTCTCCAATATGCTATTAGCAACTGTTTTCTGTTGTTGCTGATTTCAGGCCAGAGTCAAAGTTGCCAATATATGTTTCTTAGTCTCAATGGATGTTAAAATTTGGAAGTCGCTGCATTATTTAATTTTGATTAATATCAATGCATTTTCTGGAGGCAAAGACAGTACACAACCTGTCTGTCTGTTTGTTTCTCAGTCCCCAGATACTTTCCATTCATGTGGTCAGCAACTAGTTTGGTTCCCAGTACCACTTATATACCTTAAATACGGCTAAAAGCAGTCTCCTGAGCACAGAGCATGGAGAAAACATTAGATACTTTTGGGTATGTTCCAAATCTCCCAATGCCTCACTAACACCCAATTCTCTTTCTAATCAAACTTTTTTTTTTTGTATATTTTTATAATGGTTGAACTTAAAGCAGTAAGATAGCTTTGCTTAATGGGTCCAGGTTATAGTGCTATTATTTGGAGTCTTTGTGTTGTCTTTTTTTCTAAGTTTATGGCTCAAGTTAACCCATGCTCTTTGTGACATCAATTATATCCCGAAGAATATAAGTTGGAGAAAATAAAATAAGTAATACTGGGTACAATGCTAACATTTTAACATACTGAATACTGTGTTAACATACTATTTATGTTTGTTTTTTGGGCCATACCTGGTGACACTCGGGGGTTACTCCTGGCTATGCACTCAGAAATCTCTCCTGGCTTGGGGGACCATATGGGACTCCAGGGGATTGAACTGCTGTCTGTCCTGAGTCAGCCGCATGCAAAGCAAATGCCCTACCATTGAGCCACCACTCTGGCTCCCTACATACTTTTATAGTCTTACTTAATAATCCCACCTTATAGTGAGTTATGATTGACACATAGTATAGAGAATATGAAACAATGCTTTATAAAAACTAAGTTACTTGTTCAATTTAAATATCAATGATTTGAATTTTTTGTCTGTTTTATACAATTATTCCCAGTAAAGCACAAGTTTGATTATTTTATCATATAAATTCACCTTGCTGATAGGTAGATGCTGCAAAGAATGTGTCAAAAAAGAACCTTTATTTTTAGAGAAATTAGCTCAGTATTTTTCAGTAAAAGATATCTCAAAAGTATATGAAGATTTTCCTATCTGCAGAGTTTTTTGTTATAAAATTAGATGTGTTCTAGTTAGAGGAACTTGCTTTTAAAAATGCTTCATTGGAGATAATCTATTTTAGCATTTTCTTTGCTTATTGTCAAGATAGAAAACAATGGTTCTCTTGCTTAATTTAATATAATTATCTCTAGCAACACAGTTGACAAAGAAACTGCTAATATATGAAGAATTTTAAAGTTCTGTGCATCTAAAAGCTATTAAAAGTGTTAGCAAGTCGGAAATTTCACTAGCAAATATTCAAAGGTTATTGCCATGGATTTAATGTGTGGGTGCAAGCTATGAAAGACCATAGAAGCTAGTGACAACTATAATCAACTGGAAGTGCTCAGAGACCACTATTGGCACACTGAATAATATCCAGGATACCAGGCAATGCCAGGAATTGAACTGAGGGTGCATGTATGAACCCTTTAACCCAGATACTATCTCCCCAGCCCTGAAATAACATTGTATGTTGCCTCCTTCATGCCAAGAATACATTTGACTATGTAATAAGAGTAATAAAGCTATCAAATGATTGTCAGAGTGATTTTGAGACTACATAATTTAATAAACAATTCTTTGTTACATTTAAAAGACTAGGCCATCTAAACATGAATGATACTTCCTATTTACCATACAATTCCAAGCTAGAGAGGAGTAAATATCCAATTCTTGTCCTTTTTAGAAAATTATTTAGAAGGATAAAAGTTTAAATTTTATAATAACTTGAAAATATGAGGGGAGATATAATGGGAGACTCCCTTAAGAGATTTTCAGAAATACAAATATAATGTCAAATGTTGTGTAAATTATGAAGGAGAAATCAAGCCGAACAGTTTACATATGATAGGGATAAGTGCTTACTTTTAAGGGTAGATATCTGAGATTAGAACAGTGACCTGGATAAATTCAGAAGTAATGTCATGGTAATTATGTTACCTATGAGGCTTGTAGAACAAGGAATATTATGAAGAATAGTGAATAAGGCATTTGCCTTGCATGCTGTTGATTTTGATTCAATCCCAAGCACCCTATATTTTCAGGAGTAATCTCTGAACACAGAGCCAGCGGTACATTCTTGAGTATAGCTGGGTGGCACAAAACAAAACACCAATAATTGAACAAAGTGAAAACAAAGAGACCAGTATGTGCAGAACAATAAGAGTACTTTCACTCAGTGCATTTTCATTTGATGGATTATTGTAGATAGAGCAGTGAGAAGAAAGTCGCAGATATTCAAAGATCAGAATTAAATCATAGTTGTGCTAACTATGTTAGCAATGCAAAATTGTAGAAATGATTGTACTCCAATTGAGTTGGAAATAATATATATATATAAATATATATATATATTTTACAAGTAAACTAAGGGTATAAAATGTTTATGAGTTAATCGCATAATACTTTGTAGTTGCCAAAAAATGTACTCCAACTGGTGTCATTAAAAGATATGATGTTAGGATTATGTAAAAGTTTAAAAATCTCAAATAATTGCAAAGATCATCATAGGCATCAAATAGCTTGCACTTGTGGGACCAGAGAGGTGGCACTAGAGGTAAGGTGTCTGCCTTGCAAATGCTAGCCTAGGACGGACCATGGTTCTATCCCCCTGGCGTTCCATATGGTCCCCCAAGCCAGGAGTGATTTCAAAGCGCATAGTCAGGAGTAACCCCTGAGTGTCAATGAGTGTGGCTCCAAAACAAAAACAAAAAACAAAACAAACACCCAAATAGCTTGCATTTGTGTTATATAATCTCATGTATATAGTCCTGCAATTTATAGTCCTTTGGAAATATATTTACAAAGTTCACAGAGATTAACAGTTTTGCCAAAGTTTAGCTAGAAAACAGTAGGTGGAAAATTAGTCAGAAATTGAGACTCCATATGATTTCTAGGTGTTGTGAACATTATCTATATCTAGAGTTGCATTTTATGTTGGTTTTTTTTTTGGGGGGGGGTTACAGTTGGCAGCGCTCAGGGGTTCCTCCTGGCTCTACGCTCAGAAATCGCTCCTGGCAGCCTCGGGGGACCATATGGGATGCTGGGATTCTAACCACTGTTCTGCATGCAAGGCAACAGCTTTAACTCCATGCTATTTCACTGGCCCGCATTTTGTTTTTTTAATGATTATTATGATAGAAAATTTTAAATGATTATTTTAAGTTTATCAGTTTTAAAACATGTAAATATTGCATTGTATAATGTCCTAGAATAAAAGCGAGTAGAATGAATTATTTGAGAGATAATAGAACCTTTTTTTAAGTATTCAAAAGTGTTAATTTTTGAAACTTAATTATCATTTTCCTGAAAACTATAAGGGTTATAATTTGAATTAAAATAATGCCTAACACCATCTGCATAGTTCTCTGGGGCTCAGGGATCACTCTTGAACCATAATCCAGCCAAGTTTTCATCCCTGGCCTTTGACTTAAACTTTTTCCTTGTCTTTTTTATTAAGTTTTTTTTTTAATTTTATTTAAACACCAGGGTTTCCAGGATTGTATTTTTTTCTTATAGTTATAAATTTGTTCATGATTGATTTTCAGTAATACAATCCTTCACCAGTGCACATTACATATTATCAATGTCCCAAGTTTCCCTCCAACCAGTGCCCTGTGCTCTCCTCTATGGCAGATTTTTTTTTCTCTCTCTCTTTCTTTTTTTCCCTCCTAGACACTGTAGTTTGCAAAATTTTTACTGAAGGGGTACCATACATATCACTGTCTACTTTCAGTACCCAGTTCTTATTTAGAATGATCATTTCCAACTGTCATTGTCACAGCAGTCTCTTCTTGCCCTAACTGCACTCCCCTGCAATTTGCAAACTTTCTGGCCCTCATCTCTATTGTCTCTGGATATTATAACCATACTATTTTTAAATGGGGCTTTGTTCTAAAAATATAATGATCAATATTTGTCATTTCACTTAATTTCCACCAAAATGTTTGCCATTGCAGGTCTTTTATTGACATCTTAATATAGATATACAATATATGAAAATTAGGGACTGGAGAGATAGCATAGCTGGTAGGGTACTAACCCTGCATACAGCTGACCGGGGTTCAATCTCCAAGACCTATATAGTTCACCAGGCCTTCCAGGAGTAATCACTGACTACACAGCTAGGAATAGATCCTGAGTACCACTGTGGATGCCCCCAAAATTAAAAAGCATTCAACTTAAATGCAACTTAAATTATTTTCAAAAATGAACATGTACATATAATCTGTTCACAGATAAACAATACATATATATCTCATTTGATTCTGTCTCATAACGATTCTCTCTGTTGCTTCATATTCTTATTTATTTCAACAAAAATAAATTTCAGACTGTATGTGTTGGGAATCTTCAGTAAGAGATTATGAGTATCTTGCTGTCTATTATCTAAAGGTAATTAGACTAACATCTTAATGACATTTTAATGATAGGATGGGTCTGTTGCAGTGAATGAGACAAACCCATAAGAAGGCAAACACACACAGAGACTGTTCAAGCTGTAGGGTCACCTAAGCAACCATTCTGATCACTCATTCAATACTATATTACTTCCCCACTCTAGGCAACATATGTTGGGCAACTGATGAGTTACTGTTTAAGTTGACAGAGGCATTTAATGAGTTAGTGTGTACATCAAACTTCACTGGATACATTAAGAGCAGATTATGGCATATTTCATATAGCCAAATCAGCAGATATTCTAGCAATAAAATCAACAGGTATCTTAAAGTATAAAATCATAACAATTTTCTACTTTGTTTTTGCCTACATTGCTCCTTTTATCCAAGAAGACTCTAAACTGTTTCGAACTATTTTTTCCTGGATTCATTTTTCCTTGCTCTATGATCTATTCTATTCTTTTATTTCTTGGGTACTTTTTTGATAAATGTTTATATTGAAGATCTTTGCTGTTATGTTCAGGGGATATGCTTGGGCATAGTTTTGTTGGGGGACAATCTCCCCAGTCTAGAATAGAAACCAAAAAGTTTATAATACATGTCAAGTATGCTTAATGTAAAAGAAACAGTAAATACTGTGAGAAACTAACACAAAAAAAGTTTACAATTGAATGAAATAACTAGGATTGAGGATGCTAGAGAAAAAGTACAGCAAGATGGGCACTTGCTTTGCACCCAACTCACCAAGGTTCAATTCCAGGAATCCCATAAGTGCCCAAGTACTTCCAATAGTGATACCTATATCAGAGCCAGGTTCTAGAACATCTATAGTAATGGCTCTCAAACAAAACAAAACTGGGAAAAGCATCTTAAAATCTATTATGATCATGCTGGACAGAACGGAAAAAACTACTTGAGAGAAGTATAATTTAAAGTTAGGATATAAGAGCATGTCTAAGAACTTAATATGTAATGAAAACACTTTTAGTACTGTTGGAATGGTTTCTTAAATTGTGAAGTATACAACATTTCTTTGTATAACTACCTAAATTTGTTTACTTATTTAGCATGTATTTATATTTGAACGAGAATGACATTTAAGTTAGGGGAAGAATGGTCAAGATTAATAGAATCAAATGCTGTTTTAAGAGTAAGGGTCTTCTCTTGGGCATGACAGGTAGGTCATAAATTGAAAATGTCAGGACCTGTGTAAGAATATTTATAGTCTAGATGCAACTTGAAGTGTCAGGAAAATACTTAAGATGAAAGAGAGGTGTAAGAATATAAAATGGTGAAGCAGAGATTCAGAGACATTACCTGAGACTGTAGGTAAAACTCAGATCACAGAGAAAGCCAAGAAAGGATCCATGAGTGTATACCTTGAATTTGCATCATATTTCAGCAGTAATTTATAATCTGAATTTAAAATAAATGGTTAGTTTTCTTAAGCAATGGAAGATAGGGCATATATATATGTGGACATACATTCTATATGACAATCTATATAAGATGTGAAAAGGAATTAATCAAAATTGATATTTAACATGCTAGGAAAAGTAATATTTTACAGATATTTTGAAACATTTAGTTGCTCTTTTTCATTAGTATGTGCAAAAAAAATCTCTAATTACAGAAAGTTTTCTTCTCCACAGAAAAAAGTCACTCCTTATCTCTTTATCCTCCTGCTCTTGGCACCCTTCGATCTAATTTCTGTTTGGTAATTTATTATATATGTGTATATTTTATATAAATTGATTATATAACATGTCTTGTTAGGTTTTTATTCTTTACTTGGCATGTTTTTGAGGCTCATTCATGTTCTCACTTGAATAAGTACTCCATTTGTTTTTTGATTGAGTAACAATTCTATATAACATTTAAAATCTATTAATCCATTGATAGGTATTTGAAATGTTCCAAATTATGAATAATCTTTATACATATATCTGTATCTATCTACAGATGCTTTGTGAATGTGTGTTTTCAGTAATGGTAGTTGCATATTTAGATGAGAATATTTTATCATTATTGTAAATGTATGTTTAATATTTTGTAACTCTACCAGAGTATTTTCCACAATTGTTGAATTATTTATATTTGTACCAGTAATTCCATGAGTTACCATTTTTCCATATCCTCACCTACTGTTATTCAGAATACTCTTTGAGAAACACATCACAATTTTATATCACCTGACATACACTGTGATAGTTGTATTAAAAACATTGATAATGAAAAATAGATTCCTCTATTGCTAGTGGGAATGTAAATCATATAGCAGTTGTGGAAAATAGTTTGGTGTATCCACTAAATAGTTGTGGATTCTGTGACAACCTGTTGGCATATTTTAGATAGGAAAAGGATTATAATTAATTTGTTTATGTCTTTGAGTCACACCTGGTGGTGCTCAGAGCTTGACTCTGCACTCTGGAAGCAACTCTAGAATGGTGGAATCAAGTACCAAATGGAGTGCTGGGTATTGAACTTGAGTAGATGCTGGTACAAGGCAAATGCCTATTTGCTGTACAGTCTCCCTAGCGATAAGCTTTATTATTATAAAATACTAATTATAATAGAATACATTTATTTTTAGCATACATCAGTACTATATTATTTTTGTAATTAAGTTATTATTTCTAATCAAGGTATTAGATGCATTATGTATTACATAATAGACATTTATGTTATAGTTGTAATATTATTTCATTCATTATATTTAAGCCTCCACCTTGTCAACAAACCACCTCTTATAATTTCCGTAAATTTTGGAAGAAGGAGCCCTTTAATCTATAAATTTCAAAAGGAACCTTTTAGGCAGTGTCTTTTATAATAATCTAAATATCTCTATCAATATATATATCAATGTTTCACTCTGAAAATAAAAGGACAAGTAAGGACATAGTTTCAGCCAGTTTTAGTTCTATATATTCCTCAATCACTTAAATCCAGGTGTGAATTTAAGTCACGAAGGCCTTCCACTCAAGAGGGTAAATGGAATGGATTTTTCCAGTATATAGCAAACGTTACAGTGACAGTGCTAGATATGTTTATCATATAAATTTCTTACAGTAGCTAATTTTTTTATCATTTTTAGTTTCTGTTTATTTTAGGAAAAGATCGTCTTTTTCCATTAAATACATTGCGTTTGCTTTCATTAAAATACTTTATTTTATTGAATTGCTATTAAAATTCATTGTAAATCACTAAACAAATCTAAGAAAGAAAATATGATTAATGTGAGAGATAATGATTATAAACTAGTAAATGTGAATTATATATCATTGATGCAGTAAATTTTGGTTAAATTTAATCTTTTAACCTTTTGGTTTTCACACTTATCAAATCATGGAGTTGAAGTTTTTTAAAAACATTTCTTCTTGAACTAAAAGCTCATTCTGTCTCATTAAAAACCATGCAATATAATAGCAATCTTTTTTACTCATATAAAAGTGTTTTAATCTGATGTCAAAAAACAGAGTACATTATATAATAAGGTTTGAGTATTGGACTGTCAATTTTAAATATAAAATAGTCGTTTACAAACATCTGATGAGCCATTTGACTATGCTTGTACTTCATTTTATTTACCATGGGGTGTATTTTTTATATAATATAAAATTACCATGCACAATAATCAATAACTAATTTATAAAAAATAATGAATCAAAGTCCAATAATAGGAAGTACAGGGTGATTCTCACCCAATGAGGGACATAAACCTGAGCGGTTTTGTCATTGAAATAAGGGATGGATAGAGGAAAATATTGTTTCTTGATTTTGTGCAATGAATCATTATCTGAAAATACGATTAGAAATTAGGCACTCTTATTTTCTATGAATTGTGGCTTAGGGAGTACTATAGAGGATTTCAGACTTGTTGGACTTCAGGATTTGCTGATTTAATATTAAGTATCTTCTTTATTTTTGTATTTTCTGTAGGATGTGTTCACTCCTGAATGCAAATTTAAGGAATCTGTGTTTGAAAACTACTATGTGATTTATTCTTCTACACTTTATCGTCAGCAAGAATCAGGCCGAGCTTGGTTTTTGGGACTCAATAAAGAAGGTCAAATTATGAAAGGGAATAGAGTGAAGAAAACCAAACCCTCATCACATTTTGTACCTAAACCGATTGAAGGTATGGAATGAATCTTTCTTCTGACCTATGTATGTATTGATGACTTGACCTATGCATATATTAATACCAATTCTGTTTTTTCCCTTTGCTCTGTAAAGTTGGTCTAGATTACAATATATCATCCTAAAGATTCAGATCACAATAGTAATGGAAGGAAGGAAGGAAGGAAGGAAGGAAGGAAGGAAGGAAGGAAGGAAGGAAGGAAGGAAGGAAGGAAGGAAGAAAAGGAGGGAGGGAGGAAGGAAGGAAGAAAAGGAGGGAGGGAGGAAGGAATGGTGGAGGTAGAGAAGGAAGGAGGGAGAAAGAAGGTGGAAGGAAGGAAGACTGGAAAGAAGGATATTGAGGGAAGGATAGAAAGAAGGAAGGACAGATAGATGGAAGGAAGGATGGAGGGAAGGAAAGATAATGGAAAGAAAGAAGGAAGGAAGAAGGAAGGGAGGGACGGTGGAAATAAGGAAGGAGGTAGAGAAGGAAGGAGAGAAGGTGGGGGGAAGGCTGGAAAGAAGGATACTGAGGGAAGGATGGATGGATGGAAGGAAGGATGGAAGAAGGAAGGAATAATGGAAAGAAAGAAGGAAGGATGAGAGAGGGGAGGAAGGAGGGAAGGAAAGAAGAAAGGAATAAAGGAAGGAAAAAGGAAGTATGTGTAGGGAAGGACAGATGGAGGAAAGGAAGGAAGAAGGATAGAAGGAAGGAAGGAAGGAGGATAAAGGAAAGAAAAAGGAAGAATTTGGGAAGGAAGGAAGGAAAGAAAAAAGGAAGGATGGAGAAAAGGATGTAAAAAAGAAAGAGCAAGAAGTAAGGAAAGAGGAAATTGTGTTATATATATTATACACTGACACTGGCAAAACTGCTGGATTATGAAAGATAAAATAACAGATATTAGAAAATAGTGTTAGATAAATCTTGGAGGATAATTTCCTTCCCTTCTTTATTTGGCCATACCCTTGAGAAATAAATACTACTTTTATTATACTTAAAAATGTCAAAGGGCTTAGACATATGTATGCCCTACTATTGACATCAATTGAATAAAATTATGAATATAATCTATTAAGCAGTCTTTACATACTTAAAAAATTAAAAGTATGCTATTATAACAATTATTTGTAGAGTTATTTTTTATAGTTGAGAAGTATCTTCTTCTCCCTTGATCATTTAACATAGTCTACATTTATTTCACCTGAAGCAGTGGGATAATAATATTTTTGCTGAGGAAACCTATTTTTGTTAAGCTTGTTCTGCAGTTTGAATGAGAATATAACTTTCGGGTGACCATATTTCCTGTATTTAGGCTGTTTTCTTTATTTTTAAAAGTACAGTCTAAAAAAAAAACAGTTGTCTGGACATATAACAACTTACCATTCTTCTCTAAAAGATATGTGCCATTTAAAAAATAGTTTAAGTTCTGTATGTGATGAAACGGGAATCTGAGTGTAATCAATGTAATTTTGTAGGGTAGTTTAGGTTTTGTAGGATACTTTGTGCATTTTATATACTTTATTTATAGATAATAAATAATGCATCATCATAATCATGATCATAATTATTCATGTGTGTTAGACTTACAACAAATATCACATGATACAGGTATGTGTTCTATAATATTTGTGTATATAAAATGTTGCTGCCTTATTGTATTTTTTGTTCCTTTAATATCCATATCATGTGATCAGATGTGGATATGTAGAAAACATTAGTATATAGACATGTAACTATTGAATGAACAAGCATGATAAAGCAAAGATTTTGTTCAAAGCACAGAGTGGAACATGGTATGCAGTTTCTCATATTCCCTAATCATTTGTCTTATAAAACTTATCACATTAAATTCCCTTTCCTGTACCTTTTTTCATTTTTGGCCTCATATTTTTATCCTCTTTTCTGCACATTGCCATTCACTTATTTGCCTGAAATGACTAATAGTCCTTGAGAAAAAAAAATCAATGGTCATTCCTTTTTATAAGGGCCTCCCTGAATTTCTAATTTTTTTTTACCATGCCCTCCCTGATGTTCTTGAAATAGAATTAAACATTGTATCATCTCATCACTTATCAGTTCTCTTTCCTAGAAATGATCAGAGTTAATTTTATTGCCATTCTGTTCTCTTTTTAACATGGATAGATCACTGGATAACAGTGCTTTGTTTTTCTCATAGCTCCTTGTATTTTTATAACTATCTTGTACATCAGCAAGATATTCAAGAATTAGTTTTCAGCTTAATATGTGAGCATGTAAATGAAAAAATAATGTGAAAACAATGAACTATATTTGCTCAAAATGTTATGATATTTTTGATATATAAAATTTGCACTACTATTAAGAATACAAGTTAATTATTTTTACTTAAGCACCATGATTTCCATAAATTTTAGTGTTTAGATTACAGAAATATCATGTTGCTATACTATATCTGCCACCTAGCATCCATTTTCCTCATCACTATTTCTAGGTCTCCTCTTACCTCCCTCAACCACATAACAAACTAAGTTCCATATTGCAGACACTATAATACTGTAACTATTCATCACAGTTAATTTCCTTACTATATTTCTCTATTCTCAGCATAAGAGTGAGATCATTTGTGGCAGAAAAATAATACAGGGGTGAGGTGCTTTCCTTGCATGCTGACAACCTGGATTAGATCCCTGTCACTCCATCTGGTTCACCAAGCTCTATCAGGAGTGATCCCTAAGCACCACTTAGAGTGGACCAAAAAAATCAAACAAAACAAAATGAGATCATTTGGTACTTATTGATCTTTCTTTGCTCAACTTGATACTCTCCATTCCCATCCAGTTTCCAGAAAAATTTAGGATTTTTTTCAACAAAAGCCAGATTATTTATTGCAAGATTTTTCTTATTTCACAACTTAATCATTTATTTATTTATTTATTTATTTTGAGAATGTAAGGCCCTATTTATTTAATAATTAATTTTTATTTGCATTCTTTTTAAAAATTAATATCTTTATTTAAACACCTTGATTACAAATATGATTGTAGTTGGGTTTCAGTCATGTAAAGAACACCCCCTTCACCGGTGCAATATTTCCATCACCAATGTCCCAAATCTCTCTCCTCTCCACCCCATTCCTGCCTGTAACTCTAGATAGGCTTTCCACTTCCCTCATTCATTCACATTGTTATGATAGTTCTCAGTGTAGTTATTTCTCTAACTGCACTCACCACTCCACTTTTTATAGCTGAGTGGTTTTATTATTGTGAATATGTATGTGTATATATGCAATGATATTTTCATGAATTGATCTGTTCTTGGAACTTGGATTGTCTCCAGAGATCTATATCTTGGCTACTGTGAATAGTCTTATAGTCTTATAGTAAATGTAGGAGCATATGTTTGTGTGTGTGTGTGTGTGTGTGTGTGTGTGTGTGTCTGTGTGTGTGCATATATATAATTAATGTTTTGGAATTCTTGGGATAGATGTCAAGAAGTGAAATGATGGGATCCTATGGAACATTTGTTCTTAATTATTTTGTGTATGCTTTTTGGGTCACACCCGGCAGTGCTCAGGGGTTACTCCTGGCTTCATGCTCAGAAATTGCTCCTGGCAGGCACGGGGGACCATATGGGATGTCGGGATTTGAACCGATGACCTTCTGCATGAAAGGCAAACGCCTTACCTCCATGCTATGTCTCCGGCCCCTGTTCTTAATTTTTTAATAAATGTCCATATTACTTTTTATCAATGTTTACTTAGAAGACATGTTTGCCGATTTTAGAGAACTCTTCCTTCCATACCACATCCCAGCCAATACATACCCTAAGTCTTTTTGATGCATTCTATTCTCACTGGTGTGAGATGGTGTCTTGTTTTGATTTTCATCTCCCTGTTTATAAGTGATGCAAAACACTTTTGTTTATCCTTTGCCTATTATCATGCCTTCTTTTAGAAGTCTATGCCTATCATACACTTCTGCATTCTGTGCGAAAATTTTTGATGATTATTTTGTTTTTAATTACTTCATGTTTTATAAATTGTGGATTTTAGTCCTTTATAAGCTGTTTGATAGATTAATATTCATTCCAACTCAGTATGAAACATTTATTCTAGTCTTTCACAGTGCAGAAAAATTGTCATTTGCTATAAGAGGAAAAATATGAAAACTATTCTAAGCATAACTTATATATGTAAAATAGTTAATAAAAATTATACATGAGTAAAGGATACCTTTAGTTAATGTGTAGAATGTACTAATTTCATTTCATAAGAAGTCATTCATATAGCTCTTTGATGAAAAAATTGATAATTTATACTTTTAAAAGAAATTGTGTAGATTATATAGCCCACCATAATTTCTTTTATGCCCAGAGTTCAGACAATATGCATCCCAACTTTTGTATCACTTGCTGAATATAACTTCAAAGTAGGTTTGTATGCTTTTTTTTGTTCTGTTTGTTTGTTTTTTCAATAGCTCTTTCATTTTCTAAGTCTTATTGTTATATTATTTTGAATATCAGGATTCCCTCAAATTAAGCTCTGCTACTTTGAGTATCTTGCACTGATTACATTATTATAATTATCCTCCAGCCCTGTTCCCTTCACAGTTTCACCCTTCATTTTGTGTTTAGTATTTAGGAGGTGTTAATGAGAGGTTGCAAGGGCATCTATTCAGACAGATGGATGGACATGATATTTAAAACCATTACTGTGTGCATTGCATATCAACCTGTACTTACATGAGTCCCCTCCCTTGAAATGTAAGAAAGCGCTACAAGCTTTGCAATCCCCACTTTTGCCCTTTCAGAGCATTGTTCATACCACGGAGAAGTAACTCCCCCTGATTAAATTGTCTTCCTGGTGACCTCCCATTTGATATCTGACACAGCATCCAAATAGTCTTTGACAAAGAACAAAATACAATCTCCTCCTTTTCTCCTCCCTCCTCCTTCAGAAAGCTCATTACTCAGCTCTTGCAGGTGGTTGAGTATTCTACTTCTATTTGCTTTGCCCTTAAAATGAATGTGTGCACTTTTCAAAGATCTAAAATCTGCGCATGTCATCCTGTTTAAGTTTCTCTAGTAAAACTAGTATCAACTGAGGGCTCTTTCTGTGGAAATATTAAACTTGAAAGAGAAGAACACTAATTATTTTCTATTTTTATTTTTGGTTGTGGGGCCATACCTGGCAATGCTCAAGAGTTATTGAGGGCTCTGCTCTCAAGAATTACTCCTAACAGTGCTCAAGAGACCATATGGGATCCTGGAGATTATTCCATATGGTCCTCCTATCCAGCATAGGGGTGCCAGGGATCAAGCCCGGGTTGGCTTGTGCAAGGCAAACACCCTCCCTACTGACCTATTGCTTTGGCGCAAATTGTTAATTCTGTTACTTCATAATAACCACACATAAATTAGATTGTGTGCTATTTGAAATTTCATAAATGTGTCAGATTAACACAAAAATGCCTTTTTAAATTTTTCCTTGGAATTTTTTTACTGTGTTTTTTACTGTGTGTGTGTGTGTGTGTGTGTGTGTGTGTGTTTACTGTGCTATGTACTGGAGAATATGAGAGGGTTAGATTAGGAGTGATAACAATCTTTTCCAAAAATATATAATTGGATACAAAGATGCAAACAAGTCAGAAGTCATAATATTAAACTTCAATTGGAATAACACAATGACTTAATTTTGACTTTTTCTAAAAAACTAATTGGAAAAAAATCTAACTGGTCATAAATAGTGTTTTTATACCCAAACTTTCTAAAATATAAAACATAAATATGCAACAGAATATATTGCTCCTCCCCACTGAGGTTTTAACTACAGGAAAGTAATAATAGTTACCCCCCCCCCACACACACACACTCTCTCACACACACACACACACACACACACACACACACACACACACACTGCTTTGGGTTTGGTGTCAGCTATTGACACCTCTTTTCTTCCATACCACTGTCAGTATTAAAAGTAGATGTTTTGTTTTGGTTTGGTTTGGTTTGGTTTTGGTTTTGGGCTGCACCCAGTGCTGCTTGTACTGCTCAGGTGTTACTCCTGGCTCTGCACTCAGAATTCGCTCCTGGCAGATTTAAGGAACTATATGGATTTTTGGTAATCAAACCCAGATCTCTCCAGAGTCAGCAACATGCAAGGCAAACGCCGTACTGCTGTGCTATCACTCCAACCCCAAAGTAGATGGTTTTTTTAATTTGAACTTTTATTTATTTTTGGTTTTTGGGTTACACCTAGCAGCGCTCAGGGGTTACTCCTGGCTCTATACTTAGAAATCGCTCCTGGCAGGCTCAGGGGAGCATATGGGATGTCAGGATTCAAACCACCGTCCTTCTGCATGCAAGGCAAAGACCCTACCTCCATGCTCTCTCTGGCCCCTGAACTTCATTTTTTAATTAACTTCTCATATCTCTTCTCCATACTGCTTGTATTTCCATCTCTAACAGATTTTATTTCTGATCTCTTTCTAAATAAAGACACATAGGGTTTTTTTTTGTTTATCATATCTAATTGATATAATTCTCAGACCCAACCATGTTGTGTTCTGAGACCAGGCAAATCTCCCCGGTTTCACACATGATGGTATTCATAGCATTATGATGTACGTTGTAATTTTTTCTTGGCCATATAATCATTATATCTAGCATGTTTGGCACAAACCTTTGAAAATGCCTTACCCCAGTATCTGCACTTAAAATTCTCTTAGAGTTCTAAAGGGATTGAATGTGACATTAATTAAGGTGTGAAATTGCTTCATGTTAATTGCCTGTACCCTTTCTTGATCTGCTATTAAAACAATTAAATATTTTAATGGTACATTAACTAACTGAGCAATCTAACCTTTCCACTTATTGGAAATTGCAAGGGTCAAGAAAAATTTGAATATGCTGTTGATAATAAAAATTAATCCTATTTAATTTTTTAATCGGAACTGCAAAGAGATAAGGTTCTTCTTAGCCGCCATTTATACACTTTATCAGAGGCTGTAGTTACATTGCCTCTATTTTGAACACAGGATTTGTCAACAACTATAATTACACACAAAGGATTTAACTTTGTCTTTAGCAAATATGTTGACATTTAAATACTTAAACCCATTTCTCCCTATACATTTTAGTATTTCCATATGATTTGTAAGAATACAAGAGCATTATAAAGGTAATAATAAATATCAGTTGTACCATTTTATATTCATCTGCAAGTCTCATTTTTTATTTTCAGCATGCTTCCCTAAATAGAATATCATTTGATAGTCATTAACTGTGAAGCATGCTGGCAAAATCATCATTCTTATTTTAAATGGGAGGAAACTGAGTTTTAAAGAGAATAAATAACTTACATAGGCCAATTCAACTATAAAGAGACAAAAAAAAATCTATGGCCCAAATAAAGCTAGGCTTTATTTTAAAAAAGAAATATTTTATGCAATGTGATCTATAATACTGATAATGGCAGGGTTTAGTGCAAAAAACTTCCCAGCATCACACCCTCTACTAGAGTGAGCTTTCCTCCAATATTGTCTTTGTTTGTTTGTTGGGTTTTTTGTTTGTTTGTTTGTTGTTTGGTGCTCACAGTTTACTCCTGGCTCTGTGCTAAGAAGTCACTCGTGGCAGGCTCAGGGAACCATATAGGGTGCCAGGATTAAAACTGGGTACCTTCCTGTGTTGGCCACGTGCAAAGCAAACTCCCTACCACTGTGCTATCACTGGCCCCACTTCATTATTGTCTTATTGTCCCCACCCTCTGACCTAGTCCCTGCAATGATATAGTGAAGACCAGTTTTCAGTTCCTGTGGCATTTGGGTATTTACTATATCATTTATTATTTGTCCTTCTCCTAAGTAACATCATTCAGCATTATACTCTCAAGATTAATCTACATAGCAGCAAATTACAGTATTTCCTCTTTATTTATAGCCCAGTAGTGTTACGTTTTGTTTATTTATCAAAATTCCTTAATCCAGTTATTTATTATTGGACCATTTATTTTCAGATTTTGACTACTATGAGTATTGTTGCAGTGAGCATAGGAGTAAAAATGTATTTTTTCAATAGAGATTTTAGCATTTGGGATCAATTTCAAGATGTATAATACTATATAATGTAGAGGCTCAAATTCTAGTTTTTGATAAGTGATAATGCTATATAATATTATGTTCCATAAAATTTACACTGGCCACCATTCACAATAGCAGTTAACTTTACCCCACAATTCAGAAAGTTTGTTTGTTTATTTATTTATTTATTATGTTGTGTCTGTATTGTTGTGAGTGATGTATTCCAGTCTCACTGGTTTGAGAAGATATATCATTGTTGTTTCGATTTTCTTTATTTTGATGATGAGTTGTGCAGATAATGTCTTCATTTACTTTTGGCTATCTGTATGCCTTTTATGAGGAATTTCTTCTGTTCATATATTCCTCCATTTTTTGATGGGATTGGTTGTTTTCTCTCTTTTAAAGTTCTACCAGTGTTTTATTTATACATAAGTATGTATACATAAAAGACATTAACCCTTTTCCAGGTGAGTTTTGGGGTTTGGGGGTTGTCATACTAATATAGTCATCATTTCTTTTGCTGTGCAGAACCTTTTAATCTGTTTGTCTTTGCTTTCTTTGAGTGGCAAAAAACAATGAATCAATGAAGATGCTTCTTTATTCAATATCAGGAAAGGTTCTATGTTCTCCTCAATATAATTTATGGATTAATGTCTCATATAATATATGTAATTAATTTTGTTATGGCAATTTTTGTATACAGTTAGAAAGAGATTTGAGGGTTTTTATATGACAAGTTTTTATGACATTATTTGTTGAAGATTATTTTCTTACTCTTTAAATATTTCGTTTCTTTTTCAAACACTAAGGGTCCATATCCTTGAGGATCTTTCTCTGTACTCTCAATTATCTTCCATAGATTTGAGATGCTTACCTTATTCAAGTACTGTTTTGACTACTATAACTTTACAGTTAATATTTCAAAATGGAAAAAGAGAAGCCTCACTATCTTCTTTCACCCTGGAATTGTTTGGCTTTCTGGGGTTTTATTGCTCTCTATAAAATTCAGCAGTGTTTTAGCTATATGTTTTCAAATTAAATTTAATAGGTATTTTATAGGGACTTTATTGAATCTATAAATGCTTGTGGCAAAATGGTCATTTTTGACTTTATCAGGTTTTTTCAACTCATGAACAGAAAATATATCATTTCTTTGTGTCCTCTTTCTTTACAGAAGTGAGTTATTCTTTGTGTAAGTAAGTCTTTCACATTATTTGCTAACTTATTCCTACATCCTGATTTTGAGTCTTAGTTGTGAGTGGAATATAATTTTAAAATTTCTCTATTTATTTGCTCATAGAAAAGCCATTGGGTATCTGTGCATTGATTTTGTTGCCTGCCACTCTATTGGACCATCTCTTGTTTTTTATTTTTATTTTTATTTTTGGTAGAGTCATGAAACATTTCTAGGAAAGAGATGTACTCTTTATTAAACATAATGGAACATCTAGCAAGCTTCTGAGTCAAGATTCATTATTGGATTTATAACCTGGATTCAATAAAGACACTTAATGAAATAATTTTAGTGCATTAGCAAAGACTAATTATAGTGGATTTGAGTTTAATAGTGAGGTTATAAAGAAGTAATTGAGAAACGAGGGAAGATCTGGAGATAAACAGCAATAAATGGCAGGGATTTTTTGTTAAACTCTTGCAACATATTAATAAACTTGGATTGAACTCTAGATGAAAATATTTAGAGAAATTTGGTACATAGGAGAAAGGGTTTCTGAATCATGAATAGAAGGGATGAGGTCAAATCACAAGTCACTGCATTTAGGAACTGGAAAAGTTTAAGCAGGACCTCAAAAATATTTGCATGTAGCAGATTAGACATTTTATGATGGAAATATAAAAACTGTCTTCTCCTGATTAAGTAAAATACAACGTTATGTAGATTGAATTTTTTGTTTGTTTTAGGGGCCACATCCAGCAGTGCCTTGTATTATTACCTCTGGCTCTTCTTGTCTGGCTCCTGGATCTGAATCTACTTGCCATGTATAATGCAAGCATTCTATACTTTGTACTATTGTTCCAACTCTACATTGGCTTTTAAGAAACACAAATTCAAGATAGGCTAAATCAATAATACTTTGGGTAGGGAGTAAAGTGTTTGCCTTGCACATTACCTACCTGGACTTGATTTCCTGTACCCCATTATAGTTTCTAGAATCTTCCTGTAGTGATCCCTAAAAGCAGAACCAGAGTAACTCTTGAGCATCATGGAGTGTGGTCTCAAACAAACTAAACTAAACCAAAACTAAACTAAACTAAAAAGGAAGTGAGCATGGATGGGAGGGGGTGCGAAGAAAGGAAAAGGTGAGGGTATAAGAAGTCCAGAGGGTCATGAGAGATGCAAGGAACGAAGGGGGACAAAATGTGGGCGAAAAAATAAAAATGCTTAAAAATGATCAAATTAATGGTCAAAAGCCATATGAAATATTCTCTAAATCACTAAACATCAAGAAGATGCACATCAAAACATCAGTGTTATATCATCTCACACAAATGAGACTAGCATTCATCACAAAGAACAATAAATTTATTGAAGCTGTTGCAATGCAGGCGTAAAATAGGACCCTCATTCACTACTGGTGGAATGTTGACTGGTCCAGCCTTTTTGGAAGACAAGACTGGCTTTTCTCCAAACACTTAAGCATTGAGATTCTGTATGATAACAATTTCAATATTCTCCTGGGAATATATTCCAAGGGCCAAAAACCACAAGATTGCAAAGAAACCTGAACTCCTGGTTTAGTACTGCCAAATAAACAATCCAAACTCCTATACTTATTCACTGACAAAATATGGAGATAACCCAAGTTACCCAAGATGAGATGACTGGATAAAAAAAGTACGGCACATATACACAGTGGAATGCTATACAGTGCCCTTAGGAAAGATTAAGATAGGAAATGTGCTGTTAATGGATGAATCTTTAAAGTATGCTGAGTGAAATGAGTTAGAGGGTCAGACACAGAATGATCTCACTCATTTTCAGATTATATAAAGCATAGAGGAGTAAAGTAATGCCCAAATCTGATATAAACAAAGATCAGATGAATGGGTCCTTAATAGGCAGTCTGCCACTATGGGATTGAATGGATATAGGTCATGGAGGGGCAATAAGACAGTAACAGATTGAATTTGGCACTCTGGATGAAGACTGGACTCTGAGTAGGTAAACATGGTACACTATCAGTGACAGTATTATAAACCAAAGTACCTAAAGTAGGGGAAAAATGCCTGACAGTGACAAGGCAGAGCTGAGACATTGGGGACATTGCTGGAGGAAAGTCGACACTGATGAAGGGGTTGTTGTTCAAATATTGTACCCCTGGAACTTATTCATGAATAATCTTTTAACTTTGTGATTCACAGTGACTCAATAAATCATAATGAAGAAATAAGAGAAGCTTATTTCAGGTTTATGACAGGGAAATATTTGGGGAGGAAAAAGGAAAAAGAAAAAGTCAGCCAAAATAGTGGGAGAGGAAATTTAGTTAGAGAAATTTAATAATAATATTCCAGGAAATATTGAAGAGCCTATGAATTTTGGGATCAAGATGTTAAATTAAGACCAATGAATTGTTTATTTTTCTTCAGATACATTCAATCATTTGATGACACATTTAGAGAAAGAACTTTTTCTTTTTATCCTTTTTTGTTTGTTTGTTTTTTGTTTTTGGCCACACCTGGTGACACTCAGAGGTTACTCCTGGTTATGTGCTAAGAAATTGCTCCTGGCTTTGGGGACCATATGGGACTCTGGGGGATCGAACTGTGGTCGATCCTGGGTTAGCGTGTGCAAGGCAAATGCCCTACCACTTGTGCCACTGCTCTGGCCCCTGGTGAAAGAACTTTGAAGTTAGTAATACATGTATTTGAGCACCAACTCTCTCAGGTATAAGTACACTTCATTGCTAAATTATACATTTTATTTTCAATTCTTCTCAATGCAAAAGAAGCCAAAAAATACCTATATCTGAAGGTCATTTGACATGCATTTAGTGAGTGTGAAGTGCTAAACATTAAAAAAGAAAGTTCATGGTACTTCCCAAGTACTGGTCATGGGGCTTGAGTGGCCACTCCCAGTGATACTGAACCAATCACATAAGAGCTACCTGTGGCTGTGGTTTTGTTTTTACCCTTTTGGTTTTACCCCTTGTATGCTGTGAGAGCACCAGGATCACATCCATAAATGTGCTGGAGTCTATACCTATTGATACTCAGGAGGCTATACACTGCTAGGGGTTTTAGCCTGAGTCTGGGATAATATAAAAATATTAAGTTAAAAACCTGCCCTAGAAAAAATATCTTAAAAAAAAGAGGATGACTTAAAAAATATTTCAAATATATATATTTGATATGATATATATGATATATTTGGTCTTTTTTCATTCTAATGGCATAACTTTAAATTAAAAAAACATAGAAGAGATAGAAACAGAGAAATATTACCACAGCTTTATTAAAAAATTAGAAGCTATGAGCTCATTATTGCAAAGTAGTGTTTTGTTTGTGATATTGGGACTACAGAGCTTTCAATAGATGCAAGGCCAATCAGTGCATCTAAGGCAATTGTGGTAAAGACATACATTGTCCAAATCCCCCCAATAAACCTGATCTGCTTACCTTTCTCTGAATAAGGATTCCAATGTAGTGCTATTTCTTAAAAATAACAATGGTATATTCTGTATTATTGAATTTTGTACTTGTTCAATGACTGCAAATGAGGAAGACTAGTTTCATTTAATCTATTTTATTTTTTACTCTGAAAGTAGAGATGTATTTATGTACAGTGTGATTCTTATATTTGCTGTTTGTTTAGACTTCTTGATCTCTCACAGAGCAAAAATGCCATAGTTCTTCTGTATGTGTTTGCTTGACCAAATGAACTTTCACTTTTTATTTCAACTAAAAGCATACTATTTACAGTGATAATGTTTCTCATACACAACGTTGCCTTGAATAGGCGAATTTGTAAGAAATTAAGGTTGTGTTTGCAAGACTGAATGACTAGTAAAGTTTTCTGACCAATGTTACCTACCATTTCTTTTAGAAACTATATTCAGAAGGATAGATTGACTGATATTTCTTGATTTAGCTAGTTGTATGTAAAACTAGATAGACATTCTTCTAGATATACATTTTACTAAAATTACTTTATTTAAACACTGTTATTACAAGGTTGTTCACAATAGATTGAGGTTTTATTTTACAGAAGAAAAGTTCTTCATGATTAAGTTTTAGTCATGTAATGTGCAACTCCCTTTACCAGTGCACATGTACCATCACCAATGTTTCTAGTTTCATCCTGTCTTTTTTCCATGCCAGCTTATGGAACATACAATCTCCCCCCAACACACACACACACACACACACACACACATACACACACACTATCTTATTCTTTCTCCCTTATAAACACTGTGGTTTGCAGTATTGTTAGTGAGATGTAACATGCCAATCACTTTATCTCCTTTTGGCACCCAATTCTTTTGTGTGTGTGTGTGTGTGTGTGTGTTTTTTGGGGTCACACCCGGCAGTGCTCAGGGGTTATTCCTGGCTCCAGGCTCAGAAATTGCTCCTGGCAGGCACGGGGAACCATATGGGACGCCGGGATTTGAACCAATGACCTCCTGCATGAAAGGCAAACGCCTTACCTCCATGCTATCTCTCCGGCCTCTTGGCACCCAATTCTTGTCCAGAGCGATTATTTCCAACTACCATAGTCTTAGTGATCCCTTCTCTGCCCTAACTTCACTCTCCAGCTTTTTGTGGGAAGCTTTTTTTCCATGGTCTGGTTTTCCTGGCTCTTGTATTTATTGTCTTTGATATTAATACCATACTATCTTTTTGTCCTTATACCCCACAAATGAGTGAGATCATTCTATGTCTATCCCTCTCCCTTTGCTCAATATAATACTCTCTATATACATCAATTTATAAGTGAATTTCATTTTCCTAACAGCTTCATAGTATTTCATTATGTAGCCATTCCTCTATTCTTGGGCACTTAGATTGTTTCCAGATTCTGGCAAATGTGAATAGTTCTCTGATGAACATAGGGATACAGAAGGCTTTTCTATGTTGTGATTTTTTTCAGAGGAGGCTCCTACTGCATTTTCCTAAAAGTGAAATTGCTGGGTCATATGGAAGCTCTGGAGGCTCAATTTCTAGTTCTTTGAAGAATATTCTTATTGTTTTCCAAAAGTGCTGGACCAGTCTGCACTCTTACTAGCAGTGATGAGACTTCCTTTCATTTTGCATCTGTGCCAACACTGTTTGTTCTTGTTGTTTATGATCTGTGCCATTTAGGCATATATTTTTATTGGTTGGTTTTGGGCCACACCTGGCAGTGCTTACAGCCTACTCCTAGCTCTGTGCTGAGGGAATCAAACCTGGGATGAGCTTGTTCAAGGCAAATATCTTGCCCTTTGTACAGTCTCTCTAGCCCCTAATACATATATTTTAGTAAATAAATTATATATATATTGTATTTAATAAATGTACTAAGTGTTATTACCATAATTGCACTGTCAAAGTGTGCATGATTTATATTATTACCATGATTTAAATGTGTGAGTTTGTATAGAGAGGTAACTCAGGTACAGAGTAGTTGCCTTGGTTATGTTAGGCACAAGGTTCAATTTTCCGATGTTAAAATAATAATAATAATAGTAATAATAATAATAATAATAATGATAATAATAGTAAAGTGGATATCTGACATGCTGGCCCTATCCGTCATATCTCTCACTAAATTTTTAATGCTGACCCATTTTTGGCCTCCCTCTTTATTTAACACATGGTGCACTTCATCAGTTAACCCTATTTATTAACATAATTGTCCTTGTAAATCTAAGTTAATATAAAATGCCAGTTTTAAATATATTCACTTATGCAAATATCTATGATGTCAAGGCTCTTTGGATGCTGCAATCTGAGTGTGTGCTGATGCTTCGTTTCCTAGCCTAGAGCTCCTGGAGAGCCCAAGTCAAGAGATAAATTCTTGCATCTAGTGAAGTGCCTTTCACAAAGAAAATATGCACCTGTTAGTACAATAAGTGAACAATTTAGTTCTTGAAACTGTTCATTTGAGGGAATTAGCAAAAAAAAAAAAAAAGGCAATTGAAATTTGAAAACAAGCTGAATAACAGCATGTAAATGAGGTGCCAAGAATAGGATTAAAATGATGTAATTTTAGTTGAAGCAAATTTAAAAGGTCAATAACATTTTATTTTGTGACCTCAGCTTATTCTATATGAGGAAACCATGTTACTCTGTCTACTTACGCCTATTTACCATCAGGTCCAAGAATATTAGAATATTTTCTTAACTTCCTGCTCCATCAGACAATGCTCTATAATTTTAGTTCTAATCAACTAGCATCAGTTGAATGTAAAGTAAATGCCTGAATCCCTCTGCTGTTCTATTGTTCTAAATTAATGGGAAATTGCTGGTTCTTCCTATACAAATAGGATATCTATAATTGAAACACTCAGGTCTTTGTTTATATTTTATAGCCAAAGTATTTGATTCTCTGAGTGATGTTTTATGTATGTGTGTTGTTGTTGAGTATGCTGTATAAAACACAGTATACAACTTGACATTTTTAATGTCTTAAAATATGTATTTCAATATCATTAAGTGTATAAAGAATATATTTTAATTTTTAGCTTATTTATAGTTTGGACCTAATTTATTTATGGAGGTAGGTATTGGGCCATATTTAGCAATGCTCAGGAGAGCTATTCTTGGCTCAGTTCTCAGTAGAGAGATTCACAGTGCTCAAGAAACCTTATATGGTGTCAGGAATTGAGCTTAAGACGTAAGTCAGCAGCATGCAAGGAAAGCACTTTACTTTCTCTACTATGTAGCTGGCTTCTAGACACATATTCTTGAATAAATATTTTTATTTGTTTTGGTTTGCTTTGTTTTGTTGCCACACCTAGCGGTGCTCAGAATTTAGTCTTGGCTCTGCACTAAAGGATCACTCTTGGTAGGCTCAGAAGACCCTAAGGTGTGCTAGGGATTGAATTCAGGTCACATACAAGGCAAGTACATGCAAGTACACTAACCACTGTACTATTTCTCTAGTCCTACATATAAATATATATAAGATAGTATATAAAATATATTATCACATATATGTAAGATAGTAAACAAATGATTTCGATTATATCAATATCATGCTATAGCATATTAAAAATTTAGAATCACATGCTAGGAAGAGAGCTCAAAGGAATCAGAGTGACTGCTTTCCATGCTGGGCGGAGAGCTTGGTTTGCATCTTGGCAACATGTGATCTGTGAGTTCTATTGGGAGTGATTCTGAGTAATACAATGGGAGTAGCCCCTGAACACAACCAGTAATGTCTCAAAAATTCAAGTAAATGTAAAGATGAAATGAAAGTTATCAAATCCATTACCTTCTTTTGTATTTGAAATATATGGGGCTATACCTTTTAGTGCTCTGGCTTATTCTTAGCAATGCACTCCAGGATCACTACTGGAGCCTTCAAAATTCCATATTGGGTTTCAAGGATTGCACCCAGGTCAGCCACATGCAAGGTAAATGTCTTACCTGTTGCTCTTTGTCTCCAGCCCTTGAATCTGTATGTTGTTAGCATGATTCCTAGGAGATTCAAATGTACTTTAACACATAAGATGCTCCATTACTGAGTAAATTGAAAATTATCTCTTATTCACTCCATTTATATTAAAAGGATCTTAACTCTATTAATCTAGTATTAGATTTAGAATACTTTCATCTTGCCAGAGAGATAGCATGGAGGTAAGACGTTTGCCTTTCATGCAGAAGGTCGGTGGTTCGAATCCTGGCATCCCATATGATCCCCTGAGCCCGCCAGGAGCGATTTTTGAGCTTAGAGCCAGGAGTAATCCCTAAGGGATGCTGGGTATGACCCAAAAACAAACAAACAAAAAAATTTCCTTTATTAGGGGCTGGAGAGGTGGTGCTAGAGGTAAGGTGTCTGCCTTGCTAGCCAAGGAAGGACCATGGTTTGATCCCCCCTGGCGTCCCATATGGTCCCCTTAGCCAGGAGCAATTTCTGAGCGCATAGCCAGGAGTAACCCCTAAGGGTCACTGGGTGTGGCTCCCTCCCCAAAATGAAAAACTAACAAATAAAATCTTAAAAATAAGTAATTAAGTGAATATGAAGTTCAATAAGAATTAAAAGATTGCAGTTGATTTTTACTAAGACCCGTGTGATGTCTATAAGTATTTTTAACAAGTTACAACTTCATATATAATGAAAAAAAGAGAGCAATGAAAGTGAATGTTATACTATGGAAATTGAAGGTTTGTTAAAGCAGAATTGATGTACACTATTAAAACTAACTTGTGATTTTCCTTTCCAGTGTGTATGTACAGAGAGCCATCACTACATGAAATTGGAGAAAAACAGGGACGTTCAAGGAAAAGTTCTGGGACACCAACTATGAATGGAGGCAAAGTCGTGAATCAAGATTCAACATAGCTGAGAACTTTTTTCCCTCAGTCCCTCTTTCATCCCTTCCCTTTCTGTTCCCTCCCTTTTACCCATTTCCTTCCAATAAACCCATCCAAGGAGAGGAAAGTAAAATGGCAACATGGGACCTAGTGGCTAAGTTTCTGCGCTTAAATCTTCCTTCTGTGTAGGACAAGAAAAAAAATGAACCAAAGCTTGCCTGTTGCAATGTGATAGAAAAATGCACATTCACAAAGATTAGCATATATCAGAGCATGGGAAAAATTGATCAAGTTGCCACAAGCATTAAAGTTAACTGTTTTTTGTTACTAATAGATTTCTAACTGTAATAAATACATATTATAATGCAATGAAATTGTGACTATTTTAAAGAAAATTACTTTTGGAAAATTAAACTTCTGAATTGCCATATTTCCCTAAATACTTTAACTCCAGATATTTTTGATATTAACACCAGCTACTATTGATACTTTGTGCTCTATTTTGATTTGTATTTTGTTTGGCATCTGGAGTTAACTTCATTATGTTCCTAGAATTTTTTTTTCTTTCTACTGTATTGAAGATGTAGAGATTATAGATTTTTCCCATGCTCTAATTCATATAGCTAGAAATCATTTAATATCAAGAAAATCATTTATTCTTAAATTGTTATTTAATATTGTTTCTGCAAAACCTTACAATGACCTTGAGTTATTTACTGATATTTTTTCTTCATTACAAAGATAATTTCGGAATCTCAAATGAGGATACAGTTTATTTCTCATATTTTGTTTGAATAAAATTTGTTCTAATAGTAAGGTGACTTATGAGAATGTTTTTTCATTACCATACTCAGACAGAGATGTATATGTTATAATATTATCATTTGTCTAATGTTCCATTTTGTGGACATCTTTGAAAGAACAGGTGCATATCTGCAGTGTCGTTAGCTAATACTATCGCTTGCAGCAGGAAGTGGACTTTACATATGAAAATAAGTCCTATAAAACTGAACAAAGAAAATTGTATTTGCCTTTGTACCTTACCAGAGTTTAAGTATATAGTGATTTCCACATTCCGCTAACAAAATGGGAGGCATAGCTATGATATTCTTAACTCATAAACCCCTGAAATTAGTGACCTGTTTGTTGCTGTGTACTATTGTTTATATGTCTAGTTGACAATAAATCTGTCTTCTAGAAAACAGAAAGATATTTGTAAATCACTAACCTGTCAAGAGATAGAGAGAAAAAAGTATGGAATTAATAGCTATGACTCCAAAAGAGTTTTCTGAGTGATATAGAATAGTTTTTTTTTAAAAAAACGGTGTAAGACTAGGCAAATACATAGGTTATTAAAATATTTGAAAAATTAGGAAAGAAATGAAAGTTATACAATTGTCTCAGAAAATATAGATCTATTTAGTCTACAAATCAGGAAAGGTGTAGAGACCTCAAATCTAACAAAAAAGAATGTTAAAAATGTATGCAGATTTATGGATATTATCTATGAGAAGACTTAGCATGTTACTTCTCCTATAGCTCTACTGTCCAGCATGTATTGTTCCAAATATGACTCCCTAAAATATATACACATTGCAGAAGCTCTAGGTCCTTACTTCTATGACCTTGCCATTGGTTGCTGTATTCTTTCAAGGTCAATGTAGTTTGCCTCACTCCACACAATCATTATTTCAATAGTGGTTTGTGTCCTTCACCAAGTATTTATTTGTGTTTTCAGGAAGTTAGCAAAAAAGGAAATGAAGGAATTTGCCTAATAGAGTGGGTAGAGTAAAAGTTATGCATATGGACAAGGATTTTGAACATAAATTTGCAAGCAATATTTGTTTAAGTAAAATATTTATTAAAGTACCAAAGCAAGATGTTGAAATTGAAAAAAAATCATTCCTTTAGGACAATAATATCCCTGTAAAAAGTACATATCTTTTAATTTTTATTGTTACTATGATTGAAGTTGACAGTATATGCACCTGTCACTTCCCAAGGACTAATCAGATCCCTAGCAAAAGCCTCTTTTCTCTTAAAAATATATAGAAAATGGAACACAGACTCATTTATAATGAAGTGACTTAAGCTTTTGTGGCAAAATTGATGTGTATATACACATACTAAACACTTATCCATAATTAAATTGACAGCCTCATAGAGCACTATAACTTATGCTGATTCCATTGCATATTGTATTTAATAAAGTAAAATATAAAATATGATATGTAAATCTCCAACAAAATTCTCCCCTTTGTTTTCCAAAGGCATCCTTTTAATATATACTCATTGGTTTTCTTTTCTTAATAGAATTTAAAAAAAAATCAACAAAATTCTTATGACCAAATTGTGTGCATTGTTTTATCCATATTACATTAGCAAATATTCACCACGTTAAAATGTTTTGGAAATTAGCTTTGTCACCAAATAAATTAAGAATCTATTTCTTTTACACATTAGCTTAGGAAAAATAGTGGTTTAGAGCATAGCAAACATTTGTTTAACTGATTGCTTTCTAAATACATAAAGTCTTTCATAGAAAAGTCAGTATTCATTATGTCAGTTTGAAAAGTACCAAATATAGGCATATAACTATTATTGTATCTCCAAAATTATCAACCAATTTAAATATTTTTTCAAGTTTATTCTAAGAATAAGAACTATTTCATTTTATTTTCATGATTCCAATTTCTGGGTCTCAGTCCATTCATTAATTTTCTTCTATAAATATATTTTCTGAATAAAGTTGTATTTCTTCATGAATAAATGTGACTTTTAGTAAAGCTTTGTCATTGGCAATGTACATACAGATTAAAATATGTTTCTTTTCCTTATTGTAATGTTTCAAAAATTAATGACCTTATGAATGATAGCTAAACTTTGGAGAACTTCATAAAATAGTCTTCTGTTTAATAATGTATCTTACCTAATTTTGAAGTTTGAAGTTTGAGGTATATAAACAAAATGGTGCTGAAGTTCCATTTGATAATTCAGAGACATTTATGCTTCAGAAAACTGAAGAACAATGGGCTAACCTATTCTCCATTTACAGTAATACTTTGGGTTTTTAATTTTTATGTGAATTTCATAGCACATTTTAGTCTCAATGAATTGGCACAGTCAGGAAACATTAATCTGATGAAAACTGTGATGTTTTGTAGATATCGTCATTCTAATCTTGATAGCTTATTGGAAGTATTTTCTATGTAAGAAAATAAAAAATGGCCTATAGAGCCACTAGCTAGTGAAGAGAGTTAAAACAAGAGGATGAAAAATGGTTTATTGTGTAATAAAAAGTTTGAAGGTCCTTTGATTTCTTGGTGAAGAAGCATGGCTTCATCAACAATAATTTTTTTTACTAAAGACCCAGAAATAGAAAATCTTTTACTCCACCTTCATGGCTTAGTCTACAAGGCCTTGCTTTGAGAAGGATTTCCATGATATTGCTTAATTTCATCTGAACAAGATGAAATCCACTCAACAGTAAAATCCCCTGCTCATTTTAATATCATAAAAGGCTGAGATTATTTCTCTGTCATAAAATTGTAAATAGCATTTTTTAAATCAGAATCACATTTAAAAGAGTGGATTGTTCTACAACTATATATGTGTATATATACATATGCTTCTGAAATAAGGATATATTATATAGAGTTTTTATTTGACTTGTGGTCTTTAGTCATAGGTAATCAAAAAATGAGATTTGAATGCAAAACTTTATATATAAATGTATATTTCTAATGATAGTATAAATTGTCACTTTATAATAAAAAGAAACTGGCAGGAATAATAATGAAGCACATGCTCCTTCAGAATTTTAATGATTCTGAATCCCCTCTTTGATGCAGAAATAACAATTTTTTATTTTTAAAATGGTATCTTAAAACGACATACTTCCCATTATGTATTCTGTGATGAGTTATGTCTGTATGAAACTTTGTGGTTAAAGACAGGAAAAGAGATGTTAAACACAAGTATTTGTTTTCCGGGAATCTCATTGGACCCATTAAAATTGAATATTTAACCTACAAATTATATCATAATTGCTCATGTTAAGAATGATATATTTGGCTTCAGTAAAACACAGGAGCACAAAATGCATTTAAATTTATGGAAAGAACATCAAAATGTCAAAATAAAAACGACATCATTAAATGTTTTATTGGTTTGTTATATTTCTTTGATTTTGCTCCAAGCAAAGCCTAATGACAGTAATATTCATTTAATTTAAAGTTGTTTTAAAAATTCCAAAATGTGTACCCATGATCATAATTGGTATTGTTTCATTATGCCTCGCTGTTGCAATCTTAAGAAATTATTGATCACCAAAATGTTTAATAAATATGTTGTATGAGACTTGGGAAATTGATGCTTCATTTTTGCATTAAAAACAAATTATTTAATCTACTGTTTTTTGAGTTCATATTTGTTAACTGTTTATACATCACAATCTTACAGAGTAAAAGGGCAATTAAAATATTGAGTACCTAATGCATATAGACAAAATATTTTCATTTTTTAACATTAAACGCCTTTGAAAGTCTCTCATTTATTTTAATGTTATCCTATAATGCATCACTTAAAGAAAAAGAGCTGGATAAAGGATGGAGAATAAATAAAAAGTACACATTATAATCAAAGTAAAAAAAAGCACTTTTAGAATAAACTTGGTAAATATAGCCATATGTTCTTTTTTTTAAGAAGTAGAATGCACTCATTTATTTTTTAAGAAGTAGAATGCACTCATTTATTGAACACTTATAGATATTTGGATAATTATGCTATTAGAAACTATAGTCTGCCAAATCAAGTAAAATCAGACACAAATTATACCTAAGACTTTGTTTATGCTAGGTGTACTACTCTGATTTTATAAATAAGTAATATATTAATGAAGGTGAAAGAGAAGACAAGATTAAAAAAGACAATGGATATCTACTGGGCAATCAAAGACAGATAAAAGACTGGGTTTGCTCAAATATATGAAAAAGATAAAGAAAATGCATTGAGGACATTAAAAAACATGATTTATTTGGGAAATGAATGAAGGAAAGTATTTTCAGAGGAGGTAATTGAAAAGTGAGTTCAAATTTTTACAAATGAAAGAATTTAGTTTAATAAACTATGTTTATCAAGTTAATGCTAGTTTACAAGAGTGAAAATGATTACATGTCTTAGAGCTGAAATGTTACTACAACAAAGTTAAAACCATGTCAGTATCCCAACATATTTTAGTCCTTTCCTGTCTACACTTAGTAATCTGGATTCTGGATTTTTTTTGGATAGCCTAAGTTTGTGCTCATTGGATATTATATATTACTGTATTTTTAAATATATGCCTCATTTGTTTATATTTATCCAGCTGTTATTTTTCTACTACAAATTTATTTCACACAATGGGATACCTTTCAGTTCTTTCTATGTTGCAGGCAGCAAAAAGTATTCCATTTAATAAATATATCAAATCTTTATCTTCTCATCTGTCACAGACACTTGAATTGTTTCCAGATTTTCTGTACAACACATACATATTATGGTATTCAAATGTATTATTTTGAGTTAGAACTTTTGTATCTTCAGATTACTTATGAGCAGAATTGATTGATCACCTGATTATTTTATTTTTCAAATGAAAAAACTTTTCTAGGGATCAGAGGGGTGGCGCAGCAGTAGGGCGTTTGCCTTGCAAGCAGCTGGCCTAGGACAGACCACTGTTCCATCCCCGAGGTCCCATATGGTCCCTCAAGACAGGAGCGATTTCTGAGCGCATAGCCAGGAGTAACCCATGAGCATCACCAGGTGTGGCCCCAAACCAAAAACCAAAAAAACCCCAAAACTTTTCTATGCTGTTTTTCACATAGGCTGAACCAAGTTTTCATCAGAGTGAATTACAGTCATATTACCTCTACTTTCTGACTACCACTAGATATTTCTGTTTTTGTTTTTCTTAACGCTGGCCATTGTCATTGGCTTGAGTTGATACCTTATTCTGATTTGCATTTTCTTAATAAGTGATAATGAACAATCTGTATGTCCTTGGAATGTGCTGTTATTCCCCATTTCTGATGGAATTCTGTACTTACATTATTGTTGAATTTTGTGAGTACTTTATATACCTTAAGTTTAGCCATTTTTCACATATCTAAAATATATTTACATAATATTTTCTTTTGAAATGCACAAATATTTCAGTTTGTCTTAATCCTTTTCATTCTTGCTTTAGTTTTCCTTGCTCAAGAAAAAAATACTTTGGGGCCGAAGTGATTCCCGCAGTAATAGGGCACTGGCCTTGCACGTGGCTGATTCAGGATGGACCTAGGTTCGCTCCCTGGCATATGGTCCCCCAAGCCAGGAGCCATTTCTGAGCGCATAGCCAGGAGTAACCCCTGAGCGTCACCTGGGGCGGCCCAAAAACCAAAAAAAAAAAAAAAAAAAAAAGAAAAAGAGTGGCTGAATGGATCAGGAGACAAACCTAACATTTCTGTTTAGAAAAGACACACTTCACTTTAACTTTATAAAAACATATTTAGGGACGGAGAAAGATAGTACAATGATAGGGCATTTGCGACCAACCCAGGACAGAAGGTCGTTCAATTCCTGGCATTCTTTATGGTTCCCGAGCCTGCCAGCGCCGATTTCTGAGAGCAGAGCCAGGAGTAATCCCTGAAGACCCCCAGGTGTGACCCAACCCCCGCCTCCCAAAAAAAAGAAAAAGAAAAAGAAAAACACATTTAAACTTAAATATACTTTCAATCAGATAGGCAAATAGCATGCTGAAATTGTCAGAAACAGTCACGTTTAATCAGATAAAGTATATTTCAGGTAGAGAAAGATAATTAAAATATATATAGAATAGGCATTATGTAATGAGTAAGGAATCAATACATTAGTAGAATTTAATACTCATTAACACAAATTAAGTTAATTAAAATACATAAAGCAGCTACTAACAGGTTGTAGAAAAGATTGTTTTCATCATTAAAAACATCAACAAGGAAAAAACAGAAAAATGAGAATTTGAAAGATTAAGCAACTCTATTAGATCTCTAATTTCTGATAGAAGAATCAACAAATTGATCTTCCCCTAGAAGTGGATAGCATTGCCACTGAGATCTTATTTATCTATGGTCCTCTAACCTCTTCTTTACTCCACACATAATAACACCAGCTTTTTTCACAAAAAAAAAAAAAAAAAAAAAAAAAGCAGACACTGCTTGTTAAATGTACGTTTTTTCTTTTATAACCCATCATAAAACTCTTCAAGCCTTAACTACACAATTTTGATCAGATGTTCATACTTAAAAAAGTTTTCCTTGGATTTCAGGTGTGTTGACTAATTCAGACCTTTCCCTAAACTTAATGTTTGGAGGTATCATCTTAGAAATAGAGACAAGGGATGAATATTTGAGAGATTTTTGATAGTATAGATGATTTTTTATGCTTTAAGAGATTAGACTATTTTGTTAGATGTTATTACAATGCTGGATTGCATTCAATGCCTCATAGAGAAAAACATGTGGTTGAGACACATACCCAGCTGCAAAGGGTGAATATTTTAATAAGATTTGAGTCAATTATCATAAAATAAAAATGGGTACTGAATAGCAAAACAAATATCTATTATATGTCAATAAGTATATTGATTATGATGACTTATTGGATATCTAAAAACTAAGTAATAAAAGTGTGACTGCCATTGGCCAAGAACCATAAAGATATTAAAAATTAAATTCCCCATGAATTAATAAATGTTTGCAAAAATCTCTGTATGTATCACCAAAAAACAAAGTGGCTGCAATTACAAATAAAATTGATAAATTTTGACAATATCTCAATATAGTCAATTTGCACAACGCATATGAGCATTTGGAGAGAAAACACAGATTACTGTCCGAAATCAAATGTTTATATTATACTTCTTGGTTACATGGTATCATAAAACTATTTCAAAATTCTTCCCAAAATGACTTGCAAGCAATCATTCTTGATCTGAAATCCAAGCTAATTTGAGATGTCAGAATTGTTGAAGAAAATTGAGCCTTAGTTGGACATTCCTGAATGTTTCAAAATAAATATGAAAGCTCACAACTACTAGAAAATAAAATGTCAAAATATTTGTTTTCTTCCTAACAGAACTAAAGCATACTATGGCTTAAAGTAGGTCTGATAAGCAGACATTCATTAGAGTTTTCATTGTGTACGTATTAAAAATAAATTTCATTTTATATTTTTATTTTGGGGGCACACCTGACAGTGCTTAGTACTTACTCTTTGCCCTGTACTTTGAGATTACTTCTGATGGGCCTTGAAAGATTATATGGGTTACCATGGTTCTATCCCATGCTAGCTGATCAGGTGCAAGGCAAATGCCCTACATTTGTACTCTCTCTGAATCCAACAAAGCAATTTTTAACTACTGACTTTCGAGATAATGGCAGGTGGGTAAAGAATCATCTAGTGTTAATATATAGTTGACCAAAAGGAGACTTATTTTCTATTATAATGGAAACTTAAATGCTATTTTTAGCCCTGAAATGATTATAATACCAGAATCCCTGGCAAAAGCCATCTAACTAGATTATATGCTATATAAACTTCAGGAGAGCAGTTTAGAAGATTATGTGGGAGTTAAAATATATGAACATATCCCATTATATATCAACAAGATATGTGCTCAGAGAAAACGCCCACACATCACTTAGAATACTGGCTAAAATTTTTCCACCACTAATTTTGAATAAAAAGAGGGGGGAAGGACTAACAGTAGTACAGTAAATGCCACATACTGTAGTTAAATGGAGAGTATTGTTTTGCAGAAAATGTATTTTTATGAGTGTTTTCAAAAATACCTTTGCAGAATTTTGTCTTTTATATGTCCAACTTAAAATTCTTCTTACTGAAATTTTATCATTTATCTCTGCATTTGTGAACCACTTTGCAAAACAATTAAACATTTTAAGCTAACCTCGCTGATCAAATTTCACTTCTAGCCTTTAAGAATATTACAGTCTAAGAGAAAAGACTGATGCAGAGTGAAAAAAATAATATAAGATGTTAAAGAATCAAGTTATATCTAAAGATGCAACTATTAACCTATGCTATGTGTGAGGAAGCATCTTAGTTTATGTGCCTACATTATGTCTATTTTCTTAAAATCATATTACTAAATATGTTTCAGAAAAGCTTTAGCTAGATGCTGTGTTCTATGGTCTACATATAAGAGATGTAACTTAATTAAAATAAATTTAAACTTTGTAGAAACAGCCAAGAAAAAATACAATATATGTGCATTTTGCTGGCAGTTTATACTTTACATTTAATAATTGGATCCTGAGAAGTAATATTTTGCCTATTCGTGTAAAGATTTTGAAGATAATTTAAATAATACTATATGACTTTAGTATGTTTATTAGAGGAGTATCACTTATTTGTAGAAGAAATACATGAGGAAGCAGAAAGATAATAAAATGAGTTAACGTATTTATACTACATACAGTTAACCCAGTTCAATCACTGGCATGCATATGGTCCCAAAAGCAAAACAAAAAGATACACAGCATGAATTGAAAAAACCCTAATACCTAATAACCCTTAACCTAATAGCCCTTAAAAGATAAAAAAAGACAGAAGAAATTAACTGTATAAAATATGATATAATATTAGTGTAAAATATGGAATCTCAGTATGAGAATTATTAAGATATTTTGCTTTTAAATAACAAGGCATTGAAATCTGGTGTATCATATGAACAGTATATTTCTGTTGCAACTAATCACACTACAAATGTTAAATATATACTTGTGCCCAGTGCTGACCTTATTAGAAAACATAGTAAGAAGAAATAGAATAAAAAGCCAGAAAAGATCTAGATCTTGAATTCTTGCTTTCTTCTCATCTAATTTTATAATATTTTTACAGTATTTATTAATTTTTCTATAACATAAACTATATTCCAAGTCCTATGGTTCCTACTTGGTCTGGCACAACCTTCTTTTTCTAAGCATCTAATTGCTCTCTGTCTCAGTCTCTGTCTCTGTCTCTCTTTCTCTGCTTGTTATCACTTCTTCCCATTATTGAATTTCAGGAAAGCAGGGTATGTTTATCCATATCTGTTGCACTCATTATTTCCCCTAAATAGAATAGGCAATTTTTTTGCCATTCTCAACAGAATAATCATTTTACTGTCCTACATTTCTTTTTTTTTTTACATTATATGCTTCCTCTTTTTTTAATTTTTTTATGTAAACAACTTTATTACATACATGATTGTGTTTGGGTTTCAGTCATGTAAAGAACACCACCCATCACCAGTGCAACATTCCCATCACCAATGTCCCAAATCTACCTCATCCCCACCCAACCCCCGCCTGTACTCTAGACAGGCTTTCTATTTCCCTTGTACATTCTCATTATTAGGATAGTTCAAAACGTAGTTATGTCCTACATTTCTTAACTAACACATTTGTTCCATGTCTTAAATTATATTTATCTATCTGGGGGGAAGTTCTCTGATTCCTCGATTACTTAAGGACAGGATTGGCCCGTGTATTGACTCATTTTTTTTTTTAGGTATTATAAAGATGCTCTTTCAAATGAAGTAATACATACATCAAAGAATATTATGCATAAAATTAGTGCAAGTAAGTTAGAACTGATTAAATGGATACATTACTAAAATGGGTACATGTTAAACTGGCTTGCTAAAATTTTTATCACAAATCCTGACAAATAGAGATTATGCAATTCTGACCTGTAGAGAATACAGCTGAAGTGGGATATCATCAAGTACCATCAGCTGCAGAGTTACAAATACCCATGCATTCTTAAATTTTTTTTCCTGTTGGTAAATTTCCTATTTCCAAATATGTCTTAAAATATTAACTGCTAATGGAAGTATGGATTGCTACATTTCCTCTAGAAATCAGAGTGCAGACTATGTCTATGATCTAGTAAGGCCATGTCAAATTCTACTACAGCTTTATTAGAAAACATTGGTGGACATACCCTTTGACATCCTGTTTGTGATAGCAAAGATTGTAGTCAATGTTGGTGTCTTACACTGTAGATAGATGGTGAGTGAAATTCAGTGGACTCACACCTACATTAGAAACAACAGATTATATATACACATGATGACAGCTGTGAATATTCAAATCAGACTAATGGAAAAGTAAGGACAAAATAAGATATTTAGTGTCATTAGTATTATTTATTTATTTATTGGTTTTTGGGTCACACCCGGCAGTGCTCAGGGGTTACTCCTGGCTCTATGCTCAGAAATCACTCCTGGCAGGATCTGGGGACCATATGGGATGCTGGGATTCCAACCAATGACCTGCATGAAAAGCAAACGCCTTACCTCCATGCTATCTCTCCGGCCCAAGTATTATTTAATAATTACACATAAACACATTTAAAATGATTATATAAGTATTATTTACACCATCAAAATATTAAAAATGCTACATTGAAGGGCTATGTAGGGAAAAAGTGAATATAGAAAATAAATATTTTATACAGGTCAATGACAATATGTCATGAATTGAGTAGTATAATTACTTCCACCATCATTAATTGTAAACCAAAAGTGAAAAGGTAATTTACATATTAAATACAACATACAATGTTTATTAAATATTTACCGAGTTTCTGTGCCTCATGCAAAATATCAACAGCAATGCTTTTAATTCATGGACTGCATGACAATTTCATTTTTGCTTACTACTATCATTCCCATAGGTAAACAACAATTTAGACGCTAATCTTTTTCTGAAGTCAACGAACGTAACAGAAAGAGTTTGGTAAACAAGAGTTTACCAACTATGCCAATGACTTAATGACTTCATTTGGAGATACAAAAAATTTCACAAAGTTGCTTGTTGCTTTACTCTTCTATTCTTTTCCTTCATTTTCTTTTTTTTTTCTTTCTTTTTTTTTATTTTTTATTTTGATCCTATTGGCTTACATATCTTTCACAGTAGTATTTTAGGCATATATTAACATTGAAATCTTTTTTGTTTGTTTGTTTTATTTTGTTTTTTGGGTTACACCTGGCAGCGCTCAGTCAGGGACTACTCCTGGCTCTCTGCTCAGAAATCGCTCCTGGCAGGCTCAGGAGACAATATGGGATGCTGGGATTCGAACCACCGTTCTTCTCTATGCCAGGCAAACGCTTTACCTCCATACTATCTCTCCAGCCCCCTTTTTTCTCTTTTTTAATAATTTCTCTCTCACTAACCTGGAAACAAATCTATTATGATCAGTTATGTCAACTATGACAAAATAATAAATAAATAAATAAATTAAATTAATTGAGTAAAAATAGTTACGTAGTCTCACTTAGAGTATTTAGATATGATTTTAAAATACATTTGTTTTTTCTCCCCTTTTATGTCATACCTTCTCATTCTTGTTCTATCACCCTTTCCTTTCTTTTTTCTCTTCATTTCTATTCCCACATTTTATCTACTCATTATCTTCCTCAACATCCTCTTTTTGTCGACTTACCATTTCTTTTCTAATTTATCTTCAGCTAATTTTTAGTGGTCATCTTAAAGATTAATAGCTGTTGAGATGGTCAACACATCTCTATGTCATCTTAATAATTAGTCATCTACTTAACCAAATAGCCGGTTTGCCGGTTTTTGTTTGTTTGTTTGTTTTGTAATGCAGAACACTTAGTGACACTCAAGACTTACTCCTGACTTTGCACTGATATCACTTCGAGTGGTGCTTTAATTATCAAATAGGATTCTAGGGATCAAACCAAAGTGGCTATGAACAAAGCAATCATTCTATCTCCAGTACTTTTCTCCACCTCTCCCCAAATTACTGATTAAGTGGCTCTACCACATCTGCTGACTTTATAGGTAGTTTGCCAATACTATTTACAACAAAACTATCTTCTACCCTTTCTCCTTTTTAATTAATCTCCCAGTACTATGTTGTTCATTTACATTTAAAGTCTTTATTTAATCCACTTTATTAGATGCTCTGAAAAAATCATTTTACAACAATAACAAAAATAAAAATCACTTTTAAGATAGATTCAAAGAGATTGATATGGTGTACTTTCAGATCAAGGGAATCCAGATAGAAAAGGAAGAAGTCAAGCACTCACTGTTTGCAGATGACATGATACTCTACTTAGAAAACCCTAAAGACTTTACCAAAAAGCTTCTAGAAACAATAAATTCATATAACAAGGTGGCAAGCTACAAAATTAACATGCAAAAAAGATCAATGGTCTTTTTATAATGATAGGGAAGAGATGGACATTAAGAAAATAACCCCATTCTCATTAGTGCCACACAAACTCAAATATCTTGACTAAAGATATTTATAAATAACTTGACTAAAGACATGAAGGACCTATACAAAGAAAACTATAAAACACTGTTTCAAGAAATAAGAGAGGACACTCGAAAAAGGAAACACATACCCTGTTCGTGGATTGGCAGGATTAACATAATTAAAATAGCAATACTCCCCAAAGCATTGTACAGATTTAATGTGATTCCTCTATAGATACCCATGACATTTTTCAAAGAAGTGGATCAAACACTTCTGAAATTCATTTGGAAAAATAAACACCCTCAAACAGCTAAAACACTTCTTGGGAAAAGAAATATGGAAGGCATCACTTTCCCCAACTATAAAATGTATTACAAAGAAATAGTTAACAAAACAGTATGGTATTGGAAGAAAGACAGACCCTCAGATCAGTGGAATAGGCTTGAGTACTCAGAGAATGTTCCCCAGATATCCAATCACCTAATTTTTGATAAAATAGCAAGAAATACTAGATTGAGAGGGAAAGCCTCTTCAACAAGTGGTGTTGGCACAACTGGTTAGCCACTTGCAAAAAAGCAAACTTAGACCCCCAGATAACATCATGTATGAAGGTAAAATTCAAATGGATTAAAGACAATGTCAGACCTGAAACCATAAGGTATATAGAACAGCATCTAGGTAAAACACTCCATGACATTGAGACTAAAGACATCTTCAAGGAGGAAACTGCACTCTCCAAACAAGTGGAAGCAGAGAATAACAGATTGGAATATATTAAGCAGAGAAGCTTTTGCACCTCAAAGGAAACAGTGCCCAGGATACAAGAGCCATCCACTAAGTGGGAGAAACTATTGACCCAATACCCATTATCAATACCAATACCCTTATCTACAGGGCTAATATCCAAAATATACAAGGCACTGACAGAACTTTACCAGAAAAAAACACTTAATTCCATCAAAAAATGGGGAGAAGAAATGAACAAACACTTTGTCAAAGAAGAAATACAAGTGGCCAAGAGGCACATGAAAAAATGCTCCACATCACTAATCATCAGGGAGATGCAAATCCAAACAACAATGAGGTACCATCTCACACCACAGAGATTAACGCACATCACAAAGAATGAGAACAAGCAGTGCTGGTGGGGATGTGGAAAGAAAGGAACTATTATCCACTGCTGATGGGAATGCCATCTAGTCCAACCTTTATGGAAAGTGAAATGGAGATTCCTCTAAAAACTGGGAATTGAGCTCCCATAGGGTCCAGCTATACAATTTCTTGGAATATACCCAAGGGACACAAAAATACAGTGCATTTAGAGAAATAACTACACTGAGAACTATCATAACAATGTGAATGAATGAGAGAAGTAGAAAGCCTGTCTACAGGTACAGGTGGGTTGGGACAGGGAGGAGGAAGATTTGGAAGATTTGGGACATTAGTGGTGGGAATGTGGTAAGGATGTTGCACTGGTAAAGAGGGTAAAGAGGGGGGCGGTGTTCTTTACATGACTGAAATATAACTACAATCATATTTGTAATCAAGGTGTTTAAATAAAGATATTAATAAAAAAAGAACCCCTTTTAAGTGAAAAGGCATTTAATGAGCAGTTGTTATTATAAAGTAACAATTTTATCTTTGTTAAAAATATTTAGTAGACTTTAAGAACTTATATAATAATAATGAAAATATAAGACAGATGAATAGAAGTAATTTAGCTGGACTAGAAATAATCTGATGGGTGAATATAATGCCAGGATTTTTTTTTTTCAAAACTAGGGAACTGTTAATAAAGAAGTAGTATTTGAAACAAAGAGACATGCTATAAAGATGATGCAGAGGTAAGCCATTTGACTGGTATGCAAATGAGTTTGGTTCAATTGCTGATATTGCATATGGTCCTCTGAAATTGGTAGGTGTAATCCCTGAACCAAAGTCAGAACTAGGTGTTCTTCCAGGTCTGACCCAAAATTCAACCTCCCAAATAAAACAAAATTCATAATTTCTAAGACAACATGAACAATATAAATAGACCGGAGACAAGAAAACAAATGCTATACAGGAAAAATAGAAGGGTCTTGTTTGCTTAGGAATAAATACTGTGTAACTGGTCTAAATATGCTAGAGAAAATCATGTCAGATAATTAATAAGTGTATGTATATACATGCCTGTGTGAATTATAGTCTATCTATAATACATCTGAAATGTAAGGTACTATATATCCATCATATGACTATATTTATATATAATGGATTGTTTATATATATAAACCATACTTTTAAATTTGAAAACACAGAGATATAGAAATATTGCTTCCTTGATAATTTATTGATAATGATAAAATTTACTATACTTTAAAGTTGATTCTAAGAATTTTAAAAATCAAAATATGTAAAGTTATTTATTTCATACAGTAATTTAGTTCTACCTAAAGCAAATTCAGGGTAATTTCTTTTTTATATAGAAATATAGAATGCTAGGAGCTGGAAGGATGGCATGGAGATAGGGCATTTGCCTTACATGCAGAAGGACGGTGGTTCGACTTCTGTCATCCCATATGATCCCTTGAGCCTGCCAGGAGTGGTTTCTGAGCTTAGAGCCAGGAGTAACCCCTGAGCGCTACCAGGTGTGACCCAAAAACCAAAAAGAAAAAGAAAAATAAAAGAAATATAGAAAGCTTATTTCTATTTTTTTGTGTTAAACTTTAATATCTACTTTGTATCATCACACCTATGTTCACTGTGGATGATATTATTTACATAATTAGACTGTACATTTAGTATTTATATTTAGTACCTTAATCACAGAGTTAAAGAACATTTTAATTTTTTTTTGTTTTGTTTTTGCGGCCACACCCGGTGACGCTCAGGGGCCACTCCTGGCTATGCTCTCAGAAATCGCTCCTGGCTTGGGAGACCATATGGGATGCAGGGGGATCAAACCTCAGTCAGTCATAGGCTAGAGTAGGCAAGGCAGATGCCTTATCACTTGTGCCACCTCTCCAACCACAGTTTTGATTTTTAAGGTAATAAAGCCACCCTATTTCAGAAAAAACATGATTTTATATTCCCACATACCCTACCCCAAAATCTACTTTCTTGAATTGATTCTTACTGTTTTAGTAGTCATCTCTTTCTAGTTTCTATCTAAAAAATTCATGATTATTTTTCTGATCAATGATAAATCTTGTCCTTGATAGTGAGTACTTGAAGCACAAGTTATGGCTTACTATGACCATCTAAATCAACTTATACAGTTAGTTTTCTATAGACAAGTTATTTCATTACTATGTAAATAAATAAATAAAATATTTATCAGTTATATTTAGTTGATATATTGAATATTATCAATTAATTTTAATGTTAATATATTTTACATAATTATTTCCCCCCCAAGTATTGTAGAATCACTAACATTCTAGAATAGTAATTTTCAACTTTTTCCTGCAGTCCACTGTTATATCAGTTGGTTCCTTAGTCTCATGTATATGTGATTTCAACAAGGAACCCCTGACTTAAATTATACTGGAAATTTCAGAAAACGATATGCTCAGCCATATTCTCACCCATTGGTTGGAAATGCTGCTCTAACTTACATTCTATTCTCTTGATGACATTGATAGACTTTTTTTTAACTAATGCTGTCTTCTATTAACTCAACCTCTCTTCTTTCTTTCTTCCTTCCTTTCTTTCTTTCTTCCTTTCTTTTTTCTTTCTCTCTTCTTTCTTCCTTCCTTCCTTCCTTCCTTCCTTCCTTTCTTTCTTTCTTTCTTTCTTTCTTCTTTCTTTCTTTCTTTCTTTCTTTTCTTTCTTTCTTTCTTCTTTCTTTCTTTCTTTTCTTTCTTTCTTTCTTTTTCTTTCTTTCTTTCTTTCTTTCTTTTTTTTTTCTTCTTTCTTTCTTCTTTCTTCTTTCTTCTTTCTTTTTCTTTCTTTCTTTCTTTCTTTTTTCTTTCTTTCTTTCTTTCTTTCTTTCTTTTTTCTTCTTCTTTTCTTTCTTTCTTTCTTTCTTTTTTCTTTTCTTTTTTTTCTTTCTTCTTTTCTTTCTTCTTTCTTTCTTTTCTTTCTTTCTTTTTTTTCTTTCTTCTTTCTTTCTTTCTTCTCTTTCTTGCACCTTTCTTTCTTCTTTCTCTTTCTTCCTTCCTTCCTTCCTTCCTTCCTCCCTCCCTCCCTCCCTTCTTTCCTTCCTTTCTCCCTTCCTTTCTCTCTTCCTTTCTCCCTTCCTTCCTTCCTTCCTTCCTTCCTTCCTTCCTTTCTTTCTTCCTTCTTTCTTTCTTTTTCTTCTTTCTTTTCTTTCTTCTTTCTTCTTTCTTTCTTTCTTTCTTTCTTTCTTTCTTTCTTCTTTCTTTCTTTCTTTCTTTCTTTCTTTCTTTCTTTCTTTCTTTCTTCTTTCTTTCTTTCTTTCTCTTTCTTCTTGCACCTTTCTTTCTTCTTTCTCTTTCTTCCTTCCTTCCTTCCTTCCTTCCTTCCTTCCTTCCTTCCTTCCTTCCTTCCTTCCTCCCTCCCTCCTTTTTTCCTTCCTTTCTCCCTTCCTTTCTTCTTTTTTTCCTTCCTTCCTCCCTCCCTTCTTTCCTTCCTTTCTCCCTTCCTTTCTCTCTTCCTTTCTCCCTTCCTTCCTTCCTTCCTTCCTTCCTTTCTTCCTTCCTTCCTTCCTTCCTTCCTTCCTTCCTTCCTTCCTTCCTTCCTTCCTTCCTTCCTTCCTTCCTTCTTTCCCTTCTTTCTTGTTTCTTTTTAATATTTTTTCCTCCACTAGAGTTGCTGAGACTCGATGCCTGCAGCAGATAACCCTGGGACCTTGGTAAGTATTTATGGGCACAAAACTTAAATTGTGTGATAAGGTATAAGCTGGAAATAACACAAAACAGAGACAGACACACTTACAAAATGATCTGGAAATTTTCTTCCCTCACTACTTTTAGAAAAATTAAGTAATATCATTAAAAAATTTATCAGCTCATATAAAATGTTTCAAAAAGAAAATAAGTATACATAATATTTTCATGTATCTAGAGAAAAATGTGAGAACTAGTATAATTTTAAAAGTTATATAAATGTTTAGACAAATGGAATATGTAATGAGTGTTTCTGAAAAGATAGTATTTCATGGGATTGGAGGACTTTTGACACAAAAGTTCATCTGACATAGAGTTATTATTTTCTACTTATTGAGAATAGGATTAAAAATTGGAATTCCACAGAGACAATATCAAAGAAGGGTGAAGACAAAGACAACCTGGTATAGATTTTCACTTTTTTGTATAATTTTGTAAAAGATGGGAATCATCCCTATCATCATGATAATTATATTCCATTACAAAGATAAAATAAACCAGAGGCAAAGTAGCTAAAAATAAAAAAATGTTTCAGGGTTGAAGTGATAAAATAGTGGTTATGACAATTGTCTTGTAAGTGACTGATGAATTTTTCTAGCCATTATCTCCTCGTACAGAATAAAGAATAAATCCCAAGCACTGCCAGGTGTAGTCCCCCAAATATTTTTTATTTATTTTAATTTAAGCACCATAATTAATAACAGTATTAATATTATTGTTCTAGAAATACATTGTTGCTGCACACTCCCATTCCCTCATTAGAGCAATTAGGTTATTTCTTTTTTCTTTCTCTCTCTTTCTCTTTCTACTCCATACTCACAGGAATGTTTTGCTGATATAAGTTATGTTGATAAAATAATTCTTAAAACTATGCCGAGGAAACGTGCTCTGTTCCTTGGTAACAGATGCCTATTTTAAATAAGATTCTTTATTTTTTCAGAAACCATGATTCATCATTGCTGCCTAAGTCTGAAATGACATTTAACAATGAAGACCTTGAGGGAGTTTGAATTTTTAGTGATCTCATCAATTCAGTTCAGAAAATAGTAACTAAATATTACCTTTTATTTTTACATCATTCAGTCTTTGAAAAGCATGACCCAGACCCTTTGGTCTAAATAATCAAAGAAACTACCAGAACTTCAAGTACTCCAAATATGACACTGGACAAAAAATATATTGCAATGCGTGATTGAATATATATGTAAGTGGCTTTATAAAGGTAAATTTTATAGATCAGATAAATAGGAAACAACTGTGTCATCACTCAGTTAAACCATAATTCCAGACAAAAGAAATTCATAAACAAAGTTTAGAAATATAAAATGTATCTCCAAAGTTACTTGAACAGTTATCAGGTGTGGTTGAATGATGATGGAACTATGACCAGCTCTTGTCAATTTTGACTTATTTTATTTCTTCAATGATATTCACATTTTTATTCTACCCCAAAATTTGTTATGTGTATATACATTATTTATATTAATATACTTTTATTTCTGTTGCATTGACTCTACTTTGATCACTTTATTTTATTTGGGGGGTGGGAGCACACCCGGTGGCACTCAGGGATTACTTCTGGCTCTGCATTCAGAAATCACACAAGGCAGGCTCAGGGAACCACATGAGTTGCCAGAGATCAAACCCAGCTAGATCTCAGTCTCAAGTAAATTATGTGCAAGGCAAATACCTTACCACTGTGCTATTGCTCTGACTTGAACTCAATAATTTTAAATTATTGCGAGCCTTTGTGTTTGATATCTATTGTTTTTCTAATGAATGTTATAAAAACAAGTAAAAATATTTATTAAAATATGTAACCAAAGAATAAGTACCAATAGTGGTAAAAAAAAATCAGAAACCCTTAGTAAAATAGGATGCAAGAACAGGAGGAAGTTTCACCTCAGGGCTTTAGATTTCTTAATATGAACTGAATATGAGAGAGATAGTACTGTGAGTAGAGCTTTTGCCTTGCATGAGATAAACCCGAATTCAACCCTCAGCACCTCATAGGTCTCCCATGCACTGTCAAGTGTAATTCAAGAATGCAGAACCATGAGTAAGTAACCCCAAGTATTGCTGAGTATAAGCCCCAAACCAAAAAGAAAATATATATAATATATATATATATATATATATATATATAAGTTAGCCATTTTGAGTGATTCTAGCTGAACTTGATCAATTTGTTATTATATTATAAATTTTAGCAGGGTTATATTAAAATTAAATAAAGAGATATTAATCTTAGTTTAAGATTGCATTCTATTTTCATTTTTTCCTTCATTTTTAATGTGGCTAATGCTGTAGAGCTCAGTGCGACAACTCATTGCACTGCTTAGAAGACCTGATGCTTCAGTACTTGAGTTCAATGACACAGCTGCCTGAATCGAGGGTGTGAGGAGCACCAGTCTCCCTGCAATGTTTTGAGTCATAGGGCTGCTAACTTCAATGGTTTGGGAGTATAGAAGTATGACATTGTGTTAGGAGAGAGATTAAGATGAAGGTCCTTCACATGCTAGTCATGTGCTCTAACCACTAGATTTCTCACCCATAGAAAACAAACAAATGTTGCATTTCTTTCTATTTTGTAATTTTTTAAGTAATTGAAACACTATGAGATTCATAGTTAAAAAACTGTTCATGATTGAGTTTCAGTCATAAGCTGTCCAACACCAATCCCTTCACAAGTGCATCAAATGCTATTTTTTATTAAACTTGACTTGATAGCTGTAGGAGCTTAATGCAATGTAAGTGCAGTTTCCTTATTAAATATTCAGAGTATATTTTCTATGCTTCATTGAATCTAGTTATTTACAGTTATCTCTTGCTTCTTTGTGAATTTCTTCATAATGGAATCTCCAGGGCTCTATTATTTATGGAACCTAGGAAGGGTTGTAAAAAATTGCAAACTTAAATAATTGGGACATAGAGAAACTAGATAATGGATGTTTAATAATTAAGATATCAAAAATAGGGGCCAGAGAGATAGTACAATGTATAATAGGCTTGTCTTACACATTACTGACCTGTGTTCTATCCTTGCCACTCCATGGAGTAACCTGATCCACTCCGGAAGTGGTCCCTGAATGCAGACTGAGGAATAATCTGAACACTGCCAGATCCAGATACGGCTAAAACAACAAAACAAATGGAATAACAAAGATTAAAAAATCTTGTATTAAACTATCATTAGTCAGTAAGTTTCCATAAACTGATTGTTCTATCTTGGTAAATTTCAATGAATATAGGTTCATTTATCACTCCCTACCATGTTTCAATGAGGTAGTGATTATTAAAATAAAATTGAATTGGTTGTATTCCTTTATTCACATTAGTTAATTATGTATAGAACAGTACAAACTGTAGAAAACATAAATCAAATAATATTAATCTCTTGCTGAAATGATCCAACATATTTTTTTTCACTTACTTGAAATATAAAAATTACAAGATCTGTAGAAAGAGCCATTGAATGTAAAGTGGGTTGGCATGTTAACTAATTTATTACTAGCTCCAAATGCTAGAATACACTATATTCCAAGACACAGTTAAATAATTCACCAATCAGTGCCAAAATGAAAAGTAAATTAATTAAATGACTGTGACTTCCTGGCTAATTCACTGTAAAAATCAAGACTAAAAGATTCCTTGATTTTAAAGTTTTTTTGTTTTACTCCAATATTTTTAATTAAGAATTTCTCTTATTTCATTACCATGATACTTACAAAAATGGTATTAGCATTAGAGTTGTTTATGTGTATGTGTGTGTTTTTGCCTAATTACAACATACATTCTTACCATGTAATAGAGCATGTAACCACAATTTTTGGTGTTGGTTGTTTACCAACTGATCAATGCCACATGAGTCTGTTCATATAGTTTTATTTCACAATGTGACAATTCACATTTATCTGTTTCATATTTATACACTTTGCAAGATACTCTATTTCAAATTTATTTTGACCAAGTATGATGCCTTTCCAGAATTTTATAAATGCTATAAAGAGCAAAGTGGAAGAAGATGGATTGAATTAATCATGCAAAGGTTAAGTAATTCTGATTTCGAGCAATGAATATTGATTGCTCTTTTAAAAAGTGTTTGGAAAATTATCATCATTGTGAAAAATATTTATTAAGGGTCTCTTGAAATCCATTGAGTAAAGAGAAGGATGAAGAAGCTACAGTAAATAGATTAATATATTCCATATTAAGTTGTTTTGAAATGTTCTACTCTAAAATAAGTCAGAGAGAGAGAAAGATGCATAATGGTCTCACTCATCTATGGGTTTTAAGAGAAATAAAAGACACTCTTGCAATAATTTTCAGAGAAAAAAGAGAGGATCCTGGCTGGAAGCTACAGCCCACTTCACAAACCTCACCACAACGAGTGATGAGTTTAGTTACAGAAATAACTACATTGTGAACTATCCTAACAATAAAAATATATAAGGAAAATAGAAAGCCTGTCTAGAGTACAGGTGGGATGGAGGGATATTGGGACAGTTGTGATGGGAATGTTGCACTGGTGATGGGGGGGGGGGCATTCTTTACATGACTGAAACCCAACCACAATCATGTTTGTAAACAAGGTGTTTAAATAAAATTTAAAAAAAAGATTTTTACCTCATCTTAAACACTGACACACACAAAAATAAATAAATAAATAAATAAATAAATAAATAAATAAATTATTATGAGTACTTTTTCAAATGCCAAAAAATAAAAAGTAAATTAAAAAATAAATATTCTACTCTAGCCATAGCCATTCTAATAGCCATTTTAATAAATGCTACAATCAGGTATTAGGAAATTGTGGTAGATCTTTGTATTAACCTGCAATATGTAAAATGCAATAAAGAAAGGAATAGATACAGAATGATCTCTCTCATTAGTGGTATTTATTGATACACAAGAGATATAAATACAGGGATACACATAAGGATGTGAAACTTATGTGTAACATAAAGATGTGTAAGGAAGCAACAAATGGCAAAGGCAAACCTGGAGTTTCTATGGAACAGAGTTTAGTGGCAAAAGGCAGATAGTTCAAACAGGAGGAAACTTTGGTGGAGTAAACTGACCCTTTGCTGATGAGTGTGATGAAATAATGTCTGCAATGAACGCATCATTAACAGAATCGTAAACCACAACATCTCAAGAGATACATTAATAAATATTAAAAAATGTAAAAAGAGAAAGAAAATCTCAACAAAAAAAACTATGCAAATTCTAAGTAGTTTTGTACTTTTAAATAAAGTATTACCAATATTCTTAAATCTTTGCACAATTTTTCTTCTCTATTTTTTTTTTGTGGGAGGGTTACACCTGGCAAATGCTCAGGGATTACTCTAGCTCTGAACTCAGAAATCACTCTTGGTAGGCTTGGAGGACTCTATCTGAAGCAGTAATTGAACACTGATTGACCATGTGAAGGGCAAATGCCCTACCTGCTGTGCTATGGCTCCATTCCCTTTTCTGCTCTGTTGTTAGGATTTTTTTCTATTAAAAGCAACAGCTTTTAATATGTATGAGGGAAATTGAGAACCTGTTTAGAGTACAGGCGGGGGTCGGGTGGGGAGGAGGGAGACTTGGGACATTGGTGATGGGAATATTGCACTGGTGATGGGTGGTGTTAAAAAAAAAAAAGAGATATCATAAAAAAAAAAAGAAAATTCAGAGTGTTGTATTAATAAAAATAAATAAATAAATAAAAGCAACAGCAAGGAGGGATAAATTAGATAGCAGGAAAGGATATTGCCGAGCAGAGGGATCACCTGGATTTTATTCTTGACACCACATGTCATGATGCCCTGAGCACTGCCAGAAGTGATTCCTGAGCACAAAACCAGAAGTACATCCTAACCATAAATTGGTATGGCCCAATAAATAAACAAAAATAAACCTCAAACATTGAATGGGTGGGGTGGTCTTCAATCCTTTTGGTGGTAATGAGGTGATATATGCCAGCACCATTAATGTCATCACTATTTAAATATAGTACTGAATCATAATAATTTAAAACTATTTTGCTAGCGAAATAGACACCAAGTATATAAGCATAAAACTTATAAGACATTGCAAATTGTACATTTGAATATACAAATTGTACTACATTAAAGAATATTGCATTATAAATAAAGAATACTGAATATTGTACTAAATTAAAGAAGTCTGGTTAACATGAGTGTTTTTAGATAGAGTATGATAGAATGATCTAGTCATAAAATAATCATAATAGTAGTAGGTTCATGTTCATGCCTCAGAAATTTGAGTTGTGATGCCTACCTCAAAATAAAAATATAGGAGCAATAGGGTAGCAATAATAGTATACTAATATATTTTGATGCTTTCAAGACTGGTGTAATTCATCAATAATTTTACTAATTTATTATCACTTATTTAATTTTATTCATGTTTGTTTCCTCATTTAGAAAAACTGAAATATATACCAGCTGATGCTTATAGTACTGAAACTATAGATAGAAATGAATGAAATATCTATCAAGATGGCTTAGTTTATAAGAAATATTGACAAATAATTAAAGTTTTAATTAAATAGCAATATATTTATATGTATATCTATATTATAGTGAGTATAAAGTAATATAAACGAATTTCTCCTCATTCTTTGAAATTCATTGTCCTCTGAAGTTGAAAGAACATATTTTGTCACTTTATTCTTTTATTTTGAGACCTGACTCCTAGTCATACTATATGCATACAAACTTTAGTTTGCGACATATTTTTCTGTGATAAAATTGTGTGTATGAATCGATTTTTACTATGTGTTGAAATAGTTTCATAAATTTCTATGGTCTCAGTTAATAATCTTAAAGTTATATTACATGTTAATAAGAGTACTAAGAGTCTTGGTATATTTGGAGACTTTGTAGTACATCATTCTTGGAGCCAGAAAGGAGTAGAGTGGGTGGGGTGTTGTATACCACTGATCCTAGCTTTATCCTCAACACCACAAAAAGTCCCCTTTGCCCATCAGGAAAGATACATGAGTGAAGAGTCATACGTAAGCCTTAAGTATCACTGGATATGGCTGTTAGACAAAGCAAAAAAAAATCTTTCTCAACCAACAGTCCTTATTATTGAACATAAAGTTTTATAAACATATATGGAAAACAAAGTTTAGATTCAACAGAGAACATATAACTTTGAACCATGTGCTATAAATAGCTATTTTTAGTGTGTGATACAAGCCCAACTTAATAAAGTATGTGACTTTTAATTTGATGTTAGAGAGATCTAAGCATGAAAAATTAGAAAAATTTGGGGGTTGAGAAATAGTACAGTGAATAGCAGATTTGTCTGACATGTTGCCAAACTGGGTTTGATCCACAGCACTCTATAACCATCTAAGACAGGGGTCTCAAATTCGCGGCCTGTGGGCCGTTTCCAGCCTTCTGTACAACAACATTTTGTGGCCTGCGGCTGGTCTTCAAATATCGCAGTATTCGCAATTATTCGCTTATAGTATAATCGCAATAAAAATCCCATTAGGAAGAAAAAAATCGCATTAAAAAATTAGCATACCCCGAGCAGTTCCGTTTGGAGTATGCAAAAGTTTAATACGACTTTATCATTTTTTGTTTATTTTTATTTTTTATTTAAACAACTTTATTACATACATATTTGTGTTTGGGTTTCAGTCATGTAAAGAACACCTCCCATCACCAGTGCAACATTCCCATCACCAATGTCCCAAATCTCCCTCCTCCCCACCCAACCCCCGCCTGTACTTTCTAATTCCCTCGTACATTCTCATTATTAGGATAGCTCAAAACGTAGTTATTTCTCTAACTAAACTCATCCCTATTTTTGGTGAGCTTCATAAGGTGAGCTGTAACTTCCAGCTCTTTTCTCTTTTGTGTGTGAAAGTTATTATTGCAAGAATATCTTTCACTTTTCTTAAAAATCATAGATGAGTGAGACCATTCTACGTCTTTCTCTCTTTCTCTCTGATTTATTTCACTAAGCATAATAGATTCCACGTACATTGATGTATAGGAAAATTTCATTACTTCATCTCTCCTGACAGCTGCATAATATTCCATTGTGTATATGTACCACAGTTTCTTTAGCCATTCGTCTGTTGAAGGGCATCTTGGTTGTTTCCAGAGTCTTGCTATGGTAAATAGTGCTGCAATGAATATAGGTGTAAGGAAGGGGTTTTTGTATTGTATTTTTGTGTTCCTAGGGTATATTCCTAGGGTATATTGCTGAGTCATATGGGAGCTGGATTTCCAGTTTTTGGAGGAATCTCCATATTGCTTTCCATAAAGGTTGAACTAGATGGCATTCCCACCAGTAGTGGATAAGAGTTCCTTTCTCTCCACATCCCCTCCAACACTGCTTGTTCTCACTCAATCTCTGGGGTGTGAGGTGGTACTTCATAGTTGTTTTGATTTGCATCTCCCTGATGATTAGTGATGTGGAGCATTTTTTCATGTGTCATTTGGCCATTTGTATTTCTTCTTTGTCAAAGTGTCTGTCCATTTCTTCTACCCATTTTCTGATGGGGTTAGATGTTTTTTCTTGTAAAGTTCTGTCAATGCCTTGTATATTTTGGAGATTAGCCCCTTGTCTGATGGGTATTGGGTGAAGAGTTTCTCCCACTCAGTGGGGGGCTCTTGTATCCTGGGTGCTATTTCTTTTGAGGTGCAGAAGCTTCTCAGTTTAATATATTCCCATCTGTTAATCTCTGCTTTCACATGCTTGGAGAGTGCAGTTTCCTCTTTGAAGATGCCTTTAGTCTCAATGTCCTGGAGTGTTTTACCTACGAGTTGTTCTTTATATCTTATGGTTTCGGGTCTGATATCGAGGTCTTTCATACATTTGGATTTAACCTTGCTACATGATGTTAGTTGAGGGTCTAAGTTCAATTTTTTGCAAGTGGCTAGTCAGTTGTGCCAACACCACTTGTTGAAGAGGCTTTCTTTGCTCCATTTAGGATTTCTTGCTCCTTTATCAAAAATTAGGTGATTGTATGTCTGGGGAACATTCTCTGAGTACTCAAGCCTATTCCACTGATCTGAGGGCCTGTCCTTATTCCAATACCATGCTGTTTTTATAACTATTGCTTTGTAGTACAGTTTAAAGTTGGGGAAAGTAATTCCTCCCATATTCTTTTTTCCAAGGATTGCTTTAGCTATTCTAGGGTGTTTATTGTTGCAAATGAATTTCAAAAGTGCCTGATCCACTTCTTTGAAGAATGTCATGGGTATTTTTAGAGGGATCGCATTAAATCTGTACAATGCTTTGGGGAGTAATGCCATTTTGATGATGTTAACCCTGCCAATCCATGAGCAGGGTATGCATTTCCATTTCCACGTGTCCTCTCTTATTTCTTGGAGCAGAGTTTTATAGTTTTCTTTGTATAGGTCCTTCACATTTTTAGTCAAGTTGATTCCAAGATATTTGAGTTTGTGTTTCACTATTGTGAATGGGATTGTTTTCTTAATGTCCATTTCTTCCTTATTACTATTGGTGTATAGAAAGGCCATTGATATTTTTGTGTTAATTTTGTAGCCTGCCACCTTGCTATGAGTCTATTGTTTCTAGAAGCTTTTTCATAGAGACTTTAGGGTTTTCTAGGTAGAGTATCATGTCATCTGCAAACAGCGAGAGCTTGACTTCTTCCTTTCTTATCTGGATTCCCTTGATATCTTTTTCTTTCCTAATCGCTATAGCAAGTACTTCCAGTGCTATGTTGAATAGGAGTGGTGAGAGAGGACAGCCTTGTCTTGTGCCAGAATTTAGAGGGTAGGCTTTTAGTTTTTCTCCATTGAGGACAATATTTGCCTCTGGCTTGTGGTAGATGGCCTTAACTATATTGAGAAATGTTCCTTCCATTCCCATCTTGCTGAGAGTTTTGATCAAGAATGGGTGTTGGACCTTATCAAATGCTTTCTCTGAGTCTATTGATATGATCATGTAATTTTTATTTTTCTTGTTGTTGATGTTGTGTATGATGTTGATAGATTTATGGATGTTAAGCCATCCGTGCATTCCTGGGATGAAACCTACTTGATTCCAGTGGATAATCTTCTTAATGAGGCACTGAATCCTAATTGCCAGGATTTTGTTGAGGATCGTTGCACTGCATTCATCAGCGATATTGGTCTGTAATTTTCTTTTTTGGTAGCATCTCTGTCTGGTTTAGGTATCAAGGTGATGTTGGCTTCATAAAAGCTATTTGGAAGTGTTTCCGTTTGTTCAATTTCATGAAAGAATCTTGCCAGGATTGGTAATAGTTCCTCTTGGAAAGTTTGAAAGAATTCATTAGTGAATCCATCTGGGCCTGGGCTTTTGTTTTTGGGCAGACATTTGATTACCCTTTTAATTTCATCAACAGTGATGGGGGTGTTTAGATATGCTACATCCTCTTCCTTCAACAGTGGAAGATTATACGAGTCCGAGAATTTATCCATTTCTTCCAGGTTCTCATTTTTAGTGGCGCAGAGTTTCTCAAAGTAGTTTCTGATTACAAGTCCTGAGCACCTACAAAAAGGGGGGAGGAATGAGATCTGGAGTACTTGTCTTTTGAGTGTCATAGCAGGATGAAAGAAAAAATATAGAGAGGCTGTTTTTGACTGAGAAGTGATCATACAAAGAGGGGAAAGAATTATCAGGATATAAATCAGCAAGCTAAGAGCAGGGACTATGAAATAGGAAAAAAAAAACCTTTGAAAGAATTTAGATTTTTGTTTAATTTGATTTGGCTTTTTGGACTAGACACAAGTGTGATTTGGGCTTATTTCTTACTTCTGGTTCTGTGCTTGAGTCACTCCTAGTGGTGGTGGTGGTGGTGGTGGTGGTGAGCAATTGTGGTGGTAAAAGTTATTAAATCAATGGTCAACCACATGTAGGATGAGCACCTTAACCCCTCCATTAAATTTCCAATATAGAATTTAGTTTTATTATGAATTAAATGTATCAACCATAGAGGAACTTAAGCAGAGAAATGACAAAGTGAAGAAATCACTGAACGAAACATTAAAGCGAGGGAAAACACTAGTAGCAGATAAGTACGCATTTTGTGGATTTATTTTGTGCACTTATTTTAGTTTTTTGAAATTCATGTGTTGAAAGTAATAGTTGGGATATGTTGCGGTACATAAACACATTATAAATTTAATTTTGCCTGTAAGGCCCTAGCACAAATGGTTGGGTGATTTCTTGTTTGCAGCTGACCTGGGTTCCATCCCTGGCATCCCATATAGCCTAACAAGTTTGCCAAGAGTAATATCTGAGTGTGAAACAGGAGTAATCCCTGAGCCACACCAGGTGTGACCCAACACTTCACCAAACTAATGTTACCTGTTAATTTCTTTTTATTAATGTAACTATTGAAATGTTAAAACTAATGGAGATCACATTTTACTGAACCACAATATTTGAAATTGCCCTAAATATTTTCCAGTTTATTTTAAGAATGTGACTTTATTTTCATGTTTTGTATAAAATAATATTTTTCTGTGTTCTTAGCCTTAGTCTATAGTCATAACTGACATTTATATCACAATATTTTTCATATGTCATATACACTCATTCTAACTCCTTTAGTCAGACACCCAATTTTATTATGCTTATTTGCTCTTTTTACTTATTGTGAGTCTATCTTTATGTTTTCTTTATAGTCTCAGTTTTTCACATTAGAAATTTAATAATTTATTTATTTTCCATTTGTTTTCATGAACTTTTAAACTACTACTTACACTTCTTTAAAAATTTCGTCAAACATAAGCTTTATCTTTTTTATCTTTTATAGACCCAAAAGTAGTACTTTCTTAATGCTAATGAATGAAACTAAAATCAATTAATCATTATTTAGAACTAGCCATTTGTCTAATATTGTCTTTGCTTTAGATGCTTTTCCTTGTATTTGCATTTAGTTATCTCAAATCTTCCAAGAATTCTTTCTATATCTGACTGTCATTTCATCTCTATTTACTGAACCCACAATTTTTATTGTTTTGATTTATATCTATTTACTACTGTAACATCTCTGGACCTCAAAATAATTTAGAGATAAATAAATGTGTAGGTAAATTAATAATGTATTACTATGCTTTTTGAAATAAAAAAATGTTTTTTTTGGAATATGTCTTCATTTTAACAGTGATACTCTGATTTTAGTTTTGACTTCTGTGGTGTTTTATCATAATAAAGTAATTGGATTAGCAACTTCTACCTCTATCCAGCAGGGTCTGTGGTAAAGAATGATACAGATTTATGTACTTTTGCAGATAGCAAGCTAGCTTAAAAAGGCTTAAAAGAGTTCTTGAAATATTTTTTAGGCACAGCTCCCTTACCCTTGCCCCTCTCATTATATATTCCATTTGTCATGGTTACAGAGAAGAAAGGATACACTTATTAGTGAAGGACTTTCAGTAGGTAAATAATAGTCTTGAGACAGAGCATGGTTAACTGTTATTCCCATACTTTCATTAGCAAGAAGTTTCCCCACTAAGTTTGTATCTAGCAAGTCATTTCCTATGTCACTCTGATTTTCCTAGGAAGACTTGTCCTGGCTAGGCTTATGCTTTCCTTTATATAGCCTCGTTTAAACCAGGATATTGCCCATATCTTGGGGTAAGAATTTATAGGGTGATTTCCCACAGCTTTATGTTTTATTCCCAAAATTGGATATGCAAGTCACTAACTTTACCAAACAAGTATATTTCATTTGCTGATGAAAATGCTTAACACAACAGAAAAAGGGTACATTAAAAGTCAATGGAAGAAGCTACATCTGTATCTTATTTTTTTATACCATCTGTCTCCCAAGTGTTTAAATGAATCCATATTCTATCTAGTTTTGCTGGTCACAAAAGAAAAATGCTTTTATGGCAATTTTAGGCATATTTAACATGTTTCAATGAGACAATTTAGTTGTAAAAGTAATTTCTTGGTGCATAACCCTTTTGGGATTATACAGAAAGCAAATTAATTGGTTTATTAAGAAAAATTTAAAGAAGCCCAGATTTTATGTTTGCATATGATAAATGGTTTGAACCATTACTCTTATAGAAGATTTGGAGAATGGCTAAGTTCAAAACTACTCTAGATAGGTGAGAAATAGCATCTGTGAAGTAAACACAGGACATATATCCCTAGCATCACATTGAAAACCAAACTTCATTGTGGTATCTTAACAGATCCCAGTCTGAGAAACAGAATGAATAGATTCTAGGTCTAGAATTATAAAATGTAATAAAAATTTCTCCTCTATTTAGCAAGGCCACAGTCAAATTATTATCATCATTATACAAATTGCATTTCCAAATAGCATTTTGACATATTAATAGACATAAAAAATAAATATGGAATCTAGATTATGGCTCTCAAGTGGTACCACTAAAAATGCATGTGTGAACCAGCACTGAATTTAACCTCTCACATTTTATGTATTCTGAATACTAACGGATTGCTTTGTAGTGCCTAAGTATAAATTGGTCAGAACAACTGAATCTAGGGTCAGAACTGTTGAGCTGTGCACCAATGGGGAGGATCCTGGGTTCCTCAGGCATCATGAGTACATGATAATTTGTTGAATCAAATAATTAAAGATGGTGGTGTATGGAGAAGGATGGAGGCCTTTGTCCTTAGGCCCGGCCATGTGGCTTCATCCCCCATCAACCGGCGGGTCTGGGGTTCAGGAAAGCGATGGGTATTAAACTCACTCACAGGCAGGCATTAGGAAGCATCAGCTTTATTCATGCCCTATCCACCACATGTGTGTGGCCTTCATCATAACCTTTCAAGCATTCAGCCATTCTTAGCTAGCCCTTCATCTTAACTCCTTTCAGTCATCTCCCTTTGACCTCCATGCTGGTCAAAGACCAAAAGAGGCAAAGACCAAAAGAGGCAAAGACCCAGCCTAAAGCCAAAAGGGCAAAGACCGAAAAGCCTGAGAGCCCAGTAGGGCAGAAACCCTAATCCCCTGGCTCAAAGGCTTAGCTACCTTTTCCAAGACCCCTCCCAGGAATGGGCGGGGTCTTGCAGGTAAGGTCACACAATATCTGGTTCCCAAGACCCCTCCCAGAAATGGGTGGGTCTCAGGTAGCTACACCTAAATGTTGCATTATATCATTGTAATCTGTATTATATTATTTAAGAATATATAAAGTTAGTGGTAAAATATATGATTCTAATATATATTTGATAAGAACATATGTAATGTTATATCATTGATGCATCATTAAAAACAAACTAATTTTTGTTAAAAATTATGCATTGATCATATTTTATCATGTTAATTGACTTGTTTTGCATTATACAACATATATATTTAAATATTTTTTATTGTGACCAATGTGAATTGCAAGTCTTTTACAGTTATATTTAAGGTACATAGAGACAGTGACTTAGAGCCATTTCCACCACCAGTGCTGTCCTCCCTCCTCCCCTGTTTAAAGCATGCATCACATACTACCCTCTTTGCCCCCAGGACTGCAAATATAATAGGTCCCTTTGTGTGTAAGTTGTTGTATATTAGGTTGTCTTGATTCTGTTTTCATTGACTTTGGATTTGTTGTTTAGGTCTTATCAATTTTTTTCTATTTGTATTTTATAAATTTATTTAAAGAAAATGCATCACATAGTTGACATAACTGATCATAATACATTTGTTTTAGGAAGACCAAAGCAATATGATTTAAAAATATAAAAAATTGAAAAAAAAAACTAAAGAGATGGAAGAGAAAGGAAAAAAGAAAAAGTTCAGTAGCAAGTATATATTTGAAAATTATTGAATCACCAATAAACTCATTAAAACACTAGCAGAAAGTTTAATAAGTTCTTTTTTTTAAAAGATAAGAGTTTAAAAAAAAATACAGTATATAACGGTGTAAGAGTGACAATTGTTTGCATAGGCCCAGCAAAATAAGAAGAAGTGGAAAGAAAAAGCCTTGGTCTAAATACAAGGAGGCCTTATCCCTGAAGATTTTTGGCATAAGACTGACTCTGGGCTCCAGGCATACTAAGTTTTCCAACATGATTCATTCTCTGTGGTCCCAGTGAAATTTTTTTTCCCCACATTAGCTGTTGTTGGTGTCAGGTTTCTGTAGTTAAAGATTCTGGTTTTTGTGCATCTCCTTCATCGAAGTCAGGATGATGTGGAACATCCTCTATTTTCACCTCACCATTAGATGAGGAGAAACCTGCCCTGCAAGCAGGTTGTTGCTGTTGCTAAATCGTCTGGGTGTTAAGAAAATACTCTTTGGAGTAAGTCAATGTCAGGGCAGTAGTAGGGCCTTCTCTGGTAGAGGTTTGCTTCCTGGTTATGTTACAGACAACTGTGGTTGTTTCTGTAGATGGTATCCATGGTTCCGGGGTGTATGGGCAATGCCCATTCTTCTGAGGCCTGAACCAAATCATTATGACAATGTTCAGGGTATAAGGGCCAACAGCATTACAAAATTTGTGTTCCTATCTCTATTAGATAAGAACTTGTTTGCATATGTAATATTTTCCCATTTTAATGTGCCTATTCTAAAGAGGAACAATGCCACAAGGTATTATTGATGTATGTGGAGGTCGAGGGAACAAGTTCAACAATCCCCATAATTCGGTTCTAACATGAACTCTAAACAGAGAGACTCTTCTACCAGAATTCCTTACTGAACATTTCACAAAGAAAGAAAAAAAAATAGTGGGCAAAATAGTTACTATATAAGAGTATATTCAAAAAGAGTTCTAGCTGGTTAAGGGGATACATCTAAGATATCCAAAGGAGATAAACACGTCCTTTTATGTCTTTAGAAATAGTCGGAGGGAGGGTGTTAAATCCGGGAGACCACTTTGGTCTGTGATTTGGCCTTCTGGACTCTGCAAAACAACCCCCAGAAATCCCGTATCAGGAAATGTCTTTGCGTGGGGACTTATCAGCAACCGAATATGGTAGCAAGCAAGCACAGGTACACAATGAAACAGTAGAGTCTTTTTTTTTTTTTTTTTTTTTTTTTTTTTTTGTGGTTTTTGGGTCACACCCGGCAGTGCTCAGGGATTATTCCTGGCTCCAGGCTCAGAAATTGTTCCTGGCAGGCACGGGGGACCATATGGGACGCCGGGATTCGAACCGATGACCTCCTGCATGAAAGGCAAACGCCTTACCTCCATGCTATCTCTCCGGCCCAGTAGAGTCTTTTTTTTTTTTTTTTTAATTTTGGGAGCTGGTTGGGCAACTGACATGAGTGGGGGTAATGATCTGCTTCATGAGGAACCAAGAAGTGAGGGTGAAAAGGGTTAAATGTGGGGTAATAGGTGGAGGGGGTGCAGAGTAAAGGACTAGAAATGAGCTTGTAATGTGGTAAGCTAAGGGGGGACTGACAGTATACAACATAGACATTCTGTATATTGCAAACATGGATTAAACCCTATGATATCTTATTAAACTATCTATGCCCCCATGCAATTTGAGAATGGACACTAGTTGGAAGGAAAGTTGTCAACGACTTCCCCAAGCCAGACCCTTTTGTACAGGGTGGAGGCTGGGGAAAGTCTGGGGTCCCCTTTAAACTCCTCCCCAGCACCTACCTCGCTGGCCCCCCTGAGTGGGAGCCCAGGGATAGACCCAGAGTCCAGGAGGAAAGAGAGGGAAAGCTGCTGGGGGCAGTATGAGCCCCCCAGACTCGCTAAGCTTGGTAAAAAGGACTTTGGCATGGAGTCTTTCCATTCCCCAATGCTTGTGAAAGCTTCCGGCTCCCAGAACAGGAAAGAATTCAATATTGAACTAGAAGCCGAAAGTTTACCAGCCTCCTCCCCAAACTCACCCATCTTGTGCAGGGTGGGGGTTGGGGAAAGCCTAGGTTCCCCTTTAAACTCCTTCCTGGCACCCACTTCGCTGGCCTGGGCAGGTGCCCAGGGATAGCCCCAGAGTCGGGAAGATGGAGTGGAAAGGCTGTTTGGGGCTACCCGAGTCCCGCAGCTCCCCGTGAGCCTTTGGAGTGGAGCCTTGCCATTTCCCATTGTTGCGAAAGCTTCCGGCCTAGATCTTATCAATTTTTATTTCCATTCAACGTTCATGTGACTATTTGCTCCTGATACCAACCACTATTTTTCCTCTCTCAATTTATGAAGCAGAAAAAGATGATTCAAGTTCTGTGGTTCTGTTGGGGAAAAAATTAAGCTGGGAGGAGCCCGTCAAGAAGCTATAAATATAAATTTGAAAGAAGAAAAAAAAAGAGAAAAAAAAGAGCAAGCAATGACAAAAAACACAACTAAACAAATGAACAAACAAAAAAATCTCAGCAACAAAACAACACCACAAAAAGGAAGAAAGAAAAAAAAAGAAAAAAAGTGTGGCTACTGTGCTGATGTGGCAAAAAAAATTTTTTTTTGCATAGATACATTAAGTGTTGGGGGAAAATAGAAAAGGAATTCCCTTGGCCTAAAAGATACAGGGTTTCTCCACCCTTGAAACATACTGTCATGAGAACAACTAACTACATGCTCTGGACAAGCTTGTTGTAGAACCCGAAGATCTTTTTCTTGGTGCCAGGAAACGTTCTGCTCAGTGTGGCTGTCAAAATCAGTCCTCTGTAATTAGAGATCCTGGTATTTGCACAGGTCATAGGACGAAGTCTAATATAGACACTATGTTTTCAGAAGTTCTACTCAGTTGCGGTTGTCAAAGTCAGTCTTCTGTAGTTAGTGATGTTTGATTTTGCACAGATCCTAGGATGAAATGTCTTCTGATTTCATCTTACTGTTAGGCTATGAGGTAGGGCAACCTGCTCTTAGATTAAAAAAAATAACAAATATTTTATATTAAATGTATATCTTATACTTATCAATATTACATTAAATAGGTGTAAATTAAGAGAGATAGTACAGGGAACAAGGTGCTTAACTTGCCCCTAAATTTATCAATGGGACCTTATAAAAATTTCTGAAACTCCAGGAATCTTACCTGAAAAAGGAGCCAGGAATAATCTCTGAGCAAAGTCAGGCTCAAATTCTCCACCACCCATACCCACACCCCCACCTCCCAAAAAAAGGAGATAGGAAAGTTAGAAAAAGGAAGGTAATTCTCCATGAATTTTCCAAAAATCAGCTGTCTGGATAGATGACCAAATATTTAAAGATCCTATGCACTCAGTATCCCAACTGACTACTCAGGAGGCTTTAAATGTAGTCATAAAATCTTATTTATAAAACTGTGATGCAGTGAAGAAAATCAAGAGTCTCTAAAGGTGAAACAGTGATTTGGGAAGCTAAAGGAAAATAAAGATACGTATAGTCTAGAATTTCCTGACTACAACAATTCACACTCAATTTAATAGGAAATTAATGATGATCCCCCCCAAATCTCTTGATCTTCTTACAGTCATTACTCAGACCAGAAATCTATTTAGCATAGTTTATTCTATAGATTTATCAAAAATATAATATGAAGTAGGTCAACATGAAGATAAAACTCTCATAATTCAGGATATGGAGATAGTTCAAGAGATTAAGGTACATATTGTGTACAAGTCCAGTTTTTGATCCCCAGAACTGCTCGGCTCTCTGAGTACTGTGGATTTAACTCTGGTAGCCCCCAGAACCTCTGTATGCAAATAGTACTGCATCTGAGGATCCAGTTACTGAACAATCAGAGTTACCCCTCACATTATGAGTGAGACAAATTATTGTTTCATGGGCACAGTTTATAATTCCGCACCCCCCAAAAATTATATATGTGTTAACCTGATTATAAATTTATTACTATATTTAAACTCAGATACATTTTATACAATCCATTGACAAACACATCTACAATTTAGAAGATATGAAAAACTTCATATTCTACAGAAAGCTTTTAAAAATTATTTTTATGGGGCAAGAGATGAAGCATGATGGGCTAAGCATATACATTTCTATTATTTCTTCAGGTTACAGCTGGAAATCTCAGGTGTTACTCCTGACTCTGCATTCAGGCTTGGTTGACTGTATGGTATTGTAGGGATTGAAACTGGGTTGACCACATGTAAGGCAAGCTCCCTACCCATTATACTATTGCTCCAGTCCTGCTGAGCATATATTTTGCATACAGGAAATTCAGAAAGGTAAGTTATAAAACTAGTTTATAATAAGTTTATAAAACTAAAGTCTATGTCTTACCCTTTCCTCTTGGTAAATTAATTCAAGTCTATTGAAAATTAACCATTGTGTTTACCAAAGATAATATGAATCAAGATTATGACAAAATCAGATTTTTGTTTCTTAGCAGCAAGATTTCTAGTTAAAATTTTACGTTTAAAATTGTTTTATTAGAAATATCCCCTTAAATCTGAAGTAGTGAGCCCTACAACTTGTACTTACTATGTTTACAATGTGCCTATAAAGTTTACATAAACTTCTTCTGAGAAGATAATGGAGCAAATTTATAATTGTTTCAGCAACTTGTCTAGATTCGCACAATGTTGTAGAGACTGACAATCTCTCTTGAAATCTTGTTTCACAGTCTATATTGAACACATTACTCTTTTCTAACAATGAGATCTGGGTATTGTACATGTGGGATATATTCTAGTTACTTCCTCTGACATTTTTTCAAGTAAAATACACATTTTTCACATTGTGTCATCTTTAAGAAGCACCGGGAGGAAGAGTGATACTGAAACATTTTCTAAATACTCTTTTCTTTCCCTAAAATTTAACTAACATCTCCTTATCTGTTGTGATTCTTCCATATTTGAAGTATAAATTCTAAGCAGGTATAGCTCTTACTATTTGGTATAACATAAATTTTTTACAACAATGCAAGTTTCTTTACATCATTTTATTGCATCATTTTTATTGCCAATGCTCCCAAAATGCCCAATAAATTATTTTTTGCCATTATACCATTACTATATATACTCTTAAATTATGTTGCATTATTTAAAGGAGAAAAAAATTGATCATCAATGTATCAAGAGTTACTAAGATTAATACTTGTAGAATATTTCTATGAGGCAATAAGTTTCTCCACGTTTATTTTATTCTATCTTATTCTATATACTAATTACAACAGTAGTAAGAAATCTATAGTATTCTGGTAATGTCACATGAATGTATCTAAAGTATGACAAGGCATTACCAATGTTTTGCCATTCATTTATTTCTACAGTTTACTTAGTGCTTCTTGTACATATTTTGTTATTTTTATTTCAAGAGAAAAAAGTCTTTTTTGCCAAATGTTAAAACAGATTTGACATAAAACAATTCTCTCATATTTTCTAATTATGAGAATAATTGCAACACTTTCTAGGTAATAGATGTTTTTTGTCCTAGGAAGTTATCACTTGAAAATGTATGAATATTTATAAATATTTTTTATCTTCATCCTTTAATTAATAATGTACATTTTCTTGAAATACATGAAGTAATGACATGGGAGAAATAAATCGTTGAAGAAAAGAAAAGATTGTTTAACACAGCTGTATGTATGGTGTCAGTAATCATCTAGGACATCATTGAGCTAAAGATTTTCTCACTCATCTTAAAAAAGTACCTTTATTCTGAGGCCAGAAAATAATAGCATAAGTCAGATTATTCCATGATTAAAATGTATAGGTCTCCACTTAATTAAAAACTGTTATTTCCCCATTCTAATTTTAATTTATGTTTGTGGAGACAAATTTAGAAATAAAAATGAGATGATCACTGAATTTTGCTAAGCCTGTTTGGAAGTTTACTTTTTTTATACCATTCTTTTCAGATGCCCTTAAGCTATAAAGTTCTAGACAAAAAAAAAGAAATGTCAAGATATTAATTAATGCTGAATCCTATCCAATCATTTACTTAGGAACTTTTGGCATTCTTATAAAACATGTCAAATTTTTTCTGAAGTTTCGTGAATGCCCAATTTTTGGTATACATATTGCATTCATCTAGAGGAATTAAATTAAATAAATTTAATTATAAAAATTAAGTTAAAATTTCCCCATATCTGCTAGTATCTATGTCCTCTTGGATCTTTACAAGTTCCCACAATTGAAAGGCACATAGAGGTTCTGACTTTTGTGCTTTAAGATAGAGCACCAAGGGCCCGGAGAGATAGCACAGTGGCCTTTGCCTTGCAAGGCAGCTGATCCAGGACCAAAGGGACCAAAGGTGGTTGGTTCGAATCCCGGTGTCCCATATGGTCCCCCGTGCCTGCCAGGAGCTATTTCTGAGCAGACAGCCAGGAGTAACCCCTGAGCACCACCGGGTGTGGCCCAAAAACAAAAACAAAAACAAACAAACAAACAAAAAAAGATAGAGCATCAAGAAGTTCTTGATAAAGATGTGCAGAGAGGTATCTATAAAAGTTAATCAAAGTGACATGGAGGATATTCTGATCAGAATTCTCCGACTTGTCTTCTTGGCCTTTCCATTCAGAAGTTCTTTTTTGGTGGCGCAAGCAGTAGGGAGTTTGCCTTGCAAGTGCCAACCTATGATGAACCGGTTCGATCCCCTTGCATCTCATATGGTCCCCCTAGCCAGGAGTGATTTCTGAGCACATAGCCAGGAGTAACCACTGAGCGTCACTGGGTGTGACCCAAAAACAAACAAAAAGGTTTTTTTGTTCTTATCATTTGAAAGATGTAAGCAAAGAATTTACTTTATTTACGTTCTAAAGCTACTAAATATTAGACATAAAATAAAGGGCCTCTTGCTATAGGGATTTTAGAATATGGAAAGGAACCTGGTTATAGGTGTTTAATAGATATTAATGAATGAATAATAAATCTTATTTTAGGTCAAAATAGGTTGAGTTATTTAATAATTAAAATCTTTCATATACTAGATTGACTTGACAACTTAGCAACTTGTATGTAAACAAAATATTTCCATCTTTAAAAGCTTAATATGGTCAATCCTACTGGATATTTAATGATGCATCATTTAAAGAAATTTGAAATTATAAAAAGATAAGTCTCTACTTTTTTTTAAGATAAATCTCTTGGCTATTTTAGATGATAGAGCCTATCAAAACACCTATCTTCCAGGATTTATAAACTCATACTTTGCATTAACTTTTCAGCTTAAATATAATGTACCGTATTTTCTGGTATATAAGACGACCCCCTATTTTTCCTGTTAAAATATAGGGTTTGGGCTATATACACCATATAAGACTACCTCTCTTTTAATGCACACCAAATGGAAATCAAAAAAATGTAAGAGAAAAAGAGAGAATCCTCAAAGTTTAACATTATATGTTTAATAAAGCTAGACTTTCTAGTTCCAACCATCATTTTACATTTATTATTTGTAGTGACTGTGATTTTTTAATTGTGATCTACATTGAAAACAGGGAGAGGGGCTTCTCCAAAAGCAGCTGGCTGGGTTGCAGTGATTAATAGAACAGCTAGAGAGTGACAAGAGTGCCTCCTCTGTGCCCCATCAAAGCTGAACAAACGACTGATCACCAGAAAGCAGCATACCTGAGATGACACTGGGTGGCTGGATGGGATGCAACACTCGATAACTCAGATCCTCTGTGTGCCCTGAAAGATGAATCAGGACAAGCAGAGGACTGAGTGATGATGCCTGGCAGCTGGATGGAATGCGGAGGTAAGAGGGAGCAGATCACTCATCCTTGAAGCTGGAGTAAGTTTCAGCATGCTGTATACCGGGGTATAAAATGACTCCAAATTTTAAGAAGTTTTTCATGGGTTAAAAAGCCAAAAAGTTATGAACTAGATAGTCCTGCTCCCCAGTTAGAGGGGTAAATAAGGGAGGCACCAGGACCAAACAGGTGCAAGACTACTAAGTAGTAGGCTAGATACAGAGGGGACCACATATTCTGGCAGCCCTGGGGGTGAGGGAAGAGCATATGGGAGGTAGGACAAAAACGGAGGTGTAGGGAGGACAAATTGGTGATGGAAATCCCCCTTGATTTTATGTAAATATGTACCTAAAATATTATTGTCAACAATATGTAAGCCACTATGATCAAAATAAAAATTATATAAAAAAAAAGCCAAAAAGTTAAAAAAAATCTTGATTTTTTTTTTCAAAATTTTAGGGATTTTTAGTTGTTTTTAAATGCTTGGAGTTTCTAGTTATTAAGTGTAAATTAAAATGCATGAGATAAATATTTCATAAAAATATTATGTATAAACTTATTTTTTCTATTTATCTTGCACATTTATAGTATAATGATCAATAATTTGCATACTCACCTTATGGCACAGTAAAATCATAGTTTTTTAGTGAAAATATCTATGAAAAATAGAAAAAGGCATTTTAAAAATATTAAACAATCTAGATCTAACATATACAGATACCCTCCAGTAATCTGAATATGTCTTAAGACTTAACAACCAGTTTTTGATTGTGTACCCAATACAACTTGCTATTTGTCATGTTCCTATATATGTGTATGCAATTGTGTCCTGACCCCCCAGTAACCTAAATTCAATACTTTTCTTATCATGGATTTAATTTTAGTTATCAAAATAAAATCTTTGATTTTACTTGACATTATTTTAGTGCCTGAAATTCTGCCTAAAATTCAAATCTTAAAGGAGAGAACAGTATTATCTTTACTTAATTATAAATGCTAATAATATTGTCTCCCTTTTCTGCATCTTCTCCTAATCCTCTTTGTAAACTGACAGATAATTATTCAGTTTTTCTACTGCACATACAGCATGATAAAGTCTAGTACACCATGCTTCAGCAGTTCCACAGTCACTTATCAAGATTAGAAACACCCAAGAAAATCATATGTTAACGAATTTTGTTTTAATATTCAGTAAGGAGTGAAAAAGAGACTTAGAATGAAGCAAATTGCATTTTATAAAACTCTTAGACTTTTAATTATTCAAATAACAGAGTTTATTGCATAGGGAAATAAAAAATAATGTTCAAATAGTTTATATTTTATGGGATGTCATACCCAGAAGTGCTCAGGGCTCTACACTCAGGAATCACACCTGGCAGTGCTCAGGAACCAATATATGAGGTGCCAGATATCTAATCCAGGCACACACAAAGCAAACTCCTTACTGCTCCTGATAAGATATTTTAAATAAAACAAATAATTACATGGTAGTTGTACCTGTGGTTGAATAAAAGTTTAATTTTAATACCCAATTGCATCCCTAAATTGGTGTGTTAACATAACAAATTGAAATATATTTACTGACATTAAACTAAAATCTTTGTGTAACCCATTAATTATGATTAATGCCAAACTAGTTATAACATTGTTATGATAAGAATACAATGTCATCAATTTTTCTATTCAGATATAAAATTGGACCATCAAGTGTGTGTACTTTGGGAATATTTAAAAATAGAAACTCATACACACTCAAAAAAGTCATGGTAACTCTTTTTAACTAAATCATTAATATTTAAAATTATTGCTAGATCACTGAATATTTTCCCAGTGCACAGATTATTGAGAAGTTTCTTCGAGCAAAATGTTTAGTTAAATAAAGGTGAAAAAACCCTAGGTCTAAAACTACATTCCTTGAGTTCCAACTTTTATATTTCTTAGTTAAAAACTGCAAGAATCAAATATTATTTTATAAATGTTAACGTCTGTATGTTGATATTACATTCTTGAAGCTTTGTGATACTCATTTTTTCTAAAAGTATAATACATTTTCATATAACATTATATATGACTATCTATGCTACAATATTGTTTTGCCAACTGAACAAGATTGTACATTTAAACATAGCTATATAACGTGGTGTTTAATGATAATTGATTTGGGTATTTGTTAAAATGGCATGAAAGACATGATTTGAGAGCATTGAACAGACATCAAGTTTGTTATAATAGGGGAGAACAATTGAACTCAATCTCCCAGCACGTCAATTTAAATCTTGGAATATGCTAATGGAGTAAACCGGAGAACTGTAGGGGACATGATAAGTGGGATTATATTTGTATGGTACTGGTTATTCATCTTCCTCTCAGAGACCGAGAGGCAGAGATCTAGTTTTCCTGAAGATTATTTTTAAAAAGAATGATTTGGGCAGAAAGTTTACATATCAAAAATGCACAGAATGACTTTAATGGTTATTTTTTTTTTTTAAAAAAAGATATGTTCTGAGAAAAGAGAGGTTAAAGGTCTTGAATTAGAAGGAAGTCTGTCTAAAAATTAGTCAAACTGAGGAAAACTTAAGAGATGCCTTGGTCAATATGTGTCAAGACCTATATTTTAGAGGCAACACTGTATAGCTTAATAGAAGTCATAAATATACTTTTATTATTTTGTGCCTGTTTAGTGTTTATTCATATTTCACTATCATGCTATACCATTTTGAAATTTAGTACTTAAGATGCAAACAGATAGTCAATGATAGTAAAATGCTTGAATAAAATAATGAAATGACAAGAATAAAAAGATGTTTCCTTTGGGGGGGGTGATGCTGAGGGGTTATTCCTGGCTATGTGCTCAGAAATTGCTCCTGGCTTGGGGGACCATATGGCATGCCAGGTTCTTGAACTGTGGTCCGTACTAGGCTAGCGCTGGCAAGGCAGACGCCTTACGGCTTGCGCCACCACACCCTCCAGCCCCCTGTTTTCTTTTTTTTCCCTGAAAAGTATTAATGTCTGTTTCTAAATAAACTAACATATGTGGTGAAAAGGCCCTGTCATTTGAATCAGGTAAATAGAGTAAGAGAAAAAAAATGTTGACATTTTCTTCCAGACATTGAAAGTGCATTATTACCCAGTCATGTATCTTAGGCAGGTAATATTTCCTGGATCTCTGTATTTGACTGGTCATACATATTGATTAGGTGGCTGAACACAGAATTGATAAATAGTATTTGTTCATATGACAAGAGCCATTTGATGATCATGTTAAAATATTGGATTTTACAATATATTTTAATTTATATGAACACTTATTAATTTAGTGAATAATAAAATTCTGAGTTTAAATTTTATTGATAGTAAGATAAAAAGTGAAGTCATTTGTTTGTATTATCTGTACATGCTGTACTCAAGATGCTTCTTCCCTTCTTTTTCCTCTTTTTCACATCCCTTCCCTTTTTCATTTCCCCTACCCCACCCTTCATTCCTCCCCTTCTTTTATTTTTCTTTCCCCTCCTTCTTTTTTAACCCCCACCTCTCTTCCCTTCCCCTTTATATTCTCTTTTATTTATTTATTTTTTTATAAGACAACCCACTGTGCCTTTTTACTCCTGTACTCTGCATTGAGGAAAAACACCTGGTGGGATCAGGATACCACATGGGGTAAGAACTATGGAACTTAGTTCAGCCATATCCAAGGCAAGTGCATACCACTTTACCATCTCATGGTCCTGGACAGATATTTTCAACTAGTAAAGCGTAAGTATTTATTTTCTCTTCATTTTGATATAGCTCTTAACTTGGGTGGGTAGAACTCACTGGAGAAATTTGACGTCATGATCTGCTACTGCTATGGTAATGCATACTATGGAGTCCATCAAAGTTGGTAGAGGTCACCAAAATGAGTCTTTCTGCTGCCTCTGAACTTAGTTTCTATTTACAGTTTCTTGCGCTCTGTTTCAGTGCTGTACGTATAGGATTGTGGACTAGGTGTTTTGCAGCCCCTTAATTCCCAGTCAAAATATATGCCTTAGAAATCTCTTCCTGCTTGTAAGTAATTATTCCATGGCTTGTTTTTTTGTTTTGTTTGTTTGTTTTTGGTAAACATGACCCTCTGCTTTTGTCCCCTATTCTGATGGTTTTGGGAAATTTTCTATGATTAAAAATTGTTTTTTGTAGATTCTGCTTTGAATACACAAGGAATCAAGTTCATGTTTTCCTTATTTGTACTCTTTGATCCCTCCTCTGTTTAAAATTCTTCCATTACTTCTCATTTTTCTTTCATTGACTATCTGCCACTCAATTTACAAGCATTTTGGTTCACTTTTTGTTGTCACTGAATTTCTGCTGGATGTTTTTCAGCCTTTTATTTTTATATTTTATTTTTTCTTTCTTTACTGTATTGATATGTGTTCAATTCATTTAATTTTTACTTCATTCTATTTTACTTTGTTATTGTATTTTTTAAGTATTTAGAATACTATCTATCTTATAGGGCTGAGTGATAACAAAGAAATAAAGGCCCTTACTTTCCCAACATGCATTCTGATCCTGCTTCATTTCCTGAACCTACATACGAGCATCACCAAAGATCACTACTGAGGACCAAGAATAGCTTTCAAGTAACACTGTATGTGGCCCAAAGCCTTAAGCTCCAATAATTTACATTTTCTTATCATCTTTGAATTTTTCTCTACATCTTTGAGCAATGGAATATTATTAAAACACTTTTGCATGTTCTTCTGCTAATTCTCTTTTTTTTTTTTTTTGGTTTTTGGGCCACACCCGGTAACGCTCAGGGGTTACTCCTGGCTATGCGCTCAGAAGTCGCTCCTGGCTTGGGGGACCATATGGGACGCCGGGGATCGAACCGCGGTCCGTCTCCTAGGCTAGCGCAGGTAAGGCAGGCACCTTACCTCCAGCGCCACCGCCCGGCCCCGTGCTAATTCTCTTTTATCTGTAGTTTTGGGGTGCATTTTAAGTGATTTATAATTTTTGTAGTGGATAACAGTTTTTTGCTCTGCAATAGATTTGAATACTTTTTGAATTTGATGGTGTGCTTCCTGAATTTAAAATTGTTGCTGTTGCAAGTTTGTAGTATTTTCTAAAAATTTGCATATTGGTGGCAGGAGTACAGCAGGTAGGGCATTTATCTTGCATGAAACAAGTTCAGTTTTGAGTCCCAGCGCTTTATATGCTTCCCTGAGCACTGCCATAAATAAAACATAAGTGCAGAACCAGGAGTAAGCACTGAGCACCCAATACAAAATACAAAAATTAAAGTGAGAAATTTATATTTACCCTTGTATTAGTTTGACTAACTAGTGAGTTCTAAGTTACTTTACACTTTTGTTGCTGCTGTTGTTACTGCCAGGAACTTAACACAGGGTGTTATAAATATAAATGATTAATAGTTGAGCCTCATCCCTGACTTGTAAGTCTTCTATTTTTTAAGCTATATTTCTCTGTCACAGCTGATTTTCTTTCTAGTCTAGTTTCTTTCTAGTGAATTCTCTCATCCTTGATTGAAGATAGTCAAAGAATTCTTCTGGATGAAGTCTTGGATTATTTATATTGTGCTTATCTTCTTTCTTTCTTTCTTTCTTTCTTTCTTTCTTTCTTTCTTTCTTTCTTTCTTTCTTTCTTTCTTTCTTTCTTTCTTTCTTCTTTCTTTCTTTCTTTCTTCTTTCTTTCTTTCTTTCTTTCTTTCTTCTTTCTTTTTCTTTCTTTCTTCTTTTCTTTCTCTTTCTTTCTTTTATTTTTTCCTTTCTTCTTTCTTTTATTTTTTTCTCTTTTATTCTTTCTCTTTCTTCATTCTTTTCCTTTCTTTTCCTTTCCATTTTTAATAATTTTTACTTTCCTTTTCTTTCAATTTTCCTTTTCCTTTTCCTCTCCTCTCATGTCCTCTTATCTCTCCTGCCATCTCTCTTCTCCTGTCATCTTTCTTTTCCTGTCCTATCATCTCCATTCCTGTCCTCGCTTCTTCTATCCTATCCTATCCTATCCTATCCTATCCTATCCTATCCTATCCTATCCCATCCCATCCCATCCCATCCCATCCCATCCCATCCCATCCCATCCCATTCCATTCCCATCCTATCCCATCCCATCCTATCCTATCCTATCCTATCCTATCCTATCCTATCCTATCCTATCCTATCCTATCCTATCCTATCCTATCCTATCCTATCCTATCCTATCCTATCCTATCCTATCCTATCCTATCCTATCCTCTTCTCTCCTGCTCTGTCCTCTTTTTCTTTCCCCTTTCCTTTCTTTCCTTTTCTATCTTTTCCTTTCTTTTCTTTCCTCTTTCCTTTCCATTCCTATCTTTTTTTCCTTTCCTTTCATTCGTTTCTCTTTCTTTCTTCATTCATTCTTTCTTGCCACACTCATGGTACTCCTAATTCTGAGCTCAGTGATCACTCCTGGAAGATTAGCTTCAAGGTAAATGCTGTAGCCTGAATGTCTCTGGGAATCATGTGTGATGCCATAGATCTAATTCAGGTTCACTGCATGAAAAACAAGTGCTTTACTAGATAATTACTGTACTAGTACTATAACAGTACTATACTAGTTCTGTGGTCCCCTCATCTTACAGTTTTTCAGTTGCTACTATTATTTCAAAAGTTGCTATTACCAAACCTCAATTGATTTTTCTCTGTGCAAGTTAAGATTTAGCTAACAAAAAATTTATTTTAATGCAGATTTCAGAATGTGTCTTTAAATGTGCTTCTTTCAAATCATCTGCCTTGTTATTTTAACTGTTTTGAACTCCCTTAATGCTAGTCATGATTTGTTCACTTTGTAGTGAATTCATGAAATTAGCCTCAGAAAAAAATCAGAGGTGATTTCAGGACTCACCTCTTTTATTTATCTTTTAAGTAGAGGTCATACCCAAATGATGCCTATTTTTAAATAGACCCTAAATAGTCTTTCTTGTATCATTTTTCAATTTTAAATTGAAACTCACTGTTAAACCATTCAAATTTACTCGTGATGAAACCATTCTAGAATTTATGTAGGCTTTTCAAAGCTATCATAAATAATGAGACAGAAACTCAGTAATCCCATTTCAAGTATAACTTGACATTTTCTATAAAAATAATTAAAACTAACTCAATGTTCCTTCCAACTAAAAAAAACATTCTAAATAATTCTTGCCTACTGTAGTCATACTTATTGTGATTTTAGAAGTGTTATATCTCTTTGGAGCAAAAAAAAAATTGTCTTTGAATCATGCTTTGCAATCCTATGATCTTTGAAAGCTACCCAATCTTTCTAAATCTCAATTTATGTTTGTAAACAAATTCATATTATATGTTTTAAATGTTGAGAACTAATGTAATATATTAAGTGCTCAATAAATGATCTGTCATTAGGCATGTGACATGCCTAATTATTTTATTACTGTCATATTATTAATTCATAAAACCTATAGTAGTACATGAGTCATTGTACTATTCATATTAAAATTAAGTTTCTCAAAGCCAGATGGAAAGCAAAATAGATTAGGTCTTGTCTTGCTTGTAGCTGACCGGGGTTGTACCCCAAATTTCCATATAGTTGCTGATACCACAAGGAGAGAACTTTGAGCTGAGATCCAGAAATAAGTCTTGTATACCATTTGGTATGGTCAACAAAACAAAAAAAATTCTCATGGTGTAACTTAATTTAAAAAAAATTCTGTATTGTCAAAGAAATGATGAATAAAATCAAAAGCTATCCTACTAATAAGAGAAAATAAAATAATACACATAATACATCACAGGTATACTGCCTAGTAATTATAAAATATACAAAACTAAAAACTCAAGAACAACAACTACAACAACAAAAAGCTACATCATCAGAAAAAATAGTGAGAGGAGCTAAATTGATGCTACCTCAAATATAACATACAGATGAACAACAAATATATAAAAATATTTTACATCACTGATTATCAGGGAAATACAGAACAAAATGGCAATAAGAACAATAAACTTGTAATAATATAATGAGTGCTGGTGGTTAAAAAGAATCTTCCTTTACTGTGGGTGAAATAAAATATTCTTGTCATATATTCAATCTAATGAAGGAGTTATGATTTAAGTGATGTCACATCTGTTCCAAGGCTAGAGTGTAGTAGCAAGGAAACAATGTTCCTTTGTTATATTTTATTTATTTATTTATTTATTTATTTATTTATTTATTTATTGTTTGGAGAGCACACTTGGCCATGCTCAGGTATTACTCCTGGTTCTGCACTTATGAATTCTTTTGCTAAGTACAGAAAACATAAGGGATGAAACTGGGTCAGACAGTAGCAAGGCAAATACCCTTGCTGCTGTGCTACCACTTTGGCCTTCCTTTCTATTTATTTACTTATTTACTTATTTATTTGTTTATTGGTTTGGGGACCATACTGGGCATCACTCGGGGTTACTCCTGGCTATGCTTTCAGAAATCATTCCTGGCAGGCTGTGGGGATCATATCAGATGCTGAGATCTAACTGGGTCAGTGTAGGTTGGCCATATGCTGTGCTAATGTTCTGCCCCCCTATTTTGTTATAAAATGCCTAGAGATAATGCAGATTATCTATTTTCTTTTTGTGGGCTTTCACATAAAAGAACTAAGTATACTTAGTGTACATATTAGTAAGCCAGCCTTTTAGAAGTGTATGCTATGATATTTAAAATTGTATGCTATGACCTCTAAACCTCTTCTATCTTTGTATTAGACATCTATAGTTACAAAACATTCCTGTGTCAAAATGATTCACTCCATAAATATTCATGTTCATTTATCTTTTGGGGGGAACAACACACTTTATGCATAAAATGAAGTCAAGTAGTACTGTTAGTGATACATCCAAAAAACCACACTAATTCTCCAGGCAGAGTGATCATAGATCCTTCTATGGTTAAAATATTTTAAAGCGAGGTTAGAGAGATAGTATGAAGGTATGGCATTTCCCTTGTATGCAGAAGGATGGTGGTTCAAATCCCAGCATCTCATATGGTGCCCCAAGCCTGCCAGGAGCGATTTCTGAGCGTTGAGCCAGGAGTAACCCCTGAGCAATGCTGGGTGTGACCCAAAACGCCAATATATATTTTAAGGCAATGATCCTCAAACTATGGCCCGCGGGCCACATATTGTATTTATTCCCATTTTGTTTCTTCACTTCTAAATAAGATATATGCAGTGTGCATAGAAATTTGTTCATAATTTTTGTTTTTTATATAAACTGGCCCTCCAACAGTCTGAAGGACAGTGAACTAGCCCCCTGTTTAAAAAGTTTGAAGACCCCTGTTTAAGGTGTGAATTTCATATTTCACTCAGTGGGAAGACTTTGCAAGGAAGGTTAAGAAATATTAGATTTCAAGATTCAAACTTTTTTTTTTATCAGGAAAGAAGTTAAAGTGACATCTACGAGGAATTGCACTGGTTGAATTCAAAACTACATGATTAAGAAAAAGCAATCTTTGAGTTCTTTTATCTCACTGTAAAACAGGCTTATCTGAAAAGATTAGAAGTGCAGAGTTAGTGCCAGGAACAGAATTGGAAGTTCTAGAAGCTTTTATTAACCAGCTACCGCAATCTATTCTTTTACTGTTGTGAAACAATTGGTAACATGTTTTATATTGTTCAATCTACTTGTATTTGTGAATACTTGCTTTGGAGATAGAATCAAAAACTGAAACCACCAAAAAGGTCAATAAGCAATTTAAAAGAAGCTAAAACAACTCTGAAGACAAAAGTGTTATAATATCATCTGTATCTCCATGTGTGTGTATATATATATACATATATCATCTATATCTACAATGTAGATATTATCTACATTGCTATAATAGTTGAGAATGAACTAAGTAGAGAGAAATACACATGGGAAGAAATAATTAATGCTTTTGGCAAGCCAAGAGAAAAGCAATGTAAAAGCAGGAAAAATAAGAAGATGTAAAATTTGGAAAGTTTTAAGAGAAAAATTATTGTAAGTGAAGTAAGTGAGAAAAGCTATCAGTTGTTAAAAAGTTTAAAAGGAAGGGAAAGGAAAGTTAGTGGTGACCCCTGCAGAACTCCTGAAAGGGAGACCGACTTGAGCTTTTTATGGCTTCAGCTTCCAATTTAGCTCTAGCATCTGAAAGCCTCTTTATAGGTTATGTGCTTTTAGCATGGTCATACTTGACTCATTGGACTAGAGTAACATATTAGATTTAGTAACAGGGTGGCTATATGTACCAAAGTCCATTCTCAACTCACTTTCTGAAGTAGAGTTTTGATTTTGTTTTTGTGTCACACTCGTCAGTACTCAGGGCCTGCTACTAGTTCTGCACTCTGCAATTATTCATTGAGAGGTTCATATGGGATGTCAGAGGAAAAGCCAAGTTTGGGTGAATACCAGGCAAGTGCCCTATCATGCTGTACCAATGTTGTATGCACGGCTATTGATCTAGCACTTGCTTCTAAAGTAATTAACTTGCAGGGAGAATGAAGGAGGTAGGAATCAAGAAGAAATGCAGTGGGATAGACAAGAAAGTAGAAAGTCTGGTAAAACTACAATTTTGAGAGAACAGAGGGTCCAAATAAATTTGTTGGGGGATGGATCCTATAATTATCTTCTTTTTATTTTCTTAGGAAGTTTAGACAGTATGTATATACATTTTATATTTATGTGATTTTGTAAATTCGCCACCATGAAACTTTTTTTTCCTCCCTCTTTCTCAGTCTCAGAAGAGTAGCATCATTCTTTTCTAAACCAAGGGCCCAGTGAATAGGTGTGGGGAAATCCACTTGCTTCCACTTTTTCTTTCAATGTGGAACCACCTACCAAGCACAGTGAAAAAATCCAAAGAACAGTTCTATACTCAGGGAATGCAGGCCAAAGTTCATTGTGAATAAAGCCTCAGGCTCCAAAACCAGGATCTGAGGAGACACAGGTCTGGAATCAAACAAATGCAGAATATAATGCACACAGTAAAAGAGGGTAAAAAAGGTTTTAGAAATTCCAATATACAAGCCATCCACTCCTAAGAAGAAAGGCAGCTTAGAGAAAGAAGACCAGAGAATGAATGTACTGCCTTCCAGAGATCAGACTTTTTATTAGCAATTCTTGCTATAAAAAAGTTACATACTTGGGGGGAGGGAGATGGATACTAAATAGGGAGGAACACAGTAATCCAACACCTGATCACTCCCTGGGGTGGAGAATGAATGCTGAATAGTGATGGACCTTGTTGTCCAACATCTCCTCCAATTGACTTATAAAAAAACAAATAAATCACATACCATGGTCCTAAGGATAGATACCTCTAAATAAAAGATAAATGGGTTGTCAATATTTTGCACAGATGCAGCAAAAGTTGGGAAAATAGAAAAAATGGCTTAAAAACAGGGTATCCCTTCCCACAAAGCATTTTGTCATAAGACGATCTACAGGCTCCAGGAACATTTATTTGTCTAACTTCAAAGTCTTTCTTCAAGATCCTAGGAAAGATTCTCCCCAATCAGTTTTCACTCTCAGATTTCAGTAAGTGGAGATATTGGTATTAGCACATACCCTACATCGAATTCAGGATGTCTTGATATGCCTCTTAGTTTCATCTCCTTGGAGTAATCTACACTGAAAAAATGGCCTCATGGTTTAGAACTTACATAGAATAATCTTAAAACAATATTCAAGGCTAAAATACAAAGTACTATGTAATGAACACTGTCAAAAGTCTATGACATTCAGTTGCCTTATCTAAGATCTCTTTGGAGAGATATTAGATCATACAAGCAGGTATGATCAAATGGAAAATTAATAATTTATAATATTTATTAAAAAATCATCATAATGATCATTGTGTTAGGAGTCCAATGTAAACTATCACTTTAATATGGAACTAGGGCATCCAAACTATATCTCCAAAGATCATTGTTAACAAAAGCATTAAAATGTTATTATAAATAGAATAGAAACTAAGACACTAAAACATTCTAATAGTGAGCCCTATATATATTATATATATTTATATATAGCTTATATACATCTAAGCTGATGAAGATTATACAGATAAGTTGGAGATTTCTGAAACTTCTTGATCATCTAATGTAAACTAATGTTGTCTTGCTGTATTTTTACAATAGGCTGTGCAATGACCCATTCCATTTCACCTCAGTGGTTCAAAACAGATCATTTTTATGAATTTTCTTAGAGTTCATAATGTACTGTGATAAGTCACAGTTTTCTAAAAAAAAAAAAAAGTCCATGTAGATCTATAGTTTTTTCAGCTTTTTGCTGTTGTAGAAGTGTTTCAAATGTATTAAAAACACAGATGATAATTTCCAAATCTCTGTCCTTTCTAAGGAATCCTGCTGTGTGTTATAGTGTCTGCAAGAAACGCTAGCATTGTCTCTGAGTTCTTCTTCTTTATAATGTAATTTAAGACAACCTTGCAACATGCATTTTTCTGTAGATGTCAGAAGCAATGATAAATGAGTAATAATCTCTGATGTCTGAGATTCTTGGTGGAATTTGAGGCACTGAATTGCGGATTTAATCTGGCCTTGGAAAAGCATAACAATAATAGACTCATTAAACTGCTTTTAAGGGGCCGGGCGGTGGCACTAGAGGTAAGGTGCCTGCCTTGCCTGCGCTAGCCTTGGACAGACCACGGTTTGATCCCCTGGAGTCCCATATGGTTCCCCAAGCCAGGAGCAATTTCTGAGCGCATAGCCAGGAGTAACCCCTGAGCATCACCGGATGTGGCCCAAAAACAAAAAACAAAACAAAAACAAATAAACTGCTTTTAAACTGTTTTGTGTCCAAAAAAGTTCACGATGTTCCTTTATATGTTTATTCTTTCTATCAGCTTTGTTTAAATATTGATGAAGACCCTCCATAATTAATAGAAGTAGTTCATCTAGATATCATTGATTGTCTCCTGCAAATTTATCATTTATCATTCCAATGGTCATCTTAGTCTTTTGGATTGATATACCTGTACTGTCCTCCCCACAAGGCTTTTATATTCTTACCAAACTCTTCTGCCACATTGCCTTTATGTCCTCCAAAATTTGACCTATTAATGTCCTCCTTATAATGGTTCTGGTAAAAGTAATCAGACAAATTGATTACAAGCACTGTAGCATTGAGTTCATGTAACATGAGTTTCTAAAGTAAAATGTCTGTCTCTAATATAGGCAGAGGGTGGTGAAGGATTGAGATGGGGGACATTGGTGGTGGAAATGTTTAACTGGTGAAGGGGGGGTGCTCTTTTTTGACTGAAACTCAACTACACTCATGTTTGTAATCACAGTGTTTAAATAAAAATATTACTTAAAAAAGAAGAAGTCTGGTGAGAGCAGGACCCATTTTCTACAGAATCAAGATTCTGGAACTGGTTATTTCCATTCCCTCATTGTGTCTCTTTCTCATTGTGTCATAACATGTTATTATCCCCTTTACCAGTTGAGGCCACAGTTTGTTTCCTATTCTCGTCCTTTTGAGTAATCTGTGTTGGTTCTAAAGGGAGGTTTACAATCTTATTATGCATTTGTGTCTGAGTTTTTATTTGTAAATATCTTACTTCTAACAAAGTATAGTGAGACCCCAAGTTTCTTGGCAGGCTTGCATTTGTAGAAACATAAACATATCCTTTTTCTCAAAAGTGATTACCAGCAATCATTTTGTTATCCATTTTTACCCAAATAGGTTAATTAATTGTTTTTTGTTTGTTTTTTGGGGGGGGGGATTTTTTTATTAAGTATCCTATTCTTGGGGTAAATTTAAGAACTTTAGTGAAAATAATGTTAAGGATAAAATATCCATGGGTGATGTGCCCCTTTTCTTATATTTTAATAATTGAGTTTTTAGGGTTCTTGAGCTCATTCAACTATGGCTTGCCCCTGTGGTTTAGAGGGGATTCCAGTGATATGTTTGATTTGCCATTCTTTGCAAAGTTTAACTGTGTAGGTCCATTTTTATGGATTGGGAAATGCCCATAATAGAAAGCTTTGTAGTATGAAGATGCAAACAGCGTTAGTTTGTTCAGAAGTCATTGAAACTCCCCATGTGAATGGATATATGTATCCACCACTACATGGAAATAGGTTTTCTTTAGAAAGAAGTCAACATGTGTAATATCCATTTGCCACAATTTATTAGTCTGTAACCTTTGGTGGTTGGGTCCCAACACATGTGTTCTTTTAATCAAAGGGGTACAATTTCTATATGCATTGACAATTTGTATGGCTTGCCTCCATAGAATATGATAGCTAGTTTGCAAATAGTGGGTGTTTGTATTTATTACTGTATGTGCTTCTGCATGTGATTTAAATATTGACATAGTCATATGATCAGCAGTTTCATTCCCTTGAGCCATCAACCCTGGGAGGACAAAGTAGGCTCTTAGATGAGTGATAAATATTGGCTCAGAATGTTTTGCAGAGGGCTTTTAATTGCTACAGCAAATCTTAAACAACCTGTTTATGAGCATTTAAAGAGATGGTTTCTATGCCTGGGAACAATGCTCTACGTAAACTCAATCACTTACTATGTTCTGCACTCTGAAAGATGTGACAGTAAGTAATTTAAAGTACGAAGTTCCACTTGTTGAACAGACTTGTAATTTATATGCACTATTGTAGACAGTGAAGGGCCAATAATACTGCAATTTTCTGTTGAGAACCTGTCAATGTAAAACACAGGAGCAACAGAGATAGAGGAGCAAATAATAGAGGAAATCACTAAATATGTTCTCTTAATGATGACCCAGGCCAGAGATAGCACTGTGGTAGGACGTTTGCCTTATATGTGGTTGACCCAGGAAGGAAATCCAGGTTTAAGTAGCCAGAGATTTTATTTTGATAAATATAAATCTTTTGGGGTTGCAGCATGAAGCCCAAGTATAAAAATAGAGGCAAAGTCTGGAATTTTCTGTGGCTATTGTTCAACCAGCACCTGCATGTAGAAATCCCATGATATCTTCTTTCTCCCTAATTGGGCATAATATAGTTTGACAATATTCATTGGTATAATCAAAAGCTAAGGATTTTGGGCAGGAGTTTTTGAACTTCTGTATCTGCTTTTTAATCACCTCTGTCAATTTCCCAAGAATATCTGATATTGCTCCAAAGCTCCCTGAAAAAAATCTTCATATAATTCCCCTTGTAGTCAGTTTCTGAGTAATTTTTTCCTAAGACTTCAAAGTAAGTTTCCTGACAAGTCTCAAAACAACCTAGGGTAGTCTTGCCTATTCATTTACTTCTGTGAACTTCCCTCTTTTATGAGCATCTCAAAAGACAATGTGACTTATGCAACCATTCTTCCAGAGTGATCTCGGCTATTAGTTTTACTTTTAGAGCCTTCAGACAACGACATTTTCCACTTTAAATATTGAGAAGCACTCAAACAGGTTGTTGTTACAATATTGAAGTTCTGGTGGTTCCAACAACCACTACCATTCCAGGTACCAAGGATTTCAATTCAAGACAGAGAAAGAACACCATACTCTGAACACACTTTCTTAAATCGAACAAGTTAATCAATATTTAAATCCTCATATGCTGAAGTTTGATTGTTTTCCTGATGTGGGAATTCGTTTCTGATTCTGTGTTAGTACCAATTTTTGTAAGAAATCATCATTGTGGGAAAAGCCAGTTCATTCACACTCTATAACGAACCGTAATAGAGGGAGTGGGTGAGAATTGTATAGATGTGTTTCTGATGCAGCTTCTCATTGGGCCATTTTAATATCATTTGATTTGCGTTATAAGCTAATATTATCAACTAGAGGCTCTTCTGGCCTAAGACTAGTAGAGGGCGTTGGAACACCAATCTCAGGGTGTTGAGGTTGATCACTTGTGAACACTCGAACAATGGTTTATTAAGTTTTGCCATTACAGGCCTTGTAGAAACATTAGAAAGCACTTCAAAAACTTTCAATGTGAGGTTAGATTATTCAGCCCACATTTTTCGCATCTCACAATACATACGAACTAAAAAACAAAACAATCACTACAAAAAAATCACTACCAGAGCCACCAGTGTAAAAATACACCAGTGTATAAATACATCAACATGTTTTTCTTGACCCTTGGAAGAAAGAAGGTAGAAATTTACATGAGGAAAAGTCAGGGTCCATCAACCAAAAACCAAACCATTGTCACAACTTCGAACCAAACAGTCACAAGTTTAAAGATCCAGGCTAGTAAAATCCACTTAAGAAACACAAAATTAACATCTCTGCAATTTTAGCTGAGTCCCTATACCAGGCACCATCTGTGAATGAAGCCTCAGGCTACAAAACCAGGACCTGGAGAGACACAGAACTGGAAGCAATTGCAGATGCAGAAAATAATTCACATGGCAACAGAAGGTAAGGATGGGTTTAGGAATTCCAACTCTCAAGGGCCAAAAATTACAATACACAAAACCCATAGATGAAAGAGACCATTCTGTGTTTATCTCTCTCCCTCTGAATTATTTCACTCAGCATAATAGATTCCATATATATCCATATAGGAAAATTTCATGGTCTTGCTCATCTCTGGGTTTTGAGAAAAATGAGAGACATTTGTGTAATGATTCTCAGAGACAAAATAGAGGAGGACTGGGAGTCCAGCTTATGACATGAGGCTCACCACAGAGACTGATGAGTGCAGTCACAGAAATAATTACACTGAGAACCATCATAACAAATTTGACTGAATGAGGGAAGTAGAAAGTCTGTCTAGAGTATAGGCCGGTGTGAGGTGGGGAGGAAGGACACTTGGGATATTGGTGATGGAATGTTGCATTGATGAAGGCTTTAATAAAAAGAGAAAGAAAAGAAATAAAAAAAGAGAAAAAATTACAACACACAATCCTTCTGCTCCTTAAAAGGAAGGCTGCTTAATGGAAGAATACAAGAGAATGAATGCACTGTCTTCCAAATACCTGGGTGTTTTACTAGCAAAAACCAGAGTACACCCTAGGGTGGAGAACAAATACTAAGTAGGGAGGGATTCAGTGTTCCAACTCTGGAGAATGAATACTGAGTAATGAAGGACCCAATAAAACAACACTTCAGAATGGCTTTTTTTCCCCTCATTTAGATCTTTTATAGAAGAAATAGTACAGCTACTGAGTCATGATTCAGCAGGCACTGTCATTAATAACTGACCTAACAGCCAGACACCACAGTTTCACTTAGCTTCCAGCTTTCTCCCTTCAGTTGCTGGAAACCCCAGCAGGAACCAACATATCCCAGTCTCTACTATGTCAATTTATCAACCCAGCATCTCAGATCCTAAAATTTTTGGAGCAAGCAGCTGCATACGTGGCTGTTCAACAGCTCCAAAATTTTTGGCACTGAAACCCCAGTAGGATCACCAAAATTTAGATGTCAAAGTAACCTAAATGTCTCCTAAGATCAACAGACAAAACCAAGAACACCAAACAGTCAACTCTCAACAAACACCTTAGTAAAACTTCAGACAATTTAATGACACTATTGTGCAATATAATTGTTATTGTGAAATAATAATATTCTTTTTGTGAAAGTTCTTTTTAATAATTTCATTACCATTTATAACAAGAAATATAAAGCAAATTATTTTGTGCCTGCCAAGGGGGCAAGCTTGGGCAACTATTTTTCTTGCCATGACATATATAGGACTATTAATGCTAGGACTTCAGGCATGTTAAGTTCTGACACTTCACCCTTCAACAGAATGTCTGGTGCTCTTCAACACTATCCTGTTGCACTCTCTGCCACTGCACCTCCTATTTCCCCACCATGATAAGTTCAGTTCAGATATTTTGTTGCTTTTAACCATTGGTTATCCACTTATGTATGACTCTTTAAATATTCATAATAAATATATAATTCTGAATTTGCACCTTTTATTCTGAGTAATTTAATATCATCATACAACTCAGATACATTCTCATAGCAAGAAATTGCATAATTTCTTCTTTTCTTATAACTGACTAGTGTTCCATTGTGTATATATACCATAATGCATTTATCTAGTTATTTGTTCTTGGCTGCAATGTTTCTATGTTTCCTAAGAACAATAAAAGCTCAGAAATAAATTAGTTAGATAAAATATATTTCTATTCTTCAATATTCCAGAACATTTCATAAAAATTATGTAGCGTGGGGGGTCAGAATGGTGGCTGGGAGCGATAAGGCATCTGCCTTGCAGGCACAAGTTTAGGACAGACTGTGTGGTTTGATCCCTGGGCTTCTCATATGCTCATATGGTCCCCCAAGCCAAGAGCAATTTCTTTTTTTTTTTTTGTTTTTGTAATTTTTTTCGGGCCACTCCTGTTTGATGCTCAGGGTTACTCCTGGCTAAGCGCTCTGAAATTGCCCCTGGCTTGGGGGGACCATATGGGACGCAGGGGATCAAACCACAGTCCTTTTTTGGCTAGCACTTGCAAGGCAGACACCTTACCTCTAGTGCCACCTTGTCAGCCCCAGCCAAGAGCAATTTCTGAATGCAGGGGTAACCCCTGAGTGTCACCAAGTGTGCCCTAAAAAACAAAACAAAACAAAACAAAACCTTGTGTAGCTTAAAACCACACCCAAATAACAATGTACTAAAGTTTCCTTTTCTCAAGGCTATCTGATAGCACTTCTTAGGGTTTTTTTTGTTGTTGTTATAAAATAATTGTTATTTTGACAGGTGAAATGCTTAAATCACTTTAGCTTTCATTTATATTTCTGTATTGATGAACATCTTTTCATATGTTTTTTGGCTATCTAGATATATTTCTTTTATTTTTTTTAATTTTTTTTTCATTTGATGCTCAGGGGTTACTCTTGGCTAAATGCTCAGAAATTGCCCCTGGCTTGGGGGGATCATATGGGACACCAGGGGATCAAACCGTGGTCCTTCCTTGGCTAGCGCTTGCAAGGCAGATGCCTTACCTCTAGTGCCACCTCACCAGACCCTAGATATCTTTCTTGATGAAATATTTAATTTGATTCTCTGCTCATTACTTAATTTGGTTTTCCTGTTTATTTCCTGTCTTTAAGTTGCATGAATGTGTTATATATTTTGTATATTTTAAAAAATATTATTTCTTCCATAATTATTAGGCTTTTAAAAATTATTATTTTAACTATTTAGAAATATTTGGTTTGCAACATGTAGATTCAAAACTAGCATTACGCCACTGGTGTTCTTCACATAAATGGAACCAATAATCCTAAAATGTGTATGGAAGAAAGAAGACCTTAAGTAAACAGAGCAATCCTGAATAACATATTAAAACGTTGGAGATAATGCAGTTTCATTTCAAGCCATATAGCAAAGTTATAGTACTAAATATTATCATTCTTATCATTAGTAAGGCAGATTAACAGAACAAAATTGAGAAGCCAGAAATAGGTCCATACTTACATGAAAAGTTAACATTAAATATAAGCTCAGAGCAGACAATAAAAAGTATATAAACTATTGGTAAAAATGGACAAATGTATATAAACTAATTAAACAATCATTATCTTACAATTTCAACAAAAATAATTACAAATTGACTTAAAAACTTCAATGTAACATTTAAAACCATAAACCATAAATAAAATGTAGATCTTAATATTTTGAACAACTGTTTAAGTAGTGTCTGTGGATTTGTCTTCAAAATCAAGGGAAATATAAACATTAAAAAATCTAAAACAATTTGGCTCATTTTTTAAAAATGTGTTTATCTTATTAGTCTTCTTATAGTTAAGATAAATATTTTTATCAGATATGTACATTATTGTTTGTGATTAATTTCATTGTTTCTTTTACAGTAATATTGCTTTTAATTGTATAGTCATTAATAGTATCATTCTATTATCATTATAGTTAGGTAATAAGCTATATATATGCAAGAATTATATCAATACCACATTACTCCTAAAACCCATATTACTTCTAAAACCCTAATCTGCCAATTCTGGTATTTCATCAGTCTTAAAATTGTATTTAAAACAAATTTGTTAAGCCAATGTCAAACCATTATTCTCTTACGTTTTATAACTGAACTTAAAAGTTTTACAGTCTATATTTTACCTTCATCTTAATATAAACTGTAATTTAATTCCATAAAATTTATAAAGACTTTATCAAGGTTATTTAATACATATGGGCATCTACTTCTAATTTTTCATTAAATATATTATGAAATTTTTCATAATTATAAATATGGAATTTTAACATCTCCTCAGAAAACTCTTATTATCATGTAATTCCCCTGTTTAAACTTGACATTCTCTTTTATTCTATTTTTTGTTTGTTCATTATGGTGCTATTTCTGGCAATACGCAGGGTTATTGCTGGCTTTTTACTGAAATCGTTCTTCCCAGGGCTTAGGGGATCATATAGGATGCCAGTGATCAAACTGGTAGGTGGCATCAAGGCCAGCCCTTTACCCACTATACTATCTCTTCGGTCACAAATAATCAACTTTAATCCAAAGTCTTCCCTGCTCTAAATTTCTTTGTTAATGTAGGAAATTATTTCCCTTAATTGTAAGTATTTATAATAAAGTTATTTTCTTATATATCGAAAATAGCTTGATATTCTTTTTTTTAATATCTTTAAACACCTTGATTACAAATATGATTGTAGTTGGGTTTCAGTCATGTAAATAACGCCCCCCTTCACCAGTGCAACATTTCCTTGCAGTTGACTAATCACTATCTTTAGACTCATTTTTGATGATTCTTATTTAAAGTGACAATCAATAATTTAATGAACATCTAATTTATTATTCTATAGCTATAATATTAATTTTATTTTTATTTTGTTTTTCTTTATATTGTCTTAGTTGAGCTATTATTATTGCATTTTGTCTCTGTTAATATTAATATTTTCTTTTTTAAAGATTTAGTGACTGTCTTAATGGCTAATCACATATATGTGACAAATATATGTCTAGTTTCAAGTACTATGCTGCTTAGTATTTGTTATAATTATATATTCATAGTGTCTTCCACTTCCTTTATTAATGTCTTTAACTTTCACATATATTACATGCATATATACAGATAGACTACTAAACATTTTACTTTTAACATTTGTAATTAAAATGAAAACACAAATTTCATATTACCTTTATTTAACTTTCATTTTATTTATAGATTCATTTTTTTTCTGATATATTTTTGTAAACAAAATACCCCTATTTAATTTTTTATTAAAAACACTGTGATTTGCAAAGTTATTCATAGTTGGGTTTTAGAGAAACAATGTTCCAGGACCATTCAACCACCAGTGTCCACCCCCTTCCATGATGTCCCCAGAGTCTATTCCAAGGCCACCATCCTGCACCCCACCCTGCCATCATAAAAGGCAAATTTTAAAGTTTGGTTAAAGTTTGTTAAAGTTGGGGATCTCATGATTCATTGCTGTTACTTAGGCTTGGATATTTAGTTCTGTCCTTTCTTCGCTCATGTCTCCCATCATTTCATATTTGTCTTTCTCCCTCCCCTAACACAATTTCTTTTCTTCACACTATATTTTTGAGCCTAGTAGACTGTTCTTGACAACCCCATTTAATCTACTACATTTCCTCATGCAGTTATTTTAAATACTATCTGTTAGTGATACCATCTTATATTTATCTTTCTTCTGGCTTACTTTATTAAATATAATATCCCCAATTCCATCCATGTTTTAGCAAATTGCAGTTAGTATCAAGCTCGACAGGTATGTAGTATTTCATTATGCATATGTACAACATCTAATTTAGCTATTGTACAAAACGCTGCAATAAAATGTGGTATGTATACATCCTTTTGGATTTTTGTTGTTGTTGTTATTGTTTGTGTTCTGGGGATAGATATTCAAAATTGGGATTGCTTGGTAATATAGCAGTTTGACTGAGGACCCTCCATACTGTTTCCCATAGAGGCTGTCCCAGGCAGCATTCCCACCAACAGTGGATGAGACTTTCTTTTTTACCACATTACTGCCAATACAAATTTTTCACAATATTATAATATGTTTATCATCACTGGTGTAAGATAATCATATTTTGTAGAATAATTCATAGTATGTTTGAGCATGTTCTCTACAGAAAGTAGTTTTTAATTATTCTATTTTGGTATGATTTTCTACTTTGATATTTACTTTCAGCACTTTAAATGTGTTATGTCATTGTTTAAGTAAGTTTTATAAAAATTTTTCTCTTCTAAGAATTTTTCTCTTTTTTGTGTAATATATTTTGACCTTCTGTTCACTTTCTTGATACCTCTGTTGCAATATTCTAGGGGCTGTGTGTTAACTTGTGTATGTGGTGGGGAGAGAAATAGATTGTGCTGTTTCTCTTGCCTATTAGCCATGGCTATTAAAATATCTGTCTCTATGATATTATTTTTACTTGATATGTGCAAGCTAGTGAAATAGGAAGGTGGAGGACATTCTTGGTTGTGATTAGACCTCATTTTTAGTCAGACACTCTGTTCCTTGGACTTGGATGTGTGCTTCTCAATTTTTCCCCCTCTCCCTCAGTTCTGAGCCCAGCATGCTGAATTTAATCCTCATTACAGCAGTACATGCTAATTATAAGGGTTGTGAATAATTTCTTCTTGGCAGGAATACCCAATTTATTTAGAACTGATGAGACAGAACTCTGCAACTATATCTATGCCAAATATATAGTATGTTTTCCACAAAAGACAATACATTTCTTCTCTTAGTTTTAGTGTTGGCCATCTAGGAGCACATATCAGGAAGGTATAAATGTGTGGGTAAGGAACACATAGTCTTCTGTCTAATATAGTTTTCAACATAAGCCCAATGTGGAGACTTTTGCTTTGTAATTCAATAATTACTTATTAACAGATGCAGCAGCTTACAAGGTCACTCTGACCTTCAGTGAGAAAAACTGTCCTGTTAGAAAGCCTATTGAGTTCAAGCTGTGTGGCTAATGTGAATTCTGGAGTTTATGGGAATTCTGCCACATTTGTAAGATTACTCACATTCCCTTTCTTTTTACCTATACAGCTAGGATACTTCACATGTATTTTCTATAAATATTTACTCCAAGTAGTGAGTGAAACTTGCATTTTCTAAAGAAATTATGCATTTTGTGTTAAGGATAGATTTTTTAATTAATATTTAAAATGATGGTATTAAAATACTGAAAATAAAATTCAACATGGATTTTATGTTCTATAAAACTAAGTAGTGATATGAAACATTTACCTAAGAGCTGAATATATATATATTTTTTGAATTGTCTTCTTGTGAATTGATAAGTTGGTTCCTTTTAAAACTAGGAACACTTAAGATGAGTAGAAATGAATGTAATTACCTATTAAAAAGAAATAATTATTTTCCCTTTTATTTAAAACCATGATTACAAATTTTTTAATGATTGAGATTTTGTCTGACAATGTACACACTCTTCATCTATGAACGTTTTCCACCATTAATGTACCCAATTTTGGGGCCAGCGTATTAGCACAGCAGTAGGGCATTTGCCTTGCATATGCCGACCTAGGATGGACCATGGTTCTATCACCCAGTGTCCCATATGGTCCCCCAAGCCAGGAACAATTTCTGAGCTTAAAGCCAGGAGTAACCCCCGAGAATCACTGTGGCCCAAAAACAAACAAGCAAAAATTTAATGTACCCAATTTAACTCCCTCCATTCCCCTGCCTTTGTGAGGCATTTTGCACCTCACTCTTTCTTTTTTCCTTTTTAAACACTGTTGTTTGCATTATAGTTAATGAAGAGATACCATGCATAAAACTTTATTCCATCCAATACTCAGTTATTGATCTGAGAGATCAGTTCCAATTATCATCATCATAATGGTCCCTTCTCTGCCCTAATATTTGTGTCATGCTCCCTACCTGTCTGTGGATATTATTACCACACCTTTATTTTTCTTATATCCCATAAATAAGTGAGATTATTCTGTCTACCCTCTCTCTCTCTGCTCACTTCATTCACCATAATACTCTCCATTTCCACTACTTTGAGAAACTCTATGCCACAAAACATGAGAAAATGGAAGAAATGGATAAATTTTTGGACTCTTATAATTTTCCATGATTAAACCAGGATGACCTAGAATATAGAAACAGACCCATCACTACTGAGGAAATTAAAAGAATAATCAAAAGTCTTCACAAAAACAAAAGCCCAGGCCCAAATGTATTCACTAAAAAATTCCTTCTAACCTTTCTAGAGGAACTACTACCAATCCTTTTCAGGTTCTTTCATGAAACTGAAGAATCAGGAACACTCCCAAATAGCTTTTATAAAGCTAACATCACCCTGATATCAAAACCAGACTGAGACACTGCAAGAAAAGAAAAATACAGACCAATATCCCTGATGTAAAGATCCTTAACAAAATTCTGGTAAATAAGATACAAAGCCTCATCAAGAAGGTCATATACCATAACCAAGAAGGTTTCATTCCAGGAATGCAAGGATGGTTTAAGATACATAAATAAATCAACATAATACATCATATCAACAAAAAGAAAAAGAAAAACTATATGATCATATCAATAGATGCAGAAAAAATATTAAATAAAGTCCAACACCCATTCTTGATAAAAACTCTAATCATGATGGAAATGGAAAGAAGTTTTCTCAATATAGTCAAAGCCATCTACCACAAGCCAATGGCTAATATTCTCAATGGAAATAAAAAGAAGCCTTTCTTCTAAAATCTGGTACAAGACACGACTGCTCTCTCTCACTATTCAACATAGTGCTGAAAGTTCTTGCCATAGGGATTAGGCTAGCAAAAGACATCAAGAACATCCATACAGGAAAGGAAGAAGTCAAGCACTCACTGTTTGCTGATGACATGATACTATATTTAGAAAATCCTAAAGACTCTCCCAAAAAGCTCCTAAAATCAATAGAGTCATATAGCAAAGTGTCAGGGTACAATATTAACACGCAAAAATCAATGGTCTTATTATATCAATAATGATGAGAAGAAATGGACATTAAAAAAAATCTCTTCCACATTAGTGTCACACAAATTCAAATTTTATCTTGGAGTCAACTTAACTAAAGATGTGAAGGACATATACAAAAAGACTATAATACACTGTTTCAAGAAATAAAAGAGGACAAAGGAAATGGACACACATACCTGCTCATAGATTGGAAGTATTAACGTCATTAAAATGGCTATACTCCCAAAGCATTGTACAGATTTAATGCAATCTCTCTAAAGATACCCATGACATTCTTCAAAGAAGTGAATCAAACACTCCTAAAATCCATTTGGAACAAAAAACACCTGTGAATAGATAGAGCAACCATTAGGAAAGGAATATGGGACACATCACTTTCCCTAACTTTAAATTTTATTATAAAGCTATAGCCATTAAAAAGCATGGTATTGGAATAAAGACAGACCCTAGGATCAGTGGAATAGACTTGAGTATTCAGAGAATATTCCCCAGGCATACAATCAACTAATCTTTGATATAGGGGCAAGAAATGCAAAATGGAGCAAGGAAAGCCTCTTCAACAAATGTTGTTGAGACAACTGGTCAGCCACATGCCAAAAAACAAACTCAGACCTCCAACTAACACCATGCACAAAGGTAAAATCCAAATGAATTAAAGACCTTGATATCAGACCCAAAGCCATAAGGTATATTGAAAAACACATAGGTAAAACACTTGATGACACTGATACTAAAGACATCTTCAAAGAGGAAGTATCACTCTCCAAACAAGTGAAAACAGAGATAAACAGATAGGTCTAAATTAAGCTGAGAAGCTTCTGCACCTCAAAGGAAATAGTGCCTAGGATACAAAACCCACCTACAGAATGGGAGAAGCTATTCACCCAAATAACCATCAGACAGGGGGCTATTATCTACAAGGTACTAATAGAACTTAAATAGTTAAAAAAATCTAACCTCATTAAAAATGGGAGAAGATCTTCTTCCTCCTGCACTTCATGGCCAATCCTGGGCACCCACCCCAGGGGGCCAGCGAGGTGGGTGCCAGGGAGGACTTTAAAGGTGACAGAAGAACAGCTCATGATGTGAAGCTCATAAAGAGTGGTGAGGGCAGTTAGAGAACTAACTACACTAAAAACTACCATGGCAATGATAATGAGTGAAAGAAGTAGAATGCCTGTCTTGAATACAGGTTGGGGGGAGGTAAGAGAGATAGTGAGCATTGGTGGCAGGAATGTTGCATTGGTGAAGGGGTGTGTTCTTTTTATGACTGAAACCAAACTACAATTATGTTTAAAATCACAGTGTTTAAATAAAGATATTATTAAAATACTTTCCATTTCCATCTATGTATAAGCAAATTTTTATGACTTTATTTTTTCTAAAAGCTGCATAGCATTCCAGTGTGTGTGTGTGTGTGTGTGTGTGTGTGTGTGTGTGTGTGTGTGTATCACAGTTTCTTTAGACCCTATCTGTTCTTGGGCACCTGTGTTGTTTCTAGCTTCTGGGTGTTATAAATATTGTGCATGTGTTTTATTTTGGGGGGTAGTGTACAAACGGTGGCATGAGGGGTTACTCCTGACCATGTGCTCAGAAATCACTCCTGACTCAGGGGACCATATGGGATGCTGGAATCAAAGCAGGTCCTTTCAAGGTCATTGGCCTGCAGGCAAATGCCCTACTGCTGTTTTAGTAGTGTGTTCCTAGGTATATCCCTAGGAGTGTTCTTACTGATAACATGGGAGCTGATATCTCTTTCTTAATTAAGTGCTATGGCAAGTAATTCCAGTACTACATTGAATAGAAGAGGTGAGATGGGACAACCTTGTCTTGTGCCAGATCTTAGAGAAATATTATTAGGCTTCTCCCATTGAGTATAATGCTTGCCCTGGGCTTGGATTATTGGTTTAGAGTTTTAGACTATATAGAGGGAAGTTCCTTTCATTTTTATCTTGTTAGATTTTCTTAATCGTGAATGGGTGTTGGACCTTTTCAAATGAATTCTCTGCATCTACTGATATGACCATATGATGTTTTTTTTTCTTTTATTGATATCATATTATATTGATTGACTTGCATATATTAAACAATTCTTGTATCCCTGGAGTGAATTCTAATTAGTTATGATGTGTAACCTTGATGAGTTGTTTTCTTCTATTTGCTAGTATTTTGCTAGGATCTTTGCATCTCTGTTCATGAATTATGGGCCTGTAGTTCTCTCTCTCTCTCTCTCTCTCTCTCTCTCTCTCTCTCTCTCTCTCTCTCTCTCTCTCTCTCTCTCTCATGGAGTCTCTGCTTTATATCAAAGAGGTTGTATTTTTTTGTTTTGTTTTTTTTTGAGCCACACCCATTTGATGCTCAGGGGTTACTCCTGGCTAAGTGCTCAGAAATTGCCCCTGGCTTGGGGGGACCCTATGGGACGCCAGGGGATCAAACCATGGTCCTTCTTTGGCTAGCACTTGCAAGGCAGACACCTTACCTCTAGCGCCACCTTGTCGGCCCCTATATCAAAGAAACTTTAAGTAGTCAGTTCTTATCTTATTTTTCAGAATTATTTTATTCCATTTATTATTTGAAATTTTTATTTATTTATTTATTTATTTATTTTAACTCACCCCTCGTGGAGCTCAGGGTTTACTCCTGGCTCTGTGCTCAGAAATTGCTTCTGGCAGGCACAGGAGACCATAGGGGATGCCAGGATTCAAACCACCATCCATCCTGAATTGGCTGTGTACAAGGCAAACACCCTACTGCTGTGCTATCTCTCTGGCCCTCTGCAAATTTTTATATTAAAAAATCTATTACATTTTCTGTAAATTTTAATATTAAATTTAAATAAATTTTAACATCAATGTAAGTATATTGTATATATTATATCTATATATAATTATATATTGTTAATATTAATGTAAATTTTAATATTAAATTTTTATTACATTTCAATTTAGATGTTACATTGCTGGGCATTAAAAATCAGAATGCGTGGTCATCTAAAATTCATAGTTGGAACAAAGATTAAAGATCTAAATGTGACACATCCAGCTTTAACTTAAATTGAGCTGCCACTGCCCACACACACCCACCACATCCATGCATTTGTGCTTCCTGGAGTTAAAAAAGATAACTGAGGGCTCTGGGATTATCAGACCCTTCAGGTGAAACTGTGTTAATAGTGTGAATCAGGTATACTGATAGCCTGCTCTGCTTAATCTTAAGAAACTGAACTAATCAGCAACCAAAAGCACATGCTTTGTTATGTGCTCAGCTCTTGGCCTGTAAATAATTAAGATGACTTAGGAAGTACCATTAGAAAAATGTTAATTGTATGAGTGTTATGAAAGCAGACCTTAGACAAGTTGTTCATTTAAATGTTATCTTTGGTCAGAGAAACGTTATTTAAAGATTATAATCATGTACAATTAATCAAACCTAGCAAAACTATTTTTTTAAATAAACTAAATGCCTTTATTTAAAAAAATCAGAATGCTAGGAGGATAACAAATTCATTCTATTATTATTATTTTTTTGCTATGCCCGGTGATGCTCAGGGTTACTCCTGGCTATGTTCTCAGAAATTGCTCCTGGTTTGGGGAAGCATATGGACTCTGGACATCAAACTCATTCTGGGTCAGCAGAGTGCTATGCAAATGTCTTCCCACTGTACTATTGCTCCAGTCTCTCTAGTATTAATTTTAAAGAACCAATGTATGGTAAATTATTTTGATGAAAGTATTACAGCTACTTCAAATAAGAAGACACAATATGTAGCTGTGCTAGCATTGTGATTACAGTATTCAGATTTTTCCAACACCAATGACATGGTCTTTTTACACATTGGTCTGGCTGACTTAAGGCAGCTCTTAGAGTAAGGATTTGTTGCTTTGGGCCAGATTTTTAGTTTACTTTATTCTCAGAAAACACTATGTTCTGTCAAGGAGATAAGCTCTTTGGGTGTTTTGATTTCCTTAATAATACTTGAAGGCATTGATCCCTGTTGTGTCCAGTTTCTGAAAATTAATTACTTACTTTATTTCTATTGGTTGCTGTCCCATAAGTCACCAATATTTGTGTCACTTTCCTAATATTCTCACTGTACACCATACTCTTATTCACCACATATTTTAAATAATATTTTGTATTTTATTTCTTTTTATTTATATAAATTTAACACATGATTCACCTTTTTAAAGCTTTTTTTTTTTTAAACAAAGGGCACATTTTTTTCTACACACCTGATATATTTTTCTAATACCTCATGGTGGACTTTATAAAATTGAAAGAATATTTTCTATTATATATTATGACAATTTCTTTTTTTTTCCAGTTAATCCTAAATTGTAGTGCATCTTTTATACTTTTTCTTTTTTTTTTTTAACACCACCCATCACCAGTGCAACATTCCCATCACCAATGTCCCAAGTCTCCCTCCTCCCCACCCGACCCCCGCCTGTACTCTAAACAGGTTCTCAATTTCCCTCATACATTCTCATTATTAGGACAGTTCAAAATGTAGTTATTTATCCAACTAAACTCATCACTCTTTGTGATGAGCTTCCTGAGGTGAGCTGGAACTTCCAGCTCTTTTCTCTTTTGTGTCTGAAAGTTATTATTGCAAGAATGTCTTTCATTTTTCTTAAAACCCATAAATGTGTGAGACCATTCTGCGTTTTTCTCTCTCTCTCTGACTTATTTCACTCAGCATAATAGATTCCGTGTACATCCATGTATAGGAAAATTTCATGACTTCATCTCTCCTGACAGCTGCATAATATTCCATTGTGTATATGTACCACAGTTTCTTTAGCCATTCGTCTGTTGAAGGGCATCTTGGTTGTTTCCAGAGTCTTGCTATGGTAAATAGTGCTGCAATGAATATAGGTGTAAGGAAGGGGTTTTTGTATTGTATTTTTGTGTTCCTAGGGTATATTCCTAGGAGTGGTATAGCTGGATCGTATGGGAGCTCGATTTCCAGTTTTTGGAGGAATCTCCATATCGCTTTCCATAAAGGTTGAACTAGACGGCATTCCCACCAGCAGTGGATAAGAGTTCCTTTCTCCCCACATCCCCGCCAACACTGTTTATTCTCATTCTTTGTGATGTGTGCCATTCTCTGTGGTGTGAGGTGGTATCTCATCGTTGTTTTGATTTGCATCTCCCTGATGATTAGTGATGTGGAGCATTTTTTCATGTGTCTTCTGGCCATCTGTATTTCTTCTTTGTCAAAGTGTCTGTTCATTTCTTCTCCCCATTTTTTGATGGGATTAGATGTTTTTTTCTTGTAAAGTTCTGTCAGTGCCTTGTATATTTTGGAGATTAGCCCCTTATCTGATGGGTATTGGGTGAATAGTTTCTCCCACTCAGTGGGTGGCTCTTGTATCTTGGGCACTATTTCCTTTGAGGTGCAGAAGCTTCTCAGCTTAATATATTCCCATCTGTTAATTTCTGCTTTCACTTGCTTGGAGAGTGCAGTTTCTTCCTTGAAGATGCCTTTAGCCTCAATGTCCTGGAGTGTTTTACCTACGTATTGTTCTATATATCTTATGGTTTGGGGGCTGATATCGAGGTCTTTAATCCATTTGGATTTTACCTTCGTACATGATGTTAGCTGGGGGTCTAAGTTCAATTTTTTGCAAGTGGCTACCCAGTTTTGCCAACACCACTTGTTGAAGAGGCTTTCTTTGTTCCATTTAGGATTTTTTGCTCCTTTATCAAAAATTAGATGATTGTATGTCTGGGGAACATTCTCTGAGTATTCAAGCTTATTCCACTGATCTGAGGGCCTGTCTTTATTCCAATACCATGCTGTTTTGATAACTATTGCTTTGTAGTAAAGTTTAAAGTTGGGGAAAGTAATTCCTCCCATATTCTTTTTCCCAGTGATTGCTTTAGCTATTCGAGGGTGTTTATTGTTCCAAATAAATTTCAAAAGTGCCTGGTCCACTTCTTTGAAGAATGTCATGGGTATCTTTAGAGGGATAGCATTAAATCTGTACAGTGCTTTGGGGAGTATTGCCATTTTAATGATGTTAATCCTGCCAATCCATGAGCAGGGTATATGCTTCCATTTCCGCGTGTCCTCTCTTATTTCTTGGAGCAGAGTTTTATAGTTTTCCTTGTATAGGTCCTTCACATTTTTAGTCAAGTTGATTCCAAGATATTTGAGTTTGTGTGACACTATAGTGAATGGAGTTGTTTTCTTAATGTCCATTTCTTCCTTATTAGTATTGGTGTATAGGAAGGCCATTGATTTTTGTGTGTTAATTTTGTAGCCTGCCACCTTGCTATATGAGTCTATTGTTTCTAGAAGCTTTTTGATAGAGTCTTTGGGGTTTTCTAAGTAGAGTATCATGTCATCTGCAAACAGTGAGAGCTTGACTTCTTCCTTTCCTATCTGGATTCCCTTGATATCCTTTTCTTGCCTAATCGCTATAGCGAGTACTTCCAGTGCTATGTTGAATAGGAGTGGTGAGAGAGGACAGCCTTGTCTTGTGCCAGAATTTAGAGGAAAGGCTTTCAGTTTTTCTCCATTGAGGACAATATTTGCCTCTGGCTTGTGGTAGATGGCCTTAACTATATTGAGAAAGGTTCCCTCCATTCCCATCTTGCTGAGAGTTTTGATCAAGAATGGGTGTTGGACCTTGTCAAATGCTTTCTCTGCGTCGATTGATATGATCATGTGATTTTTATTTTTCTTGCTGTTGATGTTGTGTATTATGTTGATAGATTTACGGATGTTAAACCAGCCTTGCATTCCTGGAATGAAACCTACTTGATCGTAGTGGATGATCTTCTTAATGAGGCATTGAATCCTATTTGCCAGGATTTTGTTGAAGATCTTTGCATCTGCATTCATCAGCGATATTGGTCTGTAATTTTCTTTTTTCGTAGCATCTCTGTCTGGTTTAGGTATCAAGGTAATGTTGGCTTCATAAAAGCTATTTGGAAGTTTTCCTGTTTTTTCAATTTCATGAAAGAGTCTTGCCAGGATTGGTAGTAGTTCCTCTTGAAAGGTTTGAAAGAATTCATTAGTAAATCCATCTGGGCCTGGGCTTTTGTTTTTGGGCAGACATTTGATTACTTTCTTAATTTCCTCAATAGTAATGGGTGTGTTTAGATATGCTACATCCTCTTCATTCAATCGTGGAAGATTATAAGATTCCAAAAATTTATCCATTTCTTCCAGGTTTTCATTTTTAGTGGCATAGAGTTTCTCAAAGTAGTTTCTGATTACCCTTTGAATCTCTACCATATCAGTAGTGATCTCTCCTTTTTCATTCCTAATACGAGTTATCAAGTTTCTCTCTCTTTCTTTCTTTGTTAGTTTTGCCAGTGGTCTATCAATCTTGTTTATTTTTTCAAAGAACCAACTTCTGCTTTCGTTGATCTTTTGGATGGTTTTTCTGGTTTCCACTTCATTGATTTCTGCTCTCAGCTTTGTTATTTCCTTCTGCCTCCCTATTTTTGGATCCTTTTGTTGAGCACTTTCTAATTCTATGAGCTGCGTCATTAAGCTATTCAGGTATGCCCCTTCTTCTTTCCTGATGTGTGCTTGCAAAGCTATAAATTTTCCTCTCAGTACTGCTTTTGCTGTGTCCCATAGGTTCTGATAAATTGTGTCTCCATTGTCATTTGTTTTCAGGAAGGTTTTGATTTCCTCTTTGATTTCATCTCAGACCCACTGATTATTCAGTATGAGGCTATTTAACTTCCAGGTGTTAAAATTTTTCTTCTGTGTCCCTTTGTAGTTTATATATAATTTCAGGGCTTTGTGGTCAGCAAAGGCAGCCTGCAAAATTTCTATCCTCTTGATATTATGGAGATATGTTTTGTGTGCTAACATGTAGTCTATCCTAGAGAATGTCCCATGTACATTAGAGAAAAATGTGTATCCAGGCCTCTGGGGGTGGAGTGTCCTGTATATATCTACTAGGCCTCTTACTTCCATTTCTCTCCTCAGGTCTAGTATATTCTTGTTGGGTTTCAGTCTGGTTGACCTGTCTAGTGTTGACAATGCCGTGTTGAGGTCTCCCACAATTATTGTGTTGTTATTCATATTATTTTTCAGATTTGTCAACAGTTGTATTAAATATTTTGCTGGCCCCTCATTCGGTGCATATATGTTTAGGAGGGTGATTTCTTCCTGCTGTACATATCCCTTGATTAATACAAAATGTCCATCTTTGTCCCTTACTACTTTCCTAAGTATAAAGTTTGCATCATCTGATATTAATATGGCCACTCCTGCTTTTTTTTGGGTGTTGTTTGCTTGGATGATTTTCCTCCAGCCTTTTATTTTGAGTCTATGTTTGTTCTGACTATTCAGGTGCGTTTCTTGTAGGCAGCAGAAGGTTGGATTGAGTTTTTTGATCCATTTAGCCACTCTGTGTCTCTTAACTGGTGCATTTAGTCCATTGACATTGAGAGAAAGAATTGTCCTGGGAGTTAGTGCCATCTTTATATTAAAGTTTGGTGTGTCTGTTGGTAAGCCTTGTCTTAAAGTATGCCGTTCAGTTTTTCTTTTAAGAATGGTTTTGAGTCTGTGAAGTTTTTGAGCTGTTGTTTGTCTGTGAAACTATGTATAAAGCTTTTTTTAACACTTACTCAACATGCATTTTCTAAATTTACCAGACACAGTAATCCATAGACCTCTTTTTTTTTGCTCTTCCTGTAAATACTGAAAATTATTTCTAAATATTTTAATAATTCAGAAAACCAGTATTGTTTAATAACTTAATTTTTCACATTATTTTTAGATTTTTAGCTCTATTATTACTATTAAAAATTTATCTTTTCTCCAATCTATATCTACAAAATGTTCACAAAATTTTAGATTTATTATCATTTGGGCTAGATAAATATTCAGTATTAGAATTATTCTCAAAAATTTTGTTCTATGGGGCCGGAGAGATAGCATGGAGGTAAAGTGTTTGCCTTTCATGCAGGAGGTCATCGGTTCGAATTCCGGCGTCCCATATGGTCCCCCGTGCCTGCCAGGAGCAATTTCTGAGCCTGGAGCCAGGAATAACCCCTGAGCACTGCCGGGTGTGACCCAAAAAAACAAACCACCAAAAAAAAAAATTTTTTGTTTTATTATTACTTTATAATTTTGGTCTTCATTTTGATTTTTATATTTGGTAAAAATTATATTGCATTAAATATTTTCCTACATTTAAAATGTATTATGCATTTTTATTAAGTAGCTCTTTTCAATAATATCTTATAGTGCTTTGATGAATGCAATATATGATCTTATTTCTTTGAAAATATCAATAATACTATTGTTTCTTTTCTAACTCATCCTAGAGTTCTCCAAGTTATTTTGTTCAAGTAAGATTTTCAGTTTCTTCTGTGCTAGATATCTCCTGATATTTTAGTGTATTATGGACTGTAAACATGATGAGCAACTTTGAAAAACATAATATTTAGGTTATTAATGACATCACTATAAACTTATTGGTTTAAAACTTTTGTGTAAGAGAAACCACAATGCCCAAATATATGTACTTTTTCTTTGTTGGCCATTAAATTCCATTAGGCAGTGTTTTCTCTCTGTTGTTTTAAGAAGGATGGAGTTACAGTTTTGAGGAATGAGAGCAGAAAGCAGGGAAATGAGTATTTTATATTCATCAATTTATTTGACTCCTTGTTTGTATAAAATATATAATGTCCTGAATGTCTCAATTGATATGACTTTAGTACAAATCCTGCTTAAGTAGAAAATAAAATTCTCACTAGTCTCTCCTTACCTGTATGATTCCTGTATTGATTCAACAAAAATTTATGTAATTAAATAAATAAATAAAGGAATTTTAGTAGGATTTAAAGGGAGAGATGAAATACCATTCAATAAAACCTAAAGCTCTATTTGTGCTGAAATAAAAGGCATTAGGAGACTTTTTAATTCCCATTTCTCCTTGATCCCTTTAACTCCACGTCTAGTTTTTTGTCCCAAATATTGCTGTGCTGAGGACAGAGGATCCAGTCCTTAAGTTCTCCTAAAAATATACAGAGATAAAAAGTACCTAGAAGAAATAGGTTTTCATAGATGTTCAAATTCTATAAAATTTGCATTTTATCATGGTCTCAAAACTAATATGGTTCCTTCCTTATGAATAAATGATCTAGTTGACAAAATATAAACTTATGTTATTTCTGGTACCTAGAATTTTTTTCAACAACATTTGGAACTACTGCCCCCACTCCTGGTTCTATAGTTCCCCTGCCCTCATTATTCCTTCATTCTTTATTGTCTCACCATATTTATGAAGAATCAATTTTTTTCCAACATCTCAGATAGGCATCAAATTTTCCCATTAGAGGAAGCAGGAAGCTGAAATCAAAAGAGTAGAGAGTAAAGAACATTTTAAATTATATTGTGCCTTCATTGATAACATGTGAAGAATTCCTCCTACTCAGTGAGGAAATGACAGGTTGTAAATTACCTCATGCTATTAGGGTCTAAAGCAGACAGCAAATCAGTCTGCATGAATGCTTCCTTCTAAGAGGCCCTTGCTATTCATTATTTCAGGGTTTCTAATTCTCTGCAGAACATCTGATGACTAGCATGTGGGCTTTGGTTCTGCTAGACTAAACACAGAACAGGAAAACCCTGTGAGGACTGGAGAGAGGTCCTTTTACAATACACTGGAGACAAGTGTTCCATTTGAGGGAGGAGATGGCCTTTTGTTTCTGTCACAAATCCTGAATTGAAGGATGAAAAGAACAACAGTCACCAAGTGAGTAACCACCACCCACTGTCACATGGGCACTTGGAGAGGAAATGTTTTCTGGAAATAGAAATTCAATATAAATTAAAAAAAATTATTGTCCTTTTATTTTATAAGGGATGTTAAATCTATTTTAATTATTTACATAAATAATTAAAATTTAAAAATTAGATTTAAAAGTAAAATCAATAATTAAAAACAAATAGAACACGTATCTCAAAGGAAGATTAGAATAAATGAAAGATATGATTCAAAAAGACAAACGGGAATTTTTATATATACAATTCAGGGTCCAGAGTGATAGTCAGTTGGTCTTTTGCCTTTCATGAGTCTTAGCCAGGATCCCTGGCATCACTTAGGATCCCCTGAGTTCTCCATGAGTGATCCCTAAGTGCAGAGCCAGGAGTAAGCCGTGAATACCTGATATTGTCCTAAATTTCACCTCCCAAAATACAGTCAGAAACATTTAATCAAAATTAATAGTGCAATAGTGATTTCTAAATGTGCTCTAAATCTTGGTGGAAATCTTCTGGTTCATTACCACACATCTATGTTCCTTGATATCTCCTGCTATAAATGAATGATTTCCTCATAAAATACATAACATTTCCAGAAAAATAAAAATAATTTTTATAGTTGGGAAAATGCTGCTTGCTAAGAGAAAAATTCTCCATATACCACCTGAATATTTCCAAACAAAAGTTGAATAATTAGTTTTTATTATTGTTTTTAATTGAAAAATTGAAATCTATAGTATTTAAAACCTATGGTATTGAAATGTATAGTTTTTTTTTCTTTTTTCTTTTTTTTTGTTTTTGGGCCACACCCAGCGTTGCTCAGGGTTTACTCCTGGCTGTCTGCTCAGAAATAGCTCCTGGCAGGCACGGGGGACCATATGGGACACCGGGATTCGAACCAACCACCTTTGGTCCTGGATTGGCTGCTTGCAAGGCCAACGCCACTGTGCTATTTCTCCGGGCCCTGAAATGTATAGTTATTTGTCATTCTTTTAGTTGATTTATCTATTTTAATATGGTTTAATAATATTTTATTCTGTACATATTCCACACATTCATTATCAAATTATATACCATTTTCCTTTTCTTTCTTTCTTTTTTTTTTTAAGTAAAACTCTGAAACCTACAATATTCTTAGAAAATAAAAATTTCAACTAAGTAATGCATGCATATTCTGGATTCTATTATTTCAGAATTTTGCAAAGTAAGACTCTTGTAATTACGTATTACAAAATAGATTCTTTTTGAGATTTACACTTTTGAATTTCTATTGGGGCCAGTATGATAGCACAGTGGATAGGGCATTTGCCTTGCATAAGGCCAACTATTGTTGAAATTCCTGCCATTCTATATGTTTCCTGAGCATTGGTAGGAAATACCCTTACCTCAGAGTTAGGTGTAACCACTGAGCACCACCAGGTCATAAAACCAAAAAATAAAAACAGCTTATATAAATCAAAATAATATTTTATCATTTTTAACTTAAAAATTACCTCTAAGTTCACTGGAGACTTTCAAGTTTGTTTATAATAGTGTTTTTGCTTTGGGAACACACCCTGTGACGCTCAGGGGTTACTCCTGGCTATGCACTCAGAAATCACTCCTGGCTTGGGGGAACCATATGGGAAGATGGGGATCAAACTGCAATTTGTTCTGGGTCAGCCACATGCAAGGTAAAAGCCCTACATTTGCGCTACTGTTCTGACCCCTGTAATAATCTTCTTAATGCTGTCATACTTGATGAGTTTGTGATATTTTTCAAGCTCACCTTTAAATGAAGCTATGTTATTAAGCTTCCTTGATTTCTATGACACAATTCTCTGTACTTATTTCTATCTTTAATAGTGTTAATAGTTTGCATTGGTTTTTATAAATTTCCTATATATCCCTCACTTCCTGTCAACCTTTCAAAACATCATGCCCCCAATTCATCCACTGGCTAACTTTTTCAGTATATGAATTCAAGACTTCACCTTGTTATTATTCACTCAACCTTGTATAAAAGATGTTTAATGCATTACTTACTTTCATATTGAGAGAAAAAAAAAAACAAAGCTGTCTGAAACTTTCAAACATTTTTTTGGCCAATAAAGAAATTTTGCATTGCAGTAAATTTCTCTTGGTTAAGAAAGAGGCAAGCTAAATTATTTAATGCTTTTCATAACAAAGAAGGTGACTATCTCTTGTTCCTCAGTAGTTATTTTATAATAATTTTAATTAAGTCAACCATCTCAAATGTAGCACAATCATCTTTGTCAAACTTTCTTTATGGACAATATCATTTGAATTCTAATCTGATTTTAGAAATAAAAACAAACCTCAAAATCTTATTTTTAAGTTATATTTTAAGAATAATTATTGCCTTTTAAATGAATTTTGAATAAATGCAGAGGAGAGAGACATGATAATTTCAATGAATCCTCACACATTACATGAATAATGATAATTGTGACACCACACTTTCACAGATGAGATAAATTTAATTGACAAATGGACTGCCAGGGAAGTGACTTTCAAACCCACCTCTCATTTATTCAAGGTTATATCTATGAAGATTTGTTAGCAATCATAATTTCTTCTTTCACCTTTGATACCAATATATTTCTTTTAATTATTCATACTAAGAAATGCAATTATACATATTTGTTATGCAAAATATCATGGGGCTTTTTGGGAGAGAGGGATTTTATACTTTTATAATTAAGTAAAAAAAATTTACTAAACTGCAAGAACCTTTTAGATTGATTATAAACGTTTAAGTAATTAAGAAATAAGTCTCAAAATATTCCACTTCGTGGGTATTTAAAAGCTTAGAATTATAAAAGACTTGTTAAAATTAATTTCTACTACTCAAGGAACAGATTTATTTCATTGATTTGTGTTAGTGTCCAATTTATTTCTTGAATATATGCGACAGAGAGCATTATTAAAGCGAATGCAAAGTATATGCCAAGATGAATAAAACCATTCTTTATTCTTTCAAATAAATTATTCTAATCCAGTGGAGGTTTGTTTAGCCTGAGAAAGGAAAAAATAATGTCATAGACAAGAACTGAAATAAAAGATGTGTTTGAATTGCCATGCTTTATAAAAAAAAATTCAAAAAACATTGGACTTAAAATTAATGCTGACAGGAATGGCACAAAAATCACTTGAGGTTACTTTGATAATTTAAAAATACATATGAAAAATATTTATATATACCCTCTTCTAGGACATATTTATAAATTGTATTTGAGCTCATTTGTTTTACAACCTTTTCTAAATATATACATATACAGTATCTTTAGTTTGACTCTTACAGAATTAATAAATATTTGGAGATAATTACATGTGGAGCTGTCTTCATTAGCACAATTCAAAAAAATTACACTCATGTTTGTTTTGTTTAGGGAGCCACGTATGGGGCACAGGAGACCAAATTCAGTGACAGGAACGGAAGTTGGGTCAGCCGTGGGCAAGGCAACTAACTGCCTTACCTGCTGTACTATCTTTCTCACTGCTTATATGTATTTTAAAATATTTTAGAGACCATCAAAGAAAAATTAAAATGATGAAAACCACTTTAAAATTTGTTAGAAATATCATTATACAAATCTAAAATAAATCTAATATTTGTTAGTTTGGGGGACTATACTGATTTTGCTCTGGAGCTTACCCCTGGTTCTGTGCTCAAGAATCACTCCTGGTAGTAGGCAGGGGTTAAGATGTAGAATTGGAATTAAACTGGGAATAGTTGCACCCAAGCAAAGTGTCTAACATATCCTGTACATCTCTCAGGCCACAATATAGCATTGTCATTGAGATATTTTATGCTTTATCAAAGATTTTACAATTTAAGTTCTTTTAGTCATGCCTAGTCACACTTCAAATGCTCAATAGCCACATTCTTATTTTTTAATGAGATTTTTGTATTAAAATTCTAGCTGTATTTTCTGCAAGAATTTACAAGCTGGTTCATAAATTCATGTGGGGATGTAATGTTCAAGCCCAATATTAAAATAAAAATCCAAGTTGTAGGACCCATTTTTTTATTTTTATAAAACATATTTTTATAAAACAAAGCTAATCAAACAGTGTGGTACTGGCATACATAGAAAAATACAGACCAACAAAACAAAATTGAAGCTCTAGAAATAATTCCTTAAATTTATGGTCAGCTGTCAAGACATTATTTTTTATTTAAGCACCATAGTTAAAGAGATACTGATAGTTGGGCTTCAGTCATGCTATGTATACCACCCTTCATCAGTGCAATTTTCCAGCCATCAATGTCCCCTATTTCCCACCTCCAATCCCACCCTCTGCCTATTCCTGGGATGGCATTCTGCCTCTTTCTCTCACTATCATTGTACTGACAGTTGTAAGTGAAGTCAGTACTCTGACTGCACTCACTGCTCTTCATAATATCCACATATCTTTAGCAACTACTGTATTGGAGAGCCGGCCCTATATGGCTGAATTGTATACATTGCTAAGTTTCAGATCTTTATGAATATTACCCATGTCAAATCTTTTCTTATCTCTTCTTCATGTCTGAATGAGGTTTCCATGATAGTTATCAAAGGGTTTTATAAAAAGATACGTTTTTCAAATTCAAAAGTTTTTTTTTTTTGTTTTTTTTTTTTGTTTTTTTTTTTTGTTTTTTTAGTTTTTGGGCCACACCCTGTGACGCTCAGGGGTTACTCCTGGCTATGTGCTCAGAAGTTGCTCCTGGCTTCTTGGGGGACCATATGGGACGCCGGGGGATCGAACCGCGGTCCGTCCTAGGCTAGCGCAGGCAAGGCAGGCACCTTACCTCCAGCGCCACCGCCCGGCCCCTCAAATTCAAAAGTTTAAAATGGATCAACCTGGCTCTGTTTTTTCTTGGACGCTTAGGGTGTGATTCTTTACTGACCTTTTGCTGCTTTCAAGTTATATTAATTCTTTGCTTTGTGATAACATCCCACCAACTTCAACTTCCTTGCCAACAACTAATGTAACTCCAAACTTCACATTGTCCTCTAAGATTATATTGAACACAACTAAATAGTCTTCATTGACCTTTGTGATTACATTGATCTCACCTACATAGTTCCCACCGATCTCCTTATCTCAAAATACTAGATTTACTCTGCTTAGTATTTTCTGCTATGTACTGTATAGTATTCACAAGTTGGGGATTAAGAAATTAACATATATAGAAGAAACATTAAATCCACCCAGTCCCTATACATGTTAGGTATAGACATTCTTCAGTTATTCTATTTAGCAAAAAGTATTTGCTGACTCAAATAACTAATGTTTATGTTTAAAATATGTTACTGATTTGAAAATGATTGTTTTGTTGTTGTTTCCATGTTTACCAAAATGTGTATGAAATAATATGATCTTTATCTTTGAAAAATGTAGTAATCCCAAAGGAGAAATAGAATGGTGGGCAAAGCACTGGCCTTCTTCTTCTTCTTTTTTTTTTTTTTATCTGTTAAGCTTATTTGATGACCAGTACTATGTATGGTTCCCCAAGTCCAGACTGGAAAGATTTCTTAGTATAGAGCCAGGAAGAAGCTCTGAGCATCAACTGAGTATGACCAAAACTATCAAAAACATGTTAAAAAAAAAGATGAAAGAAAGAAAGAAGAAAGAAAGAAAGAAAGAAGAAAGAAAGAAAGAAAGAAAGAAAGAAAGAAAGAAAGAAAGAAAGAAAGAAAGAAAGAAAGAAAGAAAGAAAGAAAGAAAGAAAGAAAGAAAGAAAGAAAGAAAGAAAGAGGGGCCAGAGAGATAGCATGGAGGTAAAGTGTTTGCCTTTCATGCAGGAGGTCATCGGTTCGAATCCCGGCGTCCCATATGGTCCCCCGTGCCTGCCAGGAGCAATTTCTGAGCCTGGAGCCAGGAATAACCCCTGAGCACTGCCTGGTGTGACCCAAAAACAAAAAAAAAAAAGAAAGAAAGAAAGAAAGAAAGAAAGAAAGAAAGAAAGAAAGAAAGAAAGAAAGAAAGAAAGAAAGAAAGAAAGAAAGAAAGAAAGAAAGAAAGAAAGAAAGAAAGAAAGAAAGAAAGAAAGAAAGAAAGAAGAAAGAAAGAAAGAAAGAAAGAAAGAAAGAAAGAAAGAAAGAAAGAAGGAAGGAAGGAAGAGAAAAAAGAAAGAAAGAAGGAAGGAAGAGAAAAAAGAAAGAAAGAAAAAAGAAAGAAAGAAAAAAGAAAGAAAGAAAAAGAATGAAAGAAAGAGAAAGAAAGAAAAAAGAAAGAAAAGAGAAAGAAAGAAAGAAAGAAAGAAGAAAAAAGAGAAAAAAGAAGGAAGGAAGGAAGGAAGAAAAAGAAAGAAAAAGAAAAGAAAGAAGGAAGAGCAAAAAGAAAGAAAGAAAGAAGAAAGAAAGAAAAAAAGAAAGAATGAAAGAAAAAGAAAAGGAAGGAAGGAAGAAAGAAAAAGAAAGAAAGAAAGAAAGAAAAAGAAAAAGAAATAAAGAAAGAAGGAAGGAAGAAAAGAAAGTAAAATGTGGAACTTTAAAAATGAGCAAAGGAAAATGTGTCAATTCTCAAATTTAGTTCATTTTTGCAGTTCTGCTTATTTGTAGCTGCTTATTTGGATGACCCATATTTAGATTAGTTTCTCCAATTTTAGTCTCAGTTTTGCTTCCTCTGGTCCTTATTTGTGTGCTCTCATCAGATTACGCAAATGTTTACATAGTTCTTCCCTACTTTTTTATCTTTCTTTTTCTTTCAGTTGTTGGGGATAATCATTATCTTGCACATAACTTTTCTCTGTGTATGTATATGTATATAAGCATTTTAGGATATTAGGGGGAAGATGATTTGGGTTTTGAACAACATCCAACATAGACAACATTCAATGGTGCTTAGGCATTAGTTTCTGTGCTTGAGAATTACTCCTACTGATGCTCAGGGTACCATATGTTATGCTTCAGACTGAACCCAGGTCAACTGTATGCAAGGCAACTACATGGTACTGGCTATAATATCAGTCTGGCTCCTGGATATGCTTTTGAATGAGGTCAAGTATATACTTCTGATTACAATTTGTTTGTTTATTTATTTGTTTTGGGGTCACATGCAGTGACGTTCAAGGTTACTCCTGGCTATTCACTCAGAAATCGCTCCTGGTTTCGATGACCATATAGGACAAACCCAGATTCATCCTGAATCGGCCACGTGCAAGGCAAATGCCCTACCACTGAGCTATCACTCCGGAGCCTACAAAATATTTTTAAATAATTGATTGATCATTGGTTTATGATAATTTATAAGCTTAGATAATGAGTACTTTTTTATCTTTTTCTGTGCATAGTCTAACTGCTGTCTCAACAAGTGTCATTTCTATAATGATATTCCTCTGGTAACTCACCATTTTGAAACATCTTAATAATTTTTCATGTGATTTCTGCTTTGGTTACACACATTTACCTGATATCTGATTACATATATTCCACACAGAAGAAAAAACTGTGTGTTTATCTTTTGCTTTCTAATGTTTTTGTTTAAACAACTGTCTTAAATTTTATCCATGTTATCACAAAAGGTTTTTATTAATAGTTCAGCAAAATTTTACTGAATATATACATAATTATATAATTCATTATTAAACCATATATTGTATAATCTATTGTATTATATTATATTAGATGCTGAGGACGTGCTGTGTCCCTATGCAAGACCTTAGTGGGGTCTGTAAATCCTCACTGGGAGAAGCGGGTACATGGAGTGGACGAATATGAAATATGAAATATGAAATAATGATACCACAAGCAGTATGTGTGGGGTCAACACATTTCTGGCAAGAGTGCGGACAAATTTAATCTTCAGGCAAGGTAGTATATAAAGGGGAAAAGAGGCAGTCATAACATGAAAGGAATGCAATGTACATTGTTTAGAACAAATACACAGAGCTTTAGGTGTTTTGTAACCTTAGAATAGAATAGGTTTCAGTTAGGAGTTAGGAAAAAAGGAAGACTAAATTCTTACATATCAAAGAAATTCCTGGCCCTATGTGCCATTACTAATGTAAATTAAGGGATAGTAGGCATCCTGGTTTACTCCTGATAACAAATATTCTTAACCTGAAGAAAATCATATTCTAGCTAGGGGCTAAGACCCACTTCCTATGATCTGGTAATAGAAAGAAAATAACACTAGAGAAAGGGGTACATAATTAAACCTAGTAAAATAGCCTAATTCTACACTGACCAAACCTGTTTGTAAGCAGGTATTCAAAGTGACAGGGAAAGTCCCTGAGACAGAAATCATTCTGTTATGCTCAAAGGCTGGGAGAGAAGACCATTGTCTTGAAGATGCTATGTTTTGACTTGGCCTTCCGAAGTAAAAAGGCTGACAGAAAGAGAGGTAGCTGACTGGACTTTGAGTTGCAAATATACTAAGACAGCAGGGAACTTCTAGCAGCTTGCTTTGGTACTGAAATTCCTATAATGACTGCAGGATAGCTAAGGCTGAATTTCTGTAGTATAGCAGAAACGAATTAAAGGGAAAATGTTCAGTCACTACCATGTAAGTAGTATGACAGAAATATCGCCAGTGATCCACGCAAGGGGCAATAATTGAGTTCTCCAAACGGGCCTTCTGGCAGATATTTCTTGGGAGGAAAATTAGGCACTGCACCAGGAAAGCCAAAAGCCATGTCTGGTGCGTGCTTCCTTAATAAATGGAGACATACCTTTGCGGGTAGTGACAATTAGATATGTATATGTGTACATAAATACTCTAAGTTTTTAATCTATTTATCTATGGATTATATTTATCTTTTTTTCCATGTCTTGAGTACTATAACTAAAGATGGTGTAAGTGAAGGTATGAACATCCAACTCTAAGATTGCTGAATTTCTTCTTGTGATGATCAATTGACCCTGGGATTTTTTTTCCAGACAAAGTATGTGCTAAAGCCCTTTAAACTCTTTTTGATACCTTGACTACAAAATCTTGAGTGATAATTTTCTCATCTAACTGCAGTTTATAATAGTTAATATTTTTTCTAGATTGGCCAGAGAGATATGTCTCAGTTGTAGGTATCTCAGTTCTAATTACTCATTTCCAATGGAAACTAGGGCTACCTCTGCTTCTTCTTCTGTTCCACTCTCATAGCCCTGGCAAGCTTGTGTGGCAAAGTCATTTTTTTTTTATTGATAATTTTTATTTTGACCAAAGTGGTTTGCAAATCATTCACAGTGGTATTTCAGGTACATAGTGACACTGAATCAGGGGCACTCCCACCACCAATGTTGTCCTTCCTCCACCCCTATTCCCAGCCTGCACCCCATAACACCCTTTCTTTGCCTCCTGGGCTGCTAGTATAAGTGGTCCCTTCTATGTCTAGCCTGTTGTAGATTGGATATCATTTCTGTGATAGTTGGCATTTTTATCTCATTTGTTCACTACTTTAGTATCAAGTACCATCATCTGCCAGCATCTAGGATTTCTTTCTCTTATGCAATTCTACTGTGCATTTAAATGTTTTTCTATATTTAATAACACATATTAAACACATATGGAACACTTCTGTGGGATTTTATTTTCATTTTTCTAGAACGATAAGTCTTTTGTACTCATGCTATTTTCAATTATGTATAAGGTTTAATTCTGAAAACCACAATGTCATCCATATTCTAAATAAAAAACAAGAAAGAAATTGCCAGTGTTTTAAAGAATAAAAATTATTCTATGGTTGGTATGGCTAGTATAACAATGAGAGAACAAAATAGTATAAAATTGTATCAATGGGAAAATAATATTTTTCTAGGTATGTCAAGACTGGGGCAGATTCTTAGCCATTGCCATTGCTACGAAGTGTCTGTGTGTGTGTGTGTGTGTGTGTGTGTGTGTGTTTATGATTGATTTTTGTTGTGAGTCTTTTACCTAGCAGCTGCCACTCCGGCTGCTAACTTCCTTGGAGCAGAAGCATAAAGTGAGGGGGAGAAAACAATCACTTATTTAACTGTGGTAAGATCCAAGGAAATTTTAGTCAATTTTTAGGATTTAGGACATACAAAGGAACACATGGTTTGCTTGGAGCAACTGGATCCTCATCTCAAAAATAGCATGTGGTATGTTGTCCGTATGTTGCAGGCTGAGGTTGTCCAGGAACTTTTACTATTTGTTTCTTGTCAGTACATTGAAAATACAATGTGATTTAAAAAACGGAGCTTCTCACATACTTGCATCTGAGTTGTACACATATTTAATCTGGTACTTGCTGGAGTATTAGGGAAAAAAATGACATTAATCATCATTTCTCTGCAATGTGTAAAGTATTTTTTGGCCACACCCAATGATGCTCAGGGGTTACTCCTGGCTATATGCTCAGAAATCTCTCCTGACTTGGGGGTCCATATGGGACTTCAGGGATCTAATCCAGGTCCATTGTGGGTCAGCTGAGTGCAAGGCAAACGCCCTACAGCTGTGCTATCATGCTGGCCCCTACAATGTGTAGAAAATTACACATCAGAGAAATAACTGAATGTTAGAAGTACATATGGAAATAAATATGTATGATGAATCTCTGCATATGTATTTAATTTTAATAGACTATCTGATCTGTATGATTTGGCTATCATAATGGTGTGTGTGTTTGTGCATGTCTGTATGTATGGATAGTGTATCTGACTGTCATACAAAAGTTAAAAACGATTATGGCTGCTCTGGAATGATAAATAGAAAAATTATAGTCTTTTTAATTTTCTTTTAACTATTTAATTTTTATAGGATGTGCTGTTGGGGCTATGTCAGTGACATTCAGCATTCAGTCATGATTCTGTGGTCAGGTCACTTTAAGGTAACACTTTGATAAGAGAGAAGACACAAAAGTTACACATTTGGGTTGGAAATAAAGAAATCTGTGTTTGAATTTTACTTTTAGGATAACTAAAATTTAGTTTTAGTTTAGGCCTGAGTGATTTAAAAAAAAAGAGGGCAATACACTTGCCTGGCATGTGGCTGATGCGGGTTGCATCCCCATCACCACTCTGAGCCCCATCAAGAGTGATCAGAGAGCACAGAGACAGGTTTTAATACTAAAGATCACTGGATGTGGCCCCCAAACCAAGCAAAACAAAGAAACTTGAATTTTAGCTTTACAGTTAACTGGTTATATGACCTTGGACTTGTCATCTCATCCTTTGAGCCCTCAGGTTCCTAAGCTATAAAAAAGATTAGATTAGTAGGTTTCAAACAGCCCTTCCAACTCCAATTCTATTTCAATGGGTTGCATAATAACATACTCATAGGTATAGGTCCTAGAAAAATAAAATCTTAAAGTATTTTTGAACCAGTTATTGAGGCAGTCTATTTTATGGGCTAAGTAGGTGCTTTTAAAATTTGAATGCCTCCATCAGAAAGGTAGCATAAAACTAATGCACTTGTTTTGAACCTGGTGGACACAAGCACTGCCAGAGTTTATAGACTAAAAGTAACTCTTGAACACCACAGATTGTACTGTGTCAATAAAAATAAACTATAAAAAACCCAGCATTAATATTTATTTAAATAATTGGGCTATTTATTAAGAATTTTTTATTGGGCCCGGAGAGATAGCACAGCGGTGTTTGCCTTGCAAGCAGCCGATCCAGGACCAAAGGTGGTTGGTTCGAATCCCGGTGTCCCATATGGTCCCCCGTGCCTGCCAGGAGCTATTTCTCAGCAGACAGCCAGGAGTAACCCCTGAGCACCGCCGGGTGTGACCCAAAAACCAAAAACCAAAAAAAAAAAAAAAAAGAATTTTTTATTCATCAAGTCTGGGGTGGGATGTGAGATTCTGAATTTCTGACCAATTTTTTGGATTCATAGAAATGAAATATACATATACATTATGATAGTCCAACATTTGAATTTAATAACCAGTTTAACATTTCCTCTTTATCTAACATGAACTAAATAAATTTAGAATAATTTTGATAATTATCTGAAGAACTAAAAATATTTATTTATATTTAATTTTATATAATTTTGTGATGTTTTTAAAATAACAAATGACTGGTCTCCTGCTAATAAAGTAAAAATATGATGCACTGTCTCAACTTGTCTCCTTTTTGTCTCTCCCAAAGAACCCCAAAATGCCAACTTGACTCTTTAGAAAGTCATCATAATGATAGGGCTGGGAATAGCTACTGTATTAAAAAGCCCAGTACAGGTGCAATGGGATTTACTTTCAATTTCCATTAAACTTTCTCCTTCTCAGTCTAATTTATGTCAGGTCCTAGCCTTATGAATCTCATATTAATTTGGACAGCTGGTTCCTGCCTTGAAGCCAAAGAACTAGAAGATGCTTTATTAACTTCGGTCTCACCCTTGACAACACGTGAATACACACAGACTTCACTCAGAAATAGTCAAAATGCAAAGTGTACATGCATTGATAAATCCATTTTAATTTTGGTATCTATTGCTTTTTATATTGTCAATTACATAATTATATGATATTCTGAAAAGCAAAAAAATATTATAGGAACACAAACAATGAAAATTTTAAAAATAATCACCACCACTGATTTTGACTTCTGAGGCTATCAAGACTTGTAAATAAAGATACAATAAGGCAATGAGCTACATATTAGTATATAGTCTTTCCAATGAAAAGCAAGGGGCTTGTGTCAATTCAGGTCCTAGAATTATTATTTATTCTATTTTTTGCTTATTTACTTTGTTTATATACTATATGTGAATAAAATCATAGTGTCTCTGTCTAATGTTTTTTACTAAGCAATAATTCTCTGTTGGTACAATTTAGTTTTGTAAATGACAGGATTTAAATTTTTTTAAAGCTGAGTAGTATTTTTGTTTGTTTGTTTGTTTGTTGTTTTGGGACTACACCCAGCGATGCTCAGGGTGTGCTATGCTCTCAGAAATCGCTCCTGGCTTAGGGGACCATATGGGACTAGGGGATCAAAGCCATGTCCGTCCTTGGTCAGACGCATGCAAGGCAAACACCATACTGCTGCACAATCGCTCCATCCTCAAAGCTGAATAATATTCTACTGTAAATTATATATCTCTATATGTATATACAAATTAATGTATATGTATAATAATGAAAATGTTTATTTTAGGCACCATGGTTTACAAACACCATTTTGTTTTATTTGGGGGATGTACCTAGTTGTCTTTAGGGCTTACTCCTGACTCTCACTCAGAGATTACTCCTGGCAGGGCTCAGGGAACTCTATGGGTGTCCCAGGAATATATCCCATTTTGGCTGCATGCAAGGCGAGCACCTACCTGTAATATCCCTCTGGCCCCACAAAATAGTGTAGATTTGTGTAAATTCCAGCACCACACTCTCCACCTCCATCACTGTGTTTGCTTCCCTCCACGTTTATCCCAGCGACAATCTCTCCTCCTCATTGCCTACCATGGGGCAGCTTCCTACAACTGACTAGTTCTCCATTGTGAGTTTTATGGTGAGACAATTCTGAGAAACTGATGAATTTGTTAGTGAAGTTGGATGAAGAACTGGATTTTTTTCTACTAGATGAAGGGTAGGAAGCAAAAGGATTACTTTAGGAACTTCCCTGAAATGTACTTTTCAGTTTTTTTCCTCCTAAAGAGTAGAATAGCAGACTCTTTGTCTTTGTTACCCAAATTGCTATTAATAGGCAAAATTCAAATGTAAATTTATGTCTGTGTTTAGATCTTGCTAGATACTTTCTGATAATTCTTTCAAAAGACAAGTATAAGATCTGTATTAAAAACTCTAGACTTGGGGGACGGAGAGATAGCATGGAGGTCAGCCGTTTGCCTTTCATGCAGAAGGCCATTGGTTTGAATCCTGACATCCCATATGGTCCCTTGAGCCTGCCAGGAGCGATTTCTGAGCGTGGAGCCAGGAGTAATCCCTGAGTGCTGTCGGGTGCAACCCCCCCCCCAAAAAAAAACCCCAAAACTAAAAAACAAAAAATTCTAGACTTTAAGGAACTCACCAGTGGCAAAGGTCTTAGAGATATAAGAATATGAACCATTTTATTAATTGGAGTTGTCGGAGTTGTCTGATTCCAAGCCATTTTAATGTAATTACTGTATATACCTAAGGATCATCCTCCAGATGCCATTTAGAAACATACATATATGGTCAGATAGAGTCTACTGGAGTGTACCATATCTTCTTGAAAATAAAATAATAGTTTTCATATTAGGATTTTTATGACAGAGATTCCTCCAGCAGCTTTACTCTTTCACTGGGTGGGGGGTGTTAGAAGCCACACCAAAAGGTTCAGGAATTATTCTGGCAGGGCTAGGGAAGTGCCAGGTGTGCCAGGTGCCAGGATCAAAGCTCGTTCAACCCATGTATGTGCCCTATCAACTGTACCATCATTCTGCCACCTAAATAAACCTAATTCTTTTTTTAATAAATAATTTTAGTTAAACCATGATTTATGAAGTTAATGATAGTTGAATTTTTGGAATATAATCTTTCAATGCCAATCTCAAATCCCATCACAGGTGTTCCCATATGCCATCATCCTTCCTAGTCTACAACTATACTCTTAACCTTCGCCCCCAGCAAGTGCCTGTCACCTTGACAGACACATTTCAAAGTTGGTAATCAGCTTAGATCTCCAAGTTTTCAGTGTTGTTGAACTGTGCTTTGAATATATGTTTATGTCACTCTCCCACATCACCAATATAACTGAAGCTCAAAGTTCTCCCATTTTGTTCCTTTCTTATTTTCTTTCTTCTCATCTTTAATCCTTACTTTCTCTGTCCTTTCCTGAAACTCTGGAATCAGTTGTGATCTACACAACCCCCTTTATGACATTACATTGATTCATCCAGTTAATCTATATACTACAGATTACTGAGATCATTCATTCTTCCTCCTTCTGGTATTCTTCACTGAACATAATATCTTCCAGTTTTAACCAGGTTTTAGCAAATTTCTATATTTCATTGTTCCTTGAAATTGCATAGTATTACATTGTATGCACAATACATTTTCATAATCCAGTCATTTCTGTTCGAAACCTAGGTTGATTCCATAAGGATAGAATCATATCTTAGCTATTATACTAAGTGCAATGATAAATAAGTGTTGGCATATGTCCTCCAAATACCTAATTCTTAATTAAATATCAAAAATAGTGCTAACCATTCAGTTTTGTATAGTACAATTTATCCATTGCGCCACTGGCCCCATATGTTGTATAGCATAATTTAAAAATAATTTTAAGAAACATTTTTTAACTTTTTAAGATTATAATATAAAAGAATTATTTTAATATATAAAGCAGTAAGAATAAATTGAATTTTAGAGTTGAATAGATGTGTATTAAGACCTGGCAGTTTCTTCAATGTTCCTATATTCCTGTGGCCCCTAACACCAGAGGTAAAAAATAAAGAAAATATTTTCACTTATTTTCTTCCTTTCTAATCCAAGAAGGGTATTTTCATTCAGTGATTTCCCAAGCAACTTGGGATGCTTAAATATTCTAAAAGCAGTGGAGGTACAATGTTTGAAGAATACTTACAAAAAACCCAAAGCAAACATATCTAACACAATACTGACATTGGATATGTACACAGAATAATAGCATACAGAAATTTCAGATAGCTTTATTTTTATCTTGATTACAAAGAGATTAGAATATTTATACAGATATTATACAGATAGATAATTATTAATGACTTAATGAGAATTTATGGCTATGGAAGTCAGGTATAAGTTATCTTAATCAGTATTATAAATCATAGAAATCAAATTGATAACTCATTTTTAAAATTTTTATTTTAGACTATGATGATATATAACTATATGACCTTCACAAGAGTTATGCTGGGATATGTTATGCATGAAACCCTATCATTGACAACAATGTAAATTACAGTGCCTAAAGTAAGATTTTTTAAAAAGAAATATTTCAAAAAATCTGAATTCTCAATAAAAATATGAAAAATTTAAAGTAAAATGTTTTCAGACTTATCTTTTAATTAGAGAAATATTCTTTTAAACAACATGAAATTGCCTTTATATTGTGTATGTACTTGAACATAGCAAATGTATTGGAGAGAAATCGTAGATTTATTCAATTGTAACTAGAATAAGGTTTTATCCCCATAAATTGTACACTTCAAAATGCATATTGTAGATTCATACAATACTGTGTCTTTCTAAAAACAAGTTTAGCGATTCCATTTTGTATTTTTTAAACTTATGTTTAGGAACACAGTGTACTGACTACAAAGGTTAAGAAATTTTACTAACAGAGTTGATGGCCACTCTGTTATTTTAGCAAATGATTCCATTCTTCTTCAAGAAATCATTATCATAAGCAACTAAACATTACACTTGATTTCACATGTTACATTTTATTTTTATTACAATTTTGTTTTTTTTGGTTTTGGTCATGCTTGTCGTTGCTTCAGGGCTTACTCCTATATCTGCATTTACTCTTGGAACCCTAGGGGATGCTGGGGATTGAACCCTGGTTGGCCATGTATAAGGCAATTCTTTAACATTGTACTATCTCTCTGGATCTGATATCCTGTTTTTATTATATAATTTTAACTTTGCTAACATTAGTTATGTATTTCAATACCTCCATTATAAAAACTGTTCCCATGAACATATTACAAATTTCATAGTGGCCAAAGAGTTAATAGTTTCAAACATGTAGCCTTTTAAGATGGATCTCTAATTATCCAGGAAATTTGATCATACAAGATATGTCTGTGCATTAAAAATTAAATCAGGAATCAAAACAATAATACAGTCATTAGGGTACTTGTTCTGTATGCAACTTACCTACCTGGGTTTGGTTCCAAGCACCCTCTATAGTTCTTTGAGCCCATTAGGAGTGATCTCTGAAAAAAGAGCCAGGAGTAAACTCTGACTATCAGGTGTGGCCACAAAATATTCCATAAAACAAAAGTATCAAATCAAATTATTTTTATTTTAGACATTTGGAAAATTATGTCAACTTAGGGTGAGTGGTTTGTTATTAACAGGCTGACTGAGCATTAGAGTTTTAATCTACGAATTTTATAGTCTAAAATTTTAGGCTAAGGGTTTTCTAGTGTAGAATTCCAGTATCATTACATGCCATTTAACATCAAATACATTTATGTACAACCCTGTTTGTTTTTATATGTATTTTGAAATGTCACTAAAAGTTTTGAAATATTTCTAAAGTACTTAGAAAGAAATGGTATGTAGTGCATTGATATACATAGCAAGCTGATAATGATTATTAAAGGATAAGTCTGAAAATATTTTACTTATTTTTTGGTTTTTATTTTTTGTTTGTTTGTTTTTGGGCCACACCTGATGACGCTCAGGGGTTACTCCTGGCAATGTGCTCAGAAATTGCTCCTAGCTCTGGGGACCACTGGGACACCTGGGATTGAACCCACATTTGTCCTGGATCAGCTGCATGCAAGACAAATCCTCTACAGTTGTTTTTATCAGAGGTAACATATTCTAATTATCTAATAATCTTATATTTCTGTTTAAATCCACACGGAGACAAATAATCCAACTTGCTCTGAGACTACTATATTATTATTGAAAGTCTTCCTTTTACTAAACTAAAATATTGTCATTTGTTCCTGAAGGTGCAATTATGGCTTTTTAGCAAATACAAAGAACTGTATAATCTCTTTTCTTCTGAAGCCTTATTTTTACAGAATAGATAAAATATCATCACCTTTTGATATTCACATTTAATTAAACATCATATGAAATAATATATCATTCCTCTTAAAGATGTTACAGGTTCACTGTTTATAAATATAGATTATTCAAAAATTCCTATGACCAGAAATACAAATACAAATTTAATCGATTTAATTGACTATTTTAATAATTAAAACATTATTTAATTGTATTCATCACATTCAATTATTTTTCTAAAATCTAACACGTTAACCATACAATGTGTTTAGTTAAAAGGTTTTCTCTAGATATTATATCAACGTTAATGACTACTTTTAACTATGGAATGCTTTTAATCACTTAACGTTAATTGCTCTTTATATCTCATTTCCCATCTGTTCTATCAGAAATAGAGATGAAACTAATTTTTTAACAATTACTCCCCTTGATTCTTCTTAAATGACCATTATCATTGCATCAAAATTGATTTTATAGTTCTCAGAAAATTTCTAAGATTGAAAATTCTTTTTTTTTTTTTTTTTTTTTGGTTTTTGGGCCACACCCGGTAATGCTCAGGGGTTACTCCTGGCTATGTGCTCAGAAGTTGCTCCTGGCTTGGGGGACCATATGGGACACCGGGGGATCGAACCGCGGTCCATCCAAGGCTAGCACAGGCAAGGCAGGCACCTTACCTTTAGTGTCACCGCCCGGCCCCAGATTGAAAATTCTTAAAAGTATCTTTGCAATACATAAAATTAATAATTTTATCTTACAAATGTAAAGGTACACAATCAACATGTTATTGAGGATACGTAGGTTTTCCATTTACAACATAGTAATACAAAAAGCATGATTTATAATGAAGAAAAGAATATCTAATATGTTATAGAGATGGATCTAAATTATAAAATACTGTCACTGATTGCAGATCTATTAAATAAATGACTATATAGTGTTTAAATCATTAAGCAAGAAATGATTTGAAGGTAGGTCAGTGAATTCTCAGAATATTAAAAGGGTAAGGAAATGCATTACTTTTCCAAACTGAGGAATAAAAGATAATGGTTTTAGCTACCATTAATACAACTGGTTTCAAGTAGGTTGAAATGTAGTAATTCAAAGAGAAATAAGGTAGGCAATAAAACTAGAAAGAAGCATGTATCAAATAACACAGGGCTTTACATTTAATATGGATAAAATTTGGTGTTTAAAATAAGATCTGAGACAGAAAATATTAGGGCTGATTTAATACCTATTTTTATTAATTTTCTTTTATGGAATCTTTTTCTAACCCTTGTCTTTTGCTTTGTTCAATTTTTAAGAAGTTTATTTATTATTAAAGGAAAATAAGTTAACAAGAATAATTTACATTCTTTGAGGTGTTTTAGAGCAGGGGCAAAATAAAAAATGTTAAGGACTATCTTTCCTTTAGAAATTTGAATTTAAAGTAATCTTTGTCACAAACGCTTTAAGAAAAGCAGAATAGAGATAAGTTAATGAAAGCTGTTAGTGAATGACCTTACTGGGTCCTCCAACCCTAACATTTCAGTGATTCTGTGATTTTTTTCAGAATTGCAAACAAGCTTTGCAAGTTCATGATAAAATTTGCAAAGCAGCTTATGATTTGCAAGGATTAGCGGAATTCTTAGAGCCCAAGGATTAGCCTTTATGTTTCGATATGCCTACCCTCATAAAGAGAAATGACAGTTTCTTTAGAATCAATAAGTTATGGATTCTCAATTATTTTCTAGTTCTGACAATACAAAATTCATTATTATTTAGACAGACTTATTGGGATCAAGGTCATCCAAAGTGTTATGAGATGTTGAATTTAGAAAAAGTTGAAGTTAATTGACCTTGTAAGAAAAATTACTAATAAGTTCATAAAGATTTAGAATTATTGAATGGAAAATTGCCTACATTTGCTTAGTTATATTTCCATTTGGAATCAGGAATCTGATTCAGTTTTTTAGCTCCTGCCTTTGGAAAGATAAAATATCTTGAAGTGTCTTTTTTGAGGAATTCCTTAAGGCAATCAATACACTGCTCAAATATCTCTTGGGTTATTTTGGGTCACTCTATAGAACCAATCTTTTGAGCTTAGATAATTCCAAAGCAGGAAAATAGCAGATAAATAAAAGAAATTCTAAGAAGAAAGATAACTAAGGTGGAGGAAAAAATGAAATATATTCAATTTTGAAGACTAAAGGATAATAGCATCATGAAAATACAATACTTATAACAAAGCCCTAAGCAAATGGAATTTATATATATAAATATATATTAATCATATATATTAAGGGATTAAAATTGATTCCAGAAACTCTGTGTTTGTCTATAGATGCAAGGTTTAATAGAGGAAAATATTTATTGCTAATTTAGATGTGCTATCTTGAAAGTCCTATATGTTTCCCCAAACACTGCCAAATGTCCCAAGTGCAGGAAAAGAACCTTGCCAATCACAGTACTAAGGGATAAGCAAGTAGGTAAAGCAAAATGATTATGCTCATATATACTAGCGTCCTTTTACTGCTTTCAGTGCCCTCTATCCATCATTCTTTAATATCCATATTAGATTTTCTGTTTGTCACATTCATGAAGAGTTGTTCATTGATATTTCACATTTGGGATTTTTGAAAGGATTTTGTTACACATAGATTCTTAAGATTATATCATAAAATATAATATATGTAGTTTTATAACAACCTAACATAAAAATGTGCATGACTCATATTTTGTTTCATAAGATCAGATCAATTTGTTAATCTATTATACGTCTATATTTCTATAACTTTTTCATTTGTATAACTGAATTGTGTGCTTTATATTACGTAAAAAGTAAGTCCATCATGAACTGCAAAAAGTATTGTATTAATTGAAAAATGTATTTGGTGGTATAATAATTAATATTTATTAACTTTTCTGTGTATGAATAATATTAATATTATCCCATAATAAGGTTCTAGAATTTTTGTATTTGACATTCTAAATAATACCAACTAAGGCAAAATTGAGCAAAAATTATCTTACCTGACATATAGGAAAAGTTACCTGATCCTTAGAATAAGAGATAAAAATAGTAGTATAATTTTTCTCGGATTCAGAGAATGCTTTTGATTCCCCTATTTTATTTTGGTCTTTGTTGAGAAAGTCTATGATAACTAGAAGATTTCCAAAATTTTATACTGATAAAATTTTTAATTAAAAGATGTTAAAAATAAAGAAGTGCTTGGAAAATTTTAAACCTTTGAAGTGAAAAATACATACCCATTATTAAACAGTTGAATTGGGGAACTTGTATGGTATGGTTTATTTTTCCTCTTAAATAATTTTTCTTTCTATGTATCATATGCATATAAACTCTTTTGCCTACATCTCAGCTTGCAAAGTAAAAATTTTAGGGAGTTTTATGAAAGGACATGTCAAATAGTTGTAGAGGGAAAACTCTCCATGGCCATAATTTATTTAAATTCCAGACTGATTCAAGGCTTGAGAAACAGCTGAGAATTTGGAACCTCTTGGTCAGGACTGAGAGTTGTTGCAATAGACTCAGTGACAGGCATTTGCTATGTCTGTCAAGGAGTATTATGGTTCATTGGTCAGTGTTTTCATCTTTCATTCATGTCTGAAGTAGAGGAAAGGTACTATTTAAATTGTGGCAAGCAGAGGAATTTTTTTTTAACAGTGTTTATGACCTTAAAATTTTCCACCAATATCATTGATATAAAGTATTATAGTACCAGATTTCCACTGATGTTTGAATGGTAAATTTGTCATGTAGCCACATAACTAATTACCCTAATTCAGTGGTCGGCAAGCAGAGGCTCGCGAGCCACTTGCGGCTCTTTACATTTTTTTTTTTTTTTTGGTTTTTGGGTCACACCCGGCGGTGCTCAGGGGTTACTCCTGGCTGTCTGCTCAGAAATAGCTCCTGGCAGGCACAAGGGACCATATGGGACACCGGGATTCGAACCAACCACCTTTGGTCCTGGATCGGCTGCTTGCAGGGCAAACACCACTGTGCTATCTCTCCGGGCCCGGCTCTTTACATTTTTAATGTGGTTCCTTTGTGTCTGCAACTCGAAGAGTCAGGACTCTGCTCCTAGCCTCTGTCAGTGCGTGCCCTGTGTGCAGCTCCAGCGACGGGCTCCAAGAGTGTAAGATGATATACAGTATCAACTCTAAACAAAGGTGTTCCCCCAAAGTCATCTTTTCTTAAACCTCTTCCTTTGATATGTAAAAGCCCAAAGAATATGTACTTCTCTCTCTCTCTCTCTCTCTCTCTCTCTCTCTCTCTCTCTCTCTCTCTCTCTCTCTCTCTCTCTCTCTCTCTCTCTCTCTCTCTCTCTCTCTCTCTCTCTCTCTCTCTCTCTCACCCACTCTCTCTCTCCCTCTCTCTCTCCCCCCCCCTCTCCCTCTCTCTCTCGACCTGAAGCCTCCTTGTATTAGGAATTGGTTTTAATAAAGAAGAGGTGTTCTAGCTTTTTGGGCTCGAGGCAGAGTGTACAAGGTAAAAGACCATGGACTCCATGATCATTCTTTCCTGGCTCGCTTGGTTTATTATTTTTTTTCCTGCTACCCTGCTTCTTCAGACCAGGTTGGGTGGGGTTTAGAAATACAGTGTCTGGAGTGATCTTAAAACACATATTTCATTTTGCACAAGAGTGAGCATCTTCCATGAAGGAAGTCTCAACTCAGAGTTTTCTTTTCCCTGGATTTTTATTTTCGAGTACTCATGATTAAAGTTGTGAGCTAATGCCCTTAAATGCTGTTTTTCATATTGATTATGACTTTCCATTATAATATAAGTTGCAATCAGAATTTTTTTTGCAAGAGTGGAAACATTTGTGTTTCCTTCTCAGATATAGCTGTCCCAGAATCAGACTCTTTTTTGAACACATCCATCTTATGTCTCACTGTAAAAACTATTTGTGAAACTCCCATGCAGAGAAATATTAAGTTCATAGAGAAAATGAACAATCTCTGCCAAATACACAAGCTTAGCTACCCATTCCTTGTCCAACTGGGGCTATACAAAGTCAGAGTTCTGCTCTCACAGGAACTGCACTACTTCTTCCCTCTGGCCAACAAGGCAAGAAAGCATCCTTCCCCTGAACAGCCCATTTTACTTCCTCATGGAGAAGATGCTAGTAGTGTGCATCCATACTCTCACCCAGAGTGGTGAATAGCCTGGATTTGATCACAATTGTGAATTTCACAAATTATCTTTACTGTGTCATCTGTCACAGAGTTTAGTTCAGCAGGTAGTTTTTTTTTAATTCAGTCTATCATAAAATGAGTGGATACAATGTACGGGTGTGCAACTCTGTTTCTTGTGACTACACAAAAACACTGAGCCATACACAGTGCATCATCTTTATATATATATCAACACATCAGATTATTATTCTGAGTGAGAATAATCATTTGTGGCATATAAGAATAATAAATGGCAATATGGTAAATTAAATGAATTTATTTTTACTTATGAGAAAAAGATGCAAAGATAGAGGAAAAGGTAAAGTTACAGTGGAAGGACTATCACCCCTAAACAGAATTCTTAGAAGAAAACCCCTTGCTGATACCTTAATTTTGAACTTTCAGCCAAAGAACATTAAGAAAAATAATATAGGACTGGAGAGGTAGCACAGCGGCGTTTGCCTTGCAAGCAGCCAATCCAGGACCAAAGGTGGTTGGTTCAAATCCCGGTGTCCCATATGGTCCCCAGTGCCTGCCAGGAGCTATTTCTGAGCAGACAGCCAGGAGTAACCCCTGAGCAACGCTGGGTGTGGCCCAAAAACCCAAATAAAAAAAAAGAAAGAAAAATTAAATAGAACCCATGTTTCTTTGTCCCTCAAGTCCCCAGATTGTAGTACATGATAACATTTTAACAGTACACAAAGCAATCTAAGGCCATAAAACTTATATAACTCCTTAAACATTGAAGGCATAGTATTTTCTTACATTTTCTTGCACATGCATATTAGTTTAAGTTAACCTTAAAAGTTTAAGTAGGTTCTTTTTAAGGATTAGAGTGAAAGGAGCACCGTAAAAATGGTGTTAGAGTTGCAGTTATTGTTTGCATAGGCCCACCTAAATATGAGCGACATGGAAAGGAAAAGCCTTGGCCTAAATACAAGGAGACCCTACCCCTGAAGTTTCCTGACATAAGACCAACTCTAGGCTCCAGGCAAACTAGTTTGTCCAATCCAAGCCATTGTCCATAGTGCCAATACACTTTTATTTTTCACAGTCTCTATTTTTGGTATCATGTTTCTGTATTAAAGATCCTGGAATCTGCATATCCTAAATTGAAGTCAGGATGGTGTAGAGTGTCCTCTAGTTTCATTTGACAATAAAAGGGCAATGCAGAGAGCCCTGTCCTGTAAGCAGGTCATTGTTGTCAAGTGTTCTTAGTGTTGAGGGAAGTCTCTTTTGAGCAGGTTGATGTCAGAGCAGCTGTAGGGTCTTTCCTGGTAGAGGACTGCTTCCAGATGATGTTATAAATGACCTTGGATGTTTCATAGTTAGCTTCCCTGGTTCAGGGGTGAATGGAGAATGCCCATTCTCCTGAGGACTGTGCCAGGTCATTATGTCAATGTTCAGGGTGTAAGGACCCATTGCTCTACAAAATTTCTGTGTTCCTACATCTATTAGATAAGAACTTATTTGTATGTATAGTATTTTCCCATTTTAATGTGCCTATACAAAGAAGGAACAATGCCACATGGCGTTATAGGCCCATATGAGCGACCAAATAAAATTTTAATAACTTAAATGACTAAGAGTGTTTCAGATAACCTTTATTGTCACATGATGTTAAGTTGTTATGTAATAGGTTATGATTAAGCAATTTGGAAGCATGATATTGTTTAAGTTAAAATGTCTTGAATGAAAATTAATCTGATAGTTGTTTAAGGAATACAGTTGGAAATATCTTGAGGTCTCATTATGCGCTGTTACCTCTGAAAGCTTATTTTTCATTTGGTTATTTTAACACAGTGATGTACCAAGCTGTTCAGAAATGTTTCAACATCAGTTCCACTACAAGTATGATATTCCCTTTGTCAGTGTCCCAGTTTCCCACTTAACCATAAACCTAATCTGCCTCTCTTGTAGGTGCTGGGGACCAGCCCTGGTAAAAGACCCTGAGGACTGAAATCCACAAGATTAAGAAAACAAGACAGACATAAAAGAGAAATGCATTGAGTCTGGGGCTCATAGCCTCATAGACTGAGTGCCATAATTGTCCTTCATATAGAGTATCTATTGTTTAGGACCAGTAAACACAGGAAGAAGGGCAAATGTTAAGAGTCAGTTACAGAGAATGTCTTGGATTGGACGATCTAGCTTGTCTGGAGCCTAGAGTTGCTCTTATGCCAGGAAACTTCAGGGGTAGGGTCTCTTTGTATTTAGGCCAAGGTTATTCCTTTCCATGTCCCTCATATTTTGGTGGCCCTATGCAAACAACAATTGCCACTCTAACACCGTTTTACTGTGCTCCTTTGACTCTAATCCTTAAAAAAAACCCACTTAAACTTTAGAGGTTAACTTAAACTAATATGCATGTACATAGAAATGTAAAAAAATACTATGCCTTCAATGTTTAATGTTTAAGGAGTTACATAAGTTTTATGGCTTTAGATTGCCTTGTGTGCTGCTAAGAAATATTATGATGTATTACAATCAGGGGACTTGAGGGACAAAGTTATGGTACATGGATTCTGTTTTATTTATCTTAATGTTCTTTGGCTTAAAGTTCAAAGTTAAGATATCAGCAAGGGGACTTCTGAGAATTATGTTATGGGTGATTGTCCTTCCACAAACTTTACCTTGTCCTCTTTCTCTGCATCTTTGTTCTCATAATTAAAAATTAAAAATTAAAAAAAAAGAGTCAGTTACCTATTTATGTTAATATAATATGCTATGCTAAGATAACCGAGCTAAACCTGTTATCTTCTGGAAAAGATGGCAAATAAAGGAGTGACTACAGAACTCCCACTGAAAGGGCATTCCCTAAAGGTGCCTGCATTCCAGTAATGAGTAATCATGGGTCACTAAACTATCTTTGCAATCCCTCTCCTCAAACTATAATCTTTCTAGCTAAGCATATTTATTTCCTGGATATCTGTATATTAAACAACAGAAGGAAAAAATTACATAATCTTATTTGTTTGTTTTTGTTTTGGGGCCACACCTGGTGACACTCAGGAGTTACTCCTGGCTTTGCGCTCAGAAATAGTTCCTGGGTTGGCAGACCAAATGGGACATTGGGGATCGAACTGACGTCTGTTTTGGGTCAGCCATGTGCAAGGCAAGCGCCCTACCACCGCACTACCCCTCCAGTCCATGATCTTATTTGTTACAACACAAAGACAAATAATATCATCAAAACTGAAATCAGTAAGGGGCAAGTTGAAATAATTGTTATATATCTCTATGTTGTTACAAAGTTCATTGAGAGAATTCACTGGATAAGATGCTGGACAGTTGTCATTCAGGCAGAAAGGGCAATCTTTCCCGTCCCGTTCTGGAGAAGGTTTTGGAGTTTTCAGATCAGATCAAACTACCTGGGAAGAGCTGGCAGACAACCTTTCTTTTTTCCCGCTGGACTTTTAAACTCTCAGAATTGCCCATGCTGACCTTATAGAATTCAAGTTCAAGGCTTCCTACTTTATGATAGGTGCCACAGTAGTTATACTTGTATAATAAACTGACCCTATAAGAAAGACACATTTCATATTTATTTATTTATTTTACTAAAAACGTTATGTTGAAGTTTTAAGGTTTTTAACTTTACATCTTTCCATGCTCTTAGAGGATCCCTAAGTGGAGATCACGAAACTACTGTGGCACCTATCATTAAGTCAGAAGCCCAAAGATCCTTCAGCATTCTTTGTTTCCCTTATTCTTTCTCTTTGAAGTAAAACATAACAGTTTCAAAATTTTGTAGTTCTATGGAACTGGAGAAATAGTACAGCAGGTAAGGTACTTGCCTTAAATATAGTCAATTTGTGTTCAATTCCTATCTCCTCATCTGGAGTGACCCCTGAGTGCAGAACTAGGAGTAAGACTTGAACACAACTGGGTAGCCCCAAAATAAAAACACAACAAAATGTATTGTCTTAGTTAATTCACAACTGGTGTCTATTTATGATTGTCTACATTTAATTAAATAGGTACTCTAGTACCTGTGAGATAGCATAGCTGCAGGGTGTTTGCCTTACAAGCGGCTGACCCAGGACCAATAGTGGTTCGAATTCCAGCATCTCATATGGTTCCCCGTGCCTGCCAGGAGTGATTTCTGAGCAGAGAGCCAGGAGTAACCATTGAGCGCTGCTAGGTGTGGCCCTGAAACAAACAAAAAATAGGTACTCTATAAATTGAGGGTTACTTTTTATTTGTTTTATTTGTTTTCTGCTTTTGTTTGGGATCACCTGTGAAAGTTCTCAGGAATTACTCCTATCTCAATGCTCAAGGAATATTGCTGTTGTTGCTCTGGTAGCCATATATGGTGCTAGGTTTAGAAGCAAAATCTGTTGACTTTTGTTTCCACCACCAGTCTTCAAGGAGGAACTGAAACCTTGGGCTATCTCTGTGACACAATACTTTATTTTGTTGTTGCTGTTGTTGAGTTACAGTAGTGTTGATGTTTATGCTTTTGCTGTAAAGAAATACTTCATCTCTACCATCACCAAAATGCCAAAGACCTTACCACCATCTTATGTAACTTCTAGTTTGTTTCTTCCTTCCTTAGATGTTATCTCCCTGTAATTGTTAACAATTATTCTGTAATCAAAGTCCAAATGTTTGTTTTCATTAGATATTGCATTTTAATTTTTTTTTTATTTTTATCTATCACATAACAGTTTAACTGGCATATTTTCTTCATTTTCTGATTTATTTTGCTTAGTTGATTCTTTTAATTCCATCCAAATTACAGCAGTAAAAGTATTTCCTCTGAGTAGTATTCTATAGTATATTAGTCTAAAATTCCTTTAGCTATTACATTTTCATTTGGAATTTGGTTTGTTTCCAATGTTAATGAATGTAAATAACACTACTATAAGTGTAAATATGGATATTTTCAACTTTACAAGACTATTCTTGAATTGTCTGAATTAATGTTTTTGTGTTCCTTTAGAATGGATATACAGGAGTTGAATTGCTGGGTCATATAAAATATATGTTTTTAATTTGTAAGAATTCTTCATATTGTTTTTCATAGAAGTTGAACCAGAGAGCATCCCACCAACAACCAATGGGGGTTTAAATATTTTTTTCTTTATACCACATTCCTCTTGAAAGTCTACTCTATGTTTGGCAACAAGAGAATGTCAAATTGATGATGACAGTGATCTTTATTCCATTTATACCATTCCTAATGATTATCAATAATTATCAATTATTACATATTAACCTAAAGAGATAGTATTGACCATGTATTTCAACTTGGACAAAGACTGAAGCACTTTCATGCATCTCAGAAACCAGACAGATAACAATAAAGAAAATAGATAAGATCAACAGGTAAATATTCCATATGGCATCTATATCCTTCATAATTAATAATAACTCCCTTAAATACATTAAGAAAAGACTGTTAAGTTTTTTTCTATCTAAAATTATAAAGTAATAAAATATCAGTAGTGATAACATATAAATAAATTTTCTCCCTCAGCACATTTACAATGACTAGATCCTTTCACACTGTTCTTCCATAATTTCTTTTTGTTTGTTTTGGGTTTTTTTTTTGGTTTGTTTGTTTTGGGGCCACACCTGGTGATGCTCAGGGGTTAGTCCTGGCTATACCCTCAAAAAACTCTCCGGGCTTGGGAACCATATGGGACTCTGGGTATTGAACCCAGGTCTGTTCTGGGTCAACAGCGTGCAAGGCAAACACCCTTCCACTGTACTATCACTCTGGCCACTCTTCCACCATTTCTTAAAAGATATACAAGCCTGGGCCAGAGTGGTGGCGCCAGAGGTACAGCATCTGCCTTGCAAGTGCTAGCCTAGGACGGACCGTGGTTCAATCCCCCAATGTCCCAAATGGTCCCCCAAGCCAGGGGCAATTTCTAATCACATAGCATGGAGTAATCACTGAGCATCAAATGGGTTTGGTTACCCCAAAACAAAACAAAACAAAACAAAACAAAAAACAAAAAATATGCAAACCTTAGTAATTACTGCAGGCAGAAAAGAGCAACAACAAAATGATTAAACATAATAAAATCTTAGCATAACCTGTAGAATAAGAAAAAATACAACCATGTACATTGCTAATGTAGATTAAAACAACAATAAATAATTCAAAGTAGCTAAAGAGGGCAGATAAAATTTATAGTACTTAGTAACTTGCAACTTCAAGATAATATGACATTTTAAGATAACCTCATCTTTAGAGAATTTAATTTCAAGATATAGAAGTCTATATTGGCTTACTTGGACAGAGAATTTTAAATTTCTACAATAAAATCAAATGGGAAGGATAAAATTTAGGATGGCCAGAAAGATAGTATGAGGCTAGGGCATATAATGTCCAAGCATAACCCAGAGCAATGCCTTTTAGAGCCAGAGATCGATCATCCTGAGCACCAGTAAAATAAAAAAATAAAAATAAAAACTCAGAAAGGCAAGTTAGATAGATTAAAAATAATTCAAACAAAGGGTAAAATAAAATATAAATTTATGTGAATTAAATGTTTTTACTCTTCTAATTTGTCCCCATTATAAATTTTGTATCAGAGGCTGTTTATACTTGAAAGGAGTTAAATAAACTGATTAAATAAGATAGATTACCATTAGGTAGAAGTTCACTCAATCCTAGGGTTAGTAAAGAGCTATTCAAGCCCTGCCCCAGTCTGAGTTACAGTTTAAGGAAATGTCATTCAGAAATGTAGTCAATGAGTTTCAATATTATGAAGAATGTCAAAATAATTTAATTACTATGAAGAATTCTCATAATATTTTGTTAATATGACTAATTAGTGAAATGGATTCTTCATTTTATTATTACAGCTTGGACAAATATTCCTCCCTATAGAGTTCAGTAAATGATTTATTTGTGAGATAGCCATACAAGAAAAATTTTATGTGAAGTAAGCAAAAATAGAGTATTTTCCATTTGCCAAGCCATATCAATATAAAAAACATTTCTCCAAATAATGCAATGCCTGTATAAAAATGAGAATTTACATCAAAAGCAGCCAAGTATCCCTCTAACATGGATTATGTTTGTGAAACCTTCTGTGTGAAATATGCTCCTCTTAAAATTCAGAATCCCAAACAGCGGAAGGTTAGAATAATGAGGCCATTAAAATGATGTATACTGATCATGATCAATTATGATATATTATAGCAATATAGACTTCCAGGAATCTGCTTCATTGGATGTCTGCTTGTAGGACACAGCTCTTCTTAAATAAATATTTTGTCTATGTTTATGGATATCATCTTGGAGGTTTAGATGATACATCCAAATTCTTCAGCAAGAAAATGGAGAGAGAACATGATGGCAAATGAAAGTAAGAATCTTGAAAAAGCCAGCATCCTTTGCAGAAAATTTTAATTTATTTATATTTTTATGCTCAAATTGTAATGTTTGGATGAGAGATTTTGTGAAGACTATCTGGAGAAAAAAAATAAAACTTTTGGTAATGAATTAGCTTTGGAAATTTTAAAAAGTATTGTCCTAGAATAAAAATGCTTTATAGGGTTTTTTATTTATATAACATTTTAACAACCAAAATAAATCCTCTACGTTATCTTCAAAACAATCCATGGTTTTTTTAAAGTATATATTCTGCAGCAAGAAGAGAAGATATTCAGTAAATTAAAGGGATATGCCAAAAGTTACTTTGATGAAAAGTGTAAAACCATAAGTAAAGCCCAAGTCTTCCTCCTTTTTTATTCTTCATCACCTTACTTCTATGAGTGTCTCTTACTTAAAATTACACAGAAAGCTGTTATTTGAATCTGGAGAAATGACTCTCTGATAATTGTTTGTTATCACTATTGTGTGGAGAGGAAAACATGAGATGAACTGACTATTTTATATAACATACTAATTTTTTCTTTTCCGTATTAGCTTATGATTTTCTTACCTTGTAAGCTTAAATGAAAAGGAACACATGATAATGGCTTATAAAAAAACTATACTAATGTTTATTTATTTTTTTATTTTATGTGGTTTTGTTTCTGTTAATGATTATAGAAAACAAAATTATGTGCAGTTTACCTAGAATCAGTCACTATTAGCATTTTGCATGAGTTTCATTCTGTGCATTTATAAGGCATTATTACATACTACCAATAATATTAATATAACTATATTAATATATAATATATAAATATAATTAATATAATAACATACTATTGTTAATACTATTAATAAAAGCTAATAATACTAATACTAATTAAATGATTTTAAACATTGTTCATGTCGCTTGAATTCTATTAAATGGTCATAAATGATTTTACTTTCATTCTTCTCTAAAAGTATCAAAAGCGTTATATTGTTTTCAATCTTTCACTCTTTCAGATAACTCTACAATGAAATTATTTTTAATTAAAGAGCTTGATTGAAGGTTCTAACAGGAATGCACTGCCACTTATTTACCCTTAACTGAAGAATGGTATTCAGGGAAGTCTATATTTGACCCAGTATGTAGCTTTCTAAGGGACACACAAGTGTAGTGGGTAAAAAAAGGGGGATGCTTACCTAGTCAGCCAGATAAGTGGAGTCAACACTGGTAAGCAACGGGATAGCTTAAGTCCCTACCAAATTACCCTCATATCCAAATTGCTCTTATTTTAAAAGTAGAATCAGTGATGTTAAGCAAAATATGCCATGTGTCTTTTTAGCATCTTCCTTGGAGAAATATCTGTTTGGCTCTTCTCCCATTTTTTAAAAGGAGTTGTTTGTATTTGTGTTTTAGTAGTAGTTTATATATTTGGATATGTCCTTTCCTTAGATATATTGGTATCCAAATATATTCTACATTTACATACTACCTTTTGGTTTAGTGGTATTTTCTTCAGCAGTTTTAAAGTTTTAGTGTAACATAATCTATTTGTTTTAGCTTTTGTTTTCTTTGACAATGAATTTGAATCACAAAAGCTACTACTAAAACAAATGTCATGGAGTGTATTATCTTTTTTTTCTTCAATGTATGCTATGGAATTTGTCTAATATTAAAATAAAGTCTTTTTCTTGCCTAATTGCTATGACAAGTACTTTCATTACTGTATTGACTAGAAATGGCTAGAGGGGACAATTTTGCCTTGTGCCTATATTAGAGAAAAGGTTTTTAGTTTTACTCCATTAAGTATAATGTTTGCAGTGCTTTTGTGATAATACTGACTTTGATAATATTGAGGGAAGTTCCTTAAATTTTCATCTTGTTGAGATTTTTTTTTTGTCATGAAAGTGCTGGACCTTGTCAAATGCTTTCTCAGCATCTGTTGATACGATCATAGGCTTTATTTGTTCTTTTATTGATATGTTGTATTATATTGACTTGCATACATTAAGCCATACTCACATTCTTGGAATGAATCCTACTTGATCATAGTGTATAAGCTTCTTAATGAGTTGTTGGATTCTGTTTGCTGGTGTTTATTGAGGATTTTTGCATTTATATTCTTCAGAATATAGATTTATAATTTCTCTCTCTCTCTCTTTGTGATGTAATATCTGATTCTGGCATCAGGGCGGTGTTAGCTTCATTGAAATTATTTGAGTGTTTTTATTTATTCAATTTTTTTGGAAGATCTGGAAAAAGGTTGGCAATAGATCTTTTTTAAAAGTTTGAAGAATTCACTATTCAATCCCTATGGACCTGGGCTTTTGTTTTGGGGGCCAAGATTCTCAAGTAACTTAATCTTTTTTTTTCTGACCCATGGTCTTCATTAGGATCATACCTATGGGTGGAGAACAGGTACGGGTAGGGGTAGGGGGTCAATTCAAAGGTACTTCCAGTCCATGAGTGATAAGCATAAGCAAAGAAGAATTATCCTGAAGAGGGTAAAAACCAGTTGCTCCAACAGTATGGAATCAATATTGTTTTCCAGAAAGGCTGGCTTACATGACATTCCCACCAACAGTGAATGAGAGTTCCTTTCTACCCACATCCATGCCAGCACTGTTTTTCCTTGTTCTTTGTGATGTATGTCATTCTCTGTTGAGTGAGATAATACCTCAATGTTGTTTTTATTTGCACCCCCATGATTATTAGTAATGTTGAGCCTATTTTTCATGTGCCTTTTGGCCATCTGTATTTCTTCCTTGAGGAAATGTCTATTCATTTCTTCTCCCCATTTTTTGATAGGGTTAGATGTCTTTTTTGTTGTTGTTGTTAAGTTCTGCCAGTACCGTATCTGTCTTAGATATTAACATTTTATCAAATGGGTAATAGGTGAATGGTTTCTCCCATTCCATAGGTTGCCTTTGTATATTAGTCACTGTTTCCTTTGAAGTGCAGAAGCTTCTCAGGTTAATGTAGTCCCACTTATTTATTTATGCTCCACTTGTTTGTACAGTTGTTTCCTCCTGGAAGTTACCTTTAGTCTTAATGTCATGGAGTTGTTTTTTTCCTATATGTTTTCTTATATGTTCCTCTATGTACCTTCTGGTTTCAGTTCTGAGATCAAGGTCTTTAATTTGTTTTGATTTGACCTTTACGTATGATGTTAAAGGAAGGTTTGAGTTCACTTTTTTTGCATGTAGTTGACCAGTTTTTTTCAACACCACTTGTTGAAGAGGTTTTCTATGTTCTACTTTGTATTTCTTTCTCCTTTATCAAAGATTAATTGGTTGTATACCTGGGGTTTAGTTTCAGAATACTCAAGTCTATTTTATTGATCTTAGGGTCTGTCTTTATTTCATATCCATGCAGTTCTAATAACTATTGCTTTATAGAAGTAACTCAATTTACAGATTTTTATTTTTAGTTTTAAATCAAAGAGATAAGTTTGCTTCAATCATTTTTACCCCTGGAAATGAGTGTATTTTATAGTAGTTAAGTAGTTATATTTTCTTCCATAAAGCATAGTTTCAGGATTTCAAATAAGTTCTTGAATTTTGTGATGTAGCTCATTTAATGCCTCTCATTTAATACTGTTATTGATGTAAGGTCAATGTTTCCTTTTGTAATAATCACAGATGATAGTTTTAGAAGTAATAGAAAAAAGACATAATGCATTTAAAAATGCATGAGTCTCTTTGCTCCTTATATATTGAGAATTACTTACATTGCTTTGATTGTATTCTGACTTGTTAAACAAATGAAGATATCTATTCCTCAAATATATGGAAAAATGGCACCACATGTGGGTAAACATCTGAACTATGCAGGGGTAAGGAAGATAACATTTGGTAACAGAATGCTTCTAATCTATTTATCAAGATACTCAGACAGATAATTACAGAACTAGAGATCATAATTAAAGTCTAATAAACCAATACTCAGACAGATAATTACAGAACTGGAGATCATATATTAAAGTCTAATAAACCAAATTGTAAGAACACTGCAATTATGATGCAAAGAATGGTTATATATATATAATAAAAGGACTATGTATAATATAAGACTAGAAAAATCCCAGCATATCTTTATTACGCCATTTAGAATTTGCTAGTCAATGAACATCAAAAACATTTTGACAATACAGCTGAAATACAAAGCCCACTAAATCTTAGGTGGTGAGTGTCTTCTGTTTTCCTAATTAAAGCTTTTCCTTATTTCTCAGTCAATAATTGAGGAGTGAAGAGATAAAATGCCAATTGCTAATGTTTGCATCTAAATACAAAAAAATAAAGAACTTATCAAAATGTATCTTGCTGCATCATTAATAGAACTAAATTAATTTGGAGCAGGCTCAAAATGTCTTTAAGAACAGGGAGGATTCAAGAATGGGGTACAACTTTCATTGGCGCTTAGGGAATGAGGGTGGGGGTACTTATATCTCCTTTTACTATAGTTTGCTCTAATTCAAACATTCAGCCTTTATTTACTCTATCTCATTCAAATTGTTTTTGTTTTTGTTTTTGGGCCACACCCGGCGGTACTCAGGGGTTACTCCTGGCAGTCTGCTCAGAAATAGCTCCTGGCAGGCACGGGGGACCATATGGGACACCGGGATTCCAACCAACCACCTTTGGTCCTGGATCGGCTGCTTGCAAGGCAAACACCGCTGTGCTATCTTTCTGGGCTCTATCTCATTCAAATTTAATAAAGTTTTTTTAAAATCTAGGTAAGATTATCACTGAAATGTCTTTTATTCTAAATATTCTTCTCTTTCTATTTTTTTTAAATTATAGTACTTTTATTTTCTTTTAATTTAAGCACCATGATTACAAACATGCTTGTAGTTGGTCCTTAGTCAAAGAAAGAACACCCCTTTCATCAGTGCATCTCTTCCCCCACCCTCTGCCTATATTTGAGACAGACATTCTACTTCTCTCACTCATCAACATTGTCATGGTAGTTCTTCGTGTAGTCATTTCTCTAACTGCAGTCATCACTCTGTGGTGAGCTTCATATAGTGAGCTAGTCCTTCGGCTCTCATCTCTGAACATTATTACAATAATTTCTTTTATATATTTTTCCAATTTCATCTAGGATCTCATATTTCATGGCACAGTTTCTCAAAGTAGTCTCTGATTATCCTTTGGATCACTGTATTATCTGTAGTGGCCTCTCACTTTTCTAATCTGGTTTATTAAGTTTCTCTCCCTTTTCTTGTGAATTCTACTAGTGGTTTATCAATCTTGTCTATTTTTTTCAAAGAACCAACTTTTGCTTTTGTTGATCTTTCCGATTGTTTTTTGAGTTTCCACTTCATTAATTTCTGCTCTAAGCTTTGTTACTTCTTTCTGCCTACTTATTTTGGGTTCAAAATTTTGTTAATCGTTTTCTAAATTTATAAGCTGTGTCATTAAGTTCATTTATGTAGGTCCCTTGTTCCTTCCTGATGTGTGCTTGCAAGTTTGATAATGAGTCTATTTGTTCTGACTATTCAGATTTGTTTGTTGTAGGCAGCAGAATGTTGGATTCAGCTTTTGATCCATTTTGCCATTTTGTATCTCTTAACTGGTGCATTTGGCCCATTAACGTTGAGAGAGATAATTGTCATGGAATTTAAAGCCATCTTCGTGTGGAAGTTTGATGTGTCTTTAGGACTGTCTTGTTTTAAAGTAGACCTTTCAGCTTATCTTTTAAGACTGGTTTTGAGTCTGTAAAGTTTCTGAGCTGCTGTTTATCTGTGAAGCTATCTATACTTCCTTCAAACCTGAAAGTGAGTCTGGCTGGGTACATTATTCTAGGTGAAGCATTCATTTCGTTGAGTTTTGTCTCTATATCCCACCACTGCCTTTTGGCCTTGTGTGTTTCTTGCGGCAGGTCTGTGAATCTTAAAGATGCTCCTTTGGATGTAATTTCCCTTTTAGATCTTGCTGCTTTCAGTATTCATTCCCTATCTATGGGATTCGTCGTTGTGACTAGGATGTGTCTTGGGGTGCTTTTCTTCGGGTCTCTTTTAGCTGGTTTTCTTCGGGCATGCAGGACTTGGTTGCATGCAGTCTTCAGCTCTGGGAATTTCTCTGTAATGATGTCCTTGATTGTTAATTCTTCATGGGTCTTTGATATTCCAATGATTCTTGTGTTGTTTCTGTTGAGTTTATCAAAGACTTCTATTTTCATCTGTTCATATTCTTTGAGGATTTTTTCCATTGTCTGATCATTTGCTTTAATGTTCTTTTCCAATTGCTTCTGCTGTATGGAGTTGTTAGTTAGTCTTCTGTATTTCTGAGCACTATCAAAGCCCAGAAAGGAAATTGAAATTTTTTTTTTCAAGTAGGCAATTTTACCAGAGAAAGCCTACTTTACCTCTTTTACATATGATGACTCACAGGCTATTTTAATTTGAAGAAAATGCTTTGTGTATGAGTGCAAAGCTGGGTAGCTTTGTACATGCCAATTAATTGCCAGAAAAAAAGCTGGTTTTGTGAATTATTAATCCTTCAACTTAAATTTAGAGGTCTCTGTCACATTTAAACATGGCCAATTCTATTACCTCTTTTTCTTGGTTCATGGTTAAATACGTATTTTTTGTTGTTGTTGCTTTGAACTAACCAATGCATGAGACCAAGAATCTTTTCATGGTATGAGAAACAGTATATTAATAAATAACTTCTATGAAATCAGAAGTTTTCTAAAAAAAATTGATGTATTTGGGCATGCTGCTTAAACAAGATAATTCATATATTTTTAGAATTAGTTATATATAGAAAAACCTCATGTCTCTGAATAAGTTAAAACCAAATTCATTTTAGGACTCCATTAAATATGTATTAAAATATAGTGACAAATTATTTTCTTCATATTGATATCATAATAAGAATTAAAAGGATTTTGCATCTCATAACAATGAGAACTTCAAGTATTTGAAGAAAAGAGTTGTAGAGAGGGAAACTTAGAATCTAGTCATTGAACTGAGTCAATAAGTTAAAATTTTGAATAAGTTATATATGAGCAACTATTTAATATGACATACCTTTAACTTGTCAGTATTAATCAAACTTTGTAATTCTAAGAGAAAATGTATTCTTATATAATATCGTTGGTTTATTATGGATTAATTATCATTTTTTGTTCTCTGACTTTGTTGAAGAATTATTGAATTAGATATTATTAATTATTAGAATTGATATTTTGTTGTTTTACCAAATGCTAGAAAACCCAGACAATTCTCATTCTCATTATCTAGGTCATTGTGCTTTTCTATTTGGAGCAAATTTTATTATTTATTTATAAGTCTGTTCAATTATATCATATGAATAGACTGATTTAGGGATCTGTAGATTCAAAGAATTTGTACTGCTAAACCTCTAATGGTGTGATTCACAGAAATAGAACCAAAAATAATAAAGACCTGGAAAAAAAGACCTTTGAGAAAAAAATAATTCAGAGACCATTCTGATTTCAAGTAATACAATAAAATGATGCAATAAAAATCACAAAATACTAAAATAAAACCAGGCAACAGATCAACAAAATTAAACAAAATAAAATAACAAAACCCAAATACATATAGACAACTAATTTTAACAGCTAAAATTATAAAACATAATCCTAATAATTAATATTGGGGAAACTAGATAGCTACATTAAAATGAACTGGAATGTGATCTCATAAAATATATAGAAATTATGGTTGCTATTTTTCTATCAGAAGCAGAGTAAGGATAAAATAAACAAATCTAAAAGCAGAATCTATGTCAGTGAGGGCAGTTTACTGCCTCTTTCCTGATGGAAGTGTATCAAAGATATTAAACTTCACATAATGCAGCTTACTAATTAGTCCCTTGTAGGCTTCCGTTGTGGGTTTAGAATTTATTTTTTAATTCTGGCATGTTGAACACTCACTTTCATGAGATAAACTGCATATGGTAAATTATACATTGCATTTCTCTCCCTGATCCCATATTTACTTTTGTCGGGCACATTTTGAGCAAACTCTAGATTGAATAAGGATAGTGACTAACTGTAATAAAGTACCATTGTCATTCACTCCAACAGGGTCCTTTTGGTGAATACTTTCTTGAGATATGAATATTTTATTCTTTTTCTCACATTGGTATTTTCAATTTTCTTTGTCAATAGAATCTTTGATCTTATTCGGGCTATGTGTTTGACACTTTGGGTCAAAGTATTATCCATGACCAATGAATTATAGATCTGTACCTCTGTCATTAGATATATTAATGTTTTTTAACCAATCATCTACAGAAGGATATTAATACTGTTTTCATTTTGATTATTTCAAATGAAGTTACCAAGAACCAGTATGTTCAGTATTTTGTGAAGTTGTTGTGTTTTTGTTTCTCTATTGGTTTGTCTGATAGTTGTAGAGTACAAATATAGTTGATTTTCTTAAAGAAATGATCACACTATTTTACAAAGTGACCATTTCACAGTTTAAACACTCAAAACTATGATCTAATTTTCATCATCTTCATAAGCATTGTGTTGTCACTATTTTTTAGAATTGTGTGTAGTAATATAATGAATATTTTTCCAGATCTAGTGTAAATTAAGATAATTTTATATATTTACCTAGTTTTTAATAGAATAATATTATCAATATAATGTAATTATATAATGAAGTTATAAATTACTCTATATATTAATGTACTAGTACTATTGATTATGATTTCAAAGAGTATACATTTCTAGTTAAGTGCCATTTTTAATCCTCTTTCTACAACCTTTCATAGAGAGAGGTTTTTGGTTTTTTTTTAATAGAGTTTTTAATCAGCTAAACAAAGCTATAAAAATAAGTTAAACTCTCCTTTATCTTAACTTAGAAAAGCTTATTTCTTACCCAGTCCTATTATAACTTAATATGAAATATTTCTACTAATGATCACAGTTTACTCAACCTCTATAGCAAGGGATTGCTCTATATTCTACACTTCACTATAAGTTTTCGTAGCTCACTCAAATTAAAAATGGGTAAAAAGCAATTATTTGTAGAAAATTAAATTAAATCATTAATAATTATTAATATACATATTATGAGCAAAAGTTATAAAATAATTCTATTTTTACATAATGCTACATTTTTGTGATTTTTATTTATTCACAAATATGAGAACATGTCCTATTCAATTATTATTTGGGAATTTTTTATTCATTTATGTTGCATGTACTATTAGTAAAAATTAAGAAATATAATTTGTATGGTATAACATGAAAATTGCAATATATGTTTACATTAGAATACAATTTACAAGAAAATATTTGTTCAATATTTGAAGAACTTTTTATTTTATTAACAGTGCTGTAGAAATCACAAAAAATTTTTACTTTAATATTATTACCTACAGAGATGCATCATATTTTTATAATATAATAGAAAAATATGTTATAAGAAAGCAATGCTTTTCTACAACATAATTTTTATCTATTGTCTTATTCCATCAAATAATTGTTTCTTTCTGAAAAGTTAAGTTTATCTTTATAATTATAAGTAGTTTACTACTTTTACTTATTGTTATGAACCCAAAGCATCTGGATATATATATAACAAATATGCTAATTAAGAATGGCATATTTAAAATTTAAGGTATATTTATTTCTTTTTTTAATGTTAAAATTTATTATATCTTATTACTGCATTACATTTTATATTTGATCTTTCTTTATGGATGACTAACCTACTTGTTATAGTTTTTAATAATTAGCAGTTGTTCCAGTAATAAATTTATTGTTCACTGATTATGATGTATATGATTTATAGAGTTGATAAAATATAAAATTTTATTCAGCAGTAATGCTTTGCAAATCTCTTTACAGAAAAAAAATCAGCAGGACACACAGAAGGTATTGTTCCTGGGAATAGCTTATTGACTAATAAACCTGCTTGACAAGTGTGAGGCCCTGAGTTCAAGACCCACTGCTGCTCATGTTTGCCAAGTGCCAGCGCAACAACTCTGCCTTCTTTTCGAATCATAGGCACCACACCAGTGTATACACTTTCCAATACTCTTGATCTTATTAGGTACAAGCATAGTACCTAAAGTATATGTCCCCAAAGAGCAATTAAATTAAACAACTAAAGTATATGATTCCCTGGCCTAAAAAGTAGAGAGTACCACCAATCAGTGTTTTGATCAGCCTATCCTCACAATAAGAACACTAGGAAAAATGGGAAGGAAAATGGTAACAATAATAAAAAGCATTATTTTTATACATGCATTAGAATATGCTAAGATGGGGCCGGGCGGTGGCGCAAGAGGTAAGGTGCCTGCCTTGCCTGCGCTAGCCTTGGACGGACCACGGTTCGATCCCCCGGTGTCCCATATGGTCCCCCAAGCCAGGAGCAACTTCTGAGTGCATAGCCAGGAGTAACCCCTGAGCGTCAACGGGTGTGGCCCAAAAACCAAAAAAAAAAAAAAAAAAAAAAAAAGAATATGCTAAGATACTTGTCTCTGGATTTCTTTGTTTCAGGAAAGGTAGAAACTCAACATATTTAGCCTGAAATGGCTTAGAATGAGGTCAGTATATATATGTACCACAGTTTCTTTAACCATTCATCTGTTGAAGAGCATCTTGGTTGTTTCCAGAGTCTGGCTATTATAAAAAGTGCTGTGATGAATTTAGATGTAAGGAAGGGATTTTTGTATTGGATTTTTGTGTTCCTTGGGTATATCCCTAGAAGTGGTATAGCTGGGTCAAATGGGAGCTCAATTTCCAGTTTTTAGCAGTCAGAAGAGATGAAGTCATGAAATTTTCCTCTACATGGATGTAAATGAAATCTATTATGCTGAGTGAAATAAGTCAGAGGGAGAAACACACAGAACAGTCTCATTCATCTATGGGTTTTAAGAAAAATTAAAGACATTGAAATAATTCCCAGAGATGAGGGCCAGAAGGACTGGCTCAAGATATGAAGCTCATCATAAAGAGTGGTGAGGGCAGTTAGAGAAATAACTATGCTGAGAACTATCATAGCAATGTCAGTGAGTGAGGAATGTAGAAGGCCTCTCTGGAATACAGGCGGGGGGTGGAGAGGGAAGAGATGGGGGCATTGGTAATGGGAAGGTTGCATGGTGAAGGGGGTGTTCTTGTTATGACTGAAACCCAACTACAATTATGTTTGTAATCATGGTATTTAAATAAAGAAATTAAATAAAAAAATAAATGAGTTCATTGATAATTATTTTGAGAAGTTCAATGTCCTGGAGCTGGGATAAAAGAGGTGTACTTCACACCTGGAATGTGACCATATGGCTGACCAATATAGAATATTTGAGTTTGGCTTAGAGTCCCTGAAATTCTGAGGCCCTCCATGATCTGGTACTAACTTTTGTTTATCTTGTGGCTTATCATTTTATTTATCACTTTATTATATTTGGCATTACATTTTAAACATTTCCCACACAAAACCATGTAATTTTTTAAACTTTATGTACCCTAAGGTTGTACCATCATCATGCATATTCACTATTTCATCTTCTTCTCTACCCCTATGTTCACTTTGTTCAGGTTCTTAAACCTTAATGCAGCAAATAGATACCCCATTCACCAAAACAATCCTTTACAATATTGGTAAACCTTTTATATCTATTACCCAATTTGACTTAAACATGAAACTTCTCGGGTCCAAGAATTATAGTCGTTACATTATAATAATTTGTTTTGATTTTTTATTTAATTAGAAAAATATAAATCAGACATGTGTTTTGTTAGGGGGCATAGCCAGCTAATGACACTCATTACTTAATCCTGTATTCAGTGATGACATGGTACCAGAGAAAGAACCTGAATCAGGATATGCAAACCAAATACTGTATATAGTATATCATCTTTCAATCCACAGATCTCAGAGATATACTCTGAACCACTCAGTACTACAAAATATGTGATAGGGAATATTATTTATTCATATAGTTAGGTTTTGTTTCATACTCAGTGATCTCAGGGGGTACTCAGTAACTATATTCCTATGGGTAATGGTGATGGGGAAACATGGTGTATAGGGGAACCCGGTCAACCACATACAAGGAAAATGCTCTACCTGCTCCAGGCCCTGATAGGAAATTTATTTGCTTTTTTTTCTTTGTTTGTTTGTTTTTGGCCCATGCCTAGTGATGCTCAGGGGTTACTCCTGGCTATGTGCTCAAAAATCGATCCTGGCTTGGGGGACCATATGGGACACCAGGGAATAGAACTGTGGTCCTTCCTAGGCTAGTGCACACAAGGCAGAGAGATACCTTCCTGCTTGTGCCACCTCTCTAGCCCCCCAATAGGAAATTTTAATTCAAGTAATTTATCTTGATTTTTATTTCTTCTTTTACTACAATATATATTTCCACATAACATTTTTAAAATAAAACAATAATTAAAAAATGAAAATATAGCCTAACTCTCATAAATTCTCCTTGTTTTCATTTTTCTGTAGAGACTTCCTGTCTGTAATACAAAATTCTAAAGACTTTCAGTTATTTAGACTTGAGAAGAGTATTCATGGTCAAATATATAGCAAGTTTGTATTTCCTGCCACTAAAATCTGTGTCTTTGTTCAAAATTTTTTCACATAGTTACCATGAAAAGGAAAAACAATTTTCATAGAGTTTTGGCAAGATTGACATATTTTTGATATGACAATTTGCTGTTTTCATATTTACAGGACAACATTTTGTTTTCTTCAAAAATTTATTTAAAAAAATAAACTCTGCAATTTCAAAGTGCTCAAGAATTGAATTAACTTAGTTTCACATTTATTGTTCCAAAGTGATATGGGTGTCATTAAAACAGCTTTACTTTATAGCTTATTACTTTTACTTATTTTCCTGTGGAGCACAGAAACTTGAGGATTTCTATCCCCAAAGCATTGCCTTAGGGAAATGCCAAGCCAGTACATATCACTAAGGCACAAACTACCTGGTGCTTCCCTACTACCATCCCATGTCTTGTTGAAGTTTCCATAGCTTTTTGTACCTCAAAAAGGTTGAAAAAACATCAGAAAGCTGTCACTGGAGGGAAGAAAAATAGAAGGCAAGATTACATTTTGTTAGTTCTTTTATTGTTTATCTCTAATGTCTAGGTTTTTTGGACAGGTAGAGTGAGATGAAAGCCAGTGCCTGCTGTCTTGCTGAAAGATAGAGCCAGGGTTCATGGTGGTCAGGTATAAGATCTGAGCTGAATATTTCACAGTTAATCTTGGAACTGTACTGGCAGGAAAAAGTAAAGCTGAGCATTTTTTTAGTGTATGTACATGCACCGAGGGAAAAAAATAAATGAATGTGAAAATATTTGTGACTAGAGAAAAGTTTGAAAGTTACAACTCACAGTCTTAAGATTTTATGGAATCATTTCCACTCTTATTGTTCTTATGTTTTGTGGAATGTGTTGAGACATTCTTCGCTGCAATATTGAGAGAGTGTTGAACCAGAATTCATAGAAATGCATTTTTTTCATAATTTCTATAAATTGAGATTTTAAGGATCTCTCCCTCTATAACTTGGCAAATTAGTTTGTCCAGATATCTTTTTTTTCAATACAAACAACTTGACGACATTGATCTTATTTTGCACAGGATTATTATGAAATTCAAATGAGATTGTGGGTAATCTTAAAACACAAAAGAAGAAGGAACAATTGATTTTTACAACATAATTTAAGTAAAGTAATTATGTGTCATATAATCACATTGTTGTACCATATTTTGTTCAGTAATATTGTATCTATCAATAAGCATAAAACAAATATAAGAGATAACAACTGTATTCTTGTTAGAGTCCAGACTCAAAGGATGAGCCCACATAACTGAAATAAAGTTTAATACTTTAATTCATCTGCCAAAAAGCCCCCCACACTGGCCAGCCAGGGCGATCTCTGGGAGCGAAGCCCTGCCTAAGGACATGAGGAAGGTTTGTAAGGAAGGGATATAGGAAGGTTCTAGCTTTCTGATGATCTTTAAAAGAATTGGCTAATGTCTACGGGTACCTTCCTATAGCTTCTTTGTCCTTCCCTGATAGGCTACCTGGTATGGCCATGTAGCTTGGGGGCAGTAGTAATGGAAATAGACCTGTAAAGATCTACCATACAGCTCACACCATGAGGTTTTTACAAAAAGAGAGTCGCTATTTAGTAATTTTTTTTTTTAGTAGTTGACACCAAATTTTTTCTTTTTTCCTTAACCTTTTTATCTCCAACAGAATAGCATAATTTGAATCATTCAGCCCATAAATTGAGAGGGGAAAAAGGATGATACCAGGACCAGTCATATGAACATGTAGTGTAAATAAAAAATGACCAGACTGGAACACCAATCAGAATAGATACCCAACTTACAACAAGCTGTATAGAGGAGACCAGTTACACTCGTATTCTAGGGGGTAGGGGATTAAAGGAGGGAGATATGGAAGACAGGTTGGGAACAGGTGTGGAGGGAGGACATTAGTGGTGGGAATGCCCTTCATTCATTGTCACGATGTACTATAAATAATTTTGTGTAATGAACTTCAGTCACAATAAAAATAAAAAAAAATAGAGTCTCTCTTAGCTCAGAACCTGAGAAGAAGCCTTCCATGTGGCATTTACAAAATGCCATCTCTTTTTGTTCAGAACCCAGGTCCCAACATTCTAGTCTAAAATTTTTCTAGTTAAATATTTGCTTCATTTTATATAAATAAAGCAATTTATATTCTGATAGAGTTATATGATGATATTGGTGATAAAAGATTATTTATAACTCTTATGTCCATCCATAATTCTTTCTTGGCAAGAAGAAACATGTACTGGCTATTTATATCCACAAAGAAATTATTTATTAAAGTGTTCATCTAATATTCCAATTTATTTGTAAAATGTGGATTTTATTATAATGAATTTAAACCGATAGGAAATAGATTGCCTTTCTACTTGTTCACTCTCAGCGGCTTCTTGGCCTCTTCCTTTCTTCAATGTGTAACTGTGTTTGCTATCATACTAGGTTTCTGGTTAGTTCCCACATACAGTGACTATTGAGCCCACTGTCTTAAGTTAGATTGTTTATTTTCCCCAATTTTTATCCCTTTGTTATTTGTTAAATAAGGAAGTTAGTAGAAGTGTCCCTCCATTTAAAGTTTATATAAGAACCAAGTCAATTCGATTGTTGGACTTGTTCTAATATCCCCATAGGCACCAATTTTGCCATGTGATACTGTTCTTCCTTTGCATAGGCACATTAAAATGGAAAATTATATTCAAGCACGTTCTTATCTTATACAGATGGGAACACACAAATCTTGTAATGCAGTAGGACGTTACACCCTGAACATTGTCTTAAAGACTTGGCTCATTGTTAAATAAGGAAGTTTTTAGGAGTGTCCCTCCATTTAATGTATATATAAGAACCAAGTCAATTAGATTATTGGACTCGTTATAGCATCCCCATAGGCACCAATCTTGCTGGGAACTGTTCAATAAGAAATTTTGATGAAAGAGTCCCTCAGTTTAATGCTTATGTTTGAACCAGGTCATGAGGATTGTTGGACTTGTTCTTGAGGCCCCCTTATGTGCTGATAATGCCAGGTGGCATTATTCCTTGTTTGCATGGGCACATTAAAATGGAAAATACTATACATACAAACAAGTTATTATCTAATAGAGATGGGAACACACTAATCTTGTGGTGCAATGGAACCTTACAAACCCTGAACATTGACATGATGACCTGGCACAGGCCTCAGAGGTTTGGGCATTTTCCAGTTACCCCTGAACCAGGGAAGCTATCTATGAAATATTCAAAGTTGTTTATGACATCACCTGGAAGCAATGCTCTATCGGGGAAGACCTTACTGCTGCTCTGACATCTATTTAGTCAAAAGAATCTTCCCTTAACACTGAGAAGATTTAAACAACAACAATGACTTGAGTACTGGACAGGGCTTTCTGCATTGCTCGTTAATTGTGAGATGAAATTAGACACTGCTCCGCACCATCCTGACTTCAATGTGGGATGTACAGATTCCAGGACCTTTAATGCAGAGGCGTGAGATCAACAACAGAGACTGTGAAAGATATAATTGTACGGGCACTGCAGACAATGACCAGGATAGTACAAACTGGTTTGCCTGGAGCCTAGAAATAGGCTTCTGTCAGGAAACTTCAGGGGTAGGGTCTCCTTGTACTTAGGCCAAAGTTTTACCTTTCCATGACCCCCATAATTTGGTGGGCCCATGCAAACGATAATTGCCACACTACATTGTTTTTACAGTGCTCCTTTGACTCCAAACCTTAAAAAAAGTTGATAGTCACTACCACTAACAGGTATAAATAGCACAAACCTGAGAACAATAATCCATGTTAATTTATAAGAATTGTGTCCTTGTGGTGTCTTATAAATAATGCACTGTATGCAGTACTGAATAGTTCCATTATGCTGATATATTTAATTTTGTGTGAATCCTGTAATTATGTTATAATGTTTTCAGAGAACTTACTGTAAAGAACAAGAAAATAGATTGCCTGCTATCTATTTCATTTTTATTTTATATATTTCATTGAAGGAAACTTACTGTACTATAATGGATAGATTGCTAAAATATAAGTAAGGTTTGAGGAATTACTTTCAATTTAGCCAGGTACCTACTTTCTAATGAGGAAGAAATTATCTGCAAAAAATAAAAGAATTACTTAGGTTGGATTAGGATAACAGACCAATTTATTATCATTGAGCAAAGAAAAGAATCTACCCAATCTGTGAGCATCATATTTTCATTAAATGAAATATTTGTCATTTGGTCCACCAAAACTTATAGTTATTACAATTAAGATTCCCCTTTTGTGTAGAATATAAAGAAAGAAGAGGAGTTTTACAGCAATTACTTCAACATTTAACTCAATATAAGTCAATCTTTTCTTTAAAAGCATAAATGAAATAAGATAAATCAATGAAAAGCTTGAAAAACAGTAAATGATTAAACATAAATCATTGAATAATTTTATGAATGCTGTGACATTTATAAAATGACTAAAATAAGGAATAATATTCTGACCCTGGAAAAATCAATGATTGGAAGAAAAGTAACTAAAATTAATTTTGTTAGCATTTCTAGAAAGATTAAAAAAATAATTTATTGGGCAGACATTTTGGGGCTTCCCCGGGCTTGCTTCAACCTGGGAATTTTGATCTTCTCTGGCATTCATCCCCTGACGGCTTGCCACGGCTTAGGTGAGTGCTTCCAGGCCACAGTTGCGGATAAAGCTAACTGCTAGGCCCCTAAGGCTCGGCAGACATTTTGAGGCCTCTCCCAGCTTGTGTCAACCTGGGAATTTTGATCTTCTCCAGCATTAATCCCCTGAGGGCATGCCTCAGCTGAGGTGTGTCTTTCAAGCCAGGGTTATAGATAAGACAGACTCTGCTGGGCCCTTTAAGCTCAGCAGACATTTTGGGGCTTCCCCAGGCTTGCTTCAACCTGGGAACTTTGATATTCTCTGGCATCCATCCCCTGACCGCTTGCCTCGGCTGAGGTGAGTGTTTCCAGGCCAGAGATGTGGATAAAGCTGACTCTGCTGGCCCCCTTAAGTCCACCTATAAGGGGTCGAAGCAGAGGAGCATGGCCGCTCTGCTTCGCTTCGCAACCACGCATTCCACCTAGCCAATGAATACCACCACAACATGTAGAAAAACCCACAGCATAAGTGTGACAATGGGGAAACTACGCAGACCAACTTCAGCCATAGAGAATGAAGATGGAAACTCTGATGACCCAACAATGGCCAACCACCTAAGCAGTCTTTCAGAAATGAAGGTTAGAGAAGAAACATGGAGGTTGCTCACAGAACTCAAGGAAGTATAAGTCAGAACACTAATAAAAATCAAGAGAATATGAAGATAGAAATCAGAAAACTCCAAACTGAAATATCAGGTCAAATAACAGGTCTGAAAAACTCAGTAGACGAATTGAAGAACATAATGGATGAGCTTTCCAACAGGTTAAAAGCAGCTTATGATAGAATTAGTGTGCTGGAAGATGAGATGCATAACAACTTAACACAGCAGAAGAGTTGGAGAAAAGCCTTAAATCAAAGGATCAGACAATGGAAAAGTTACTCAAGGAATATGAGCAGATGAAAATAGAAGTCTTTGATAAGCTCAACAGAAACAACTTTAGAATCATTGGAGTCCCCGAAACCCAAGAAGAAAATCTCCAGGAAGAACCAATAGTCAAAAATATCATCACAGAGAAACTACCAGAGCTAAAGAAAACATGTGACCAAATCCTGCATGCCCAAAGAGTACCAGCTAAAAATGACCCCAGAGCGGGGCCGGGCGGTGGCGCTGGAGGTAAGGTGCCTGCCTTGCCTGCGCTAACCTAGGACGGACCGCGGTTCGATCCCCCGGTGTCCCATATGGTCCCCTAAGAAGCCAGGAGCAACTTCTGAGCGCATAGCCAGGAGTAACCCCTGAGCGTCACAAGGTGTGGCCCAAAAACCAAAAAAAAAAAAAAAAAAAAAAATGACCCCAGAGAAACACCCCAAGACACATCCTAGTCACAATGATGAATCCCACAGATAGAGATAGAATACTGGAAGCAGCAAGATCGAAAAGGGAAATAACATTCCAGGGAGCATCCTTAAAATTTACAGCAGACCTGTCACCAGAAACACTCAAGGCCAGAAGGCAGTGGTGGGATATAGTGACAAAACTCAATGAAATAAATGCTTCGCAAGAATACTGCACCCAGCAAAACTCACTTTCAGGTTTAAAGGAAGTATACATGGCTTCACAGATAAACAATAGCTCAAAAACTTACAGACTCAAAACCAGCCTTAAAAGAAAAACTTAAAGTTCTATTCTAAAGACAAGACAGAATAAAAAATACACCAAACTTCTGCACAAAGATGGCAATAAATCCCATGACAATTATTTCTCTCAATGTCAATGAACTAAATGCACCCGTTAAGAGGCACAGAGTGGCGAAATGGATCAAAAACTGAAGCCAACCTTCTGCTGCCTACAAGAAACACACCTGAATAGTCAGAATAAACATAGACTCAAAATCAAAGGCTGGAGGAAAATCATTCAAGCAAACAACACCCTTAAAAAAGCAGGGATGGACATACTAATATCAGGTGAAACAAACTTTATACTCAAAAACGTTGTAAGGGACAAAGATGGATATTATGTACTAATCAAGGGATTTGTACAGCAAGAAGAAATCACTATCCTAAACATATATGCACCCAATGAGGGACCAGCAAAGTATTTAATACAATTGTTGACAAATCTGAAGAAGGATATCAATAATAACACAATAATTGTGGGAGAACTCAACACAGGCTTGTCAACACTTGACAGGTCAACCAAATGGAAACCCAACAAAAATATACTAGACCTGAAAAGAGAAATGGAAGAAAGAGGCCTAGTACATATATATAGGACACTCCATCCTCAGAAATCTGGATACACATTCTTTTCAACGTACATGGGTCATTCTTCAGGATAGACCACGTGTTGGCACATAAAACATAACTCCATAAAATCAAAAAGATAGAAATTTTGCAGGCTACCTTTGCTGACCATAAGTCTCTGAAGTTAGATGTGAACTACAAAGGGACACAGAAGAAAAAATTTAACACCTGGAAATTAAACAGCCTACTACTGAACAACCAGTTGGTCTGAGATAAAATCAAAGAAGAAATCAAAAATTTTCTGGAAACAAATGACAATGAAAACACAAACTATCAGAACATATGGGATACAGCAAAAGTGGTACTGAGAGGAAAATTTATAGCTTTGCAAGCACACATCAGGAAGGAAGAAGGAGCATATGTGAATAGCTTAATGACGCAGCTTGTCGAATAAGAAAACGATCAACAAAAAAAACTAAAACTAGGGAGACAGAAGGAAATAACAAAGCTGAGAGCAGAAATCAATGAAATGGAAACCCAAAAAACAATCTGAAAGATTAACGAAAGCAGAAGTTGGTTTTTGAAAAAATAAACAAGATTGATAGACCATTGGCAAAACTCACAAAGCTAAAGAGAGAGAGAAACTTGATAACACGTATTAGAAATGAAAAGGGGGAGATCACTACAGATACTGCAGAGATTCAAAGGGTATTCAGAGAATACTTTGAGAAACTTTATACCACTAAATATGAGAACCTGGACGAAATGGATAAATTTTTGAACTCATATAACCTTCCACGGTTGAATAAAGAAGATGTAGCATATCTAAACACCCCCATCACTATTGAGGAAATTAAAACCATAATCAAAAATTTGCCCAAAAACAAAAGCCCAGGCCCTGATAGATTCACAAATAAATTCTTTCAAACCTTTCAAGAGGAACTACTACCAATCCTGGCCAGGCTCTTTTATAAAATCGAAAAAACAGGAACACTTCTAAATAGCTTTTATGAAGCCAACATCACCTTAATACCAAAAACAGATAGAGATGCTGCCAAAAAAGAAAATTACAGACCAATATCCCTGATAAACACAGATGCAAAGATCCTCAACAAAATCTTGGCGAACAGGATCCAGTGCCTCATCAAGATCATTCACTTTGATCAAGTAGGTTTCATCCCAGGAATGCAAGGGTGGCTTAACATCCGTAAATCTATCAACATAATATATAACATAAACAACAAGAAAAATAAAAATCACATGGTCATATCAATAGATGCAGAAAAAGCATTTGATAAGGTTCAACACCTATTCTTGATCAAAACTCTCAGCAAGATAGGAATAAAAGAAACCTTTCTCAATATAGTTAAAGCCATCTACCAGAAGCCAGTGGCAAATATTATCCTCAATGGAGATAAACTAAAATCCTTCCCTCTAAATTCTGGTAAAAGACAAGGCTGTCCTCTCTCACCACTCCTATTCAACATAGTACTGGAAGTACTTGCTATAGTGATTAGGCAAGAAAAAGATAACAAGGGAATCCAGATAGGAAAGGAAGAAGTCAAGCTCTCACTGTTTGCAGATGACATGATACTCTACTTAGAAAACTCTAAAGACTCTACCAAAAAGCTTCTAGAAATAATAGATTCATATAGCAACATGGCAGGCTACAAAATTAACACACAAAAATCAATGGCCTTTTTATACACTAATAATGATAGGGAAGAAATGGACATTAAGAGAACAATCCCATTCACATTAGTGCCACACAAACTCAAATATCTTGGAGTCAACCTGACTAAAGATGTGAAGGATCTATACAAAGAAAACTATAAAACACTGCTCCAAGAAATAAGAGAAGACACGCGGAAATGGAAACACATACCATGCTCATGGATTGGCAGTATCAACATCATTAAAATGGCAATACTTCCAAAAGCATTGTACAGATTTAACGCGATTCTTCTAAAGATACCCATGACATTCTTCAAAGAAGTGGATCAAACACTTCTGAAATTCATTTGGAACAATAAACAACCTCGAATAGTTAAAGCACTCCTTGGGAAAAGGAATATGGGAGGCATTACTTTCCCCAATTTTAAGCTGTATTACAAAGCAATAGTTATAAAAACAGCATGGTATTGAAATAAAGACAGACCCTCAGATCAGTGGAATAGGCTTGAGTACTCAGAGAAGGTTCCTCAGACATATAACCACCTAGTTTTGATAAAGGAGCAAGAAATCCTAAATGGAACAAGGAAAGCCTATTCAACAAGTGGTGTTGGCACAACTGGTTAGCCACTTGCAAAAAAGCGCACTCAGACCCCCCAGCTAACACCATGTACAAAGGTAAAATCCAAATGGATTAAAGACCTTGATATCAGATCTGAAACTATAAGATATATAGAACAACATGTAGGTGAAATACTCCAGGACATTGAGACTAAAGACATCTTTAAGGAGGAGACAGCACTTTCCAAACAAGTGGAAGCAGAGATAAACAGATGGGACTATATTAAGCTGAGAAGCTTCTGCATCTCAAAGGAAAATATGCCCAGAATACAAAGGCCACCCACTGAGTGGGAGAAATTACTCACCCAATACTCATCAGATAAAGAACTAATATTCAAAATTTACAAGGTACTGGCAGAACTATACAAGAAAAAAACAACTAACCCCATCAAAAAATGGGGAGAAGAAATGAACAGACACTTTGAAAAAGAAGAAAGGCAAATGGCCAAAAGGCACATGAAAAGATGCTCCACCTCACTAATCATCAGGGAGATGCAAATCAAAACTACTATGAGGTACCACCTCACACCACTGAGATTGGCACACATCACAAAAAGGGAAAACAAGCAGTGCTGGTGGGGATGTGGAGAGAAACAAACTCTTTTTCACTGCTGGTGGGAATGCCGTCTAGTACAACCTTTATAGAAAGCGATATGGAGATTCCTTCACAAACTGGAAATTGAGCTTCCATACAATCCAGTTATACCACTCCTAGGAATATACCCTAGGAACACAAAAATACAATACAAAAATCCCTTCTTTACACCTATATTCATTGCAGTGCTATTTACAATAGCCAGACTCTGGAAACAACCAAGATGCCTTTCAACAGATGAGTGGCTAAAGAAACTGTGGTACCAGACGCCATTTTCAGGGAGGGACTTCAGAGCATAAAAGCCGGCTATCCTTTGCAAAAGCTGGCTCCCTGTGTGTGACACCAGGCGGGGAAAATCCGCGAAAGTACACCGGCCCAGTGGGGCTCAGCTGTGAAAGACTGTGAGTGTGACCTGTCTATGTCTGTCTACTGTCCTCTTGCGTGAAACTCTTGCGAGTGGGGCAAAAAGAGCCTCCAGAAACCTCGCTCGCCCAGACGCCATTTTCAGGGAGGGACTTCAGAGCATAAAAACCGGCTATCCTTTGCAAAAGCTGGCTCCCTGTGTGTGACACCAGGCGGGGAAAATCCGCGAAAGTACACCGGCCCAGTGGGGCTCAGCTGTGAAAGACTGTGAGTGTGACCTGTCTATGTCTGTCTACTGTCCTCTTGCGTGAAACTCTTGCGAGTGGGGCAAAAAGAGGCTCAGAGGAGCACGGCCGCTCCGCTTCGCTACGCGGCCGTGCACTCTTTCTAAGGAAAGAACTCCATTGCAACAAGAAGGAAAAATCACACTAAGAACGGCGCTATATCACAGAAGCAAACATTTCTCTCTGGACTGTCTTCTCTGTTACATGCTCGGGCCTAAGATTTGACCCAGTGTGAGGCTTCATCCACGGAGGACTCCCCTCCCTTAGAGGCAAGTCAGCCCATCCAGAAAGGGAGGAGCCAGAGGAGTGTGCTGCCTACATCATATAGACAATGAATACCACTACAACACGTAGAAAAACCCACAATACAAATGTGACAATGGGGAAACAGCGCAGGCCAGCATCAGACATAGAGAATGAAGATGACAATTCTGAGGACCAGATAATGACTGAACAACTAATCAACCTCTCAGATAAGGACTTTAGACTAGCAATATGGAAGGTGCTCAACAGACTCCAAGAAACCATGGATCGAGTTGAACAGAACACTAATAAGAACCAAGAAAATATGAAGGCAGAAATGACAAAACTCCAAACTGAAATAACATGTCAACTAACAGGCCTGAAAAACTCAGTAAACGAAGTGAATGACAAAATGGATAAGCTCTGGGACAGGGTATCAGAAGCTGAGAATAGACTTGGTGCTGTGGAAGATGAGATACATAACAATTCCATACAGCAGGAGAGATTGGACAAAAAACTTAAAGCAAATGAGCAGACAATGGAAAAATTAGTCAAAGAATGGGAACAGACGAAAATAGAAGTCTATGATAAGATCAACAGAAACAACTTAAGAATCATTGGAGTCCCAGAGACCCAGGAAGAAAATTTCCAGGAAGAATCAATGGTCAAGAACATCATTAAAGAGAAACTCCCAGAGCTAAAGAATATATGTGATCAAATCCTGCATGCCCGAAGAGTACCAACCAAAAGAGACCCCAGAAAAACCACCCCAAGACACATCCTAGTCACAATGACAAATCCCACAGATAGAGACAGAATTCTGAAAACAGCAAGATCAAAAGGGGAAATCATGTTCAAGCAAGCTTCCCTGAGATTTACAGCAGACCTGTCACCAGAAACGCTCAATGCCAGAAAGCAGTGGTGGGATATTGTGACAAGACTGAATGAAATGAATGCTTCACCCAGAATACTATACCCAGCAAAACTCACTTTCCGGTTTGATGGAAGAATACATGGTTTCACAGACAAAAAACAGCTCAGAAACTGCACAGACACAAAACCAGTCTTAAGAGAAAAACTGAAAGACCTAATCTAAGACAAGACTACCCAAAAGACACACCAAATTTTGAAATAAAGATGGCGTTAAATCCCAGGACAATTCTTTCTCTCAACGTCAATGGACTAAATGCACCAGTTAAGAGACACAGAGTGGCTAAATGGATCAAAAAACTCAATCCAACCTTCTGCTGCCTACAAGAAACGCACCTGAATAGTCAGAACAAACATAGACTCAAAATAAAAGGCTGGAGAAAAGTTATCCAAGCAAACAACACCCATAAAAAAGCTGGAGTGGCCATACTAATATCAGATAATGCAAACTTTATACTCAGGAAGGTTGTAAGGGACAAAGACGGACATTTTATATTAATCAAGGGGTACGTAGAGCAGGAAGAATTCACTCTCCTAAACATATATGCACCGAATGAGGGGCCAGCAAAATATTTAATACAACTGCTGACAAATCTGAAAAATAATATCAACAACAACACAATAATTGTGGGGGACCTAAACACGGCTTTGTCAACACTGGACAGGTCAACCAGACTGAAACCCAACAAGAATATACTAGACCTGAGGAGAGAAATGGAAGAAAGAGGCCTAGTGGATATATATAGGACACTCCATCCCCAGAAACCTGGATACACATTCTTCTCCAATGTACATGGGACATTCTCCAGGATAGACTACATGCTGGCACATAAAACATACCTCCATAAGATCAAGAGGATAGAAATTTTGCAGACTACCTTCGCTGACCACAAGGCTCTGAAATTATTTGTGAACTCCAAAGGGACTCAGAAGAAACACTTTAACACCTGGAAGTTAAACAGCCTCATGCTCAATAACCAGTGGGTCCGAGATGAAATCAAGGAGGAAATAAAAAGGTTCCTGGAAACAAATGACAATAAAGACACAAACTCTCAGAACTTATGGGACACAGCAAAAGCAGTACTGAGAGGAAAATTTATAGCTTTGCAAGCACACATCAGGAAGGAAGAAGGAGCTTACCTGAGTAGCTTAATGACACAGCTAATAGAACTAGAAAATGCTCAACAAAAGGACCCAAGAACAGGAAGACAGAAGGAAATAACAAAGCTGAGAGCAGAAATCAACGAAGTGGAAACTCAAAAAACAATCCGAAAGATCAACGAAAGCAGAAGTTGGTTCTTTGAAAAAATAAACAAGATTGATAGACCACTGGCAAACCTAACAAAGAAAGAGAGAGAGAGAAACTTGATAACTCGTATCAGGAATGAAAAAGGAGAGATCACTACTGATATGACAGAGATTCAAAGGGTAATCAGAAACTACTTTGAAAAACTCTACGCCACTAAAAATGAGAACCTGGAAGAAATGGATAAATTCTTGGACTCTTATAATCTTCCACGGTTGAAGGAAGAGGATGTAGCATATCTAAACACCCCCATCACCATTGATGAAATTAAAACAGTAATCAAATGTCTGCCGAAAAACAAAAGCCCAGGTCCAGATGGATTCACTAATGAATTCTATCAAACTTTCCAAGAGGAACTACTGCCAATCTTGGCAAGACTCTTTCATGAAATTGAACAAACAGAAACACTTCCAAATAGCTTTTATGAAGCCAACATCACCTTGATACCTAAACCAGACAGAGACGCTACCAAAAAAGAAAATTACAGACCAATATCACTGATGAATGCAGATGCAAAGATCCTCAACAAAATCCTGGCAAATAGGATTCAATGCCTCATTAAGAAGATCATCCACTACGATCAAGTAGGTTTCATCCCAGGAATGCAAGGCTGGTTTAACATCCGTAAATCTATCAACATAATACACAACATCAATAACAAGAAAAATAAAAACCACATGATCATATCAATAGATGCAGAGAAAGCATTTGATAAGGTCCAACACCCATTCTTGATCAAAACTCTCAGCAAGATGGGAATGGAGGGAACCTTTCTCAATATAGTGAAGGCCATCTACCACAAGCCAGTGGCAAATATTATCCTCAATGGAGAAAAACTGAAAGCCTTCCCTCTAAATTCTGGCACAAGACAAGGCTGTCCTCTCTCACCACTCCTATTCAACATAGCACTGGAAGTACTTGCTATAGCGATTAGGCAAGAAAAGGATATCAAGGGAATCCAGATAGGAAAGGAAGAAGTCAAGCTCTCACTGTTTGCAGATGACATGATACTCTACTTAGAAAACCCTAAAGACTCTATCAAAAAGCTTCTAGAAACAATAGACTCATATAGCAAGGTGGCAGGCTACAAAATTAACACACAAAAATCAATGGCCTTTCTATACACCAACAGTAATAAAGAAGAAATGGACATTAAGAAAACAACCCCATTCACAATAGTACCACACAAACTCAAATATCTTGGAATCAACTTGACTAAATATGTGAAGGACCTATACAAAGAAAACTATAAAACTCTGCTCCAAGAAATAAGAGAGGACACACGGAAATGGAAACGCATACCCTGCTCATGGATTGGCAGGATTAACATCATCAAAATGTCAATACTCCCCAAGGCATTATACAGATTTAATGCCATCCCTCTAAAGATACCCATGACATTCTTCAAAGAAGTGGATCAGACACTTTTGAAATTCATTTGGAACAATAAACACCCTCGAATAGCTAAAGCAATCATTGGGAAAAAGAATATGGGAGGAATTACTTTTCCCAACTTTAAACTGTACTACAAAGCAACAGTTATCAAAACAGCATGGTATTGGAATAAGGATAGGTCCTCAGATCAGTGGAATAGGCTTGAATACTCAGAAAATGTTCCCCAGAGATACAACCATCTAATTTTTGATAAAGGAGCAGGAAATCCTAAATGGAGCAGGGAAAGCCTCTTCAACAAGTGGTGTTGGCACAATTGGATAGCCACTTGCAAAAAATTAAACTTAGACCCCCAGCTAACATCATGTACAAAGGTAAAATCCAAATGGATTAAAGACCTCGATATCAGCCCCAAAACCATAAGATATATAGAACAGCACATAGGCAAAACACTACAGGACATTACAGGCATCTTCAAGGAGGAAACTGCACTCTCCAAGCAAGTGAAAGCAGAGATTAACAGATGGGAATATATTAAGCTGAGAAGCTTCTGCACCTCAAAGGAAATAGTGCCCAGGATACAAGAGCCACCCACTGAGTGGGAGAAACTATTCACCCAATACCCATCAGATAAGGGGCTAATCTCCAAAATATACAAGGCACTGACAGAACTTTACAAGAAAAAAACATCTAACCCCATCAAAAAATGGGGAGAAGAAATGAACAGACACTTTGACAAAGAAGAAATACGCATGGCCAAAAGACACATGAAAAAATGTTCCACATCACTAATCATCAGGGAGATGCAAATCAAAACAACGATGAGATACCACCTCACACCCCAGAGAATGGCACACATCACAAAGAATGAGAATAAACAGTGTTGGCGGGGATGTGGAGAGAAAGGAACTCTTATCCACTGCTGGTGGGAATGCTGTCTAGTTCAACCTTTATGGAAAGCGATATGGAGATTCCTCCAAAAACTGGAAATCGAGCTCCCATACGATCCAGCTATACCACTCCTAGGAATATATCCTAGGAACACAAAAATACAATACAAAAACCCCTTCCTTACACCTATATTCATTGCAGCTCTATTTACCATAGCAAGACTCTGGAAACAACCAAGATGCCCTTCAACAGATGAATGGCTAAAGAAACTGTGGTACATATACACAATGGAATATTATGCAGCTGTCAGGAGAGATGAAGTCATGAAATTTTCCTATACATGGATGTACATGGAATCTATTATGCTGAGTGAAATAAGTCAGAGAGAGAGAGAAAAACGCAGAATGGTCTCACTCATCTATGGGTTTTAAGAAAAATGAAAGACACCCTTGTAATAATAATTTTCAGACACAAAAGAGAAAAGAGCTGGAAGTTCCAGCTCACCTCAGGAAGCTCACCACAAAGAGTGATGAGTTTAGTTAGAGAAATAACTACATTTTGAACTGTCCTAATATTGAGAATGTATGAGGGAAATGTAGAGCCTGTTTAGGGTACAGGCGGGGGTTGGGTGGGGAGGAGGGTGATTTGGGACTTGGGTGATGGGAATGTTGCACTGGTGATGGGTGGTGTTCCTTTTATGACTGAAACCCAAACACAATCATGTATGTAATCAAGGTGTTTAAATAAAAAAAAAATTAAAAAAAAAAAAAAAAAAAAAAAAAAAAAAAAAAAAAAAAAAAAAAAAGAAACTGTGGTACATATACACAATGGAATACTATGCAGCCGTCAGGAGAGATGAAGTCATAAAATCTTCCTATACATGGATGTACATGGAATCTATTATGCTGAGTGAAGTAAGTGAGAGGGAGAGATAAAGACGCTGAATGGTTCGCTCATCTATGGGCTTTAAGAAAAATGAAAGACATTTTTAACAGTATCTCAGAGACAAGAGAGATGAGGGCTGGTAGGTGCAGCTCATGACATGAAGCTCATCACATAGGAGATGAGTGCAGTTGGAGAGATGACTATACTGAAAACTATCATAACAATGTGAATGAATGAGGGAAGTAGAAAGCCTGTCTCGAGTACAGGTGTGGGGGTGGGTGGGGAGGAGGGAGATTTGGGAAATTGGTGGTGGGAATGTTGCACTGGTGAAGGGGGGTGTTCTTTACATGACTGTAATCATACAACTATAATCATATTTGTAATCATGGTGTTTAAATAAAGATAATTATAAAAAAAGAAAACAAAGCAATATACATTATCAATAAACACAGCTCTGAGTTACTTTAGCCAGAAGAAAAAATAATTTATTCATTAAACAAAGAAAAAGCTCAACTTAATTTTTATTTAACAGTAACAAGACAAAAGAATCTTCACTGACTAAATTTTAAAAAATAAATAGCATAATTAGTTAAAATAATGGTGAGTAAAACTTCAAAAGCTAAAAACAATTATGATATTTAATAAATAATAAAGAAAAGAGTCACTAAAAATTTTAATGAAGAAAAACAAAGTAAAATCACTTAAATGGCAAATCTTATCAGCACAAGAGTTCTTAGTAGAAATTGACCCTAAAAGAACTGAGCAAGACAACAAAGTTTTTTTTTTTTTTTATTTTTAACTTAAAAATTTTTTTGTATTGCATCCAGTGGTTCTCAGGTCTCTTGAGGATAGGAATACTATACATGATGGTAGAGATTAAACTCCTCCAAGCTACAAACAATGTGAGCATCCTCCTCCTAGACCTCAATCTTTCTGGCCTCAAAACAAATATTTTAATAATAGAAATATCTTTAGAGAAATTACCCATCAAATTAGTGAGCCATATTTTTTTACAAATAGTCAAAAATTTGAAGAGCAAATGTAACTAAAAAACAAACAGACTCATATCTGTAGTACCAAAATATTTTTTGGGTAAATTCAAAATCAGTTTATTAGTAGAACTCTCGCTAAATTTGTTGTAGAAGTGATTTACCTCAATATGCGTTTGTATTTTTATCTTTTGTTATATTAATGTAGTATATTTTCATGTATTGCACATATTGGGCTGTGCTGCTTGTATTCTTGGAATGAACCCCACTTGGTCTACTATATATACTTTGATTGAAGCTGTTTAATTCACAATGATTAATTATGTTGAAATTTTTCATATATGTTTATTAGTGATATTATCTATTCTTTTTGTGTTTTAAAAAATAAAATAGTAAAACAAATTTAAAAAATACAAAAAAAATAAACAGGAAGATAGAAGCAAAATTAAAATGTAATTTAGGGGCTGGGAAGGTGATGCTAAAGGTAAGGTGTCTGCCTTGCAAGCGCTAGCATAGGACGGACTGCGGTTCGATCCCCCAGCATCCCATATGGTCCCCCCAAGCGATTTCTGAGCACATAGCCAGAAGTAACCCCTGAGCGTCAAATGGGTGTGGCCCAAAAACCACCACCACCAACAACAAAAGAATGGAATTCAGAGAGTGGAAAAAACTGAACCTTAGAAGTAATCTTGTAAGTAATTAGTATTGTATGCTTATTGAATCATATTCAAGGTGAGCCACCAGTGGTTTAAGCCAGCATGGAGCTGGTAATGTTCAGTTTGCATTAGTATAGACACACACTAACACACAAACTTAGCATCTTTCATCAAATATGCTTAAGGAGGCATTTTTATTGTGCATTAGCGATCAAAGGATATGAGGAGAGTAATGGAGGACATTGGTGGTGGGAAAGTTGCATTGGTGAAGGTGGGTGTGCATTTTATGACTGAAACCCAATTACTAACATTTTTGTGACCATGGTGCTTAAAAAAATTATATTATTAAATAAAATGAAAGAAAATGCCTAGAATCCTTACAGCAAACTGAAGATAACTTATGACTCATGATGTGGCATTTTATATCTTTCCTCTACATCCTACATTTCTTTTCAATTTAATTCCTACTTGTAAATACCAACTAGTTAAATTCTCTAGTTAAATTCAAAAGCCATTCTTTAAAAGTCAGTCTATAACAAGTTTCTCAAATGTCTTTAATTGCTTGTTAAAAATTAAAGAAACAAAGGCCTGAGTGATAGTCCAGTTTGTAGGGTGTTTGATTGCACAGTGCTATCTGTATTTGATACTTGGGTCTGCAAACAAGACAAACTAGCCTATCCACCTGACTATCTCTTGGGCCCTAAGGCAATCTTATTTTAATACATATTTTTTAATTGAAACATGTTGTCTGGGCTGGAGAGATAGCATGGAGGTAAGGCGTTTGCCTTTCATGCAGGAGGTCATCGGTTCGAATCCCAGCGTCCCATATGGTCCCCCGTGCCTGCCAGGAGCAATTTCTGAGCCTGGAGCCAGGAATAACTCCTGAGCACTGCCGGGTGTGACCAAAAAACCAAAAAAAAAAAAAAAAAAAAAAAAAAAAGAAACATGTTGTCTAATGTAAGTGACAGATTAGTTGATCTTTTGCCTTTGACCAAATTCAAAATTGAAAGATATCACTCAATATCTGAAAAGATGGTATTATTTCACTAGCAGTTCAATATTTGATAACAGACTATGATATGAATACTAATCTTAAATTTAGTTTATTTGGTAATGCCTGTGTTCCAGGCATTCTTTTTGTCTATTTAAAATAATCTGTGACTGAAAAAAAAGATAATTTATCCCCTCTTTTCTACAACACCATTTTTGCTTTAAAAATATTCTTATCAGAAAACCAAAAATTACTCAAGGAATATTATAAGGTGTTAACTGTAATGTACCTGAAATTTTGAAACCACAATGTAAATGTGAATCAAATTTCCTCTACCATTAGCATTTTGAATATATATTTATAATAAATTGCTAATCTTATCAATTTTAAAATTTGTTTTATATGCTTAGGTAACTGTTCCTCGTTGTTCATTGTTGTTTTTTTTTCTATCTAATGACTTTTCTAAGCTCATCTCTTCCTCGTATTTCACTTGCTCAGATGCTTTATTGGATTTGCCTATCGCTTTTCCCAGATAAACTGTATAGAAGATGTAACTAAAATCTTCTAGAGTACTGTTGATCTATAAAGTAGAAAAATGATGGACTAAACAAAGAATAATGGTGTAACTGGTAGTGACTATTATTTAATTTTACTCATGCATCTCTTTATTGGGAAATTAGGTACATGTGGGTGAAGGCTGGCTAATACTATTAGATAAATTGCTTTTATTTTATTTGTGTGATATTTTGTTTTTGAAAGTACTTATTTCTTTTAACCAGATACCCTCCAGTTTCATCTCATATTCTGCAAAGCCTTTACATTACAGCTGCAGTTTTCAAATGTGTGTATGTGTAATATTATAACTTTTATCCATTTATTTGCCATTGGAAATGTAGGTACTTTTTATATTCTACCTATTATATGTACTGCTTCAATGAACATAGTGGTACATTTATAGTTTTGAGCTGATATTTTTTGTTTTTGTTTGGGGCCACACCTGGTGACACTCAGGGGTTTCAGGGGTTATTCCTGGCTATACACTCAGAAATCACTCCTACTCGGGAGCCCATATGGGACACTGGGGATCAAACCCAGGTCTCTTCTGGGTCAGCAGCATGCAAGGAAAATGCCATACCCCTGTGCCCCAGAATTGAAATTTTTTGTTCTTGGTGTAGATGTCAAGAAGTAGAATTGCTGCTTCATATGAAGCTATCATATTAAAATTTGGAGAATAGCTGATATTGTTTTCCACCAAAGCTCAATCAGATGACATTTCCACCAATAGCAGTTGAGCATTTAGTTTTTACCACCTCCCCACCAACACTTGTTATTTCCAGTCTTTTAAAATTACAAGCCATTTTTACTGGAGTGATTTAAAAAAATTTCTTTTTCAGTGCAACAACTCCAGGTTAAACAAACTTTGTCATTGATATTTTTATCTTTAATTTAAAATATCTTGGGCCAGGCTGATGGCGTGCTTTTCATATGCTGACTCAGTACTACTTTATTACTCAAAGTATAATTAAAAAAAAAAAGCAAGAGTAATAATACCCAGAGACAATAAAGATGAAAGCCAGAAGGACCAGCTTACAATATGAAGCTCACCACAAAGAGTAGAGAGTGCAGTAAGAGAAATAACTACACTAACAACTATCATGACTAAATGAATGAGAGAAGTAAAATCCCTGTCTTGAATACAGGCAGAAGTTGGGAAGGAAGGGAGGGCATTGGTGGTGGAAATGTTGCACTGGTGAAGGGGGCTGTTCTGTTTATGACTGAAATCCACTATAATCATGTTTGCAATCATGGTGCTTAAAAAAGATTATATATATATAATTACATATATATATATAAACACTATAGTATTGTTTTCACTAACCAAATTGATGCACCTTATTTTACTGTGCAGTTGCATAGAATTTAAGAAAATGTGTTGTATTTTATCTGATATAGGTTTTGTTATAGTTCCACTTGCATCCAATTTTTACCAGATTCAATTGTTTTTAGGGTTTTTTGTTTTTTTGGTTTTGTTCTTATTTTTGTTTTGTCTCACCCTGAAATGTTTAAGTTCTACCTCTGGTTCTGTGATCCAGGATCAGGTCTGGAAGTACTTTAAAACCATATGCAGGGCTTTTATAGGGGATCAAATTTGGGTCATACATGTCAGACAAATACTTTTTTTAACCTTTCAATTAACTCTCGGGCCTTAGACCTCAAACACTTGGGAAGTTATTCATTTATATAAGACTTTGAGAGGACTATTTTACTTTAGGTGTATTTCATATAAGACTTTCTTTAATAGGGCCTGGAGAGATAGCACAGTGGCGTTTGCCTCGCAAGCAGCCGATCCAGGACCAAAGGTGGTTGGTTCGAATCCTGGTGTCCCATATGGTCCCCCGTGCCTGCCAGGAGCTATTTCTGAGCAGACAGCCAGGAGTAACCCCTGAGCACCGCCGGGTGTGACCCAAAAACCAAAAAAAATAAAGACTTTTCTTTACAAACTCTCAAATTTGAGCACTGATTAAATTTCCGAGGTGGAATTTTGCTTTACTTCCAATATGCTAGTTTTCTGAACTGTATGAATAGCTCTATATTAAAGCCTGGTACAAATTTTCTTCTCATCTCCTCAGTCTCTACTCTCCAGTTCTATCACCAGATTTATGGACCTTTGTGTGTATCTCAGACTCTTCTCCTTCCACTATCCTCAGATTAGTCCCTTTAGGAATGCCTGCAGAGAGCTTCAGTGTCTGAAGTCTGACTTCCCTCTAGTACCTTGCTTTCCGTCTCCTTCTGAAGGTTAGGTGTAATATACTCAGTGAAGACCCAGAGTGTTTCAGAGAGATTTCTTTCACCTTTCCAAGTACTGACCTCTGCAAGCTGCTTACTCATGCTTTAGAAAAAAATCTCTGTGACCTTTCTTGACACAACTCCTAGTACTTTTGTCTCACTTCTACTAAATCACTGGCTAACACTCTTAAAAGAGAAGCAAATATATTCAGACTGGCATGTCTGGGATTCCTCTCCTAGGAATTTTAAGTCCTATAACAGACTGACTTTATATTCAAACTTTGCAAAAATTGGTACTAGAGTGAAAGTACAGCGGTTAGGGTATTTGCCTGGCATGTGGTTGATCTGAGTTCTATGTTAGGCTCCCCATATATCCCCTTAGACAGTGAGAAGTCATAACTTTATGCAGAGCCACGAGTAACCACTAAGCACCCTAGTGTGTAGCCGAAAAACTAAAAAAAAAAGGTTTTCTAAAATAGCCTGGTTTTATAACCTTTCGTGCATATACATTATTATTTATCTATTCTGTAAGAAATGAGGAAACTCATGATTTTCTTTGCTATTAAACAGAACATCTTACATTTTGGAATTAACTTCCTTTGTATTCTCAGTTATCAAGTGTTTACTTTTTAAACTATAATTTTGTTGCTTGCTTATCTTGTTCTTATTGTCATACTTGGGACTGTCTCTTGCAAACTTGTAATTTGAATAATAATGAAATTTCTCAATTTTATTTGTTCTTGAACTTCCAATAATTGGAATCACACATAACATAGCATTATGTATTCATTTATATTTTCTCATTTTTCTATATGAGATTTATCTATCTGTCAGAGTAGTCCAATCATTTATTTCTCTTTCTTTTCTTTCTTGGCATATTGTTTGCTGTATGACTATATTCAGTATGCTCTTTTTTTTAGATGGATTGTTTCAACTTTGGGGAAATTATGAATAAACTTGAAGTAAAATCTTTCTTTTTGTCCTTGAATACATACACTGTTCGCATAATATGCTTCTCAGTAAAAACACTGGATCATGGGGCTTGCATGTAATCACTTTAGTAGAATTCCCAACTATTTTCCAACATGTTTCTATTAATATGAACCCCCCAAATGTCCAAGAGTTCCAGTTGCTTTAAATCTTTACCAAAATTGATATTTATAACTTAAAAAAGTATTTCATTGTAGGGAAAAAGGGATAGAATAGCAGATAAGATGCTTGTTTTGCACTCTGCTGGTCCAGGTTCCATCCTCAATACTCAGATATTTTTCTGAGCCCTATTGAAGTGATCCCTAAGCATAGAATTGAACGTATACCTGGAATTCCTTTTTTTTTTTTTTTGGCCAATATATATATATATATATCCAAACTTATTCTAATAAATCTGAGGTCTTTGTTTCTATCATTGTTATTTAAATTTGGATTCCCCAAATACATGTTAAGAGTTTTTACCCAATATTTTGTCTACTTAATGAAGACAGGGCAAAAGTTCACTATAGAAGGCACTTGCCTCACACAAAATTGACCCAGCTGAGATTCAATCCTGACATCAATTAAGGAACCCTGAGCATTGTCAGGAGTGATCTCTGTGTTGTGAGCCAAAAGTAGGTTCAGGCACTGACGAGTATGTCAAAAACAAAAACAAACAAACAAAAAGCATATTGGCTACTTGAATATTCTCTTTTATGATGCCATATTTTGTCAGTTGTTGCTTTAAACTCGCCATACATGCAAGTATCTTTATTTCCACTTGAATTAAGTCTTTTCCGGACATTCATATTAAGAACATTTTTTCAAGCATGTAAATTTTATTTTATTCTCCTCATGATGACTTTTTGATAAAAATAAAGACACTATTTTTAAATTACTTTAATCTTTGCTTTTCATGTATACAGAAATATAATCAAATTGATTGAGAGCATGTGTGTTAAGTTTAATTTATCCTACACAACTTGGATATAAAAATTGGTATATATTAAATGGGTAACTAACCATTAGTAAAACTTTTGGCCAATTTTTATACAGGTATCTCCTAAGACTAAGACCTATCATATCATTTTCCATTGACAATGTCTGTATAGATATGCAGTTGAGTTCTTCTGTATCTTTATTAGCAATTTAAAGATATTATGATATATGTGTCCTATGCACTCAGACAATTTTTAGCGGAATTAGTTATCAACAGCAAGTCTTACCATTTCCATTTACCTTTTCTGGAAATAATAATTTAAACTTTGACTTCCTCCTAGAGTCTGTTTGTTTGGTAGCAGATTTATTACTTGTTCTTGATATATCTTAATAAACATGACTTATCACTTGTTCTCTAATTCCTCAGACCTTACATTAATATAGGTAACATTATTGCTTCTTTAAACAATACTGAAAATTCCTTCCATTTCTCCATTTTTTTCTCAGCACTTCTTATTTCAATTCTATTTACACCACTTGATCAGCATTATAATACTAACAGTGTGTTGCTTTGATGATGTTCAAAATCTCCCAATAGTTTTTATTTCATTTTGAAAATAAAATTACAAGCACTTTTGTCTCATGAGCTAGACTTAATTCCCCCTTTTTCTAAACCTTTATTCTCATTATTCTCTTAATAAATTTAATACTTGACATTCTAAAGGGTCAAGGTTTTCAACTTTGTACTACTTTTTACTGAAAAATTCATTTTATCATATCAGAAAATTCTTAATCTACCCACCTTAAAATTATTTTGAAAAATTAAACATTGAGCTCTATTAAAAATGAATCTAGCCAAATGATAACATAGTCATTAAGGAAGATTTTCTTAGATCTAGTTCATATTTACTTATGTTATAATAAGATAAACTCTATGTTAGATTGATTATTTACTCTTGTGGGATAAACAGACAATGAATTTATTTCTAAGATAAGTATTCCTCAATTGTCATCAACTTTTCACTCATGTTGACTCAATATAAGTGCACAAATTCATTTATTATTATTTAGTTTCTTGAATTGAGAAAACACTGGTATAGGAGAGTGTAAGATTTTATGTTTTATAGGCCAATATACCAAACCCATTTGCCACCAAAATGCTAGTATCTTCTGCCACTGTCCAGAGAGCTCTTTATTTTTATTATACCACTGTTGAATCCTCAGTTATTTCATCAGGCCCTAAATATTCATTCTCATTAGATATATTTTCTGTTACAAAAGCTGTATATAACAAAAAATTGTTTTATAAATTGTTGCCCCAAAATATTGTTCTATTCAACATTTTGGGACTTACAAAACTCGGTAAAGTTTCAATCACATTTTAGATGAGCTTTGGTTTGTAAGTTTTCTATTTTGTCCTCTAGAAAAAGCACTGCTTGCTGCAAATCTGCTAAGAAACCATTTTAGCATCAATCTGTTGTTCCCTGTTCCATTATCTACAAAATGGACAATTTGGACACCCTAGTGGGGGGAGAGGTGAGAGATTGCAATTTCCACAACAGCAATGACAGCAGTTACTGCAATTAGTCTCTTGGTTCCCCAAAAGAACATTGATATACATTTTTTGAGATTGTTTTCAGTATTTTATCTAACAAGCTTTCCAATATACACATCAAGGGGGAATCCTGCTATGCTCTGGGAAGTTTAACTAGCATCTATATATTTCCTTGGCCCTTAAATGGAATATGTAGCTTTAAATGATATGCTTAAATTCAAGCAAATGAATAGTCTGCAAAGGTACAGAAAAAATGTTTTTTTTTTCATTCAGTTACCTTTCCTATCAAATAACATAAGGTATTTTTACACAAGTTTATATAAAATGTATTTCATTCTTTTATCAAAGCAAGCCACATTGGATTTCTTTAAAGGTTTAAGTTCAAGTCATCAAATATGGCCAGAAGGTATTTGTTAATCAACGCAGGTCATTTAAATAAGTTCCTAGGAAACAACTAATGTTAAATTTTCCTTTGTAGTGTTAATGAGTCTTGAGGCCAAATCTGACTAGCAAATTGAAATAATGCTGGTTTTTTTTTTTTTTTAACTTTACTGATGGTAAATCTGAAAGTGTGAGTAAATTGAGTACATTCATTTTTCTAGATGATTTTTCTGGGCCACTAGGGTCCCATTTAGTAGGAATTCAAACAATTTAATTAATGAATGCCAAAGGTGACATATTCCAATATCTGAATTGACTCACCCCCTTAACTTATAACATGTTCAAAATGACAATCAGGACTAGAAAAATAGAGGTGGTATTTTACTGATATTACTTTGGTTCAATACTTTTCCCAACACCTGGGAAAACATGATGCTAGGTGAGTATTTTGCATTATATTTTTGGATGTTAAGGTTGGGCATCTTTTCCTATAAAAATATAAGCACATCTCCACCCCAAACCTTCATTTATCCTTTTTCCCATTCTCCTTTTGTCATACAAAAACCAAATAGGTTGATTATCTAGATTTTATTACTAGCCTTTTGCCAGTGTTTTTCCACGGAAGAGATGTTTTTGTCCTAGAGGACAAAAAATTTAGAGTTAAAAAGGCTCTATGAATTTGTTGCCTGGGGGATTCTTGTTTGCCTTTTTGTTTTTGTAATTGAGCTTTTACTTATAGCATTGGGTCTTTCTACTATAGCTTGACACTGTGGATTACAAATGATGCAATTAAGAGTTTAATAGACCATTTTGAATATACGTTTTAAGTTTTTCAAACATATATGCTGGGCCATTGTCTTTATACTTTTAGGAACACCCTTCACTGCAAAACAGGAATATAGAAAGTCAATGACATGTTTTCTTGTTCTTTAAATACAGGTTGGGGCAATAAAAATATCTTCAATATCCTGCTGGTCAAAAGATAAGGCAAGAGTAACATTTATCACCAGAGATCATTAAAATTTTTGCTTCAGGGATTAACCCTTGATTTACCCTGATTAATCCTCATTTGGAGGACAAATCATGGGATCACAAGTTCTGCAAAGGGCAACGATTGATTTTGCTCATGTTTTGGCAATTGCAAATTGATGACAGAAACTTTTACTATTGCTATGAGTTAATCGATGCTACTCTTACTCCTTTTGAATGTTACCAATTAGTAACTGGTCTATTACAATAGTCCCTTTGACAATTTCTCCTGGTAAGGAAGAATGAGCATGTAGATGCATAAATAATATTTTGCTTGATGATTTGTAGCTGTATAAAAAATTAATGTATTTCCTTCATGGACTCTTGGAGGTGAATAGTTTCTATAACTTGTACTATTCAGGCTACATCTTAGCTATCAAAAATAATACTTAACTCACTAGATATATCCTTCAATAATTGAGTAATTGTTTCTAATTTCACTCTGAGATCAGAGGAATATAGTATCTGCAACACTTTCATAGTGGGTCCCCAATAGCTCACTTTTCCATTACTATTCCCATTAGTAAAGTAAGAAGGTTCATTGGTTAAAGGTTGGGATGATTTTGCATAGTGCAAATACAGTAAATTCAGTAAAAACTGGGATAATAACATTTAAACTAGATTTATATTAGAACAGTTGGCATTCCTTTTGACCTAAAAGCATTTGGTCAGGCCAGTCTGTTAGTTTACCTAACTCCCCAGAGTGTCCTTCTTCTATCTAAGTCTTGGGGGAGATAAAGGTTACATTCCTTCCATATCCTTCTAATTAGTTGCTATCACTTTAAAACATTTCCCTTGTGAATAATGTACTTGAGCTCTTGGTCTTCCCCATATCGTATGTTGTTGCCAGGGTGGCAAAAAGAATGCCTCAGTATCCATCTGAGTCCCACGATGGGACCCATGTTTTGGGATGTTAGAATGTAAGATCAATAGAGCAACTGAAGCTTAAGTCAAGCCAATATGACAATTTCAAAGTTCTACTATGACTTATAAGAGATATAAGCTAAAATATGTATTTACAATGTTATTAACAATTACAATGTTATTACAATGTTTTAACAATATTAAAAGAATAACATACTATCACTTATAAAAGAATAACATATTCATATGCTATTATGACTTGCTGGCATTTTTTTTACTTCCCTTAGTTCCATGTATGGATTCTCTCATTTTCTGATAGAATTCTTTATTGAGTTGGTTGAATTATTTATCTAAGGATTTCTTAATTTCTTTGGCTAGTGATTCCTTGAACTCCATCACTAAAACATTAAATGCTGATTTTAGGTTTTTTTCTATAGGGTTCATTCACTTTGGAGGATTTGGAAATCTTCTAGGATTTTTCTCCATAACCCCAGCTGCTGGTATTTTTCCTTATTTTCACTGTTGTTCTTTGCATTGGGTGAGTTGTATTGCTGAATTTTCAGGCTATTTTTACTTGTGTAGAAGGTTGTTTTAGGTATATGTTTTAGAGTTTATTTATTCTAGATAAGCTAGGCTACCCCAGTATGGGAAAAATATTGCAAACTAGTTTGTTGGGTTGTTCTTCTGGTTTGGGGGTTTATGTTTTCTAAGGGAAAGAGATGTTGGGCCTGATCTGCCTAGAATTATCTGGTATAAACTGAAGTGTCTGTGAGGCTTGTGGGGCAATGGGACTATGGTCAGAGTATGTATGTGCAGTTCCCACTGACCTCTCCAGAGCAGGAGTAGTATGGGATTCTTGTTGGCAGTGACTGGAGATGCAGTGGAGACAGTCTGAGGAGGGGCCAGGTTTAAAACCTGTCTTAAGGTCCTGTGCCCCACTCCTGCTGACCTAGGATCTTCGAGGTTTGGTGTAGAGGGTTTATGGTGGGATCGTACCCAGCTCATTTGAGCTGGAGGAATAGGGGGGCTTCTTGCTGTATATTCTATTCTGACATTTTCCCCTCTTTTCACATACAGTATGTTCATTTATTACCAATAGGACATTTTCAATATGCACTAAGGTTTGTTTTGAATTTTACTCTAGATAAAAATATATTATTAGTTAATTGAGGAAAATCATCTTTGGTAGCACATCAATTAATGAATTAAGTTTACATTTTCAAAGTGAAAAAGTATGTTTTCTACGGCTAATCCAACAAAAAGACTTTGCTATATTACTTTTTACTTCTATTATTGATATAGAATGATGAATCATTAGTTTGAGAGCTATAGTGTATTTATAGACATTTATATTGAGCAACATTTTTTTGTATAAAAAGTTCCCATGGAAATAAATATAGCATTGAGGTTAATGGAATTATATGCTAGCTATATTATTTTTTTATACTAAGAGTAGGAAAATGATTTAGTTAGTATATGATTTCCCTTTATCTCAATGTTGTATTTTTGTGTTACTTTATTCCTTTATATATATAATATATATATAAATTTAATATATATATTAAAAAAAAGGAAAACTGCTACAGTTTTCCTTTTTTTTTTAAACTTAAATAAATTGTTACAAAATAGGCTTTAGAAAATAAGTTACAAATTGTAGCAAAAATCTCCCCTTCCACAAGCAACACCCCCACCAAGTCTCTGGCCTCTCTGCCTCTCCCTGGATTTCTTGCAGAAAAAGCAAAGTGACTAGGGCAAGTAGGGAGTTTCCCCAATCCAGAGCCAGATTGGGGGGAGGGGTTCTTCTCAGTGGGAGAGAAGGCATGGGGATAGCCCAACTACTCCTGAGCAAAAGCTGAATATCGCATTTGTCCCTGCCCTATTCCCCCAAATCCTGATCTTTGGAGACTCGAAGTTCAGAGGGAGAAGTTGAGGTCTGCAGGCCACTCTGTTACTTTAATATTAACACCAGTAACTAACTTTTTCTTCTTCCTTCTTTTCTTCCTTCCTTTTCTTCCTTCCTTCCTTCTTACTTTCCTTCCTTCCTTCCTTCCTTCCTTCCTTCCTTCCTTCCTTCCTTCCTTCCTTCCTTCCTTCCTTCCTTCCTTCCTTCCTTCCTTCCTTCCTTCCTTCCTTCCTTCCTTCCTTCCTTCCTTCCTTTCTTTTTTATAATAGCAGTAACTAACTCCTTTCTTTCTCTCTTTCTCTCTCTCTTTCTTTCTTTCTTTCTTTCTTTCTTTCTTTCTTTCTTTCTTTCTTTCTTTCTTTCTTTCTTTCTTTCTTTCTTTCTTTCTTTCTTTCTTTCTTTCTTTCTTTCTTTCTTTCTTTCTTTCTTTCTTTCTTTCTTTCTTTCTTTCTCTTTCTTTCTTTCTCTCTCTCTCTCCCTCCCTCCCTCCCTCCCTCTCTCCCTTCCTTCCTTCCTTCCTTCCTTCCTTCCTTCCTTCCTTCCTTCCTTCCTCCTTCCTTCCTTCCTTCCTTCCTTCCTTCCTTCCTTCCTTCCTTCCTTCCTTCCTTCCTTCCTTCCTTCCTTCCTTCCTTCCCTCCCTCCATTACTCCCAACCTCCCCCCTTCCCTCCCTTCCCCCCTCCCTTTTTTTTGAGCCAGGGCTTTATATGCAAGAATGCAAGACAAAAGCTCATCACTCACTGAGTCACATCCCTGGCCTCACATCTACTCTTTTCCCTCTAAGTATACCTGTTTGTTTGTTTTCTTTTTGAAGCCATGATCAAAAGGGATCATGCAGTGCTAGGAATCCAATCCAGAAGTCCTGCGTGCAAATTGTATGTTTCTTCCCATTGAGCTCTCTCCCCATTCAGACAAAATACTTAGTTTAACTCAGAACATTACCAAATTACAGACAATAATGCTACTATAAAACAGTGTCATTCAAGTAGTTAAACAGTTTGAGTTCAAGTTACACAATTCAAACTTGTTTGTTATATAGAAATGAAATATGCCCTATTTATATACCTCCCATTCACCATTTGTAAAGTATATATAATAGCTATAATAGCTAATACTCATATTTACTCATTGACTTAACACAAAATGAAATTCTTTTTTTTTTGGCCACACCTGGCAGCACTCATGGGTTACTCCTTGTTCTCTACTCAGAAATCATGTCTGGCAGGCTTGGGGGACCATATGGAATTCCAGGAATATAACCCAGGTTGTCCTGGGTTGCCCTCGTGAAAGGCAAATGCCCTACCACTATGCTATAGCTCCAGCCCCCTGAAATAAATATTTTAGATATTGGAAATTCCATTTAAAAATAATTTTTACAGGGCCGGAGAGATAGCATGAGGTAAGGCGTTTGCCTTGTATGCATAAAGATGGTTCGAATCCCGGCATCTCATATGTTCCCCTTAGCCTGCCAGGAGCGATTTCTGAGCATAGAGCTAGGAGTAACCCCTGAGCACTACCAGGTGTGACACCCCCCAAAAAAAAAACCTTTGACACCAAAGTTCAAGTCAATTCATGTTTGCAATGTTTCACTAATATCATACATCAATATCTTAAAAGGGTTATGCTACTTGGTAGACAATTGAAGCTTTGAATTCAAGACTTATCCCTCTCTGGTTCTATTAACTTTTTGTCATAATAAAAACTGAAGTATCATTCTTTATTGAGTTATCTTAATTAGACCTGAGGGATAATTGACAATCCCTAAATTGATAACTAACTGATTTGGTGACTCCAAAATCTGTGGTTGATATTTTGAGTGAGGACATTTTATGGAGGATCATGACATTGATAATTGTCCTACTCTAAGAGTTAGAATACTAGTGTATTACACCTAGTTAATTTTTCCATAGAATAAAATTAAGCACTGGAAGACATAGTAATATTTTCCCATTCATAATATATATAAAGAAAAGCTCTGATAAGAGTGAGGTTTATTTTCTACGGTCGTGATCAATATTTACCATAATCATATATTGACTATATTTATGTGTATATCTCTACAGTAGAATTGTCATAAAGAAAAAATAAAAGCAAGTAGAAGGAAAGTCTGCTTCAAAATATAAATAAGGTTTTACATAATTATATTTTTTTCACATAATTATATTTTATAATAGAATTGGTAGTTATTAGTTAAGGAGAATTTGCTAGGAGTTAGGAAGTTTCTAAGCAGTTTGTAGTCAAGATTTAACTAAAGATTCATAGTTTTTGACAATTCAAGAAACTGAGATTGATGGATCATAAATAATGTGATCAGAAAGCAAATAATAAAAGTTTAAGAAATTAATCTCAAAGTAACTGATTCTGGAGACATCTAACCATGGTTCTAATACTGTTTTTATCTGTTATAAGATGTTTCATGGTTTGCCCTTTGATTCATTTAAGGCAAATATTGGATTTGAAACTTAAAAATATTTCCTCAAATATAGAAAGTACATGGATAAAATGACATTTTCTCCATTAACTTTTTTAATTTTTGTTGATTTGGGCACATAACCAATTGAACTCAGTGCTTATGTTTAGTTGAGTGCTCAGGAATCACTTCTGACAATGTTTAGGGGGATAAATACAGTGTCAGGGATCAAACTTAATTATCCAAACACAAAGCAAATATCTTAGTCCTGATACTTCCTCTCTTGTTCTCTATATTGATTTTTAAGACTTGCATCTATAAGTTATTTTAAGTACAAAAAATGAATTATTTTCTTGTCAAATACAATTTCAATATGTGTATCTATAGCTATCTATATATGTATCAATGTAGTAATAATCAAAGTCAAAGATAATAATAAGACTTGAATTGGAAGTCTTTGGGCCTAGAGCACATTCTTTAACTATTTGATGATCAGGATTTTATTTTACTTTTATATTTAATGGAAATGATTATGGTACTAGACTTATGAGATTTCTGAGAAATATAAACTCAATAAATGAAAATAAGGAGGTATGCCTTTGTAATATAATAAAAATCAAATACATCATAGAATGTGCTAATATAAAATTGATTTCATAAACTACATAGAATTCATCGACAGAAAATGGAGATATAGCAAACATCTATTTATCAGCATATGCAATAAATTTGTAAATCTTGGATAATAAATAAGAGCATAAGTTTTCTTCAAGACATTTCAAATTGATAATTTGAAGTAATAAACATACTAAAAGGAAATAATAAAGAAGAAAATGGAGTACATGCCACAGAAATTATAGAGAAAACAAAGGCACCAGATTTCTTCCTCTCAGAGGCCAGATTCTCCTTGCACTGCTGCTTTACTCAATTCCTTCTGGCATCTACATTGTCATGATTAAGTAGGATAAATGTTTCACACTGAGCTTTGGAGTGTGCAACAGAAAAACAAGGCTGAATTACCAAGAATAGCAAAGAGACACTCTAAATTACTCTTTGTCTCAAGGACATAAGTCTGTGTGCAGAGGTGAAACATAGAGAAAAAGAAAACAGACTACTTTCACAACAAATACAATGTTGTAAAAATTTGATTTTTCTCTGTGCATAAAGCTAATAAGATTTATTTTTTTGCTTTTAAACTGTTTAATGCCTATCTTTCATTCACTGAAACAAAACTACTAGAATTAGATAGATAGTTCAACAGGTAGGGCTCTTTGTCTTGCATACAGTGGGCTCAAGTTCTATCCTCTCTACCCATAGGTCCTTAGAGTCCAGAGGGGAGCAATCTCTCAGAACAGCTGGATCTGCCCCCAAACTGAAACCAGCATACAAGCAAACAAATAAAAATATAATATGAATAAAATATTGGAAATAAGCTTTGTTTATGCTTTTATTTGGGGGCCTCATCTGTAGGTAATCAGGGGTTGCTCCTGGCTGTGAGTTCAGGATTCTTTCCTGGCATGATTGAAGGACCATAGCATGGGATGCCAGGGATTGATTGAATTAGGTCAACTACTGCAAGGCAAATGCCCTGCCCATTAGACAGGCCTCCTAGGAATAAACTTTTATATTTTTAATTAGAAGGAATTCAATACATTAGAAGATATAGTACACAGCCAGGTGATTCAAAGAATCAGTTACGGCTAATTCAAAAACATAATGCTGTCTTTTAAAATATGGACACATTTGAGGCCATTGTTTAAAAGAACAAAATACTTTTGAAAATGGGATCTAGTAATTTCTGTGAAAGCATACCTCAGTGTGTATATGTGCATTGTATTTAACCATGTTTGTATTTATAATGGAAATAGTCAAAGGTGTCATAGAAAAAGTCACTATTCAGCTTTAAGAAATGTTTTATAATTTGTATAATAATAAACTATTTTTATATCTTTTCAAAATAAATTGACATTTGGTGAAAAATGATAGTATATGAGACTATTAAAATGATGATAATTATCTAAATTTTAGTTTGTTATATATTTCTTTTCTTCTTAAAATGCAATATTCCTAAAAAATATATTTCATATTTATTTAGCAAGACAGAAGCTATATAAACCTGGATTTACTAGGATAGTTTGTCTGACAATAAACAAAAACAACTCAAAACCGTATAAAAAGACTATCCATTTCTTGCTTCATAAGGGAGTTCTGCCATCATTATTTAAGTTGACAGTTACAAAGGCAAAGGAATGAGAAATGTAAAGAAGGGACATTTTAGAAATATCCTAAAAGAGCTTTCCATTTAGCAGAACTGTCAGTGGACTAACTCAAAGAAAAATCCTATGTAATTAGTTGGTATATCATGGATCTAGTTTTCTTTGGTTAATCCAAAAGAGAAAGTGAGGGTAAATAATAGCAAAGAAACTTTTAAATCACACTTAGACCATATGCAAGCCATTTCTACAGAAATTAGAAAGGAAATCTGGAGAATGCTCAAAGAACTCAAAGAAACCAAGGAATGAACCCAATGAACCACAAATAAGAATCTAGCAGGGGTCTCAAACTCAATTTACCAGGGGGCCGCAGGAGGCAAAGTCAGGGTGATCCTTGAGTGCAAAGTTAGTAGTAAACCTTGAACATTGGGGGTGTGATCCAAAGAACTAAAACAAAACAAAACAAGAAAGATTCCTCTAGGGCAGGGCCACAAAATGTTGTACGGAGGGCCGTTTGAGGCCCACGGGCCGCGAGTTTGAGACCCCTGAAAAGGATATGAATGTAGAAATGAGAAAACTTCAAACTGAAATAACAGCACTGAAAAATTTGGTAGGTGAAATGAAAATCTCATTGGAAAGCCTTGTCTTGTTACAATACATTACTTTTCCACTTACCCAAAATTATTTGTCATGAGAAATAAAAAAAGACTCTTCAAACATGAATAACCATTAACAATTAGCAATTCTTTGTTAGTCCTCATTCTGTTTCATTCTCTGCTGCTGAGAGATCCATGTGGGGCTAGAAATGGATCTTAGAATAAACATGTCTTCTAGAGACCATTGAGCTATTTACCCAGTCCTCATTTAACTATCTTTGTATTTTATGAACATTTATGAATATTTTATATATTTTATGAAATATACATATATAGTGATAAAATAAATAATTATGTACAAAAATAAACATTAACAAGGGCAGCATTTGAACCAGGCTACATCGTATGTATTATCTACCTCTGTATATATTTTTTACTTTTTGTAGATTCTTTATTGAAGAGGATATATAGGTGGCTGGTACTTGTTAGGTCTACAAAGCTACCATCATCTTTCTGTAAGCCTGGTGGTGTTCTGTGCTGTGTCCTTATTTTGTCCTTTGCAGTGTAGTGTTTTATATGTGTTGCACGAGGGTGTATTGACCAGAGAATACGTACTTTATTATGTAGTAGAGTGGAACAACTTTCTTGATGAGCAGCTCTTGCTGGGTCTCTTCTGGGCCAATTAATGGGTACCAGTGACTGCAGCATCTGGAGGAAAGGGGAAGCTCATCACACCACTGGTTAGCCCTCCTGCATGTTCCCTTCTCAAACTCAATTTACCTAGGGGCCATAGGAGGCAAAGTCGGGGTGATCCTTGAGTGCAAAGTCAGTAGTAAGCCTTGAACATTGGGGGTGTGACCCAAACAACTAAAACAAAACAAAACAAAAAAGATTCCTTTAGAGCATGGCCACAAAATGTAAGGAGTACTGTTTGCGGCCCACGGGCCACGAGTTTGAGACCCCTGGACTGGACAGGCCCTGATCACTACTTCCTCTGGGGGTAGGGAGAGCTCAGCATGCTGCTGGTCAGCCCTCCTGCTGGTCCTTTCTGGGCTGTGGGATTGGCATCCTCCTGCTGGTTCCCTTGAGTGCATATTTACTTCAACAGTATCTCATGGAAAACACACACACACACACACACACACACACACACACACACACACACACACACACACACACACACTGAGAGCACTATGAAGAAATAAGTCCCCTATCTTTAGAAAAATTAAACTTATTTTTGAATAAAATTTGGTATGTACAGTTGAATATAAAATATTATAGGTCCCTAAAATCATTAGGAAAAACATTTTTAGTAGGGTAAAAAAAACTGATCAGACATAGAATAATTTAATTAAATAAGTAATTTAATTAAATTAAAATAATTTAAATGTATTGCTTAAAATATATAAAATCCCTTAGATAATAGTAAAAAAAAACTTCTAGTAATTTTAGAGGCACCATAAGTGAGTGACAATATCGTGAGCTGGGCAATTTTCACCATGTCACTTTACCTGACAGTTGACTTTCTATCTTCAACAAATTGTAGATTTTACACTATTAGCACCAGGTTTTTTGGGAAGAGAATGCCGGATATACACTGCCAGCCATTTTATACTTCCAGAAGCTCTAGCAGCTAAAACTTGCTATGCACAAGCTACAGTAAAAGCAAAAGTACTTGGCATTTCTGAACCAAGAGGCCACATTTGTGGTCATGTGACAATTCCATTTTTGTTTAATACTGTCATCCCTGTAGGAACATATCAATTTAGATGGCATGGTGTATCTGAAGCCACATAAAATTTAGAAATAAAAAAAAATAACATAATTATCATTTAACAACTAGAATTTACTAAGCCTTCTGACTATAACCTAATTATCTTAATAACTTAATTACTTGGGGGGGTTTCCTGATTTCTGCACTCAGAAATCACTCCTGGTAAACTCAGGGGACCATAGGGAATGCATACATGGCAAATTCCCTACACATTGCGCTACCACTCTGACCCATGAGATCTTAGAGTTTTTGAATCCTATGTAACCTTAACTTTACATGGCATGAAACCACACTCCCATTTTCTCTCTTCAAATCTTGCTCTCTAGACAGTATTATTAGACATAATTCTTTTCTTGAGTTGTTTCTTGCCAATAAATCCCCTTACTTTCATTTATTTGTACGTGTATTTTTTTAGATGTAAGGGGGTTAAACCTAAAAAATAATGTACATATCACTGACTTAGAGTATGATTCTAGATAACTCAAATTATGACCTAGATGAAATCTTTTATCTATAGGTCATTGATTAAATTCTGATAGTCAAATTCCTGATGATATAATGTGCAGGAAGGTCACATCTTGCTTTAGATAGATGTATAAATATTATATATACATTAAAATGAATGCAATGTTATATTTCAATTATAGTATAATTTTATATCAAATAAAATTTTAAATTGTAATACCGTGTTCCTACTTTTTTCTTAAGAAAAGAAATATATTTGTATATATATGTTAATAAATATCATATATATAACTTTCAGGGAAACAAAAATGAATAATATGTAATTATAAAAAGAATCAGGCTTTTTTTCTGAAGATCAGTACAATTTTACTGTTAAGTCAGTCTTATGCTTTGTATGTATGCATTGCTTGTAACCTACCCAGTATGGATGCCTAGGATCATATATGCTCCCCTGAGTGCAGAGCCTGAAGTAAAGCCCAAAATTTTAAATAATGATAAATCGTATGCTTAGGTGATTAAGAATATTAATTTCTCTTGGTAAGAGTTCACATTCTCTTTTCTGTTTGCTACTATTTTGTTTTTAATTTGACACAGGACCTCAGATCAGAGTGGTTACATTCTTATTTTCAGTGGTTATAGCCAGTTTCCAAAGAACTGTTTAGAATTTGTTCAATTTTTCTTAACAAATACAACCTTTTGGACTCCATTTCTATTAATCCTACTATATATTTTTAATTATTCTTACATAGACCTATAAAATGCTGAAAGTTTATGAGTTATTTTACTTTTAATGCAAATATGTTTTTCTGGCCTAGAACCTGTAGAACACTCTTAGCATAAATGCCTTACAAGGAGGTCACAATCTTCGGAGAAAAAAAGTTGTTTGGTATTTTTCAAATTGAGGCAAAAGACAGTCTGATTTGGATTGAGTGATTCCAGAAAGTATGTGTCCCATGTTATAAAATATTTTTATATATGATGTTTTCTCTTTCCTCCTACTTTTTCTCCTTTCTTCTCTGTGCTTCTTTTTCCTTTTCTTTAATTGTTTCAACCTTATATGAGATTTGTTTTCTCCCAAGATAACCACTTTTAGGAGATGCTATGATCTACATTTCAATTTACAATCTCAGTGGAAATTTACTCTATTTTGTTCTCCATATACTGCATGTTCCATTTTATATATGTAGATTTATTTTTCCCATATTCAGAGGTTAAAAGTCCATTGGCCTAAAAAATATTGATTCTGATATTAGTTCTATTGTAAGCCAGTTGTTTTATACCAATCAGTTTTCTATATATGGTCTCTGCCCTCTGTATTTAGTCTTTGTCCTCTCGTATATTTGTTTATATTTTCTTAAAAGTTTTGTTATCAAAGTTACAAAACTGGCAATAAAGGTAAATTCTAGAAATAGCTTTTCTTAATACTATACTTTGAATTCACAGATTCAGCAGCTCTATGTATATTTGTAATATCTATGACATTTAATTTGAATATAAATCTCACCTTTTAGTAGCTGGAATGCTCAAACATATCATACTCTCAGATTATTTATTTATACCTCTGTGTTAAAGACAATGTGGATAACTAACAATTTTCACAGTTAGAGAAATCTCTAACTAAAGCTAATTAGGCAGGAATTATTGTTATCTGTAATTCACACCAAAAATTTACAATATTGTTGTCAGAAACACCTTATTCTTTAAAATAACATTTTGCTAAATTTAATTTAAATAATTATATATTTACTTATGAATTTGCTAATTTATAATATATAAAGCAATTTGAGTTCTCACAGAAAAATATGGAAACAGAGGACATAATCACTCACCAGTGTCTGAATTTTTGACTCTTAGACACACTCATCTTAAAGAAAGGATTAACTTCAAATTCTACAGGAAAACAACCAATACACAGTTAACTAGCATTGACACTTTACTATTTGTTTCTTTTCTGTAAAACAGAAAACAAAAAGTTAAAACAGCATAAAATTTATGATATGGTTACAAAGTGCTAGACCTTAGTCTTTAAGGTAATAAGGATTCTGTCAATCACTGGTAATTATAGTCAAAGTACTCTTCATAACATTTGAGCATATTTCTTTATTACTTTTTATTTAATGCCAATTATAGTCAAGGTACTATCCATAACATTAGCATATTTTTATTATTATTTTAACATTTTACATTTGCAGTAAAATGATAGAGCATTCACACATATTTTTAACTTTCATAATTCACCTATTAAAAGGAAATCCAGGAATAATTAGACCTTTATTATAAATGAGAAAATAGAAGGATAGAGAATATAAGTAGCTTGTTTGTGGTTATATTAAAGAGTTTAATTTCACAGTTTATTAACTTCACTGATGGCATGTATAGAGCATGTAAGTGGAATCATTATTGTTCCAATTTGTTTGAGGGTATATTTGAGGAGTAGGTTGAACAGGTTGACTGGGTACTAGAACTCAATACTAAGAAGTTCAAGTACTTTTTCTTGATAGAATTAGAAGGGGAGAGTGATGATGGCTTTTAAATAAATGTCTTCTCATCATTGTGACAACTCTTCATAAGATAATTAAGTAGTATGGCAGGAAAATGAACTGGAAAAGTAGAGATTAGCAAGATACTTAGAAATTTTCATAAAATTAGGCAATGATAAGCAAAATTATTAAGCAAACTATGAATATAGAGAAGACTAAAGTGTCAGAAACAAACAGTAAAACAGACAGTATTAAAGATATAAATCAAGTCTGTCATCTTTAATTCTAAAAAAAATTGGATATAGGATATGGGACTCTAAATGTTCAAATAAATAAGATAACTTAATGCCTGTGGTTTATGGTGTAATCACTTTGCTTTATTTTATGGTCAATCACTTTGCTTTATTTTAATTAAGCAATCCTATGCATTGAATAATAGCTGGATAAATCTTTGGTGTGGGTCACCTGGTAACCAAGCAAAGAGAAGCAATGAAGCATAGGATAGAAAAGTTTATAGGCAGTCTGTTTTTAGAAAAAGGATAAGAAAACTGAAAGTAGATGTTTCAATCCTTTGTCCTGACATAAAATCACCTCTCTATGTATAATGAATGAATAAGAATTAAGAAAAGAGATCATGTTTTTATTAAAAGATGAATCTAGAAAAGCTTATTTATTGGAGAATAAATTGGTATTAATAAAAATATCAAAAAATATCACAACAAATCATTATAATTAGTTTAGTCTGAGAAAATAGGTAGCAATGAGGTTAGCTAAAAGCAGGATTTCTTAACCATCTTACTAATGACATATTTAACAGAAAATTCGTGCTTAAGTCTTGTGTAGGCTTTAAGTCTCCCTTATAGATTGCAGGTTGCTAAAAAAAAAACAAACTTGGCCTTATGCTATTATCAATCACATCTTTTCTTATGACAAGCACAAATGTCTTCACAAAGTTCCTCTGGGGAATACAATTTCCCTTTCTCCCATTAAAAAACATTTGCTTAATGGAGAAAACTATGAAATATTGCCATTTTGGTCATCTTAGCGATCTTCCTTAATTAATTGTGCATGAGTATCTACAAATGTATTACTTAAACTTTTATTTCATTTATTTATTTATTTATTCATTTATTTATGTTTTGGAGGCCACACCCGATGATGCTCAAGGGTTACTCCTGGCTATGTGCTCAAAAATGGCTCCTGGCTTGGAGGACCATATGGGACACCAGGAATTGAACCTAGGTCCGTCCTAAGTTAGCTCTTGTAAGGCAAATGCCCTACTGTTGTGCCATCGCTCTAGCCCCTTAAATCTTTTATTTTTATCTGAATGTATGCAAGACCGTTTTTGTCATATCTTCAAATACTACATTAGACCTGAAAATTTGGAAGACATTGATGCATAGAGAGTACTAGTGAGAATTTATTACACATAATTCTAAATGTGAAAGGATTTTCTTTTATAAAATGTTTTAAAAATTCTCAGTGATAGAAGATTGCACTTAATGTATAAGGTAATAGGTAGAAAAGTATATATATATATATATATATAAACAAATATATATATAAAAGTATATATAAAAGTAAGGTAATAGGTAGAAAAATAAACATTCAATATCTCAATATCTAAGGATTATTATACCCAGGCAGGCATTATATATAATATATATATAAAAGTAAGGTAATAAGTAGAAAAGTATATATATACATATATAAAAGCACATATATAAGTTAATAGGTAGAAAAATAAACATTCAATGTTTAAGGATTGGCTACACCCTAGCATTATTGTCATTTTCATATATGCACCCAAAATGTATTCTGTGGATCTACAGTTTAATTTTTGGGTTATATTTATATCTATCAAGAATAAAAGGTGAATATTAAAGAGATATAAAATAAAAAGTAAGGGGCCAAAATGGTGGAGCATGCGGTAAGGCATCTGTCTGCCTTGCCTGAGCTAGCCTAGACCAAGATTCGATACCCCAGTGTCCCATTTCTGAACGCATAGCCAGGAGTAACCCTGAGCATCACTGGGTGCGACCCAAAAACCAAATAAATAAACAAATAAATAAATAAATATCCCTAAAATATTTTTCCACAATTTTGACCAATGCAAAATCTACTAGTTTTATAGTAACAAGTTTGAAATTAATCCTATACTAAATCCAAGTCTGGCTGGAGAGTTTTTCTTTCCTTGCAATTTTTCAATAAATCTATTTCTAATATACATTTGAGACAAGAGAAACTTTTGCATCTGAATTGTCTTTTTACATTGAATAGGCCACAATGGGAGGTAAACCAACCCTTCACTATGCTATATGCTTGACTAAATTGATTTAAATTTATTTTTTTGATTCACAATTGCCCCTAATTTTGCTATCTTGGGTTTTAATCTCTATTCTTCTTAGTATATAATTCTATTTTACTTCAGTTTCCATAAATGCCCTCATAACTAAAACAGTTTTAAGCTTCAATATACATCCTATCCATTAGGTTCATCTTTCATGTTTTTACACTTACAGTTCTAGATGGCTTTTGTAGAAAATTTTTAAATAATGTGTTATTTGCCATTATCAAAAATTGAAAATTTAACTTTACTCACTGTATAGAGGTGAGGCAGTAAATTAAATCACAGAACAATTAGAAACACTATAATGTAAAAAAAACAGTTCTAGGAAGGGTTAGAGATAGTTCATAGAGATCAGTGCATACTTTTGAGGCAGGAGAACTGTGTTCTATCAACAATATTCCATAGCATCAAAGCTTCCCCACATATATCTCATGGAGTAATCCTGATTCACTGTCTGGTGTGCCTTTGCTGAAACAAACAAGAAAACAACTACATTTTTGTCTATGCGATTTTATAAAATATTTAATAAATACTGGGGCCAGAACAATAGCACAGTGGCAGGGCGTTTGCCTTGCACATGGCCAATGGGGGACGACTCTGGTTTGATCTCTGGCATCCTATATGGTCCCCTGAGCCTACCTGCAGAAAGAGATTTCTGAGTGCAAAGATAATAAGAACCCCTAAGGGCCGCCAGATGTGGCCCAAAAACTAAAATAAAAAAATTAATAAATAAAAATAAATGTCAATAATCAAGGTGGAATGAAGAACCCATGCCAAAGTGAAACTTAAATGGACTGTTACAAAATATCTATTTATTCTAGAAAATGATTTTAGACATTTTATTTTCATATTTTCTTACATTCTTGGATAAGTTAAAATGTTATATTTTTATTACCAACATTATAATACTGGATAATTTTAAGTTCTACATATTTATGACTATATATTTTATATGTGGCATGTCATAATTATAATCTAAATATAAGCATTCTTTTGGTTTCTAATGTTTATTAAACAATTTGGCCTATTTATCTCTATGCATCGGTATTTATTGCCGTTTTGAGAACTGTGTTACAAATCTAGATATCAAAGTAAGAGATTAGATATGCTTTTTTAAAGATTTTGATACAATGTTCTTAAATTACTTATCAAAAAAGTTTGTATTGATTTTCAGTATAGTGCCTCAATTAACTAGCAGGAATATTTAATCACATTGCATGAGTCAAAATCCCATTTTACCTCTAGCTATTTGTATACTTGAATAAGTTTGTAATTGCTCTGTGCATCTTTATATAATTTTTGTAAAGTGACATTAACTAAGTACCTATTCAGAAGGCTTCTGTGACTATTAAAAGGGTTGGCACAATTTATATAAATATGTTATGTGTAAATTATGCAATAATATGGTTTCTTGCTAAACAATTTCATACAATATGAATCATTATTCATGTCACACTTTTGTGAACATTAATTTATATCTAAAATATCTGCTGATGTTTGAAGTAGAATACTCATTCTATACTTTGATTACTATTTGTTTTCATATGCTATTAATTTTAATTATTTTAATAAGATAAAAATGCATGTATCCCCATTGTTATGAGATTCTTATCTTATTATTTGATTTTATTAAAATTATCAAGTTATTAAGGTATAAATAATACAATATGTGTAAATTGGTCATTTATACATTATATTTTACAATATGATTTCTGAAAGTTTGGAATGCAGATTAATTTAATAATGTGATAACAAATTTGAATACTCTTCTGGTTTACAACCTCCTTTGATATTAAGTATAGAATATGTTTATTTCTCTCAGGAAAAATTAGTTTACACTTTCCTCAGTTAAACAGTTTTTTTTAAAGTTACAAACATTAGCATTGCATTCTATCACATGTTGTAAATTTTTATTTTCAATCAATTTAGTATTTTTTTTCGTTTTTGTTTCTTTTTTTTTTTTTTGGAGAGGGCCATACCAGGCAGCACTCAGGAGATACTCTTGGCTCTGTGCTCAGAAATCATTCCTGGCTAAGGTGACCATATGGGATATCAAGGGTCAAACCCGCCTTGTCCTGGGTCAGCCCTGTGCAAGGCAAACCTCCTACTGCTGTGCTACAACTCTGGCCCCTCAATTTAGTATTTTAATGAGAAAATGTTAGTGAAGAAAAAAGTAACTGGAAATATTAATAATTAGGATTTTAAACATAATGTTCTAAATTTTGCTGAGTTTTACATTTGTTCTTTTATAAAGGTAAATTATTAGTATTGCTATTTGGTTTAGGTGCCACATTGGGCAGGGCTCAGGGCTTAAGAGCTCAGGAATGACTCCTGGCAGTACTAACAGTAAGGGTTCAGGGAATTAAACTTGGGTTGTATGCATACAAGGTAAGTGTTCTAATTGCTATACTATTGCTACTTTGACCCATTATAAAACTAAATTATTGATATTTAATTTTTATTCTGCAATGTAACCATTGGCTCTGACTCATATTGATCAATACTGAATACTCTTTATGATCTTCCATGCTAAACTATTCACATACTGTATTTAAGCCACTCTTCTGATTAAATGTAAAATGATCGAGATGATATAAAAATGTAACTTATCAAAGGAGAGGGATATAAGATAGCCATTTTGAACTTGGATTCAGGAATATAAGCTCTATGTTGTTGTTATGAGTTGCTTCTATAATTTTTCTTGTCAACAATTTTAAATTATATATTCCAAGGTAAAGTGTGATTTACTTCTGTGTTCTATATATATATATATATATATACATACATAATATATATAGTGTACTATATGTCTGTGTTCAGCATTATTTGAATTCTAGAAATCTATTGGGATTTTTAAAGTTAAGTTGATAGACAAGGGATATAGTTGATAGTTGATAGTAAGGGGTACATAAATAGGGATAAAAGAACTCTGTGTGTATATTAGCTTATTATTGAGTTCCTGGGTAATTAGAAAACTGCAGTTTACTTTTCAGATTAGTAAAATCTTTCATCCCCAGAATTATAAAACAATGGAACTTAATAAGCTTTTTTCTAACTCTTTGATGCTGACCTACAATTTTCTGTCACAAGATGAAGAGCATATGGTTGTTAGCTTAAGATAGTGTTTCAATTTTTTTCTTCATAATTAATGTAATTAGAATAAAGTCCCACTGGATTTTGGCATATGGTTTCTTTCTTATTCAGTTTATAGTAACATTACTATTTTTTGTTGTTGTTTATCTTGATATGCATTTTGATAGAATCGAGGGCAGAGCACTACCAAATTCCCTGACCACATAACCCAATTTATATTCATAAATTTAATTTGTAACTTAACTATAAAGTAATGCTGACATTTTGAGTCTTAGGATTAGTTGGAATGTTAATATACCAAAAAGCAGTTATTCTTTCTACCAGAAGAATATCCAATGGCACCAAGTAAAGGGAAGTTGAATATTGTTTATTTTCTTTCTAGAATAATTTTGGTAAACTAGTTTTAGGTTAATCCATAAGATATCTCAATAGCATTTTAATTATTACCCAAAAATTAAAATAAGTAAATTAATTTATTGTGTTAATAATATTAACATATCTTAAATGATTAAATTTAGGTGATCTAAAATAATATTCAGTATGACAATGATATGAAAAAATGGCTTTCAGTCTTTTCCTTTAGATATTTAAAACCAAAAAAGATGCAAATTAAAGATTTAATTTTTTTCAGCAATATAAAAATTGAGGTAAAATATATTTTCCCCACCATAATAAGGCAGCAGTAAGATAATGCTTGTCTTCCTTCTAGAAAATATATTGGACAATAGACCAAAAGAGAAAACATCATTTTTCAAGTTTCTGGACATTAGATAATAACTTGGTATTTTTTAAAATAGTTTTTATTGAGGATTACAATAAATTGTTGTGAATTACAAGTTTTTCACAGTTATGTTTAAGGTACATAGTGCCAGGGATTGGGGCAATTCCCACCACCCATGTTGACCTCTCGCCGCCCCAGTTCTTAGCATATATCCCTTACCTCCACGGACTAGCCTCCCGACTGCTGGTGTAACAGGTCCCTTTTGAGTATAGTTTGTTGTGGTTTGGGTTTCTGTCTTTTTTGTTTGTTTGTTTTTGGGCCACACCCGATGATGCTCAAGGGTTACTCCTGGCTCTAAGCTCATAAATTGCTCCTGGCTTGGGGGATCATGTGGCACACCAGGGAATCTAACCCATCTGTCCAAGGCCAAGGCTAGCTTACTGCTTGCTCCACCGCTCCAGCCCCGGGTCTCTTGATTCCACTGTCCTTGACTTTGGATTGGGTATTTAGGTCTGATCATTTTTTATTTCCACTCAGTGGTCGTGAGACTTGGTTGCCCTGGTACCATCTACTTAATTTTTTTTCTCATTTTATGAGGCAGAATAAGATTCAAGTTTTATGGTTCTGTTGAAAAGAAAAAGAAAAAGAAGAAAAAATATAGGGGACAAGACCCTGTCTAGAAGCTGTGATTATAAATTTAAAAGAGGAAGGTAAATAAGGGACAAGAAATACAATGAAACAACACAGAACAAAGCAAAACTAAACAAAATTTAAAAAAAGGGGGGGTACTGATGTGATAAGTTGTTTTTAGTTGTTTTTTGTTTTGTTTTTGTTCTTGTTTCTGTCTTTGTTTTTTGCATCTGCACAGTAAGTATTGGGGAAATTAGAAAGGAAATTTCTTTGTCCTAAGAGTCATAGGGTTTCTCCATCTTTGAAGTATACCGTCATGGGATCTTCTGAAGCAATAAATAACTCTGGTGTTTCTTAGATTCTTAATCTTAGAAAGAGTTTTAAATAGGGAACGAAAGGGGGTTGCTGGACATCTGAGTTGAGGAAAATTCAGAGAGCCTGGGGCATCTGAGGTAAAGTAATAGAAAGATGTGATTTGTATAAAGAAAGTGCTTTAAGATCTATAGTGGATTCCCTTCAAGAATTAAGGAGAATAATTATCTCAGTGTGTGGTAGACAAAAGTTCCTGACTCTGACAAAAGATCTGACTGAAAGAATTAGAGGTAGCAGGGCCTACATCTAATATATTAATATTAATATATTATAATTAATTTATAATTATATATAATTATAAATTAATTATTTAAAATTCCTAACAACTATGGGGCCGGAGAGATAGCATGGAAGTAAGGCGTTTGCCTTTCATGCAGAAGGTCGTTGGTTCAAATCCCGGCATCCCATATGGTCCCCCGTGCCTGGCAGGAATAACCCCTGAGTACTGCTGGGTGTGACCCAAAAAACAAACAAAATTCCTAACAACTAAAACAATAAAATTCATAATGTCTAATATTCACTAAAATGTATCGGGACCAAGTTAGAGAGGTTAAAGTGCATGTTTTTCAGGTGCATGCAATGAAGACCTCAAGCACTGTTTGGGAAGTATATCCCCATATAAAATACCAGGCACAGATATTTGGACAAACCCAGACAAACCTTTAGAATTTCCTAGATTCTAAGGAATCTAATTTTCCCCCTGAGCCCACTAGTAGTAATCCCTGACTACAAAAACAGTATTAAACCCTGAGCATAGGTGAGTGTGGTCCATTATCCCCTTAACCCCCCAAAATAAAATTACTCAGGCCTACTAGAATCAGCAGTAAATTAGATAAATACTTTTACTAGATAATAATATATTATTATAAGTGTAATAATTATATGCACATAGTTATATACATATACCTATATATTTGGTAAGCAAATACATATATCTATATATTTGGTAAGTAAACACATAAACTCATGCTTATTATTTTTAATAATTAGAATGTCTTTATGTTCTCGAACCATTGATATTATGACTGAGTTACATGATACAGTAGGAAAAATTTGCATATAAATTTGTAGTTTATTTAATAAAAAGAAAGATCACCAGGGTGTTTATAATATTATTGCATGAACAAACCCATTAAACATGTTAGATGTTGGGAAGTGAGATAACAACCATATAAGGATACATGAATTATTTAATGTTTCCCATAATTGCCATTTTATTAAGATTATCTTAAAATTCTTGTACAGAAATGTAAAGAAAGACATATGATTCTTTGGTCCAAATTTTTAGACCAATGTTTTAAAACTTTTACTGCGCGATTTGCGGCAATATTTAGAGAAACTAAGACACTAAAGAAAAAGTATCTAAAAATTAAGTAATAATTCTAATTTTAAGTAAATATATAGGTATCATTTATTGTATTTTAGAGACAGAGATATAAAAATGGTGTGACGCATCCACTATTTAAGGGCAGCAAACCCTATTGACCACTAATATAGTAATATAGTAGCCAAATACTAAACTTAAATGAAAAAGCCACCCCCAAATGATCTGAGTCTAGAGTAAGGAGTAAACCCTGAATAACATTGGGTATAAAAAATAAAATCAGTCCTGAGTTTGTCACAGGAAAATTCAAGAATCTTAGATTCTTGATGATCCTTTCATATTTTTATCATGACCTTTAGTTTTACCTGTAGTTTCTCCTTTTCTGGGTTTTTCTATCTGCAAAAATTCATTATTAATATGAAAAGAAATGTTTTCCTCAAGTTTTTTAACTATTCTATGCTATATAACTTACTTCCTCCCTCTATCCTTTTCTTTCTCCCTCCCTCCCTCCTCCCTTCCTTTCTTCTTTTCTTCTTCACTTCTCTCCTTTCCTTCCTTCCTTCTTTCCTTCTTTCCTTCTTTCCTTCTTTCCTTCTTTCCTTCCTTCCTTCCTTCCTTCCTTCTTTCCTTCTTTCCTTCCTTCCTTCCTTCCTTCCTTCCTTCCTTCTTTCCTTCCTTCCTTCCTTCCTTCCTTCCTTCCTTCCTTCCTTCCTTCCTTCCTTCTTTCCTTCCTTCCTTCCTTCCTTCCTTCCTTCCTTCCTTCCTTCCTTCCTTCCTTCCTTCCTTCTTTCCTTCCTTCCTTCTTTCCTTCTTTCCTTCCTTCCTTCCTTCCTTCTTTCCTTCTTTCCTTCTTTTCTTCTTTCCTTCCTTCCTTCCTTCCTTCCTTCCTTCCTTCCTTCCTTCCTTCCTTCCTTCCTTCCTTCCTTCCTTCCTTCCTTCCTTCCTTCCTTCCTTCCCTCCCTCCCTCATTCCTTTCCCTTTTCTTTTTTTTTTTTTTTTACCTTTTTCTTGATAGTTTTTGAACAGAATTTATGTTGATGTGAGGGTTGAATATAATTTACTTAGATATGCTGGGAGAGAAATAACTGTGTTAAAGTAACAGTGCTCTTTACTTCATATATTGCTGAACACAATATAGTGCTCAATTGATGATAATTGGTTTATTTTTAAACTTGATTGATTGATTAGTTGGTTGGTTTTTGTGCCACACCCTGTGGCGCTCAGGAGCTACTCCTGGCTTCTGCACTCATATCACATCTGGCAGGCTGTTGGACCATATGGAATGCTGGGAATCGAACCAGGTCCCTCCTGGGTCAGCTGCATGCAAGACAAATGCCCTACCACTGTGCTATCTATCAGGCTCCAGATGAAAATTAGTTAATTATTAGTCTTAATTTTTGTTTATGACTAAAATAAAGAAAAATATCTTTGTTGGGATCTTAGATCTAACTATTCTTGAATTCAGTTGGATAACAAATTGTGGTGAGAGATGTGGTCAAGTTTTACATATTTTTCATGAGTGGTTATAAGTGATATGCTACTGTTTAATACCATGCTTTGAAAAGCATATGGCATGCTTTTCATTTTTATTTGATATTGTTGAAATAATGTATTTATTTCATGTGTACAATGAGTTTAGAGCTTTTTTTATAATTTTTATTTTGATCATAGTGGCTTACATATTGTTGACAATAATATTTTAAGTACATATTAACATAATATCAGGGGCATTCCCATCACCAAATTATCCTCCCTACACCTCTGTTCCCATCCTACCTCCCATATTCTCCTCTCTCACCCCCGGGGCTGCTAGAATACATGGTCCCCTCTGAGCCTAGCTTACTATTTAGTGGTCCTACACCTGTTTTGGTCTTGGTACCTCCCTTGTTTCCTCCTCTAATTGGGAGGCAGGACTAGATAGTTCAAGTTATGTGGTTTTGTTTGAAGAAGGAGAAAAATGATAAACTGGGGTAAAAATCAAATACACTGAAAATGGGCGGAGTCCTTCTAGAAGAGGCTCTCATCATAGGTTTGAGATACGAAGGGGAGAAAGAAGGTGAAACACCCCAACAGTACACAAAGAAGTGTCAAATAAAATATCCCGTGAGCACTCCTACAATAAAGATAAGCATAAAAGTCATGGTCTTGAGATAAAAAGCATGGCAGAGCACATAAAGAAAGAAAAGAACAGAAGAAAAAAAATAAATAAATATAAATGGAGACAGCAACTTCAATAACCATACCAAAACGAAGAAATTGACAAAACCTAGATAGATTAAAAAAAAAAAAAAAGGAAAGAAAGAAAAAAGAAAAAATTGTTTTGTGTTTTTTTTTTTCCCCTCCTGCACAGGCACAGTAAATATTGGGGTCATTCAGAAAGGAATTCCCTTGGCCTAAGAGATACAGGATTTCTCCACCTTTGGAGTATATTGTCATGGGATTAACTATAGACTCCGTTTAGGTTCATTTACTCTCCCCTCGGTGCTTTCGTGGCCTTTGGAAGACTTCTGCTCCGTCCTGGGTGATAAAATCAGATCTCTGTATATAGAGATCTCTGTATCTGCACAAGTCAAGGGGTGGAACTTATGATGAAGCTTTTCTTTGTGGTTTTGAAGATCTGTTCCCTCAATGTCATTTTAATCTGTCTTCTATGGTTAGTGGTCTTGGTCTTTGCGCTGATCCTAGGATGGAGCCTAGGATACTGTCTTTCGTTATGTTTCCAGAAGACCCAATCCGCTGCAATTGTCTCAGACGGACCCTTGGACTGGGGATCATGGTTGTTGTGCAGGTCATAGCTCAAACCCTAGACTAGGGCTTTTTTATTGGTCACAGGATACATACAATCTGGTCATGGTTCTATCAGCCAGTCAGTCATCTGTAAAACACGATCTTGGCTTTTGGAGAGACCAAAGGGTGATGTCTTCTGATTTTGTCTTATCGTCAGCTGGAGGGGTAGGATAACCTGCTCTTAGGTCAAGTTGTTCCCATTTTCCTCGTTGTCAGGATATCAAATTAGAACTGGCACTTGTTGGTGTCCGAGCAATATTGAGGATGTCCCGGATGGAATTTGTTTCCTGTAGCTGTCGTGAAGAACTGTGTCGTTTCTATGTCTGGGATCCAGGGTTCAAGGCTGGACGGATGGTGTCTAATCACCTGGGGAGTTTAGACCTTTTTTTTTGAGAATTCTCTACTTAACTATATAAGATGATTTCTATGTTCTCGATTATTGTTTGAAATGTATAATAACTTTTATAATAAGCAATATTTATTGATAAGGCTGTTAGGAATTTAAGTACTACCTCTAATTATATTATTTAGAAATACTAATAAAGCTATGCTAGCAATCTACTATGATTTGACTATTTTCTATTATACTTTGTTGTTTTTTTTTTTTTGTTTTGTTTTGTTTTGTTTTTACGCAGGGTTTACTCCTGGCTGTACACTCAGAAATCGCTCATGGCAGGCTCGGGGGACTATATGAGATGCTGGAATTCGAACCACCATCCTTCTGCATGCAAGGCAAATGCCTTACCTCCATGCTATTTCTCTGGCCCCCTCTATTATACTTTTTATCAAATTTGTCTTATTTAAGATCCTGTTATTAAAAACTTATAACTGTAAACATTTTATATCTTTAAAAGATATAAATATATGGTGAAAGAAGTCTTTATTATGAAATTATTCTATTCAATAAAACTTTTAATAGTTGTATTTAATATCATCAACTAATATTTTTTCTGAAGTATATCCCATTGAATTTCAAAGTAGCCTACTGATTTTCTTTTAGTTATTTACATAGGAAAAATTTTTATATTTTATTTTTCATCTTCTATAGGTCTTATTTTATGCTTTGTTAAAAAATCAGTTGTTACTAAAGCAATAGTACAGCAGGGAGTGTCTTTGAGTAGCATGTGGCCAATTTGAGTTTGTTCCCCAGCATCCCATAAGGTCCCCCAAGAACCATTAGGAATAATTACTGAATGTGCAGCCAGAAGTAACACCTGAGTATTGTGGTTAAAAACCTCAAAAATAAATTAAATAATTAAGTAAAATAAATGGCAATTATTTAAAATTTGTATTTGCATTCAATCGAGTTTCTTGTTGCAAATACAATACTTTCTTTTCTATTACTATATTGTACATAATTAGATCTATTTAGCTTCCTTTTGCCACAGACTTCATTTTCTTGACTTTTTGTTTTTTTTTGTAAGTTTTCTGGAGTGATCTTTTACTCATTTTTGTTATATTGTTTTCTATCATTTTTTTAGAGAAAAGAACGAATATAGCACATATTAAAGAACAAATAGGGGCTGGAGAGATAGCATGGAGGTAAGGCGTTTGCCTTTCATGCAAGAGGTCATCGGTTCGAATCCCAGCGTCCCATATGGTCCCCCGTGCCTGCCAGGAGCAATTTCTGAGCATGGAGCCAGGAGTAACCCCTGAGCACTGCCGGGTGTGACCCAAAAACCACAAAAAAAAAAAAAAAAAAAAAAAAAAGAACAAATAGCACTTGCCAACATATAAAATTGTGTTCCATCAATGTTATTGTTGTCTTGCATGTAATTTGGGGGTTCACAGAATCAAAATGCAAACTGCTTATAAGATTTGATTTTTAAGTGCATGGTTTATAATTATTCTGCAAATGCCCTAAACTAAAGTATATTAGTACATATTATTTTACCTTTCACTTAACACATCACAATATGGTCAACTTTATCAATAGGATCACTGCCCATTTGAAATGTCTGCAATTTTATAAATAACCAGGAGCTACATTGTGAACCTCTACCTTTGTAAAGTATAAAACTTGAGACTTCATAGTTCATTTAGATGAATTTCAGATGGCCTCATACTTCTAAAACTACACAATTAACCAGATATGCATGTTTTAATTTTCTATTTATAACTGTTCATATAGGTAGAATGCTTAGTACCTAGATCTACACATTTTTGCTTATTTAACATGAAAGGCCTAACTACTTTTAAAACATATTTTGGGGGCCAGAGAGATAACACAGCAGTAGGGTGTTTGCCTTACAAGTGGCTAATCCCAGATGGACCGGGTTTGATTCCTTACATTCCATATTCCACCAGCCTCCCAGGAGAGATTTCTGAGCACAGAGCTAGGAGTAATTCCTGAGCACTGCCGGGTGTGCCGGGTATCCCCCAAATAAAAGACATTTTCCTTATTTAAAATTAAAATTAAAAACCCACAATAAATATTAAGAATTTAGAAATGTGGGGCCAGAGAAATAACACAGTGATAGGATCCAACTTAGGTCTGACAGTGTTTCTATTTCCTGCATCCCATATGGTCCCCAGACCCTCCCAGGAGTAACCCCTGAGTGCCACTGGTGTGACCCAAAAACAAAACAAACAAACAAACAAGAAAAAAACGGGAACAATTTTTTAAATTCTTTTAATTAGCAGAAATTGCAAAAATGATTGGACATTTGTTTAGACAAATGTTCCTTTATAAAAGTAAGTTTTTATTTTTCTTAGAGAAAAAATCCTAATAAAATACCTCAAATATTTTTAAATATTTACATATGTAGATACTTGTTTTTAAGTGTTTTCCCATATAAACTTCCCTGCCTTTGGGCTATATACCCCTCCCAAAACTCACTCACACACACATACATAAGCACAAATACAAAATATTTTATGCTTAAAATCAAGAAAAGAATCTTATCTGGGTCAAACTTGTTATTCCAAAGAAAATGAAAATTTCCAGAATGTGAAGATGTAAATGAGGACAGCATAGGTAAGCAAACTCAAGTATAGAGATTTAGAATTTAAAACCAGTTCTTATTGCCCCCAAAGATAAATGAATAATCTACCTCCATAAACAGAGAGTTGAAACACCATGGGGTGTTTTAGAAATCATGAATAAAATTTAGCAAGTAATTTATTTTTGCAAAGTGTTACATAAAATATGTAAATCATATAAGAGAACCCTTAGTATATATTTAATAATACAATATAAATAATTTTTTTACTTTTGTTTCTCAGTCTCATAAAATATGATGAAAAAATTCTACCAAGATACGTAGCACACTTGAGAAGAAACCTAATAGTGCCTAACATTTGTGTAAATTACAAGTTTGGATTGTATTGACTTTCAGAAGTTGAGTGAAGTCTGACCTTTGAAGAACTTCACCTATCAGTATTTAGAGAGGTGCTCCTTGGAGTTCAGTAGAAATCAATACCAAATTCCACTGTAAGTCCCTTTCTCTTTAATGGCAAGCAGCTTATTTCTAAATGTGAGAGATAATACAATAAATATAATAATTGCAAGTTTTACAATAATTCCTCAATTATTATACTAATATGAATATTTTTAAAAAGTATATATGCTTCCAATATTTTACCAAGATTTACAGAGTTTTATTATATTCTGAACACTAAAGATTCCTAATACTATGTAATAGAGTTGGGAACTGTTTAAGTACATAAAATCTGTTAAAATAGGAACTGTATTTGATGACATAAATTTAAAAACATTCCCAATTAAAGGAAAATGTAATTCTAGTTATTTTATTTTTGATTTTGGTTTGTGAGCCACACCCAGCGGTGCTCAGGGTTTACGTCTGACTCTGCACTTGGAAATTTCTTCTGGAAGGCTATAGGAACAACATGTGATCTAAACAAGGTAGGTTGTGTGCAAGGCAAGTACCCTATCTGCTGTACTATCTCTCTGGTCTCATTCTATTTAAGTTAAAGTATACATCTTTCATTTCAACAATTCATTCTTCAGTTCTAAAATAAAAACCACACCATATCATCTGTTCAAATTCCATAGCCACAGAGCTAATATTCATCTATTAATGATGCTAATAAAAAATGGAGCTATATCCTCAGGAATACTTAAACAGAATTTTTGGACAATGGTTTTCATCCATATTTATTCCTTTTATTGTAGTGAATTATTTTATTTAGGTAAAGTATTCCAATAATTAAAAATGAATGAATTAATTATTAAATGAGTTAATTAAATATCTGGCTTTGCCATTCATTTGAGTCATAAAATTAAATATGGTCTCTAACACACTAGGAGAAATCTACTCCTTTAGAGCTCTGATTCAGATGCAGAGGAAGCAGAGTTATTTATTTATGTGTATGATACAAGTCAGAAAGTAATAATTATTTTCTGTTAATAGTTAAGAGTGTAAAATAATGTCATATTTCAAATTCAAATTCAGGATGATGGTAGATTGGTGTGGTGATATTCCTTAACAACCAAAATAATATTATTAACTTTTCAATTTGTTAAGTGTTATTCACTTTTTATAGATGCTACCAATAATTTTTAAATTATAACTTTTCCTGTAATTGGGATTTCTTGATTTCTGTCTGATACTGCTCTCATACATGCCAGAATTTAAATCATTTTTAAGCAACTTCGTGCAAAATAGTCAACGTAAGTGGTTTTTATTTATTTTATTTTATTTTATTTTGGTTTTTTGGGCCACACCCATTTGATGCTTAGGCGTTACTCCTGGCTAAGCGCTCAGAAATTGCCCCTGGCTTGGGGGGACCATATGGGACACCGGGGGATCGAACCACGGTCCTTCCTTGGCTAGCGCTTGCAAGGCAGACACCTTGCCTGTAGCGCCACCTCGCCGGAACAGTTTTTATTATTTTTTTTTTTTACTAAATTTTGAATGTTTCACAGAAATAAAGTTCTGAACATGTATCAGTATTCTCAAAACTAGTCAAATTTAACATTTAGAGTCAAAACATATTATCCTGTTTTTCACAAACCTGTAATGATTTGTCAGCTTAAGTTTCCAATAAATCCAATACAGACTACATAATGTCATGGCTATGCCTTCTGCTATCTTATTAAAAGAATAATTTTATTGTCTTCTCCTTTGCTTTGCCCTTGATTACAGAGTATATGTGCTAAAATAAATACTTATCTCTAATTAAATGCTTTTTCATTTTAAATTTGGCACATATGTAGAAAATAAGAAAATGCAAAGAAATTTAGGTTTAAAAACTATCATATTTAAGCATAAATGGCAGTCCATTTTAAATGAGTGTCCTTGGCAAATTATTTCATGATTCCATAACAAAAATTTTATGCCTGGGAAATTTCCAGTCCATCTGCTTCTATTCATTTGTTATTGACCATGATTTCTATCTAATGTATCAAAGTCTAACTGCCTATCTAAAAGGAGCACATTTTATGTAAATGCTACAAGATAGAGATCAATTAGTTTGATAGCTTGTACAGTGAATTAATAACTATTATCTATCAATATAAGCAACATTGTTCTTTTATGTTTTAGTTTAGTATTATTGTCATATATTTAAAATTCACACTTGACAGAATTAAAAAAACAAAGTATTGTTTGGTATGATAGATATATGGGTCCTACTAATATTATTCTTTTATTGTAAAAAATCAGTTTATCTTTAAAAAATCACTGAACATTGATAATTAAGTTGTGAAGAAAGGATATTTAAAAATATCCAAAATTTATTTTAATTAGCCTTATTTCAGTCAATGTTTTACTACCTGTACTTTCACTTAAGCTTCAATGCTTGCTATACAGATTATTGAGATAAATTCCTAATAGGTTTTCTCTTTTCAATTTCTTCTCTTCAGTCTACATACCATACCTCTGCTAGAATATCATTCAATATTAATCTGAATTAATATTCAACTAAGTATATAATGACTTCTACCTGTCAAATGAATAAGATTTTATTTCCCTTATCTGACTATAAAGTTTTTGATTTGTTGCAAAAAAATTACTCCATACCCCTAGTTAAACTCTAAATAGTCTTACTTATCAATACTTAAATTATACCTATTTATACCTCCTGTCATTGAGTGAGGCCCCTATAAATGGAAAAGAGTGACATGCAGCCTAATATTTCAAAGAGATTTGCATGAAAACAAACTCTAACTATTCACCCTTCGAGCACAAAACAACACACATACACACACAATGAGAAAGTCATGTAGAAAAACACTAAGCTCAATGAATGAAATCCTAGTACATAAGCTTTGCAAATACCAACCACTTCTATAACCTCTCAGATAATACTATCTAGACATCACTATGAGAATGTTTAGTGAGCTTAAAGAAATGTTAGCAAAGTTAGTAAAAATACAAGAAAATATGAGAATAGAATTGAGAAAAGTTGAATTAGAAGTACTTTTCTCTTCCTCAAACAAAACCACATAACTTGAACTATCCAGCCTCGCTTCCCAATTAAAGGTGGAAGTAATGGAGGTACCAAGACCAAACAGTTATAAGATCACTAAGTAGTAAACTAGAAACAGAGGGGACCACTCATTCTAGCAGCCCCTGGGGTGAGGGTGGAAGATATTGGAGGCAGGATGGGAATGGAGGTGGAGGGAGGACAATTCAGTGATGGGAATTCCCCTGACTCAATGTTAAAATGTACCTGGAATATTACTGTGAACGATATATAAGCCACTATGATTAAAATAAAAATTATATTAAAAAAAAAGAAAGGGAATTCTCTTAGCCTAAGAGATAAAGGGTTTCTCCACCCTTGAAACATACTGTCATGGAAATAACTACAGGCTCAGTACATGCTCTTTTTCCTCTATCCTAGGACTTTATGTGATGTTTGGAAACTTTCCGCTCAGTGGTGGAAAGACTAGAGATCTCGGTATTTGCACAAGACCTGTATTTCTTCTTTGAGGAAGTTTCTGTCCATTCCTTTCCCCCATTTTTATTCTATTTTGTAAATTTCTGCCAGTACTTTTCATACCATGTATATTAAACCTTTATCAGATTCAAAAAAAGAAGTAATAATGCTGAGTATAATATGTGAAATTACAAAACTCTGTATAAAACCTCAAAAACAAAGTAACAGAAGTTAAAGGGAAATAATAAGTGAGGTCCAAGATGAACTGCAAGAAACTTTTGACAAACATAAGAACATGACATGTAGGGATGAGGGAAGGGCGAGTGAAAATTTGAAAAGAAAGAAATAGCACACCAGAGAACTATGGATGGAAGGAATTCAAAAGAAAAAAAAAGTGAGTTCTTGAGGGAACAAAAATGTGAATTTGAAGAATCACTAGTGAAAGTAATTTTATAAGATTTCACCAGAGTTGACATGGGTATGTACCAAAACCAAACATTCTAAAGAATGCCAGCTAATATATTTTTCTTCATATTCTTTATATTAAAGAAATCTAAAACATATAATCAAAACATTAAAAGCAGCTAAAGAAATAAAGAATTTTGGATACACTAAGATCAAAGAAGAAACTTGAATACAAAAGAACTACCATAAGAGTCATAAAAAATATAGTAGAGGAGACTCTGAAAGCCAGAGAGAGTGGCAGATTGTAGTAAAGCATACACAACACAAAAATAAAAACAACAAAAAACAACAAATATCCATGAATAGATACCTTACCAATAATACTCTACCAAGCTATATTGTCATTCAGATTTGGCAATAATATGAAAAAAATCTTAAAAATAAAGGAACAGACAACAATTGAATTTTGGAATCAATTCAACAGAAATAAAACAAGAATCATTGGAGTCCCAAATAGCCACGGAGTAAATCCCTATAAAGAAGCAACAGTCAAAGATATCATTCTAAGAATTTTCTAGAACTAAGAGTACCAAATAAAAGAGAGCTAAAAATAACACCTCAAGGCACATCATAGTCACAATGATGAAAACTACTGATAGATATAGAATACTGAGAGCAGCAAGATCAAAAAAGTAAACTACATACAAAGAAGCATCCTTAAGATTTATAACACCTTTATCCCAGGTATCCCTCTAGCCCCAAAGGCAGAGGTGAGATATAGTGAAAAAAAGTCAATTGAATGCAAATAACTTACTAAGAATAGTTCACCCAAGCCTCTCATCAAAGCTTGGAGAAATTATTCACAGCTTCATGGATAAAAAAGATTCAAGATTCTACAGACTTAGAAACAACTTTAAAAGAACTGAGGGTTACTTTAAGGCAAGGGAGAAAAAACACAATAAAACTTATGAATTTTAAAAAATGATCATGGTACAAAATCCCATGAAAATAATCTTTTACTGTCAAGTGACTACATGCACCAATTAAAAGAGAGAGGGAAGGGGTAAAATGTATCCAGAAATTAAAAGCGTTACTTCACTTTACTTCCTTGATGACACTTATTTCAGTAGTCAGAGCAAGCATATCCTCAAGGTTGGAAGACAATCTTTTAAGCATATATCTCCCTTAAAACTGCTGGGGTGGCCAGAAAAATATCAAATTAAATAGACTTCAGGCTCAAAAAGGTGATAAGAAACACATAGAGGGTCAGCTTTAATAATCAAATTATATATATATATATATATATATATATATATATATATATATATATATATATATATATATATATATATATATATACACCAGGAAGAAATCACACTCCTAGAAATACATGCACCCAGTGAGAGGCCAGCAAATACTTAAAAACACTGCTGTTAGATTTGGAGAAAGACATCAATAGCAACAAAATAATGGTTGAAGACTTCAATACCACTCAATTATCTCTTGATAGATAAACAAGTTAAAACTCAACAAGGCTTTGAAGGATAACATGGAAGACTGGAGGTTAGTAGATATCCTCCAAAAACCCAATACTCACTTTTCTCTAGTGTACATTAAATATTCCCTAAGATAAGTAACATCCTGGGCCACAAAACATAATGTTAACTTTGAACTAGATAGAGATCCTTCCCACAAAGACCAGAGGAGACAAATCAGTAATTCAAAAAGTCAAAAGAGTTTATTCCAGCATGCTAAGGCCACATCTCTTGCAGGTGGTAACCTCTGCCTAATTTACATTCTTAATTTCTTTTTTTTTTTTTTGTGGAGAATGAGGGCATTCTTTGGTGGTGTGGGGGGTGGTAGTGGTGGAGGTGGTAGTGTTGATGGTGGACATTCCTACAATTTTACCTAGTTTAGAGAATTTTAGAATGGGCTAAGTGACCATTGTGAGGATTGGCTACACATTACATCATTGCTTATAGGGTGCAACATAATATGTTGGATCCTAATAATGTATTTTAAGGTGGTTGTTAGCAAGATGTAAACAGAATGTTGGCCTAGGGGTAAAGGTAGAAATTTGGGTGCCCACTAGACTAGATAGACTTATTACCTGCATTCTATTTGGGTGCCTGCAGGCCCCTGGGAGAAGTTCTTAGTTTACTGCTGATTTACTTGAACTACTTAACTGTCCTGATATTTTTTGTAATGTATCCTTGATAGCCTGAATTGACCATTAAGACATTTCTCAGAATGCTCCCTTGATGTTCCAGGAACTAGCCATTTACTCAAGACACAGTTCCACTTTTGTCAGGCTGAGCCTGTCATGGCAGCCCTCATGACTAAGCAAAGCAGCATTTAATTCTAAACGTACATTCTAATATTCCCTTCTAACATTCTAAAGCAAAGCATGGTTACAAAAGTGAAACAGCAGTTAATTCTAAATTTACATTCTAATATACCCTTCTAACATTCTAAAGAAAAGCATGGTTACAGAAGCGAAACAGCAGTTACTTCTAAGCTTAGATTCTAATATTCCCCTCGAATAATACATCCATAAAATAAAGAAAATAGAAATCAAATTTCTAAGACCATGAAATACTTAAAGTAGAAGTGAATTAAAAACAGAGTGAAATGAGTTCTGTGGGGCCCTAGGTTCTGAAAAGGGGAGATGCCATTTTGTAAAGGGCCACATGTTTTAAACTTCTTAGTCTTCTCTTTTCCAAGTCTACTTTTCCTATCTGGTCATACCAGGTAGCACATCTGGAAAAGAAAAGGGAGAGTGCTAAAAAGGTACTCTAGAGAACAACCAATTTTAAAGATCATTAGACGCTAGAATCTCCTCATCCCCTTTCTAAACTGGCTTGAGCCTTCAGGGGAGTTGCCTCTTCTGGGAGGTGACACTGGCTAGCCATTTTGGGGCTTGTGGCTGATAGAATAAACGTTTGCTTTGCTTTATTTCAATGATGCATTCTTGTACTTCAACTCTGGACCCTAACAATTTAACATTTAGAAATTAAACAGTTGACTACTGAACACAAGTAAGTAGGTCAGAGAGGAAATCAAAATATTCTGGAAAAAAGGAGAATGAGCACTAACTATCAAAATTTGTGGGAAATAGCAAAAGTGATATTAAAAGGAAAAATTATAGCTTTGTAAGTATTCATCAGGAAGGAATAAAGGGCCTACATAAGTAACGGTATAGCTTAAGAAATTGGAAAATGACCTAAAATGAGCCAAAACAGTCATAAGGAAAAAATAAAAAAAATAATGTAAATAAGAAATTTATAAAATAGAAACACCTAAAATAATCCTAACAATCAATGAAAGCAAATTGATTATGTAGAAAATAAAAAATACCAATAAACCTAGCTCTCATAAATCAGGATTATTATTTCACAGTACATATAACATCTTCATAGATTTGTGTTTTCTGGAATATCATATAATTGAAATCTTATGGTATGTAGTTCTTTAAAATAGGAAACTTAGGGATCTAAGGAATGAGTTAGTTTAAAAATCACTGGTTTTATGAGAGGAAGACCAAAAGTTTTATGCCTGGAGCTGTTCAAGAATCACATATGAATAGTGTAAGCAACAACCAGATGTATGCTCTCTTGTCATCATAACAACAAAAGGAATAGAAAAATATATTAAATTGAATTGGCAATTTTTAAGCATTTCAGCTTTCTCTATATTAATTAATATTTTAGTAAAGTCCCAGTGCTACAACTGCAGCAGCTCATGGACACTGAAGTACCCAGAAACAATAGAGATGAGGTTTGAAAAGACCAGCCCATGATACAAAGCTTACCACAAAGAGTGGTGAATCCAATTAGAGAAATAACAACAATCATGATAACAGTAACGATGCCTGTCTTGAGAACAGGCAGGGGATGGTGGAAGAGGAAGATGAGGGCATTGGTGGTGGAAAGGTTGCAATGGTGAAAGAGAGTGTACTTTCTTATGGCAAATCTCTTAAATTTGAGTAAAGCTGACAAGCATTGTCAACTATATAAACTTTATCCTATGAAAGAAAGCACTATATGACATTATTTTGAGAAATTTAAGGATATTAGGTAAATTACACCATTTTCTCTTGCTCTTGGCTTGTGTTCAGGAATAGTTCAGGATGGTTCAAGCTAAGGTTGTCTACTTGCAAAGAGAGTCACTACTCTGTTTAATCTCTGTGGCCAAACACACAAAAATTACCTCTTAAGATGATCTTATTAAGCAGACATAGAAAGTTGCACAATTCTAAACTCCAAAATATCAACATAGAAGTAAATCATTTGTTTACATACACAGTGATTATTAAGTGACTTCATGTTACGGTCTCAGTTCCCAGAGAAATGGATCAACTATTACAGAAAAAATATATATACAACATCATTGTCAATTCATAGCCAAAGCATTGATCAATTAACTGAGTTGCTAACTGAGAGAACTCAAAGATATCAAAGAAATTGTCTGGGTTCTTTCAAAAACAATTATTTAAGTTTATAAATTTAAAAATATTAAATTATTGACCTAAAGAAAGGTCAAACTTCACTTCATAACTTAAGAAAACTATTGCAATACATAGACTTTCAACTTTAAATAGACATATATAGAACATTACAACCCTGTCTCCTTTTTTTGGGAGGAAATATATCTCCACATTATTAGTTTGTATTTTCAGAGTTCTATACATTTTCTAGCATATATAAAAGTTTTACAATAACTGACTTAAATCAATTTTTTATTATTGAGATAAAATGGTTTTAATATCATTTTATACTCAGAGTGCAACTGTATCATACTTATCACAAGAGTATCAACATTACTTTATCCTGTCCCTACATATCTTCCCTCATTTTATTAAATATAATTTTAAGTTATAATAAGTGTATTGGACTTTTGTTTATATTGACATCAGTAAGAAATACAAGATATTCTTCATTAAGTAAATAGGTAAACAGTCATACATTAGACAAAATAATGTTACTTAGTGCTACAATGGAATAAACTAACTAGTCATGAAAAATATGGTGGAAAATGAAGAGTGAATTACCAGGTGGTAGAAGGAAACATTAAGAAGTTACATTTTGACTGGCTTTAACTGACATTCAGAAAACATAAACCTATGAAGAAAATAAAAACATTAGTGTCAATGGCTGCAGGGTGATAAAGAGAATTGGCAAGTATGAGTTATTATTTTTCTTTAGTTTTGTTTTGTTTTTAGTCACTCCCAGTCAGAGCTTACTCCTTTGGACTGTGCTCAAGGATTACTCTGCAGATGCCTCAGGAGATGGCATGTGATGTGGTGGGATGGATAAAACTGTGGTATGCTGTGTGCAAGGCAAATATATTACTTGCTACTATCTCTATAGTAGAAACAAGGTCTATATTAGAGGGTTAAAATTTCTTTGATACTATAACATAATATTTCATAAATTTCATAAATATTTATCTAAACGCACAGAAAGTACATAATTCAGAATTAGTTATGTTATAAAGTTAAAGCGCTGGTCTAAAATCTAGTCTAATAATGTGTCACTGTAGCTTTGTTGATTATAACAAAAGTATCAATATGGGGGAATATTGGCAATGGGTAAACATTGTTGTTTGTTAGGAAGTGAATTGGAATTCCAGTTTTTGGTCAATTTATCTGTATCTAGTGCTTCATTAAAATAAAGTCATTAAAATTCTTCTTAAACAAATCTCCTTGGTCATGGATCCATTAATTTTTTTTTTTTTTTTTTTTTTTGGTTTTTGGGCCACACCCGGTGGTGCTCAGGGGTTACTCCTGGCTGTCTGCTCAGAAATAGCTCCTGGCAGGCACGGGGGACCATATGGGACACTGGGATTCGAACCAACCACCTTCGGTCCTGGATCGGCTGCTTGCAAGGCAACGCTGCTGTGCTATCTCTCCAGGCCCATGGATTCATTCTTTCAGAAACTATGAAGAAAAGAGAGATGAAAGACAAAAAAAAGAGAGTACAATTTCTCTCTGTAAAACAGTAGGAAGCTATAAGAAATTCTTATCCTCAAGTGGTTATTCGAAAGAGGTAGAGTAATATTCATGATGCCATTTTAGTAACAGTATTGAAGTAAGGGTGGAGTGTCTGATATAGATACTGGGGGGTGCGGTGGGAGTAAAATTGGAACAATGGAGAAGGGAAATGGAACCTGGTTAAAGGACAAGTTCTAGAACATTGTAATACTAAAATTCAATCATGAAAAATTTTGTATTTCGTGGTGATTCATTAAAAAAAAGTAAAGAAATAAAGGGCTGGAGAGGTGGTGCAAGCAGCAAGGCATTGGCCTTGCATGCCCTGACCTAGGATGGACAGTGGATCGATCCCCTGGTGTCCCATGTGGTCCCCAAGCCAGGAGCGATTTCTGAGCACATAGCCAGGAGTAACCCCTGAGAGTCACTGGCTGTGGCCCAAAAAAGCAAAGAAAAAAAAAATAAAGATAAAGAAATGATTGTCTTCTTTTTTTTAGAAATGCTAATTGAGTTAATTCTGATATTTTGTGTATGAGGCATTTCAGTGTCAGGGATTGAATTTAAGGTCTTTATAAATGCCAGGCATGTGCTCTATAGATCAGAGTTATGAGATGACCCCAGATAGCCTTAGTCCCTTCACTTGTAGAATATTATCATTATAGATATCAAAAATTACTATTTTCTAAGTGATTTTATTGAAATTATTAAAGTGTTTCATCTACAAATGTTTGTAGCCCTAAAAAGTCATTTTGCTTTATCAGTACATTACATTATTTTTGCAGTATTCTGCTGGTATCATCATTTGTTTAATATTTTATTTTACTTGTTTAAGTTGATATATTTTAGAAATATAGATTATATTCTTCTGACACACAAAATATATTTCAGAAAACTCTTGAAAAAACTAAGAAAAATTGAAAAATGTGGATTTTTAATTTGGTCAGAATATTATCTTTAGGAATATAGAAATATTTACATAATAATTTTTCTTCTAATTAAAATGATTAATAATAATGACAGTAACAATAAACTTCCTACTAAGTTGGTCTTTTTTACAATCTGTTGTGTCTCATTAGGAATTTTAAAAATCTAACTAGAATGAAATACAGATATTACAGTTCTACATGCTGTAACCTACCCTGGGGTAGGGATTGCTGCAGGAAATAATACAAAACCAGGCTGAGCGAATAAATCGTATGCGATGTGTTAGAGGAAGCTTCTTGCCAGTTTGTTCATTTTTTTTTTTTTTTTGGAGTGTAGTCTGTTTATTCAGTGACTTTTTTTTTCAAATTCTTTTTTTTTTCCTTCTTTTTTTATTATTTTTTTTTTATTTAAACACCTTGATTACATACATGATTGTGTTTGGGTTTCAGTCATAAAAGGAACACCACCCATCACCAGTGCAACATTCCCATCACCCAAGTCCCAAATCTCCCTCCTCCCCACCCAACCCCCGCCTGTACTCTAAACAGGCTCTACATTTCCCTCATACATTCTCAATATTAGGACAGTTCAAAATGTAGTTATTTCTCTAACTAAACACATCACTCTTTGTGGTGAGCTTCCTGAGGTGAGCTGGAACTTCCAGCTCTTTTCACTTTTGTGTCTGAAATTTATTATTACAAGAATGTCTTTCATTTTTCTTAAAACCCATAGATGAGTGAGACCATTCTGCGTTTTTCTCTCTCTCTCTGACTTATTTCACTCAGCATAATAGATTCTGTGTACATCCATGTATAGGAAAATTTCATGACTTCATCTCTCCTGACAGCTGCATAATATTCCATTGTGTATATGTACCACAGTTTCTTTAGCCATTCGTCTGTTGAAGGGCATCTTGGTTGTTTCCAGAGTCTTGCTATGGTAAATAGTGCTGCAATGAATATAGTTGTAAGGAAGGGATTTTTGTATTGTATTTTTGTGTTCTTAGGGTATATTCCTAGGAGTGGTATAGCTGGGTCGTATGGGAGCTCGATTTCCAGTTTTTGGAGGAATCTCCATATTGCTTTCCATAAAGGTTGAGCTAGACGGCATTCCCACCAGCAGTGGATAAGAGTTCCTTTCTCTCCACATCCCCGCCATCACTGTTTGTTCTCATTCTTTGTGATGTGTGCCATTCTCTGTGGTGTGAGGTGGTATCTCATTGTTGTTTTGATTTGCATCTCCCTGATGATTAGTGATGTGGAGCATTTCTTCATGTGTCTTTTGGCCATTTGTATTTCTTCTTTGTCAAAGTGTCTGTTTATTTCTTCTCCCCATTTTTTGATGGGATTAGATGTTTTTTTCTTGTAAATTTCTGTCAGTGCCTTGTATATTTTGGAGATTAGCCCCTTGTCTGATGGGTATTGGGTGAATAGATTCTCCCACTCAGTGGGTGGCTCTTGTATCCTGGGCACTATTTCCTTTGAGGTGCAGAAGCTTCTCAACTTAATATATTCCCATCTGTTAATCTCTGTTTTCACTTCCTTGGAGAGTGCAGTTTCCTCCTTGAAGATGCCTGTAGTCTCAATGTCCTGGAGAGTTTTGCCTATGTGTTGTTCTATATATCTTATGGTTTGGGGTCTGATATTGAGGTCTTTAATCCATTTGGATTTTACCTTCGTACATGATGTTAGCTGGGGGTCTAAGTTCAATTTTTTGCAAGTGGCTAGCCAGTTGTGCCAACACCACTTGTTGAAGAGGCTTTCCTTGCTCCATTTAGGATTTCCTGCTCCTTTATCAAAAATTAGGTGATTGTATGTCTGGGGAACATTTTCTGAGTATTCAAGCCTATTCCACTGATCTGAGGGTCTGTCCTTATTCCAATACCATGCTGTTTTGATAACTATTGCTTTGTAGTAAAGTTTAAAGTTGGGGAAAGTAATTCCTCCCATATTCTTTTTCCCAATGATTGCTTTAGCTATGCTAGGGTGTTTATTGTTCCAAACAAATTTCAAAAGTGCCTGATCCACTTCTTTGAAGAATGTCATAGGTATCTTTAGAGGGATAGCGTTGAATCTGTATAAAGCCTTGGGGAGTATTGCCATTTTGATGATGTTAATCCTGCCAATCCATGAGCAGGGTATGTGTTTCCATTTCCGCGTGTCCTCTCTTATTTCTTGGAGCAGAGTTTTATAGTTTTCTTTGTATAGGTCCTTCACATTTTTAGTCAAGTTGATTCCAAGATATTTGAGTTTGTGTGGCACTATTGTGAATGGGGTTGTTTTCTTAATGTCCATTTCTTCCTTATTATTATTGGTGTATAGAAAGGCCATTGATTTTTGTGTGTTAATTTTGTAGCCTGCCACCTTGCTATATGAGTCTATTGTTTCTAGAAGCTTTTTGGTAGAGTCTTTAGGGTTTTCTAAGTAGAGCATCATGTCATCTGCAAACAGTGAGAGCTTGACTTCTTCCTTTCCTATCTGGATTCCCTTGATATCTTTTTCTTGCCTAATCGCTATAGCAAGTACTTCCAGTGCTATGTTGAATAGGAGTGGTGAGAGAGGACAGCCTTGTCTTGTGCCAGAATTTAGAGGGAAGGCTTTCAGTTTTTCTCCATTGAGGATAATATTTGCCACTGGCTTGTGGTAGATGGCCTTAACTATATTGAGAAAGGTTCCTTCCATTCCCATCTTGCTGAGAGTTTTGATCAGTTTGTTCATTTTATATTGAGTATAGAGACCACTCCTTCCTAAGTAGGAGAGTAAGTAAGGACAAGAGGCCTATTTTGAGCCAGTCCTGTCCAGGTATGTCTGAGATATGTAAAACAAGATGGCAAGTAGGAAAATTTGTTTGGGGTGAAATTAAATTATAAACAAACAGATACAAAGAAACCAGAGATTGTCTTTGTTTTGGGTGAAACCAAGTTGTAAATTGTGAATCATCAGATATCAGTCCTATAATTGATTGTATCTGATTAATGAAATAACTCTATACTTTCACTTACAAGACATAAATAAATTGTTGCTTTCACTTACAAGACATAAATTGTTGCTTTTGTTTTCAGGGAACCAAAACACAAAAAGGGAAGTGGCTTCTTGAAATTCAAGTGTAACATAAGGCAGAGAATGCCAAGTTATTTATATGATGTTAATAAATATATGATTTAATATATAACTTTAATATATAACTTCTCATAATTTCAGAATGGCTTGCTGCTTTTTAAAATTACATTAAAATTGCACACTAAAAATGTGCCAAGCAGACACAAAATGGGAAATAGTTTGCTGTGATACCCATATGAAACAAATAAAGATATTTTTTGGGTTGGAAAAAATATACTCTTTTAAGCTTTCCATTTGAAATGACCTTATTGAAAATGACTTGCACTTTTTCACCCTAAATTACAGTTCATTCTTTCATAGCACTAAACAGATATATTTTTAAAGTTGAAACTCCCTTTGGATCACCGATCTACAAAATATCTTTAAGAATCAGAGACTGCCAGAAGGAGTGCTGTCACCAAGACAGGAAGATTAATAGCAATGATAGCGCTCTAGATTTGACCCTTTGATAATCTGAGATCTCAGTAGAATATCTCAAAATTACTGTTCCTAAAATGTACTTACAGAAAAAGTAGGCCAGTGAGAGTTTCAACTCTTTGCAAAGTCTGAAGTTTAAATTTATTTAATATTGAGAGATGGACACAGGTATCTATTAAATTACCTTCATATTTGAATCACATTTTCAGAAGTAGTATCAGAGAATAGTTTGTTACAGGAAATCCTAAATAGAATAGTATTTTATTATATTTTTATTTTCATATTCTATAAAAATAGCCTTGTCACAGCAGCTTTTAGTAACATGAGCACTGATAGAAACCAAGGAATATCTGCTAAAATTAAAAAGAAAAAGATTTGAGCACTTCGAAGCCTCCATATGTCACACCAAAATCTTCAGCTTTCAAAATATTCGTGGCCAAGGTATAAATAAATGCAGCTCATTCATTCCAACAACAGAGATTTCTATTTGTAGTAAAGATATTCTGGGGATCCTTTAGTTACAGATTTAATCCTCAATTAGAGGCATTTGTTACTGACTGGAAAGCCTTTCCCCAAATATCAGGCAAGTCCCTGCAAATTTTTAGTCAATACATTTGGGGGGAAGCAAGATTATCTTGGTAGTCGATGTCTGCAACTACTTTGGAAGTGTTTTGCTTTTCAGATCATTGTCTTGCTTTTTAGAGCATAGTACTGTAACATATGTGGAAATTCTTACGGTACATCTTTCTCCTCCTTGTTTATTTGTTACTCTGTTTCTCAGACTGCCTCGGATAGCTCACAGCTGAGAGAAGAGGAACACAGAACTCTGAACAGCTTGACTTCAAGGTAGCAGACAAAACACTTGCATACACAATCTTCACTGACATCGGAAAAGGAAGTTAGACAAGGTGTTCAAAGAAGAAAGTCTTGTCTATCAAGTATTTTCTGTCATGTGCAAGATAAAGAAGTAATGCTTACTCTTTTAAAGGCATTTTTGTAAGACTATTAAGACAACTGGAGTTATTTGTTATGCCTAGTTATTTTTGATCAACATCTGATGATTAGAGCAGTCACAAATTGAGATACTTTTAAATTACACAAAGTAGGTGGGTTAGGATATACTTTAAATACTTTATAAAATTGGTAAAAAAAATAAAAGTTGGAAGATACTGTTTTGTAAAAATGTTACAATAATTAAATGTATTAAATTATTTGTGTGGAGAAAAGTATTTGAAAAAGTATACAGTGGCAAGATTTCTATTTACATGAAGCATTGATTCAGTAAGCTGAGCCTTGATAATTAAATGACATTCAGACTTACCCATTTGGGATCTCACATTATTTGCTTTGAAGGTTAAATGCCTTTTAAGAAAAGTAATAGGGGCCGGGCGGTGGCGCTAAAGGTAAGGTGCCTGCCTTGCCTGCGCTAGCCTTGGACGGACCGTGGTTCGATCCCCCGGTGTCCCATATGGTCCCCCAAGCCAGGAGCAACTTCTGAGCACATAGCCAGGAAAAAAAAAAAAAAAAAAGAAAAGTAATAGATAACAGCCATTCATGATAGAAATTCTCAAGGAAATGGGGGTAGTAAAAGCATTCTTCAATGTAGTCAAAGCAATTCACTATGGATTCACAACTAATATAAATATCCAACAGTGAAAAACTAAAAGTCTTCCCTCTGAGATCAGGCACAAGATAAGTTTACATATTATAACCAAGGTTATTCAAAATAGAGCTGGTAGTCCTTGCCATAGTAATTAATTTAAAAAAAAAGATATTTAGAAAATTCAGGTTTGAAAAGAAATCAAAATATTAATATTTACAGATGACATGAAACTATATAGAGAAAGCCCCAAAGACTCTTCAAAATAACTCCTATAAACAATTATTCTATATAATAATGTTGCAGACTACAAAATCAACATATGAAAATCCATGACAATTTTATGTAGAGATAGTGAAGAGGAAGAACTTTAAAAGCAATTCCATTTACTATTACATCTCAAAAAATTCATTCAATATTAATAAAAATAGGTGAATAAACTTATATAAAGGAACTCATACATTTCTACTAAAGGAAAAAAACCACAGGATACAGAAAATATACATTTCTGGATTGGAAGGATTGATATCAAAATGACAATTGTGCACAAAAAACTATGCAGATTTAACCTCATCTCAATAAAAATTCCCATAAAAAAATTTAAAACATAGGATTATACTGTTGGAAGTAATATGGACTACCCCAGCAGCCAAGTAAATTTTAGAAAAACAGAAGTCTTTTCTTTCCTCAACTGTTATTATACTAAAAAAAATGTGATCAAGATATTGAAGTTCATACATATTATAGTAATTAAGATTTGGTGTGATACTGAAAATGAACTCAAACTCCTTTCTCACTGCACGCATAAAAACCAACTCAAAATGGATTAAAGACCTTGATATCAGACCTGCGTTCATAAATTATGATGAGAAAAATATAGGCAGAACCCTTCATGATGTTGAATCTAGAGGCATCTTCAATTATTTAATATCATTGCCCAAGAAAATGGAAATAAAAATAAACAGATAGTACTACAGCAAAGAAAAAGCTTTCGCACCACAAATGAAATGATGACCTCAATAAAAGTAACTCCACAAACTGAGAAATTACTTTCCCACCACTTACCAGACAAGATACATAAAACTATTATAAGTATTAACAAGAAGCAACAAATCTCATAAAATGGGAGAAGAGATCCACAGATACTTCCTCCAGAAGATATATGGAATAGTGCTGTGTATCACTTATCAAGGAGCAAAAATCAGAGCAATAGTGAACTATTACCACCCACTAGTGAGACTGGCACACATAAAACAGAACAAGAACAACTAGTGTTCACAAAGATTTGAGAGAAAGGAACCCTCTTTCTTTTTGTGCTTTTTGTCATCCTGCTTGTTGAAAACACTATGGTCACATCTCAAAAAAATAAGAATTAAAAATCTATATGACACAGCAATTATACTTCTTGTTTTACACTTGTCAACTCTATTAAAAAATCCTATTTGCAGGGCCAGAGAGATAGCATAGTGGTAAGGTGTTTGCCTCGCATGCAGAAGAATGGTGGTTCGAATCCCAGCATCCCATATGGTCCTCTGAGCCTGCCAGGAGCGATTTCTGGGTTTTTAGCTATGAGTAACCCCTGAGCACTGCCGGATGTGACCCAAAAACCAAAAATAAAAAATAAAAATAAAATCAACATTTGCACACCTATTTTATTTGTAGCTCTGTTCACATTAGTCAAAATCTGGAAGCAACCAAGGTATTCTAGAACAAATGTCTGAATAAAGAAACTATGTTATTAACAATGGAATACTACTTACTCAATAATATGAAAAAATAATATGCAATTTGTTGTTATATGTTGATGAGTCTGGTGAGTACTACGCTGAGTGGAGTCAGTCAGAAAGCGTTGGATGGCTACAGAATGACGACTCTCCTACATAGAATATAGATAAGTATAAAATAGGGAAAAAACAAAAAGTACAAAGAAAATAAAACCTAAATATTGATCCATATACACTTGAGTAAGTTTACAGAACTTAAACATGGTAAGATGAAGGAGGTGAAAAAAAGTGTGTGTGAGTGGGGGACAGTCTTGTATCGTTTTGGAATATTGTATGCATAAAACTCACTAATTAACAGTATTGTAAACCATGGTGTTCACATTTCTAAAAGATTACTACTCCATGTCAAACTTTGAGGGTTATATGGCAAATAAAAAATAAATTAACTTCTTAATGATGAGCATCATTTATTTATTTGGTTTCTTTGTTAGGTATATGTACTTATTAGATACTTAAAAGCACTCTTATCTAAAATACATTTACATATAGTTACAATAATAGTCATTTATATATATACACATTCTTCTATTCTTTTATTATCTGAAACCACAGTAAGTTGCCATTAGTTGATTAACTATATATTTATATTTTAAATATAAGTAATGACCAACAAATGAAAAATTATGATTTTTATCTAAACATTTTAAACACTTGCAGTATTTACATAAAAAGATATTACTAGAATAATTAAAAACTTTTAAAATATTTACCCAAATTAATTATAAAATGTCATATTCAACCATTTTATTTAATGTATTTTTAACATAATGCCTTTTGTCTTTTAGATATGATCTTCCAAATACTCTGAGCAAATAATACACTTCTGAGCCTTTTTCCTAAAGTCTCCCATATTAGACTATAAAATTTATGGAGCACATGTTGTATGTGAAGTTATTCTCTCTTTTAAAATATAATACACCCTAAGTAGTTGGACAATGATCCCTAATCATCAGAAAACTGAATGGAAATGAAAGGTAAAATCTATACATATGTTACTTTGTGCATTAGGGCATTATTCCAACATTCAAAAATGCAAACCTTTAGGAAGGAGGAAAAGCAGATCATAAGTAAAATAGTAATTTAGTGCTTACTTTATGGGCAAAAATTATTTAAAAGCAAAGACTAGCAGAACAGAAAGAATCACTAAATTATGAACTATTGTCTAGCAATATAAAGAAAATCTACTCTCTACTCTATCCTTAAATACTTAGCTCCATTTTTTTGTTTTACCCTTTTTTCACCTAGTTTGTGTTTGAAATGGACCGAGAGAGCCTAGGGCCTGGAGACCCGGGACAAAGCAGGAACCAAGGGGGAACCCCCAGGGAGAGCTCACAGCCTTATTAGAGACCACGACTTTCAGAGATGTAAATCAGCACGCAGGTTTATATTCTTTCCAGAGCTCTGGGGTGTCAACACAAGCCAGGAATTTGGTCTGCAGTGAGACCCTGAGCATCCAAATTCACAAATATTTAAGGGAATTCCTATGACAATGAGCATACAGGTCAAAGCATTTCATAGGCTTATACAGTTTAAAACATCCAATGATTTTTTTACAGAAAAGGAACAATTTTCTATCTGTTCAGCCCCTTCATGACATCATTTACCCCCAAATCCTAGGCTGATGGCATGTATAGATATGGGTTGGACTCCTCAGGTGATCTCCTAATCTACAGTGTAGTGACTCGAGGGATTAGGGGAAGGGAGCCTTGTTTATTATATCATATTTCAAGCAAGCCAGTGACAGAAGTGAGAATAGCATTAAACTAGATTTTACCCTCATTCTATACTAATTGTGCCATCTATGTGTTATTTTATTTTTTTTAATGACTGTGTGCATTTATTCCTCCATAATCTTCAAGGGCCATCTGCCATCTACAGGGATCAAGTAGTCCCCATGTTGGAATGTAAGATGGTCAGTTTGGTTCCACCTACCTCCATCCCTCCAAGGTGTCTCTAGGATGGAATCAAGATGTCCTTTTCTTCAAGGGCCATCTGCCATCTGTGGGGACCAAGGTGTCCCCATGTTGGAATATAAGATGGTCTCCCCACGTTGGAGTGTAAGATGGTCAGTTTGGTTCCACCTCCCTCTGTCCTTCCAAGGTGTCTCAAGGATAGAATGCAAGATGTCCTTGCATTGGGATGTTTTTATGGTTTATAGCTGAGTTCCAAGAATTAATTAAGGTTAGCCTGGTTCCAGGAATGAGCTGTCTCTTTGGGCCTACTCTTTCTTACCTTGAAATTGCAGCCTGTGATTAAATTTCTAAAAGCAAACTAAAAACAGAAGCCAATAGTGTGGTTAATTCTACTGCGATCACACCCATTACTACTGGAGAAACATTATAAAATTACCTAAGTACACACTATGTTAAAAATATCCATTCCAACATTTGAGATAGGATGATGCTCACTTCTCTTATTTGTATTACAGAGTGTTTTCAACATTGCATTGTGTTTTCTTTAGATATTCTTTTATAAATCTAATACTTTAGCTAACTTCAGATATAGTATTAATATTCTAATTAGTTTTCTTTGTTTAGAAAAAGTACAAATATTAAAGATGAATAATAAGACTAAATAATCTAAATAAATAAGACTAAATTATTTTCTCTGTATCTAGAAAATTAAAAATTTGACACTCTAAGGGATTCCTAAAAGTAGAGTAAGAAAGCAATTAATAAATACATGCTAAAATTAAAATAAAAACTTAATTTTCAGTTTTATAATCAGGGGCTTACATTGGTATAATTTGTTAACCCATTCTTTCAATGAACGTTTACTTCAAAGTTTAACATTATGTTCAATCATCTCCAGTAAGTCATTGTTATTTGTTGTTTGTTAAATCCAACAGACTAAAATGGTTTACATTTTTCATGAGACATAGATAATATATTTACATATAAACCTCTTTTATAAATGAATTAAATATATTATATTCTATGTGTTTAAAGAAAATTGTAGAGAAACTACTATACTCAATTACCATAAATTTATTATAACTAAAGAAATATAGGCTGATTTTACCTGTTATTTAGACACTTTCAGAGAGGCTCTATTACCCTATAGGATAACAGTGGAAAAGGCATTTGTCTATGATAATGCTGCATAGAAAAGGTCATGAAATATGTATGGGAAAGTTGAAAAATCATGTATGTATGAAATATAATATAATTTTTACTATATGGTAGATTGCTGGTTGACCTTAAATTGGAAAATCTAATTCAAAATAAAAAATAAAGCTATGATTTTTAGGGAAAATTTCTAAGGAATTATTTATTTTCTAGTCTATTTAACTTTATTTTAATCATATGATAAAGTCCCATTATGCTTTTCAAGGAGATACGGAGCCATGCAAATTTGTAAAAATAATGATTAATTTCTTTCTGGTGCCAGGGTGACACAAGGGCCAATGCTAAGGGATGAACCCCAGAGCCACGACCGCTAACCATTACTGAAGCAGTGTTTTTATAGAGCACTTTTCCAAAGGGACAGCATATGTCACGGAAGTAGTATTCCGTTTGTTACATATTACGTAGGAATACAGCACAACTCAGTTAAAAGAAAGAGATATTTAGCAAACAAACAATCGTTAAAACCTAACAGACCACCACTAAAAGTTACACAAAGAAATAATCGTTAAAGCCTAACATAGCACCGCTCAAAGTTACACAAAGAGACAATTGCTAAAGCTTAACAGACCACCACTTAAAGTTACATTTTGATCCTACAGAAAAATATTAAACTTAAAGTCACATTTCTTTACCTTAAAACTGGAGGTGGGGGTGGCTGCCTTACTCCACCTTACTAAAAGTTTTGCAAGCAAATATAACAGAAAGTATGAGCAAATTGGGCGTATACTGCCCTCCTTGAGCAGAGCCAGGTTCTTATCTCCTTCGGCCAATGCTAGCCTGCGGCTCTGAAGGTCACCAAACAGGACGCCTTGTAAGTTAGGGAGACTTCAAAATTAAACTATACGCATTTATAAAAAGCAAAAACTTCTTGTCCCTTTCAGTTGCATTGTAGAAAATAATACCTAACAGAAATGTGATAGTTCTATATCAGATGAAAATAAACTTTCATTTGATTGGTTTTAGCTAAAACTAGGATTTTAGAAAGCAATATGCTATTGTGCGTTCTTGCCACCTTTTTGTGCCTGTACAATTTACAATCATTGACAAATGGTTTAATTTCTTATACCTCATTTATATACTCCATGATGATAGTTGATACCATTAATAACTCAACTGACTACTTTGATTAGTTCATCTCATAAATGTATTAGTGATTAAGAAATATTAGTAAACATTGTTTCAATTAAACTTGCATTATGATAACTATGACAAGCGTTTACAGTAATTCTGGAACGGTGCAGAAAAGCAAGTTTATAGTAGGTTTAGTTATGTTTTTGGAAATTCAAATATGTGATGGCCTTAGTTAGATGAGGAGTACCATGAACATTACAATTCTAGAGGTTGATGCCTAGACATTTTGGAGCCAAATTAGCCAAAATCCTATTTGTAGTTCGAAGAATTAAAAGAGTTTTTTCATTAATAGCACAGCATGATTCCTACACCCAATTATACCATATTAATTCTTTATAGTGCTTCTTTAGAGTGTGATTGTAGCCAATTATGTAAACATATTTTGCCTCACTCTACCCCAACTAAATGAAAGTTTCCTAGTAAAGTGGGCTTGACTAAGTTCATCTTTTATACATTTTGATTATTGGTTCTTAGTAAATATTTTTATAACCACTATTTATGTAAGTAAATGAAGAAATTATTGCATTTTAGAAAATCTAGAAATGAGCTTACATTTTGTCATTGATATATTTATCTAGCTCTTATACATAGAGATATCTATAAAATCATAAAGGAAGTTCACATGCTATATACATAGGATACTTTTTCTTATGAATAGAGCACTCCTAAAGTTTGTCTTATTCAGCTTATAACTATAAATTATAATTATATAATTGTAATCATACAATTATAACTATAATCAGATTGATGTCTCATTTCCAAAATAGTTGTGTTAGAGACATTTTAAGAGATGAAGACTTTTCGTGTATTTCTTATGATTCAAATGCATTATAAAAGGTCCTGTAGCGTCAATGACCTTACTGTCTAATTTATTTTTCTAATTTAGACTAGATCATTTTTTGACAGTTAATAGAATAGAAAAAATGCTAGAATTGAACATTATACTTTTGAAAAATGAAATTTGAGAATTGTCGGACTGTGCATTTAAGGAGGATTTGGTGGGCCCACCAGATGTAACTTTCCTGGAGGGGTTAGCTAGATATTTCCCACGGATTTCCTTAAAAGGTCTGCTGAGTCTTCTTTGCCCCTGCGTGGAAAGTTGAGAAATTCCAAAGAGATATTTCTGAAATTCATGTCTTGGTACCGACATGATATTCCCTTCATATTTAATTGGCCTACTTTCTCCCTTGTAAAATCACAGGCCGAAATATGGACTCAATCAAATTCTTTTGCCCAGAGGAATCCCAGCACCAAAGATTACAAAGACAAGCTTCCTCTCTGCCAAGTGTATTTACATCTTAAAGCCAAGTGAGCCAAGCTAGCTTGCAAAACCTTTTATTCTGGCTTTAGCTTTTAAATAGTAAACTAAGAGAATCTACCTTCACTGCTAGCCTACAGAGACTTCCCAGCCCCCAAAGAGCAGTCCAACAAGTTTTTAATCTTTTGTTATAAGATCCCCTTTCCAACTGAGCCTCGCCAGTCATTTGTTATGGAAATATTACACTCCCGCCTTTTGTCCATGTGAAAACTTCGTCCACACCCTAAGACTGGTTTTGCCCTATATATACGCCCAACATGGAGATTAAACTTGTCACACATCTGCCAGAAATGTGTCTCCCCATACAATTTATTTGTGTGGTTTCTCATTTCTCGTTTTCTTCAATATTATCCCTTTGCCATTCATGTTCACCCACTTCCCTTTTGTGCAGGGTATCCCCACACTAGAGTTGCTGGGACACAAGTCGCTCCCAGCAGAGAATATATTCACCTTTTCTTGTTACCATATTTGCCAGCGTATAAGAGGACCGGGCATATAAAACGATCCCCTAATTTTGCACTTAAAGCATAGGATTAGTCCTATATTCGCTGTATCAGACAGAACGTTCCTGTGCTGCATATGTTCCTGTGCTCATGTACCACAGTGAGCCAATCACAAAGCAAAGGTTCAAAGGTTACACTGTAATAGACGTCCTCTCTGACTCTGGCCAATCTGAGCAGGCTTTTTACAGTGTAGATTTGGGTCTAGAAAATTGTCTAATTTGCATGCATCAAAATCCTGCTGGGATTGGCTGAGTTAGAGAGGCAGTCCGAGCAGCCTTGCAGTGATTGGTGCAGGATCGAGTTGGAAAATTCATTTTGTGGCAATATTCAGACAATTTTCATTTAGCGGCATATTGAAACATTTTTCGGGATATACTCGGCGTATAAGACGACCCCAATTTTCGGTTGACTAATTTTTGTTTCAAAAGTTGTCTTATACGCCGGAAAATACGGTATTTGTGATAGAGAACATACATTTTTAGATATTTTTAAAAAGAAGTTGTAACCTAATAGGTGGAAGGTCTGAAGATTTTTCAATAATCTCTTACCTTCTGTCCAAAATTCCCTGCATAACTTATTGTCAACATCCCCCACCAGAGTGGTACAATTGTCCTAATAGACGAATCTACACTGACACAGTACTGTTAATTGAAAATTCATAATTTATATTACAATTCACGCCTGAACAAATGATTTGCTTCTCTACTGGTTTTGAATCAAACCTGGTGGTGGTTGCTCGTGCTTACACCTTGCTCTGCTCAGGATTCACTTTTAGCAGTGTTCTGGGACCAAATGTGTCATCCAGGATTAAACCCAGGTCATAACATTCAAGGTCTTTACTCACTATACTATTTTTCTGATTCTCCTACAATGGACAAATAGGTATGCATGCATTTTTATGTTGTCAGAAAATGTTTTCACTGCCGCAAAATCAGCTGTGGTTTGACATTTTCATATGGCTATACATTTTGAATGTGTATTTATCAGTTACCCTTGAAAACAAGTGGTTCTTTTTCATTTGATAACTTAGAAATCTACCTAATTACCCTAGCTCTCAATAAGTCAGGATTATTATTTCACAGTGCGTATAACATTTTCATAGATTTGTGTTTCCTGGAATATCATATAGTTAAAATCTTATGGTATGTAGTTCTTTAAAATAGGAACCTTAGGGATATGAGGAATGAGTTAGCATTAAAATCACCTGTTTTATGAGAGGAAGACCAAAAGTCTATGCCTGGTGCTGTCCAAGAATCACATATGAAGAGTGTGAGCAACACCAGATGTATGCTCTCTTGTCATCATAACAACAAAGGGAATAGAAAAATATATTAAATTGAATTGGCAAATTTTAATCATTTAAGCTTTCTCTATATTAATTAATATTTTAGTAAATCCCAGTGCTACAACTGCAGCAGCTCTTGGACACTGAAATACCCAGAAACAAAAGAGATGAGGTTTGAAAAGATCAACCCATGATATAAAGCTTACCACAAAGAGTGGTGAGTCCAATTAGAGAAATAACTATAACAACGATCATGATCATGGTAATGAGTGAGAGAAATAAAATGCCTGTCTTGAGGACAGGCAGGGGATGGCTGAAGAGAAAGATGGGGGTATTGGTGGTGGGAAGGTTGCAATGGTGAAGGAGAGTGTACTTTCTTATGACTAATCTCTTAAATTTGATACTTTTAATTTTCTTTTATAGATGAGGAAACTACAGATTAATATTATTCAAGACTATAGACTTCAAAATATTACTAAGATATTATGCTGCTGAATCTAGTGAACAAATGAGTATCATTCAAATTGGCTATTTATTTATAGATTATTTATAATATCATGGCAGAATTGTCATAATACTACATATAATAAAAATGCAATTCAATATAGAATCATTTAAAAAAGAAATAATGCATAACAACCTCAGTAAATAAAGACAAACGTGATAAAGTATAGGAGTTCCCAGCATGCATCCTATATCACCACCCTTAGCCACCTGGTGTGCCAATTGAAATAGGCCCATTTTAAGTTTAGATTATTGTAAGAATCTCTTGATTCTTTTGTTGTTGACTTTGGCTTGGGTATTTATTTAGATCTGTCCTTTTTTATCTCCACCAATGCACCTGAGGCCACTAGACTCCTGGCTCTCATCCTCTATTTTCTCAATTTTATAGAAAAAATATAGAAATATAAGGTAAAACAAAATAATTATTGTCTCAATGTTCAATGAAAAGGCAGGAACCCCTATCAAGAAGATAAAAATGAGGGGTGGCAGTTGTTTTGTATGTTTGCTTGCTTTTTTTGCATGTTTTGTTTTGTTTTGCATAGGTGCAGCAATATTGGGTAAATTAGAAAGGAAAATACATTGGCCTTAATAAACAAGGTGCCCTAACCCATGAAGCATTCTGTTATAAGACCAACTACAGGCTCCAAGCATATTAATTGTCTAACCCCAAGGACTTTCTTCATGATCTAAGGCAAAGTTTTTATTCATGGTTGTTGCAGTTAGGCTTCTGTAATTAGTAGAAAAAACATGTTTAGGTGTACTTTTATATGACAAAGGTCAAGAAATTTATTTAATTTAAATACAAACAATTGATATGAGCTACTGCCTTCATCGAAAAAGATTGGAGAGAAATAAAAAAGTATTAGTAGCATAATATTTTCTCTGTCATATATCTGTGCATTCATCATGAAATTCTAGGTCTATTATTGTAGTAAGGGATTGGTTCTAGAGGCCAGTTCTTTTACTGTACTAAGTACATACCACTTTTTTATGTTAAAAGACCAGAGTTACACCTTTTTAAATAAAGCAATATATCCAAATTAGAAATCCAATTTTATCTAGAGTAGTCTATACTCTGAGGTCACACTTGGTGGTGCATGAGGAATCATACAGGGTAACGGGGATTGAACCAAGGTAGGCTGAATGAAAGCCAAATGCCCTATCCACTTTAATATTCCTCTCATGTATTTTTTAAATATTTATGTTTTGATATCTGAGCTACACTAAATGGTATTCATGGATCCTTAGTATTCTGAAGTTATACTTTATTTTCAGTCTTCTAAACATAAGCAATAGATTTTCTTGCATGTTTTGACTTAATCATGTTGTAGTTCATTGTGTTCTGGGATATTATACAGGCTTGTCATTGTATTTTTATTCTACTCGAATGTTTAAATTCATCATATAAAAACACTTTTAGGGGTCAGAGTAATAGTATAGCAGGTGGGATGCTTGCCTGTTATGCACCTACCTCAGTTAGGAAGCCTGATACCTCACAGTTCCAGTTATCTCCAAAAGTGATCCTTGAGTGCAGAGACAGGAGTAAGCCTTGAGGACTACAGAACTTGGCTCCACAAAAAAAGAAACAAAATAAATAACAATATAAACATTTAATAAAAAAGTATAAAAGTTCAAATATGTGGTATTTTGAAAATTATCATATCCATCCTTTAAAGAGAATTACTTTCCTTTTCATGTTAAGGTTTTCAGTTTTGAAAGCATTTGTATCTGTACCATTTTTCATAATTTCCCCCAACCTTTTATACATGTACATCAACTGATCTAAGGGAATTTTATACTTTGCTGCCTTTTTGTCCCTTTTTCAGTATATACTATATTCTACATAATAATTGTGAAATGCCATTCGGCTATAACTTCAATTTTCCATGTTGTTGAAGCTTAAATGAAGTACTACTTTACATTGTGGGAAGTGACTTCACTTATCCATTCTCATTAGGTTAGGACAGTAGCTCTGTTCCCTGTGTCTAGTATAATCAGTGGCATTATTCGTACTACAAGGATAGAAGCAGATAAAAGCTTGCAAAATTAAACAAGATTTTTCAGTTTATATGTTTTTGTTATCTGCCAAATATTCTCTTGGCTAAAGAAATCTCTGTGGTCTAGTCAGAGAGGACCTCTGTTCACAGTGAGGCTATAGAATAAATGTAGATACAGGAATGCAAGAGAAATGGTGGATGAGGGAACTAATTGATTCTTGGAAAAAGAAAATGTCACTTTCATAGCAGCACACATAATTTGGATACTAGTGTATTATTTTTATCCTTAATGGGCTATTAAATAATTAATTTCAGAAATGTCTACTCTACTAGTAACAAAATTTACATAATTCTTTTCTCTTTTTAATTTTTCAGGCTTTTACATGTTCAGCTCAAGTCCTGCCACTGGGTGTTTTACTATTTAGGAAAATGTTTCTTACTTGCTAATGAGTATGCAAATCATCAATGATTTTGTTGACTGCTGGGCAACACAGTATTTAGCTCAACAGGTTTGTGGTAGGGTTTAGCAATTGTAAACATTCTTAAAATATATTAATTAAAGTATACAAAAATACTAATATCTATGATAGTAACATTGTGTTTTAGGTTGCCCAGAATTACTTTCCACTTTGTATTATGGTTTTTAGTTTTGAACATAAATGGCTTTTCTCTCTACTAGCTCCATCTTCTAACCATGAATTTTAATAATTCTGAAGGGATTCTGTACTTCTGCTGATTTTGAGTGTTTTATGACCAGCGGATTTCAATTCTCAGTGAACATCAAATAAAATTGCTTGTCTCATCAGCTAACTGATGAAACTTAAGAGCAAAGATCTCACTCTGTATTAATTAAATGCTTCCTATCTTTAAATGCATCAATATGTTTGATTCAATTCATCCAACAAGATTCAGTTTTTCAGTCTAGTATCTTCAGCTAAAAGTTTTGAAAAAGTAGGAAAAATACCTTACAAAAGTCAAGTGACAAATAATGAGTCTCAAAACATGTGGAAGATATTCTTGGGAATATTTTTTCTTAATGTGATATTTAAAATGTATGTCACCAGAAATGTCTAGTGGAAAGGTAGCATAGTATTACATATATTTAGTTATATTTAATTTTTATGGCCTTTACATGTCCAAATCAATTAATTTAGCATTGAAGGTAAGATTCTTTAATTTCTTATTTAGGCACATTTGAGGGATAGCAGAAGACCAGTTGGTCAGTATAATTATCTTCAAACCACTTGGGTATATATTAAATAAAGAATATGGAAAAGGCAGTGAGAGTAATTTGTTCACATATTTCTATCCACATTGCTGATAATCAAAAAATATATAAAAGTAAAAAGAACAATAATCCCCCCACAAATATGAAAAAAAAATCAACATTTTAAGACATACTTAATTTCCCTGTGAATAAAGTGTCATTTAGGACAAAATATTTCTACAGGTCAGTAGGTACTAGTGTTTAGGACAAATGCCTCCCTAAAATGCACAGGGCTTAAATACAATTCACCCACATCATACGGTCCCTTGTGTATTACTGGGTGCAAATCTGAATTCCCATTAACATCCGTAGGTGAGGTCCTGGAGGTTTAAAGCACCCCTAAGTGACCTGAATAATCCCTAGTACCATAGGTCCCTTATTGACCTGCCAGCCTGTTGGCTGAGAACTTAAAGTGAGGCCTTAAGCCTCTTGAGCATTGCTTGGAACCCAGCAACACCCAGCTGCAAAAGGCTATTTCTCTCTTCTCATCATTGTTTTTTGTAAATGTTCTTTGTATAATGAAACTAAATCAAATATTCATGCACTGCAAGAATAGCAATTATAATTCACTATAAAAATTATAAACCAGGTTAATTGGGAAAATTTTTTTCAAGGTCATAGACAATTCAGCATTGAGATGAAAAAACTGATTTGCTACTGTTATTTTTAGTCTTATATGTAGAGCAAAATATACCTTTTTTATTTAGTTAAAAATGAAGCTTATTTGAAATAGTTATGCCAAAATATTCATTAGTCAATCATGCTAATAAAAATAGAAACAGTATTTGAAAGGGTCTATGAGTATGTATAAGCAGTTTTAGAATACTTATTTATATAAGAATAATCTGATTTTTTGTCTGCTTTAGTGGCTCTTTCGCACTTTTTGTTCTTGTAGGTGTTTTTTTCATATTTCTACAAAGATTATAGCTTGTATATTTAAAATATGTTGAGCGAATAGTGTAGATTAGGCTCTAAATTTTTGGGGGGGCCACACCTGGCTGTGCTCAGGGGTTACTCCTGGCTTTGCACTTAGAAGTCGCTCCTGGCAGACTCTGGGGATCATATGAATCTGTCCAGGGTTGTTTGCATGCATGGCAAGTGCCCTACCACTGTGCTATTGCTCTGACCCAAACCTTAACTTTTCATGTGCAAACCCAGATTCATCTTCAAGCCTCACCAGGATTGATCCCTGGGGATAAAACCAGAAGCAAAATTTAAATACCACTGGCTATGACTCCAAAGCCTCCATTCCCCAAAAACTTTGTATATATAATTGATATTTCCATGACAAATTCATTTTCAGAATGAAAAACTTATTGTACAAAGATGGGAAAACTTTCACATATTTACTCAGTCTGAAATAAGAATGAAATATATGTAATGTTTTATGAAATTAGAAAGAAAATATTTATTGAAAAACATATTTAAACAAAGGTAACACTAAAATATTTTACTTCTATTAATTTTCAAATTGAAATATCAACAGGAAGAATAACAAGAAATACCAACACTCACACAGCACCATCTAGATGATAATTATTTTTCTTTGCTTGTTTTTGGCCACACCTGATGACATTCAGGGGCCACAACCACTTTGACAAAATATACATAGCCAAATGCTCCTTTACATCCAAGCAAATACAAAAAACTACAACAACCACTTTGACAAAATATACATAGCTAAATGCTCCTTTACATCCAAGCAAATACAAAAAATATCTGTACATACTTCAACATTTCACCTCTGTAATTTTTTCACATTTTACCTTAAGATATTTATGAAATGTTTAATACACATTTAGGACATCTAGAGAGCACTTCTCCATGTTTTACTGGCTCTACTCAGCTCCATACTCAACAAATAATATTATTGGCATATTACACAAATAATTCATTGTTTGCAACTTTCTGTAAATTTTTTTTGGGGGCCACACCCGGTGACGCTCAGGAGTTCCTCCTGTCTATGTGCTCAGAAATCGCTCCTGGGTTAGGGGACCATATGGAACGTCAGGAATAGAACTGTGATCTGTCCTAGGCTAGTGCACACAAGGCAGATGATTTACCGCTTGTGCCACCGCTCTGGTCCCTATATGATAATTTTAAGTGATTTGGGTTGTTTTATGACATATATATACATATATAAACATATATATATATATATAAAGCCACTAAAATTTTATTAAGAAATTTTTAATACTTCGGGTATTCCAAAAATCAGCCCACAATGCAAATGCGAAATAAGACAAGACAAGACATACATATAAATATCAGTTGTGTATCTTTATCCACTTAACTCTACAAATGAAAGAGTATAAAAAATATTTTTACAGGGCCAGAGTGTGGTGCATTGATAGGGCAATTTGCCTTGCACACGGCTGACCCAGGATAGACTGCAGTTTGATCTCCTGGCCTTCCATATGGTCCCCCAAGCCAGGAGCAATTTCTGAGCGAATGCCAGGAGTAACCCTTGAGCATCACCTGGTGTGGCCTTCCAAAAATTTACAAAACATTGCAAGCAATGAATTTATTTGTTGGGTATGGAGGTGAGTAGAGCCAGAAAAACATGGAGAAATGCTCTCTAGATGTCCTAAATGTGTATTAAACATTTCAGAAATACCTTAAATGTGAGAAAATTACAGAGGTGAAATGTTGAAGTATGTACAGATTATTTTTTTTTTCATTTGCTTGGGTGTAAAGGAGCAATTGGTTATGTATATTTTGTCAAAATGGTTGTTGGCAATGTTTACCAGACTACAGTGCTATTTAAACAGATGCCCCTGGTGTCAATAGCCTTAAACAACCCTATAAGTGTACTGAAAATTAAGAATAAATAGCTACAGGATAATAATGTTACAGCCAATTTAGTGCATTATAAAAATTAAATTGCTAAAAATCAATCAAAAAATCATAGAGTGAATTTTTAGGCTTATTGAAGTATAATATCTCAACATTATTGATTATTTATTTCCTTTGGATATACACCTAGACGTCTGATTGCTAAATATAAGTAGATACATTTTAACATTTTGTTTAATTTTTGAAACTTTTCCATCACTGTAAATATTTATATCTTAAAAATTTGGTGGACTATTATTTCCATATTTGTTCTTGACCATCCTGTAAAAAATTATAGGTGATACATACACAAGTTTATTTATATTTTCTATTTATCTCGATTGATTTCTTTCTCATACCCATACTTTATTTTCATTGCTTTACATTATAGAAAAAGTGAGAAAGTATAAGCTTCTGCTTTTAGATTTTTTTCTTAAGATTATTTTGACTATTTATGATCCTTTGAGATTTTTACATACATTGTAAGATTTTAAGATGATCTATTATATATAAAAATAGTAAATTTTATCAGGATTTCATGTACTCAATGTATACATTGCTTTAAATAAGCATTTTAATTATATAATTTTTTCATTTCATTAACACAGAGCACATTGCCATTTATTTTGTCATTTTAATTTATTTCATCAATGCCTAATGTTCTATGTACAATTTTTTGAATCAATAGAAAATTTATTTCTGTTTTATTCTTCTTGATAGATGTTATTGATTTTTTTTTATTTGGGGGGACCATACCTGATGGTACTCAGGGGTTACTCCTGGCTCTGTGCTCAGAAATAACACCTGGCAGGGTTAGGGGCTCATATGGAATACCAGGAATCAAGTTTGGGTCAGTCCTAGATAGGCTGAGTGTAAGGAAAACTCTCTGTGCTATTATTCTAACCCCCTTGTGTTATTAATTTTTCATTTTGCTAATCATCAGTGTATAAAAAACAAACATCTGTATATTAATTTTGTCTGACTCAACATTATTGAATTTGCCTGTGATTTCTAATTGTATTTTGGGAGAGATTAAGTTTCCTACATATAACACCTCATCTGCAAATACAAATATTTGACATGATAAAACTGTGAAAAATAATTCATTTTTTTAGCTGCTTTCTCAGCATCTTACAATTTAAAACCTTACTAACAAAGTCTGATGTTGTATTAATTAAATTATTAAGAGTCCTTTATGGGGGTGAATGATGGTGGATGGATGGTGAGGCCTTACTTAGCCAGGCCAGGCGCCTGCACCGTCTTTGACCTGGCGGGTCTGTGGGTTCAGGTGAGGAAATGACCCACGGCAGTCATGAAGTTTCAGGATAAATTCAGCTTTATTACAAGGTAACCCAGCATGTGTGGCTTCTAAGCTAATCAACCTCTGCATTAATCCTGTTTCTGAACTCTCTGCCCTGCTGAGCCTCTCTCACTGAATTTTCCTTTTGTTGCTGAATCTCTCTCACCCCTGAGGCAATTCCTTAAATTACCAATCAGACCCTTTTCAATATGGGAGGGTCTCCCTCTCCAGTGAGATACCCAGGAACTTTGGGAGAAGGGTAACATCTGATATTAAGGGACTGGAGAGATATTACATTGTTAGGGCAACTTGCCTTGCACGTGGCTAACAAATGTTCAATAACCGTCATCACACACAGTTCCTAGAACACCACTAGGCATAACTCCTAAGTGCAGAGCCAAGAAAAACCACTGAGCAGTGCCGGGTGTGATCCAAAAACAAAAACCTAGTTTGGGCACTAAGAAAATGATGTGTTTTCTGTTCCTGCCTTAATTTTATGCTTAATCTTTCCAAAAGTACTTTTAAAGAATGAAAAATAAATTTGAGGGGCTGGGGAAATAATACAACTGATATGCATGCTCTTGCTTCATAGGGGACTAACCAAATTCAATGTCCAGCATCATATACATGGTCCTCTAGTTCTGCCATTGTTGACTGAGGCCCAAAACAACCCAAAGAAAGAAAAATTAACATGTAGAAATCTAGACTCAAGATTTTGTCATCAGTCACCATTGTCTGTTCTATGAGATTACCAAGAAGTGGGGAAGAGTGTGAAGAAAAAGTAATATAAGACATTGATGGAGGGTCTTGGGTAACTTGAATTATAGTAGGTGTTAAATATCTTTGCACTTATGAAATACATTTCGTTTGACCATCTGTACAATACTTCAGAGGTAATGTTGAATTTGGTCTACTGATCTATTGTTGAAGCAGTTTTATAAAAATGTTCAAGCATACTGGACTATGATTTGGTTTTCTTATTGTACCATTGTCTGTTTTTTGACATCAGAGTAATTCTACTTCATGAAATAAATTTGGATGTATTTGTTCCCTTCTAGCTTCTTTATAGAGGAGATTGAGAAAAATTGGTATTCTTCAAATGCTTTCTTTGGGTGGTGGCATACCTACCAGTGCTGAGGGATTACTTCTTGTCTCTGCTCAAGGATCAATCACTCTTGGCAGACTTGGGAAACTATAGGTTGCTGGAGTTCATGCCCTAATCAACTCTTTGCAACGTGAGCATCCTACTCATAATATCATCATTCAGCCTCAGTTCTTCAACTTTTTGATAGAATTCATCAGTGAAGTCATCTAATTTAGGGATTGTTTCTGTTTTCTGTTTTCACTTTAAGATTTTTGACTAATGACTCAATTTACTTATTCAGAACTGGTCTATTTATTGTGGGTATTTTTTTCCTTCATGATTTAGTTTTATGTGCCCATTGGTATGAACATTTCATCATTTTTACTATCTGTAAGAGTCATTCAGATAGTTTCTGGACTTCCTGCAAAGAGAAAATTTTCCTGAGTATAAATATATAATTGGTATGTCCTTTCTAAGGACCTTTCTAAGCTTTGATTTGGTCATATCAGATTTATTCTTACTATGTAGCTGAATGTTCTCAAATTGATTATTAGAATAAACATTCAGTTCTTATTTGGCTTCAGTAAAAAAAATTAAATTCAGTATTTATTTGCCAAAAACCCATAACATAATAAACATTTATGAAAGAGATCAATAAAGTGCATTCCAATGGGCAATTTTAATTTAGTTAATTAGGAATTCCTGCCAAGAAGAAAGAAAATTATAGATTTGTCTCCTAGTCCAAAGAAACAATTGATAGGTCATCAGAGTTTTACATTTTTTTATATTTCTGTTTTAATATCAGAATTTCAACATTATATTTAATGCCCACAGTAAAATTTGTTTAAAAATATATATATTGGTTTTGGGGCCACACCCTGTGACGCTCAGTGGTTACTCCTGGTTATGCACTCAGAAATTGCTCCTGGTTTGGGGGACCACTGCTCTGGCCTCTGTTAAATATATTTTTAAAACTTATTTTATCCAGACAGTGAAGATTTCAGTATGAAGCAAAATGTCTTTATGAACTCATTAAATAATAATAGTTCACAGGTTAATAATTATTTAAAAGCTCATAGGGGCCAGAGCAATGGCACAGTGGTAGTACGTTTGCCTTGCACATGGCTGACATAGGACAGACCACAGTTCTATCCCGCAGTGTCCCATATGGTCCCCCAAGCCAAGAGTGATTTCTGAGCACATAGACAGGAGTAATCCCTGAGCCTTATCAGGTATGGCCCCCCAAAAACTCATGAATCTACTTTAAATATTATTTTGTTAATAATTTGATAGCCATAATTATTTTGGGGTTCTGAGCCATACCTGCTATTTTCAGTGTTTATTACTAGCTGAGTGAAATGGTGTCACTTTTGGTCCAGTATTGTTGGGGATTGTTCAGGGTCTCTGACTGAAAATAGATGTTTAATTCTATTGCTTTTACTTATTAAAACCTATTGATTTAATCCTAACCCAAATAGTTACTTTTTTAGACACAAATAAAATATATATTTTGTCTGCTTCTTAAAATATTATCTGTCATGTCTGCTTCCTACAAAAAAGCTTTTATACATGATATGAACATTGAATGATTTAAATGTAAAGCTATATCAACATACATAGTCAACTTTAGAGGTTTAGAAAATATACAGTGTCTAAAGCAAATTATTATAGAATCATTAAGTTTTCTTTATATTCTGTGAATAATATCTAATATATTTAATCATAGATGTGGCATTTAATTTTGATCTAGCACATTGCATAAACATCTGGAGAGTTAAGCATCATATAATATTATTTTGACTTTAAATATTATGCAATTGTGATTCATTCCACTGGAAAAAAAATATCTTCTGGCATTTGATTAGGAGCCTATCAATATGATTTTTGTTATAGGATAATATAATATAGGATAATTACTTTAATAAAAGTAGAGTAACAAATAACAGAATGGGCAAAAGCAAGTGGGAGAATACTTAAAAGAAAGGTTGGGTGGTCCAGAAAGATAGATCAAGTAATAGTGTAAATATCTAGCAAAAGTGAAGTCTTGAATTTGACTCCAGGCTACATATTGCCTTTGGCAAGCACATTTGGGTATAACACCACTGACTATCTTGCACTGCTGGATTGAGCATTAAACCATAAGTTTGTACCACCAGGTTTAAATCTCTGGAGTTCTCCTGGAGAAGCCCCTACAAAGTTTACTTCAGTGTATCAGCAATGTTTTAAAACATTCTTTTTTTAGGTCATACCCTGTGGTGCTCAGGGGCTACTCCTGGTTTTGCGCTCAGAAGTCACCCCTGAAAGACAAGGGGTACCATATGGGATGCCGACGTTCGAACCAGGTTCTATCCTGTGTTGGCCTCTTGCAAGGCAAACTCCTTATTGCTGTGCCATCATCACTCCGGTCTCTAAAATATTTTTTTAATTATAATCACGTTTTTAATTCAAATTCCTTTTTCATAATGGTGGATACAAGTTCAGTAGAAAAATACTTTTAGTGTTAAATGAAGTAACTTGTTCTTTCCAGTGCAGAGGTATAGGTGAAAATTTCCTATTAATATGTTTCAATGAGATGTAATAAAATATTCAAATACTCATTTATATTTGTACTGCAGATTATCTTAGAAACTATCAAGCTTCTTTTTTCCACTAAACCCATTTCTTTGATAATAAATAATTAAATTTTTTTCCATTTGAGTTATGCATCTTTGAACTCTACATATAAGACATCTCTGTATTTTCTATTAGCATAGAGATGTAGAAGGTTTATAAAAGCCTACAAAATAGAAAGATATTTTCACAATTTTTTCTTTAAATTGAAATATATATGAATATCTAGGTGTTTAGATATTATAATTTAAGTGATTTAAAATTAATTTTATTGCACATTTTCTTCTCATTGTCCTCCTCTACCACATAATTATCACTGAATTTAAGGATACAGATGCACACAGATATGAATACATTGTCTCATTAGGAGCAATAACTACTATTAAGTCCTGAATCTAGTATTTTAATAAACATTTGTACTTTCATTTATATTGACATTAGTGTGCAATTCTAATCCTATACATAACCCTAAGTTAGAGTAAGAGTTGAGAAAGAAAAGCTCAAAACAATTTCTGAGTTTTACTGTTTATTGCATGTTTTATAACTTGTAGATGTCAATTGATCTATTTCGTCTTTTTTAACCTCATCTGAAAGTTTAAAAGAAGTAAAAGAGTATGAGTAATACAGAGATTTATTTTCTTTCTTGACCTAAAACCTATCAACAAATAATTCTTTTCACTCTTAGTGTTGCTTAGCAGGAACACCTGTAATTTAATGAACAAAATTTCTTAGGCTGGCATGAAATCAAGGCAATTTTGAAAATCACAAAAGTGAGGACAAGTTGGACTTTCATTTAAATTCAAGCTATTTGCCTTGAGCATGAAGTACACAAAGAGAAACCAACATAACAAATATGTATGATGAACTTCAGAGAAAAAGTCTCAAGTCTAGTTAGTGGTAACAATTTATTTGATGAATCAGAGAAAAAGTTTTAAGTCTACTCGCAATAATTCATTTATGGTCTATTTTGATGTTAACTTACATAAATTTTTTTAAATGCTAATAAATAGTTTTTTTACACATAATTCTAAAATTTGAGACTGACTTTTTGTGTTTCTATATTTTGCTTTATCTTTTAAGGTAGCTTTACCACATCACTAGAAAATTAAATGTTTACTAACAGTCTATGAAAAATACTATGTGGGGCCCGGAGAGATAGCACAGCAGTGTTTACCTTGCAAGCAGCCGATTCAGGACCAAAGGTGGTTGGTTCGAATCCCGGTGTCCCATATGGTCCCCCCGTGCCTGCCAGGAGCTATTTCTGAGCAGACAGCCAGGAGTAACCCCTGAGCACCGCCGGGTATGGCCCAAAAACCAAAAAAAAAAAAAAAAAAAAAAAAAAAAAAGAAAAATACTATGTGGAGTTTGATTTTCATAATGATAAAAAAAATACTTTGGAAAAAATATAATTTTTGTGTAGCTAATTAAAAAACTGAATAAAAGGCCAGAGGGGTGGCACAGCACTGTTTATCTTGCACACATCTGACCTGGCTTTGATTGCTGGCATCTCATATGGTACCCTGAGTCTGCCAAGGGCGATTTCTGAGAGTAGAGTCAGGAGTAACCCCTGAGCACCACTGGTGTGGTCCAAAATAAAAAAAAGCAAGACAAAACAATAAAATGACACTTTGAGACAAAGTAAATAATTTATCTTTACAGGGATAAAGAGGGGCACATGTTATAGGCTATTATGTTATAAAAATGTCTTAAGTTTATGTCCTAAGTTCATAGTGAAGTAAGTAGGTAGATAGATAAGGAAGCCCCAACACAACCCAATGGCAATGAGTCCTTAGGACATAATAAAGGTTCTTGGGATTTAATAAAATAAAAAGAAGATATTTGAAGAAATTATGTAACTAGCCTTGAAGCTACTAAGTTCCATCTTGGGGACAAAGTACTAATAAGATAAAAAAGCCTTTGTCTTTACCTGGAACCAAATGCAGATCAATCTAGATCCCCTCTGAGCAAAGCTTCACCAAGAATAAAGGCCAGGAAAGAATATCAGAAAATTCCTTGTCATTAATACTTAGGTTACCAGAACCCATTTTGAAGACAAATATCTGAAAGAATCTTTACCATACTCCACTGTAAGTCCAGATCCTACCCCCAGAGAAATTCTAGCAGGAATAAAGACCAGGAAAGAAATATCAAAAAAGGCCATCAACTACCCACAATTCTTGCCCAGGCAGCCAATTGAAATAAGGACTCTTACCTAGTTAGAAAGCTAACTAACTTTCTAGAAGTTAACTCCTTCAAGAAAACCCCCTGGGCAGGTTGAGAAAACCCCTATATAAGTCAACTTGGGACAAAGGAAATGTGCTAATATGTGTTACAGAACCATGCACATGGTTCCCACAGGCACATGTCACCCACATCTTCACTTAATTAACTGCTTGCATTAATAGTTTTCACCTTAGATTTTCTGTTCTGTCAAAAAGAAATTATATTGAGGCCGGCATGGTGGTGCTAGAGGTAAGGTGCCTGCTTTGCCTGCTTTGCCTAGGACGGACCTAGGTTCGATCCCCCAGCATCCCATATGGTCCCCCAAGTCAGGCGCGATTTCTGAGCTCATAGCCAGGAATAACCACTGAGCGTCACTGGGTGTGGCCCAAAAACCAAAAAAAAAAAAAAATATATATATATATATATATTTATATTGCGTATTTTACTTTTTATAGCTCTTGAATTATAGATTATTTTATTATAATTAATCATGATAAATTGAAGATTAACTGCAGCTAAACTGCAGAAGATTTTATTATGACCTTCATATTTCCTGAGTTTTATTTCATGAGTTTTAGCACATTCACTTTCCATTCACTTGACAAAGAGAAAAATGAAGAAAAATGCTACTATTACTTAGCCTCAAAAGGAAACATTATAGTTCCTTTGCTCCCAGAGCTCAGCACGGGATGGTGAGAGCAAAGAATGCTGAGAGCAAAGAATGCTGAGAAAGAATGCAAATAATTGGAGCCACTGAACTCTGCTGGATCTCAGATGCCAGCACCACCATCTGCCTCTCTTCTGTGCTGTCCTGCATTTTTGGCCTGATTTCATCCTGTGTGTGGCTCATCTGCGGACAACCTGCCTTCCCATGATCCTTCTGTGGTGGTGAGTCGACAGGCCCAGAAAGGGAGGAGCCACTGAACTCTGCTGGATCTCAGATGCCAGCACACCTATCTGCCTCTCTTCTGTGCTGTGCTGCATTTTCAGCCTGATTTCATCCTGTGTGTGACTGACTCATCAGCGGAGGGCGTGCCTTCCCGTGAGCCCTCCATGGAGGTGACTTGACACAAGCAGAAAGGGAGGAGCCAGAGGAGCACGGCTGCTTCGCTCCCCTTCATGACTGTGCACATCATTTAGCCAATGAATACAACCACAACACATTAAAAAAAAAACCACAATACAAGTGTGACAATGGGGAAACAACGCAGACCAGCGACAGACATAGAGAATGACGATGGCAATTCTAATGACTTGAACATGACCAACCAAATAGTCAGTCTCTCAGATAAGGAGTTTAGAGTCGCAATATGGAAGATGTTCAAAGAATTCAAAGAAAGTATAGAAGAGAACACTAATAAGAATCAATAGAATATGAAGATAGAAACCAGAAAACTCCAAACTCAACTTTCAGGTCAAATAACAGGTCTAAAAAACTCAGTAGATGAATTGAAGAAAAACATGGTTGAGCTTTCCCACAGGTTAACAGCAGCTGAGGATAGAATTAGTACACTGGAAGATGAGATGAATAACAATTCCATACAGCAGAAGAAATTGGAAAAAAGCCTTAAAGCAAATGATCAAACAATGGAAAATTACTCAAAGAATGGGAACATGTGAAAATAGAAGTCTATGATAACCTCAACAGAAACAACTTAAAATTCATTGTAGTCTCAGAGACCCAGGAAGAAAATCTTCAGGAAGAATCAACGGTCAAGAACATCATCAAAGAGAAACTACCAGAGCTAAAGAATACATGTGATCAAATCCTGCAAGCCCAAAGAGTACCAACTAAAAGAGACCCCAGAAAAACCACCCCAAGACACATCCTAGTTACAATGATGAATCCCACAAATAGAGAGAGAATTCTGAAAGCAGCAAGATCAAAAAGAGAAATTACATTCAAGGGAACATCCTTGAGATTTACTGCAGACCTGTCACTGGAAACACTCAAGGCCAGAAGGCAGTGGTGGGACATAGTGACAAAACTCAATGAAATAAAGGCTTCGCCTAGAATACTGCACCCAGCAAAATTCACTTTCAGGTTTGAAGGAACAATGCATGGTTTCACAGACAAGCAACAGCTCAGAAACTTTACAGACTCAAAACCATTCTTAAGAGAAAAACTGAAAGACCTACTTTAAGACAAGACTGACCAACAGGCACACCAAACTTTGATATAAAGATGGCACTAACTCCCAGGACAATTCTTTCTCTCAATGTCAATGGACTAAATGCACCAGTTAAGAGACACAGAGTGGCTAAATGGATCAAAAAACTCAATCCAACCTTCTGCTGACTACAAGAAATGCACCTGAATAGTCAGAACAAATATAGACTCAAAATAAAAGGCTGGAGGAAAATCATCCAAGCAAACACACCCATAAAAAAGCTGGAGTGGCCATACTAATATCAGATGATGCAAACTTTATACTTAGGAAAGTTGTAAGGGACAAAGATGGACATTTTATATTAATCAAGGGGTATGTATATCAGGAAGAAATAACTCTTCTAAACATATATGCACCGAATGAGGGGCCAGCAAAATATTTAATACAATTGTTGACAAATCTAAAAAATAATATCAATAACAACACAATAATTGTGGGAGACCTCAACATGGCATTGTCAACACTTGACAGGTCAACCATACTGAAACCCAACAAGAATAAACTAACCTGAAAAGAGAAATGAAAGAAAGAGGCCTAGTAGATATATACAGGACACTCCACCCCCAGAAGCCCGGATACACATTCTTCTCTAATGTACATGGGACGTTCTCCAGCATAGACTACATGCTAGCACATAAAACATAACTCCATAATACCAAGAGGATAGAAATTTTGCAGGCTACTTTTGCTGACCACAAGGCCCTGAAATTATAGGTGAACTACAAAGGGACACAGAAATAAAACTTTAATACCTGGAAGTTTAACAGCCTAATACTGAATAATCAGTGGGTCCGAGATGAAATCAAAGAGGAAATCAAAACATTCTTAGAAAAAAATGACAATGGAGACACAAACAATCAGAACCAATGGGACACAGCAAAAGCGGTACGGAGAGGAAAATTTATAGCTTTGTAAGCACACATCAGGAAAGAAGAAGAGGCATACCTGAATAGATTAATGACGCAGCTCATAGAATTAGAAAGTACTCAACCAAAGGCCCAAACATAGGGAAATAGAAGGAAATAACAACGCTGAGAGCAGAAATCAATGAAGCGGAAACCGGAAAAACAATCCAAAAGATCAACGAAAGCAGAAGTTGGTTCTTTAAAAAATTAAACAAGATTGATAGACCACTGGCAAAATTAACAAAGAGAGAGAGAAACTTGATAACTCGTATTAGGAATGAAAAAGGAGAGATCACTACTGATATGGTAGAGATCCAAAGGGTAATCAGAAACTACTTTGAGAGACTCTATGCCACTAAAGATGACAATCTGGAAGAAATGGATAAATTTTAGGACTCTTATAATCTTCGATGGTTGAATGAAAGGATGTAGCATAACTAAACACACTCATCACTATTGAGGAAATTAAGACAGTAATCAAATGTCTGCCCAAAAACAAAAGTCCAGGCCCAGATGGATTTACTAATGAATTCTTTCAAACCTTTCAAGAGGAACTTCTACCAATCCTGGCAAGACTCTTTCATGAAATCAAAAAAAAAAAGGAACACTTCCAAATAGCTTTTATGAAGCCAACATCATTATGATCACTAAACCAGACAGAGATTCTACCAAAAAAGAAAATTACAGACCAATATCGCTGATGAATACAGATGCAAAGATCCTCAACAAAATCCTGGCAAATTGGATTCAATGCCTCATTAAGAAGATGATCAACTACAGTCAAGTAAGTTTCATCCCAGGAATGCAAGGCTGGTTTAACATCCATAAATCTATCAACATAATACATAACATCAACAACAAGAAAAATAGAAATCACATGATCATATCAATAGATGCAGAGAAAACATTTGATAAGGTCAAACACTCATTCTTGATCAAAACTCTCAGCTAGATGGGAATGGAAGGAACCTTTCTCAATATAGTTAAGGCCATCTACCACAAGCCAGAGTCAAATATTGTCCTCAATGGAGAAAAACTGAAAGCCTTTCCTCAAAATTCTGGCACAAGACAAGAATGTCCTCTCTCACCACTCCTATTCAACATAGCACTGGAAGTACTCGCTATAGCGATTAGGCAAGAAAAAGATATCAAGGGAATCCATATAGGAAAGGAAGAAGTCAAGCTCTTTATGTTTGCAGATGACATGATACTCTACTTAGAAAACCCTAAAGTCTCTATGAAAAAGCTTCTAAAAACAATAGACTCATACAGCAAGGTGGCAGGCTACAAAATTAACACAAAAAAATCAATGGCCTTTCTATACACCAATAGTAATAAGGAAGAAATAAACATTAAGAAAACAACCCCATTCACAATATGCCACACAAACTCAAATATCTTGGAATCAACTTGACTAAAAATGTGAAGGACCTTTAAAAAGAAAACATAAAACTCTGCTCCAAGAAAAAAGAGAGGACACACAGAAATGAAAGCACACACCCTGCTCAGGGATTGGCAGGATTAACATAATTAAAATGGCAATATTCCCCAAAGCATTGTACAGATTTAATGTGATTCCTCTAAAGATACCCATGACATTCTTCAAAGAAGTGCATCAGGCACTTTTGAAATTTATTTGGAACAATAAACACTCTAGAAAAGCTAAAGCAATCATTGGGAAAAAGAATATGGGAGGAATTACTTTCCCCAACTTTAAACTGTACTACAAAGCAATAGTTACCAAAACAGCATGGTATTGTAATAAAGACAGGCCCTCAGATCAGTGGAACAGGCTTGAATACTCAGAGAATGTTTCTCAGGCATACAATCACCTAATTTTTGAGAAAGGAGCAAGAAATCCTAAATGGAGCAAAGAAAACCTCTTCAACAAGTGGTGTTGACACAACTGGCTAGCCACTTGCATAAAATTGAACTTAGATCCACCAGCTAACATCATTTACAAAGGTTAAATCCAAATGGGTGAAAGACCTCAATATCAGATCCGAAACCATAAGATATAGAGTAGGTAAAACAAGTAGGTAAAACACTTCATGACATTGAGACTAAAGGCATCTTCAAAGAGGAAACTGCACTCTCCAAGCAAGTGAAAGCAGAGATTAACAGATGGGAATATATTAAACTGAGAAGCTTCTGCACCTCAAAAGAAATAGCGCCCAGGTAACAAGAGCCCCCCACTGAGTGGGAGAAACTATTCACCCAATACCCATCAGATAAGGGGCTAATCTCCAAAATATACAAGGCACTGACAGAACTTTACAAGAAAAAAAAAAAAAACATCTAATCCCATCAAAAAATGGGGAGAAGAAATGGACAGACACTTTGACAAAGAAGAAATACAATTGGCCAAAAGACACATGAAAAATTGTTCCACATCACTAATCATCAGAGAGAAGCAAATCAAAACAACTTATGAGGTACCACCTCACACCCCAGAGATTGGCACACATCACAAAGAATGAGAACAAGCAGTGTTGGCAGGGATGTGGAGAGAAAGGATCTCTTATCCACTGCTGGTGGGAATGCCATCTAGTTCAACCTTTATGGAAAGCAATATGGAGATTCCTCCAAAAACTGGAAATCGAGCTCCCACACGACCCATCTATACCACTCCTAGGAATATACCCTAGGAACACAAAAATGCAATACAAAAATTCCTTTCTTACACCTATATTCATTGCAGCACTATTTACCATAGCAACACTCTGGAAACTGGTACATATACACAGTGGAATATTATGCAGCTGTCAGGAGAGATGAAGTCATGAAATTTTCCTACATATGGATGTACATAGAATCTATTATGCTGAGTGAAATAAGTCAGAGAGAGAGAGAGAGAAAGATGCAGAATGGTCTCACCATCTATGGGTTTTAAGAAAAATAAAAGACATTCTTGCAATATTAATTTTCAGACACAAATGAGATAAGGGCTGGAAGTTACAGCTCACCTCATGAAGCTTACCACAAACAGGGATGAGTTTAGTTAGAGAAATAACTACGTTTTGAACTATCCTAATAATGAGAATGTACGCGGGAAATAGAAAGCCTGTCTAGAGTACAGGCGGGGGTTGGGTGGGCAGGAGGGATATTTGGGACATTGGTGATGGGAATGTTGCACTGGTGATGGGTGGTGTTCTTTTTATGACTGAAACCCAAACATAATCATGTATGTAATAACGTTGTTTAAATAAAAAAGAAAAAAGAGGGGCCGGAGAGAGAGCATGGAGGTAAGACATTTGCCTTGCATTCAGGAGGTCATCGTTTCAAATCCATGCATCCCATATGGTTCCCCGTGCCTGCCAGGAGCAATTTCTGAGCCTGGAGCCAGGAATAACCCCTGAGCACTGCCGGGTGTGACCCAAAAACCACAAAAAAAAAAAAAAAAAGAAAGAAAGAAAAAATTTTCTGCTGGAGATGAAATTAAATATGTCTATAAAATAAATAAAGTATTTTAAAGAAGAAATATCTGCCACAGTTGTGTATATCAAAGGAAAATTGTGTAACTAAGTATTAGCATTGAAAATGAAAATGACAGGGCCAGAGAGAGATAGCACAGTTCGAAGACACTCTCCTAGTACTGCATAAGATTACCTGCATCCTGTCCTCCACTCCTGCTAGAAGTGCTCACTGAGCATAAAACTGATGGTAAACCTTGAGCACTAACAACAAAAAAGTGCTAATATTGCAGGTAACTGACACCATTAAAACATTCATTATCTTTCTCTTTTTTCTGCACTCCAGCATGATTTGATTTTAGAACTGAGACTATTGTGTGGTGCTTCTCTTTATTGCTTTAGGGCTCACTGGATATTTAATTTGACATTTATTTTTGTATTGTTATGGTATTTCAATTACCTCTTTCATGTCCTCTCTCAAACTGAGGTTGATAGCCACTAGAAGGACTCCGCCCATTTTCAGCATATTTTAATTAAAAAAAATATTTTTTTCTTATTCTTTACCCCATTCTATTGCATTTCTTTCCCTCAAAGAAAATCACATAACTCAATTTATCTAGCTTAGCCTCTCAAATAGAGGGAGAAACAAGGGAGGGCACCAGGACCAAACAGATGTATGATCACTGATAGTAAGCTAGACAAAGATAGGACTACCTACTCTTGCAGTCCGTGGGGTGATGGTGGGGGATATGGGTTGCAGAAAGAGAATGGGGAAGGGGGGGAGGACAAATTTGGTGGTGGGTATTCCCCTTATTCAATGTTAATATGTACCTAAAATACTAATGTGAAAGATATGTAAGCCATTATGATCAAAATAAAAATTAAAAAAAAATTATAAAAAAGAAAAAAATTCATCGACATATGATTGGAATTTGGAGGAAAAGCAAGAATTGGGGCTAGACCCATTGATTCCTGGAGGCTACTTCTGAATATAATGTTGAATATTACTCTCTGCAGTGCTTGGGGGATCAAGGTGTTCCAGAGATGAAACCACGATCAACTGTATGCAAGGAAAGCACCTAAGCACTTTAATTCTAATACCAACTATAAAATTTTTGAAATGGTATTAAATTTGAAAATGTATACATTTCTAAGAACATGAGACTTTTTAAGAATATGTCTTAAGCTGCTTCAGAGGTGGGTCAGGAGGTACACACACTGATTCCTGCTGGTTTCTGCTGGGAGTCAGAAGGCCACAGAAGCCATCTTGGGCCATGCGGTTTCCAGGTGCCTGAGACAGGATTTCATCAGCATTCCTGCCAGTGATCCTGCCTGTTTAAGAGGTGGGTCAGGACGTACACACACTGATTCCTGCTGGTTTCTGCTGGGTGTCAGAAGGGCGCAGAAGCCATCTTGGACCATGGTGTTTTCAGCCGCCTTTCATCAGCGTTCCTGCCAGTGATCCTGCCTGGTACAGAGAGTTCTTGGCTGGCTCCGCCCTCCTGCTCTGCCTTGGCTGACCCTGAAAGGAAATCTTTGCTTTGCTTGTCTGTCTTTCCTCAATACTTGAAGCTCTCCTCAGAGGCCTAGGAAGAGCACCCCAAAAAAAAACTGTCATCTAGAGGCCGCAGAAGAGCATGGCCACAAAGCAAAGCACAGTGGCCATGCACTCTTTCTAACCAATGAACCCCACCAAAACACGCAGAAAAAAAATCACAATACAAGCATGACAATGGGGAAACCTCACAGGCAAACACCATGCACAGAGAATGAAGACGATAGCTTCATTAAAGAAGCTTAAAGAAAGCATAGATCGATCTGAACAGAACACAAAGACAGAAATCAGAAAAATCCAAACTGAAATAACAGATCTGAAAAACATGGTAGCTCAACTGAAAAACTCGGTGGATAGCCTCTCCAGCAGGCTAACAACTGCTGAGGACAGAATAAATGTGCTGTAAGATGAGATACAAAAAATCTCAATACAACAGAAGAAATTGAAAAAGAACCTTAAGACAAATGATCAGGCAATGGAAAAAGTACTCAATGAATGAGAACAGATGAAAATAGAAATCTTTGATAAACTCAACAGAAACAACATAAGAATCATTGGAGTTTTAGAGGCTCAGGTAGAAGATCCCAAGGAAGAATCAACTGTCAAAGACATCATCAAAGAGATACTCCCAGAGTTAAAGACTACATGCAATCAAATCCTGCATGCCCAAAGAGTACCAGCTAAAAGAGACCCAAAGATAAACACCCCAAAACACATCCCAATGACAAATCCCACAGATAGAGATAGAATACTAAAAGCAGCAAGATCAAAAAGGGAAATTAAATTCAAAGGAGTATCCTTAAGACTCACAGCAGACATGTCACAAGAAACTCTCAAAGCCAGAAGACAGTGGTGGGATATTGTGACAAGACTGAATGAAATGGATGCCTAACCGAGAATACTGCACCCAGACCGACTCATGTTCAGGTTTAAAGGAAGGATACATAGCTTTGTGGATAAACAACAGCTCAGATACTTCACAGATAAAAAACCAGCCTTAAAAAAAACTGAAAGGTCTACTTTAAGACAAGAGAGACCAACAAACACAGCAAACTTATCTACAAAGATGACATTAAATTCTATGACAATCATTTCCCTCAATGTCAATGGACTAAATTCACCAACTAAAAGAAACAGTGTGGCAAAATGGGTCAAAAGATGAATCCAACCTTCTGCTGCCTACAAGAAACACACCTGAATAATCAGAACAAACATAGACTCAAAATCAAAGGCTGGAGGAAAATCATCCAAGCAAATAGCACCCTTTAAAAAGCTGAGGTGGCCATATTATTTTCTGATGACACCAACATTATACTCAGAATAGTTGTAAGGGACAAAGATGAACACTTTGTACTAATCAAGGTATATGTGCAACAAGGAGAAATCAGACTATTAAAAATATAAGCACCCAATATAAGCACTATTAAAAATATAAGCACCCAATGAGAGACCAGCAAATTATCTAATACAATTACTGACAAATCTGAAAGAAGATATCAATAATAACACAATAATTGTGGGAGACCTCAACACGGCCCTGACAACACTTGATAGGTCAACCAGACTGAAACTCAACAAAACCATACTAGCCCTGAAAAGAGAAATGAAAGAAAAAGGACTAGTAGACATATATAGGACATTCCACCCCAAAAAACCTGGATACACATTCTTCTCCAATGTACATGGGTCATTCTCCAGGATAGACCACATGCTGACACATAAAACATACATTCATAAAATCAAGAAATAGAAGTCTTGCAGGCTACCTTTGCTGACCACAAGGCTCTGAAATTAGATGGGAACTACAAAGAGACACAGAAGAAAAACTTTAACAATTGGAAATTAAACAGCCTGCTACTGAACAACCAGTGGGTCCGAGATGAAATCAAAGAGGAAATCAAAACTTTCCTGGAAAAAAATGATAATGAAGACACAAACTGCCAGAATCTATGGGACACAGCAAAAGCAGTCCTGAAAGGAAAATTTATAGCTTTGCAAGCACACATAAGGAAGGAAGAAGGAGCATATCTGAATAACTTAATGATGCAGCTCACAAAATTAGAAAAATGACCAACAAAAGGAACCAAAAATAGAGAGATAGAAGGAAATAACAAAGCTGAAAGCAGAAATCAATGAAGTGAAAACCCAAAAAACAATCCGAAAGATCAACGAAAGCAGAAGTTGGTTCTTTGAAAAAATAAAAAAGATTGATAGACCATTGGCAAAATTCACAAAGAAAGAGAGACCTGATAACCCATATTAGAAATGAAAAAGGGGAGATTACGATAGATAATCATATTAGAAATGAAAAAGGGGAGATTACGATAGATATTTCAGAGATCCAAAGGGTAACCAGAGACTACCTTGAGAAACTTTATGCTAATAAACATAAGAACCTAGAAGAAATGGATAAATTCCTGGACACTTATAACCTTCCACAGTTAAGTAAGGAGGATGTAGCATATCTAAACACCCCCATCACTATGGAGGAAATTGAAGCTGTAATCAAACATCTGCATAAAAAGAAAAGCCGAGGCCCAGATGGATTTACTAATGAATTCTTTCAAGCCTTTCAAGAGGAGCTACTACCAATCCTAGCCAGGTTCTTCCATAAAATTGAAAAAACGGGAACACTCCCAAACAGCTTTTATGAAGCCAACATCACCTTGATACCAAAACCAGAGAGAGATGCTGCCAAAAAAATAAAACTACAGACCAATATCCGTGATGAATGCAGATGCAAAGATCTTCAATAAAATCCTGGCAAATAGGATCCAATGCATCGTCAAGAAAATCATACACTATGACCAAGTAGGTTTCTTCCTAGGAATGCAAGGATGGTTTAACACAACATCAACAACAACAACAACAAAAAATCACATGATCATATCAATAGACGCAGAGAAAGAATTTGATAAGGTCCAACACCCATTCTTGATCAAAACTCTCAGCAAGATGGGAATTAAAGGAACCTTTCTCAATCTAGTTTAATTCGTTTAGCACAAGGCAATGGAAAATATCCTTAATGGAGAAAAACTAAAAGCCTTCCCTATAAATTCTGGTACACAACAAGGCTGTCCACACTCACCACTCCTCTACAACATAGTACTGGAAGTACTTGCTCTAGCAATCAGGCAAGAAAAAGATATTAAGGGAATCCAGACAGGAAAGGAAGAAATCAAGCTCTCTCTGTTTGCAGATGACATGGTACTCTACTTAGAAAACCCTAAAGCCTCTACCATACAGCTTCTAAAAACAATGGATTCATATAGCAATTTGGCAAGCTACAAAATTAACACACAGAAATCAATGACCTTTTTATACACCAATAATGATAGGGAAGAGATGGACGTTAAGAAGTCAATCCCATTCACATTAGTGCCACACAAACTCAAATATCTTGGAGTCAACTTGACCAAAGACGTGAAGGACCTATACAAAGAAAACTATAAATCCCTGCTCCAAGAAATAAGACAGGACACACGGAAATGGAAAAACATACCCTGCTCATGGATTCGCAGGATTAACATAATTAAAATGGCAATACTCCCCAAAGCATTGTACAGATTTAATGTGATCCCTCTAAAGACATCCATGACATTCTTCAAAGAATTGGATCAAACACTTATGAAGGTCATCTGGAACAATAAACACCTCGAATATTTAAAGCACTCCTAGGGAAAAGGAAAATGGGAGGCATTACTTTCCCCAACTTTAAGCTGTACTACAAAGCAATAGTTATCAAAACAGCATGGTATTGGAATAAAGACAGACCCTCAGATCAGTGGAATAGGCTTGAGTTCTCAGACAATGTTCCCCAGACATACAAGCACCTAATTTTTGACAAAGAAGCAAGAAATCCTAAGTGGGGCAGGGAAAATCTCTTCAGCAAATGGTTCTGGCAGAAATGGTTAGCCACTTGCATAAAAGTGAACATATACCCCCAGTTAACATCATGTATGAAGGTAAAATCCAAATGGATTAAAGACCTTGATATCAGACCTGATACCATAAGGTATATAGAACAACATGTAGTTAAAACATTCCATGACATTGAGACTAAAGGCATCTTCAAGGAGGAAACTGCACTTTCCAAACAAGTGAAAGCAGAGATAAACAGATGGGAATACATTAAGCTGAGAAGCTTCTGCACCTCAAAATAAATAGTGCCCAGGACACAAGAGCCACCCACTGAATGGGAGAAACTATTCACCCAATACCCATCAAATAAGGGGCTAATCTCCAAAATATACAGGGCACTTTACAAGAAAAAAACATCTAATCCCATCAAAAATTGGGGAGAAGAAATGGCCAGAGACTTTGACAAAAAAGAAATACAAATGGCCAAAAGGCACATGAAAAAAATGCTCCTCATCACTAATCATCAGGGAGATGCAAATCAAAACAATGATGAGATACCATCTCACACCACAGAGATTGGCACATCACAAAGAACAAGAACAATCAATGCTGGCGAGGATGTGGAGAGAAAGGAACTCTTATTCACTGCTAGTGGGAATGCCGTCTAGTCCAACCTCTTATGGAAAGCGATATGGAGATTCCTCCAAAAACTGGAAATTGAGCTCCCATTTGACCCAGCTATTCCACTCCTAGGGATATACCCTAGGAATACAAGAATACAAAACAAATTTCCTTTCTCACACCTATATTTATTGCAGCACTATTCACAATAGCCAAACTCTGGAAACAAGCAAGATGCTCTTCAACAGAATGGCTAAAGAAACCGTGGTACATATACACAATGGAATATTATGCAGCCATCAGGACAGATGAAGTCATGAAATTTTCCTATACATGGATGTACATGGAATCTATCATGCTGAGTGAAATAAGTAAGAGAGACAGATGCAGAATAGTCTCACTCATCTATGGGTTTTAAGAAAAATACATCATTTTTGCAACAATCCTGAGACAATGAGAGGATGGCTGAAACTTCCAGCTCACTTCATGAAGCTCACTACAAAGAGTGGTGTGTGCAGTTATAGAAATAATTACACTGAAACTACCATCATCATGTGAAAGAATGAGGGAACTGGAAAGCCTGTCTGAAGTACAGGTGGAGGTGGGGTGGTATGGAGGGAGATTTGGGACATTGGTGATGGGAATGTTGCACTGGTGAAGGGGGGTTTTCTTTACATGACTGAAACCTAATCACAATCATATTTGTAATCAAGATGATTAAATAAAGATATAAAAAGAATATGTCTTAAATATACATTTCAATTAATTTTATATATTTATATAAACATATATTTCATATTATTTATATATATATATATTTAGAAAAGGGCCGGACTAATATACTGTGGTTATAGCACTTGTCTGCTATGTGACCAACCCTAGTTTGATACCTGGCACCATCTACAGTCCTTCAAGCCCTGCCATATATAATCCCTAATCAGAGCCAGGAATAAATCCTGAATATACCATGGTGTCATAAAAAGCAAGATATATAAAATATATACAAAATTTACCAGAAAACTAGAGCATATCTTAAACAGAAATTAAATAAAACTTAGAGAAGTATCATGAAGTACTCTGTTTATAAGTTGGAATACCATAGTATAAATCTGCAAAATGTTCACGAATTGTTCTAGATTACAAATGCAACCACATTCAGAAAGCTAAAGTTCCAAAATTTAGTTTTAATACGGAGAGATTTATAGTCATTGTAAATTTAAATTTAATTTAAAAACAACTGTAAAGATAAATAAATAAAAGAATTACAATGCCACTTAGAATCAAATATGTGTTATTCATTAGATATCAATAAAAATTGATAACCAATGCAACTATATAGTTAAAGGTTTGAGAGAAAGGCAAATAGTATTGGGACTCTTGAATGACTCCTTCTATTTACAAGAATCAACATATAAATATATGTTAGAAATACTAAAAAATATACACATTATAAAATGCAGAATTATTTAATTAGTTGAGATAAGATTATTTGATCAGTTGAGATAAGCTTTCATAAATAGACCATAGCAAGCTGTAAACATAGTATGCATACTAATACAATAAAATTAGCCACAGGTCTAAGAAATAAGAAAAAAAAGACCAAGTGAAAGAAATATCACAAATACATATATAAAAATTTTATTTCTCAACTATTTTTGTCTGTTTTCAGGCTATACATGAACTTCTCCAGGCTTACTCCTAGCTCTGTGCTCAGAGATTATTCTTGGCAAGACTCGAGGATCAAATTTAGTGCCAGGGATAAAACCCAGTCTTCCTATGTCTTCAGCCCATTAAATTAATTTTAAAAAATGCTAAAATGATCAAAGTGTTTATAATGAAAAAATGCCACTATGTACTGCAAATATTACTGTGAAAGATTTGTAATTCACGTTGGTCACAATAAAAAGTATATAAAAAAACTAAGAAAAGACAGGGAAATCATTTTAAGAAAGAAGTGAGCCAAATGAAAAGATGCTGTGCATTTTATTATAAGATATTAAAATTAAAATAAAGTAATATTACTTCTTGAATCTCAAATAAATTTTAAATTAAAAATTAAATTAAAATTTAATTTAAGTTATAACAGCTTAAAATGTTGTAGATACTTGTTCTAAATATAATTTTTATACATATTTTGAAAAGAATCTTGACATCATAGTTCTAAAATAGTGCCTTGATATATATATATGTACATATATATACATATGCATATACTTATACAAAGAGAAATTTGTATTTGTTGTTATTCAAAATGTATTGAGTACTTGGAGCAGAATTTTTATTGAAATGTCATTTATATGAAAAATTATGTACAGGATTCTTTATGATCATAAAATTTTTATATCCAATAATATACCACGTGGATAGTTTTATATCACATTGATAGTTATATAGTTAAATATGGTGTGATAGATATATCACATTACATTTAAGAGAGAGGGAAAACTCTAATATAATTAATCTAAACTTAAAACAGGTAAATATTTCTCATTAACTTAGAAGAGTTATTAATTATTTATAGGCATAACCTAACAGTGAAATGAAGAAATTTATTCAATTACTCACAATATTGTGTCTTACTAAATATAGATGCTGATGCCTATTTGTGTTTTGTTTATGAAAATTATCTGCACTATATGTTACTGTAATTCCCCCCTTTTTGTCTAGTATGCCTCATTGAAAAAATATAATAAAAATGACATGTTTCACTAAGAAAAATGTCAGATGTTGAAGAGATATAGTAAATTGGGTGGTGGAGCAAAAAGACAGAGAGGAAAACTACAGAGATAAAATGCTATATCATTGTATTACTGTGTCATAAAAGGTCAAATTTTTAAAATTAGTTTTGGTTCTGTCATTCAAAGGTATCTTGCTCCTCCATCCTAAGATCTGTGCAAAAACAAAAATCACCAATTAAAGACCACTGACTACAACAACTGCTACTGAGGCAGAACTTTTCCTGGGACCATAAAGTAAGATTCTATCCTAGTTTTCATCCTAAAATCTGTACAATAACCAAGATTTCTAATTACAGAGGACTGATTTCCACAACTACATCTGAGCAAAATGCTTCCGGCACCATTAAGAAAGACCTTGGGGTTTGACAACTAACATGTCTGGAGCCTGTAGTTGTTTTCATGACCCTATATTTCAAGGGCAGACACACTCCATATCTCGTAGGTCTAGGGAATTTTTTTCTAATTTCCCCAATATTTACTGCACCTATGCAACAAAAACAAACAAAAATTTGCCATGTCTGCCTTTTGTTTTTTAATTAATCAATTTATTTTATTTTTCTTCTTTCTTTTCCTTTTTTTATTCTTTTAATTGTATTTATATTTATAGCTCTAGATAGGGGCTCCTGCCTTTTTTTCTTTTATAGAACATAAATCATCTTGTTCTGCCTCATATTTCTATGTCTTCCTACAAACTGAAAAAAAGAAAAAGTGAATGGGACCCAGGGGTCAAGCCATCTCAGAAGCATTGAGTGAAAATAAAAAAATGGTCAAACCTAAATACCCAAACCAAAGTCAATGATAATAGAATCAAGAGCTCAAACTACAAAAAGCTATACACATAGGGACCTGTTACACTGCAGTCCAGGGGACTAACAGTGGAGCTATGGAATGCATGCTGGGAACTATAGAGGCGGGAGGTCAACACTGGTGGTGGGAATGGCTCTAATTCACTGTCACTATGTACCCGAAATACAACTGTAAAAGTCTTGTAATTCATATTGGTCTCAATAAAATTATATTAAAAAAGAAGTATGTTGTATGGGTCCCAACTAAGATAAATGTCTTAAACTGCATTATGGTTCCCCAGCATGTCTAGAAGTGGTCCCTGAGCACAGCCAAGTGTGGTCCAGAAAAGAATATTAAATATAAATAATTTACATTAAAATGTAGAATAAAATGCTATTTTTTTCCCAAAAAATCATCAACATAAAAATGATCATGAGTAGGGCAGAACTTTGGCAGCAAGCTTCAATTTCAGTCTAGATAACTATTTTACCCTCATTTTCAAACAGAAGGTACACAGTTCTTCACAGTTCTCAGATAGTCATAAACTGAGAAAGTAATCGAACACAGATTCAGTACTGTGTAATTATTAGTCTCTTCCTGGTGAGTCAAAGTTCATTTAGAAAGCAATAGGGAGCTGCATATGTCTCTTTGATTGTATGTGCAGCATCTATGAACTATAATGGGATTTACATGCACACAGTTTGGACGGAGCATTTCAATAGGAACATTTTAAAATAACCATTTTCTAACTGCAGTGACACACTGCAGGTTTTCCAGCTATATAGAACTCTAGGGGTCTAGATTCATTTAGCCTTTGACTTCATTTAGCACAATATACCCACAGGAAACATTTATGGCATTGTAAGTGTGTTTGCTTTTGTATATTATTGCTTACACGAACACAGAGTAGTGTCTACAAGCTTAATTTTTGTTTTTTGTTTTTCTTTTTTAGGTCATAGTATTTTTCAGATTTTCCCCTAGACCTTGGCTGTAGTAATTTAGTTTAAGAAGGCCAAAAACTGATTTTATAAAGGAAGAAAGGCTTTGGTTTGCCTAAAATTTATACTTAAAGGAAGTTTTCAAAAAAAAATAACCTTTTAATTGCAAGTTTTATAAAAATAAATAACATTATCCCCTTATTTTAGTCAAATCTTTCTTTGGACTTATGAGTTGCACATTTCTGTATAGCAAAGGAGCTCAGGCACACCCTTATCTCCTGAATTAGAAAAATTAGGGTCATTTCTTCTCTCTCTTTCTCTCTCTCCCTTCTCCTTCCCTTTCTAAAAGAAAAATAAGAAAAATTAGGGTCAAGAGGCTACTTAAATAAACCATCTAATTTCTTTATTAATTTATAAACCCACATAAATTTTATTTACTTCTTAGTTTTTACCTAAAATGTTTAAAGTTGAATGTTTTGCCCATTTCTTTTAGTCAGACCACCCAATGCATATATAAATGAAGTGATGCTTGTCTTTTCCTCTATTATTCCCTCCATTTCATTCCTAGATGAGTGAAAATAATTTAGATGCGAAGAAGACAGAACTATTCCCCTACATAGTTAACACATAAAATCTAGGCCATCAATGTTATTAGAGTGGTTAATGGGGAATTGTCTTTCTAGTTTCTAGTGTAATTGTTGTCATGGAGATCTTGATTACTATGTCCCTCCTCTTTTCTCCAGTGGTTTACTTCATTGGAAAACAACATGCTGGGCTCCATAATTTATACAAAAAAGAAAATAAAAGGATGGTATCCATAAGGATTTGAGCAGAATTTTAGTCAGTAGAAGTCATACTTTTTGGGAAATAAAACTAATGGTGATATAATTTCGGCTTTTGATTGACAAACATTGGTTTGTAATTCATACATTTATGAACATATTTTGCAATCATGTCAATACTAAATGAAAATTGACGTTAGTGAATATCACTACAAATGTGCAGATGAGTGATTTTAAAACATTTCGGTGTGTGTATCAAGAGTGTCTGAAGAGGTTTATTTTAATCATAAATTGTTAATTCCTAAATCTGGTTCTTAAAGTTGACCTAAAATTGCATTTCTCACTGGTTTTAAATTTTTGAGAAATGTTGGTCTGGAGTGCTCATTCTGAGAACCAATAATGCCACTGAAAGTGTCATAAGAACTCTGTGACTTATCTTTCACTCAAGACAGCCTACTAAAACACAAACATTTTATGAATAATAAATTTTTTATTCTTATATAATTAGAAATTCATAGACAATATGGATATGATATGTGATATCTCAAAGTAATATTTTTTTGTTTTCTTCTACTTTTTCTGAAAAAGTTGTTGAACTAAAACTTGAAGAGACATTTAATAGACAGTTTATTTGAGCCAGGTATAAGGCCTGAGCAATACTGGGCATGGCTCCCAACTTAAATAAAAAAAATTACAGGGGCCGGAGAGATAGCATGGAGGTAAGGTGTTTGCCTTTCATGCAAAAGGTCATCGGTTTGAATCCCGGCATCCCATATGGTCCCCCGTACCTGCCAGGAGCAATTTCTGAGCATGGAGCCAGGAATAACCCCTGAGAACTGCCGGGTGTGACCCAAAAACCACAACAAAAAAAATACCAAATAAGTAATTTATTAAAAGTGAACAAAATAGATTTAGTTGTCAAGAACTTTTTTAAGATAGCATGTACGCTTTTGTTGCCTATGGGTCATAAATTATTTAAAAAAAAATTATGTCATTTAAACTTAATCATAATAAATGAGGACATCATTTCAAGATGAAAACACCTCTTTTATAATTGACACATCAGCATCCAGAGAAGCCATGCTTTGATAAGTTTTGTTTAGGATGTTATTTTCTATGATCAAGCTTCCTTATACGTGGAAGCACAGAGGCAATATGCTGACAAGATCAACAGAACACACTGAGTGAACTGACCTTTGCTTTTCCTTGGAGTGGAAAATATTTATGAGGCTAAATTTTCTCTGAGAGTACAAAGCTGAGAGGAGAGCTGTTGCTCAGGCCCTGCCACTCAATAGAAAGAACATGGCATTCAGAACAGAAGGTCTGAAATCAGGTTACAGCTCTTTTGCTTATAAGCTATTTGGCCAACGTACTCTATTTCTCTGAGATTTAACTTCTCCCTTAAAATACAGGAAAGCTACTATCTGTTTTATTTTTAAGTCCTGTGAAGATGATAAAAATAAATGTTTCAAATATATTGTATGAAATGTCACTTCATATTATCAGTACATTTTGACTGAAATATCAGACAAGTGTGCTTTAACTAGGTTGTATTAGTGTATTAGTTGTATTATCTTATCTTTTTGTTTGTTTGTTTGTTTTAGTAAATATTAAGCTTTCTTTTCTATCTAGAGTGCTTTCTTGTTATATAGTGACAGTCTCTTGCTCTTTAAGATTTCTGCCACTTGGGGCCAAAGAAATAGCATGGAGGTAAGGCGTTTGCCTTTCATGTAGAAGGACGGTGGTTCGAATCCCGGCATCCAATATGGCATCCCTGTGCCTGCCAGGAGCAATTTCTGAGCATAGTACCCGGAGTAACCCCTGAGCGCTGCTGGGTGTGACCTCCCCCCCCCAAAAAAAAAAGATTTCTGCCACTGTCTCAAACTGCAATATTTCTCACATTTGGTATGTAAGTATTGGTATATAATCAAATATAAATCCTCATAATTGTCCCTAGCATATAATTGTACAATTGTAATTAGTGTTATTGTTGGTTCTGTTGCATACAGTATTTTTCTCTATAAATTTTAATATAGAACTTCCCATGCATAACAACAGTTCATTGTTTTCAGAAACAGACATCTAAGAAGTCAAGAGTATTTCTTCTGTAGAAAGAAACTACTTTTCTATCTCCCCATAACTAGCTATAAAACCCTATAACTGTGCGAAAAAAATCTCAATATGTATCCAAACACTGAATGAGGGAATTCTGCCTTTAGATTAAAAAAATGAATTTCTTGACTATTCTTTTATAATTCTCAACAAAGAATACTACAAATTTGAGTGTAAAGGATCTGAATACTAATGCAGAAACAATTAAAACTGTGAATTTAGAATGTCTTGCTATTTGCTATTTTCAAAATTTATAAGTTATGTGCAGTATAAAATTATAGGATGTTCCTATCACATTTTAAATTTTAAAATATAATTTATTTTATTATTCTCAAAGAAAAGTAATCTGGCAATCAACAAAGTAAGACTTTGATAATGCATGGAATTCAAAAGAAAAATCTCAAAAACAGAATTAAACCTCCAAAGATAGATCAGTGGGGACAGGTTAAGGCAAAAAAAGCTTTTAAATACAAATTACAATATGCTGAAACAAGTATAGAATACCTAGACTCATTTCTGGAGAAAAAAGATTTTTTAATGCTGTGGAAATAAAATTAACTATATTAAAGACAGAATGGAAAATTAGACAAGATTTAGTAAAATCACTTAAATACTTAAATACAGAAGGAATGGAATTTAAAAAATGAAAAATAAAAAATAACACTAGGCAGATAGTTCAATGGAATGAAGCACAAGCCTGGCATGTGTTAGGCTCATAGTTTGAGCTGTGGCACTCATAAAATAGATTTTACATATAGCTCCAGTGGCCCAGCATTTGAAGGGCCCAAGTAGCACCATTTTATTGAGTCTAACAGCACTGAATTATCTGGTCCACTTCGCCTGGCTGAAAGCACTACTGAGAATGGACTGAACACTGGGGGGTTAAGAAAAAAAATTAAAAATATCTTTTTTTAAACACCATGATTACAAACATGTTTGTAGTTGGGTTTTAGTATAAATAAAGAACACCCCACTTCACCAGTGCAACCTTCCCACCACCAATGCCCCCATCTCCCTCCTTCCCTACCCCCAGCCTGTATTTATGAAAGACATTCTATTTCTCTCACTCACTACCATTGTCATGATACTAGTGTAGTTATTTCTCTAACTGCACTCACCACTTTTTGTGGTATGCTTCATACGTTAGGCTAGTTCTACCAGCCCTCATCTTTATTGTATCTGGGTATTATTACTATATTGTCTTCTATTTTTCTTAAATCCCTCAGATGAGTGAGATTATTCTGTATCTATCTCTCTCCCTCTGACTCATTTTAGTCAGCAGAATAGTTTTCATGTCCAACCACGTATAGGCAAATTTCATGACCTCATTTTTTTTCTTGAGCTCCCATCTGATCCAGCATTACCACTCCTAAAGACATGCACTAGGAACACAAAAATTTAATACAAAAATGCCCTCTGATATCTACATTCACTGCAGTACTATTTACAATAGTCAGAATCTGGAAACAACTCAGATGCCCAACAACAAATGAGTGGCTAAAAATAACTGTAGTGCATAAGCACAATGGAATACTATGCACCCATTAGGAAAAAATGAAGTCATGAAATTTTACTATACATGGATGGAAAAAATACGGCGTTGAATTTGGGGTAATTGGTGTTGTCAATTATTTAGAAGAAAATTATGGTGAAAATTTACTAGTGAAAAGGGACAATATTGATCATATGAGCTTTCTGAAATGTGTGTTTGAGATATGTAGTGAAACTATCCAGTAAGTGGTTAAGATATATTTGTATAGAACTTGAAGAAATATCTGGATGAAAGATATTGATTTAAAATTATTTATATAGAGATCTTAATTAAATTATGAAATGGAAGAGAAGAGAATATGGAAGTGGAAAATTGTTCTGAAGTATACCAAAGAGTCAGAGAAAAGAATGTAATGGCAGAGGAATAGACAGAAAAGTTACAAAAGAAAATATAAAGGAAATCGTATAATTATGCTCAATGGAGAAATCAGTTTTAGGAGCGAAAAAAAATCAACAATGTCTAGTACTACTAAGACTAGTACTACAAAACATTCACTGAGGTTAGCTCTTGAACTAGTGTTCTCAATATTGACATATTGAGAATTCCACTTGTTTCAAAAGAGTAATTATTATATGGTATTGTGGCTATGAAATATAAAAAATAAATACACATATGAGAAATACTAAGTGGTTGGCAACATAAGAGAAAAGGTATTAAATACATGAATTGTAGAAAAATGGTTCAAAAATATTTTTTTTACTGAGGAAAGAAAGGATTGAAATTTGGTACAAGTACTTTATATCAGGGCCAGATAGAGAGTTCAGGGGTTTAGATGCTTGTTTTGCATTCTATAGACTCCTTTTAGCATCAGTAGTACCACACCTGGCTTTCTGTTCACTGCAGTGGGGCACTCCTGAGCAGAGAGCCCAGAATAGCCCCTGAGCACTGTGGATGTGATCTGAAGTCCTCAAAATATTTCTATATTTTATTTATTTAATTTTTTAAAAGTGTATTGATTTAAACCTGGAACTTAAACATGCCAGTCAAGTGCTCTGCTACAGAGCTAGAATACCATAATGAAATAAAAATTGAAAACAAACAAAAATGTCATTAGTTGTGAAAAAGTGAGAGAATAACGAGTGGTTTAAGAACTCCATAATATTTAGAGAAATTGTCTTTCAGGAAATGCATCAGGGTGCTTCCTTCATAACTATAAAGTCTTGATAACTCCAACTCTAATAGCTAAGAATGTGACCGATTCAGTGGCTTGTTCAGGTAGCAACTAGCTTCAACAGCTGAATAAAAGGCCACCTTGCCTTTTTATTAGTATAGTAGTCAAATTACCCCTCCTTGATGTATTTTGTTCATTATAAGTTAGTAAGCAAAACAAAGGATAAACTTAGCACATCTGTGGGCATGAGAGGCAAATGGTAGATAAGCAATAACCCTTAAGAGATTATAGAAATACTTTGCTATTCTTTTTTTTTTTTTTTTTGGTTTTCCGGGCCACACCCGTTGGATGCTCAGGGGTTACTCCTGGCTAAGCGCTCAGAAATTGCCCCTGGCTTGGGGGGGGGGGCGTATGGGATGCCCGGGGATTGAACCGCGGTCCTTCCTTGGCTAGCGCTTGCAAGGCAGACACCTTGCCTCTAGCGCCACCTCACCGGCCCCATTATTCTTTTCTTTTCTTTTTTATTTCTGGTTTTTGGGTCACACACGGCAGCACTCAGGGGTTACTCCTGGCTCTACGCTCAGAAATCCTGGCAGGCACGGGGGACCATATAGAATGCCAGGATTCAAACCACCATCCTTCTAAATGCAAGGCAAATGCCCTACCTCCATGCTATTTTTCCAGCCCCATACTCTGCTATTCTTGATAAGACTGCTGAGCGCTATGCTTTACGCCACCTATAAAACTCGAACTCTCCCAAATAGGATATTTTCTTCATAAGTTTGGACTCTTCCTAGCAGTATGTTTCCTGTTTATACACTTGAAGCTCTAGTGATCTTACCCTAAAATTACTTTACCCAAGATACTTAAAACTGCTTTTTTTTTGGGGGGGGGCAATTCCCATAAGAAAATTGTTGTCTAAAATGAGCTATAATTTAAAAAGAGGCCAGTATACCTTGTAGAATAAAGTGAAGTAAATAAAGTTGTGTTTTAGTGCAAAAAATTATAGGGAAGTTGACAGATACCCACTATAGGCAAACTATGTCAATTCACATCCAATATATAGACATGTGAGAAAAGTGTTTGCCTATGCTTACAGGTACTAGTATATAGTATTTTGGGGGAAAAATGTACATGTAAAATACAGTCAATCACATTTAAAAATGGTTTATCCATCACATATGCTATCTATGAATTCAAATTAAAATACTTTTTCATCATTCATTGATTGTCTCCACTCATCCTTTTTAAAAAGCGGATCTATTTTCCCATTTTATGGAATTAATTTTCTTAACAGATAAAATACCTCGAATAGAAAATTCAACTGTTTCTGATTTAGAAAGACTTTTCTTGTTCTTAAAATGATATTGACAGATAGCTTTCTAGAGATGAATTTTAACGTTTTCAAGAGGAGTAAAGCTGCAATTGTTTTCATATCAAGAAGAATGGCCCTTCAGAGAGGTCTATTGATTTCATAGAGATTTGAAAGAGAATAATGGCTGACTAAAATTAGCAGTGGGGGTGAGAAATGATACTGCTGTAACTTCTTAGTAAACACATGAAATTAGATTAGGCAATTAAGGTTTTAAATAAGCTTGAAATCCTGCATGAAAAACATCTGCATTGCATTCCAAGCTCACATAGCACCTTGGTCTTTGATACAGTTCTGTAAACTAACAATATTTTCAGCATAGTGTTAAACCAAGGAAAATATTGAAAAATTAGTAGAATGAAAGAATGAATTCGAATAAGTAAGGAAGTTATACTATATAAAATGACTAACAAGAAAAGAAAAAAACATGGAGAAAAAAAGAATAACCGAACTTGGCATCATAGGTGTAATTGTTGAAATAAAATACTGTTGACTGAATCATATCTAAAATAATATATTTTCTATTTTTCCAGATACGAACATGAAATAATGCCAACATTTTGTGTTTAGAGAAAGAATTTCAAAAAGAAGCAATAGGTATCCTGAGCCTCATCGGAAATAGTCTCTGACTGTAGGACCAGGAATAATTCCAAGAACCTCTCAATGTGACCAGAACAAAATAAACAAAACTGAAAACAAAGAGACAAACCACCTCCCCCGTCGATAAAAAGTAGTCTAACTAGTGGTTTCCCACTATGGGTATATAGACTGGTGGTATTTGCAGAAATGTTCTGCCTAGGGTAGAGAAAGCCAGTTTCATGATATGATTGATAGTACTGTTTCATGATAGTACATGTTTCATTATAAGTATTGATATATAAAATATATTATGTATATAATAGTTTATATGTTATTATATTGATATATAATTATTTTTGTTTGTTTAGGTCATACCTCTATATGTCTCTGTGCTCAGAAATCACTGCTAGGACTACTTGGGGAACCACAGTGGTATCAGGGATCAAACCTCAAATGATTATATGCAAAGCAAATGCCCAACCTGCAATAATCTGTTTTGCTTTTGTTTTTATATTTTTACTATTATTACTATTATTAATGATTATTATTATTATTATTGTTTTGATTATTTTTGTTTTGGGGTTAACTCCTGAAGGGGTAACAGAGTCAATGTTTGAAGGTAACTCCAGGCTGTACACTTAAGAATTATTCCTGGGAGGTCTGAACAATAGCACAGTGGGTAGGGCATTTGCTTTGCACACTGCCAATCTGGGTTAGATGCCAGGCATCCCATATGGTCTCCAGATCTTGCCATGAGTGATATCTGAGATCAGAACTAGAAGAAAACCCTGAACGCCACCACACCACAGGGTATGCCCCTCCTCCCCTGCAAAAATAAAAGAATTACTGCTGGCAGTACTTAGGAACCAGATGAAAGCCAAGGTTCAAATCCATGTTGGACACATTCAGTGCAAACATTCTGCCCACTGAAGTAATGCTTTGGACTCTTTAAATCTCTGCTTTAGTTGTTCATGAAATATTTACACTATTTTCATGTATAATTATTGAAGATCGGTTACCTAGAAGTTGAGAAAGTAAGTTGTATAACCGAAAGAACAAAGCTATTGGACTAACTAGTCCACACACTACTATGAATTAGGTAAATATTTTCTATGATTTCAGAGGAGAATAATTTATTTATTTGGTCTCTTTGTTTTTCGGCAAAATTGAAACTGCAGGTAACTGAGTATATTTATTTAGAATATTGTTTATTTTTTCATCAGTCTAAATGTAATTTATTTATTTAATTCCTTATTCCATAACATAAACTACTCTTTCCTTTAGGAAATACTGCTTTATTTACTTTACTTACTATCTTTTTTTCTTTAGGAAATATAAAATGAATCATTTTGTAAAAGTGCAATTGTTTATGTTTTAGGGATTAATATTAACAGTTTTATCTATTACCAAAAAGCACCACTTTTCTAAGTCCAGGAATACCCTGCCAAGATATAGAGGTAATTTTTATTGGATTATCAAAATTTAAGGTTTTATTTCTTTAGCTATTGTCTAGTTCCCTGATTTTTAATTTTTAATTTGTATTTATTTATTTTTTTTGTTTGGGAACCAAATCTGGCAGTGCTCAGTTACCCCCTGGTACTGTGCTCAGGAATATCACTCTTGGTAGGATTGGGGGAGATATGGGATTCCCGGGATCAAATTCAGGTTGCCAGTGTTTAAGGAAAATGCCCTAACTGCTGTATGGAACAACTCACATGTCCAATGGCAGATGAATGAATAAATAAATTGTGGCATATATGTAAAATGTAATACTATTTAGATATAATAAACAATACAACATGGATGATACTAAAGATTGCAGTGGAAAGTAAAATTAGAAGGAAAGACTAAACCAGTCTATTATACTAATGGTATTAAAAATTTTAAAGCAAGCACCATATATGCCACAACTTATTTATCCATTCATCTGCCATTGGACATGTGAGTTGTTCCATAATCATGGTTATTGTAAATAGAGTCGCTGTGAACAAAGGTAAATGTCGTTGTTTATTAAAATTAGTGCATTTTTTGCATAAATATCTATAGAGATGGCATTTGTTAAATATGGTTGTTCTATTTTTATGTTTATATTTATTTTATTTAGATTTATTTGAATTTTTGAGAAAACTTCATGCTGTTTTACATAAAGGTTATATTTATGCTAACAATATCTAGTTTTCCTTTTCAACATTCTGTCATCACTTTATAATTTATATAAATAAATGGAATTTATTATAATATAAATAATGGAGATATATAAATATATATTCTCAGGTCTGAGAAAGTAATACTGACATTTTAATTTTTATATTTCTTGGTAATCAGTGATGATGAGAATTTTTTTCCTGTGCCAGTTAACATCTATATGGCTTCTTTGGAAATATATTTTTTAACTTTCTTCTGCATTATTTATATGTTTTAATCTTTTATATAGATTACTTATATATATATATACTTTATAAAATGCTTTAACATATATGCTTCTTATACCTTGGGTATTATTTCTTGCTGATTTTATGGATATTTTTGACCATTTAGAAATATGTTTTTGTTTTAAGTGCTACCTTGTTTTAGACCACCAAAGCTTTCTATTTTGAAGTAATTACATAATTTTTTTACTTTTGTATGCCTTTGCAATGGATTTGAATCACAGAACACACCATTGAAACTAATATTATGGAGCTCTTTACCTATATTCTTTGTTTTATTTGTGGATACAGTTCTAACAACTAAGTCAAATCCATTTTGAGTTAACCTTTGTGTATGATGTGAGATAGTGATCCAATTTCATTCTTTTACGTGTGACTAACTTATTTTCCTACAGTTTTAGTTAAAGAGAACTTTACTCTTTTTATGCCCACTTCATATTTCAAAAATGTATTGATTATGCTAGGCATGCATCTAATTTAAGTTCTTAGTTTCTACATGATAAGAACCCACCATACTTAAGCTCTCTAGGGCCTGAGTTACTGAAACATAATTTTCTTCAACCTTCTAACCTCTTGGGTATGTGCATACCATTTTATTTACCTCCATAATACAAAATATATGTGTAAATAATTTGCCATGTCATACAGAATATTTAAACCACAATAGCTATTCTAGTCTTTATTCACACCTACAAGATATGTTTTTATAGTCCTGACAGTACTTGCCTAGAATTTTCTTTCTTTTTTTCATTTTTTGTTTTGGGGCCAAACCTAGTGATACTTGGGGTTTACTCTTGTTCAGTGCTCAGGAAATCTCCTGGAATGCCCTGGGAACCATATGGAATGCTAAGAATTGAACCTGAGTTAATCACATGCAAGGCAAGTGCCATCCTTAAGTAGATAATGTCTCTCCTGTCCAATGTAATTTTTACAAAGCTTAGTAGAAGGAAAATTGATTTTTAGGTTTCAATTTCTATTTTCTAGTTATTATTAATTTTCTGTATATTTTTGTACTTGTTTAAAAGCTGCCACTAAATATCCTTGAAATTTTCCCAATGAGGTTGCATTGCTTTTCCTATTTATTTTCTTCTCACATTTGGGTATAAAAAATATTTTTGTCCATTTTATATATATATATACTAATTTTTTTGTCCATTTTATATATATATATATATATATATATATATATATATATATACTAATTTTTAGTCCATACTGTCCCTTGTTGACCTAGGAACACTTATTTATTCTGCCAACAATTTCATTACATTTTTATTATGACATTTTACTTGAAATTGAAAAAAATTATTTCTATTTAAGATAATGCATTTTATTTTTTAAATTAATGGGGTCTAATGGAGTAGATGATAATACAAAACACACTTTTAGCACAAACAACCACTTTCTTCCCTTAAAGTCTCTATGTTTTTAATGTCAGTTATAGTCTCTAATTTTTATGGCATTTGTCATTTAAGTAGTCTTTTTCAATCTTCCTTGTTAGTCAGAACCTTGCTTCTTTAATTTAGAAATTTGATTCCCACAACTCTCTAGTTCACTCATCACTTTTTATAATATTATAGGCAATTATTTCAATAGTTATATTTTGGTCTGTATCATTTTCCCAAATCTCGTACTGATTTCTGACTGCCAATTTGAAAACTTCACATGGCTGGTCAAAGGGCATCTATAGCTCCTTCTCTAACAGAACTGTTCTTTTCAGACTTTGTCAAACATTTGTCTTTTACAAATAATATTTTTAGCAAATAATCACTTAGGACTCCAAAATTTTATCATTCTTATCTGTTGTGTATGTAAACATTTTATGGGATTATTATGTTACTGACCCTACCCTGATCCGTGATTGTGCCCTACTCTAGGGTGTGACCTGGCATTCTGCCCCCATCCTAGGGTCGTACCTGATTCTGCTTCCACCATTGGGTGGTATCTGATCCCACCATGGGTGGTACCTGATTCTGGGAGATAAAAACAAGGGTCTGTGGAAGATGAGGAGCTTTTGGCTTTTTTACATGTCTGAGTTGTGAGAAAACCTTCTCTTTATCCACACTCCTTAGTATGCACATGCATATTCATACTGGAGAGAAGCCTTATTCATGTTATCACTGTGGGAAGGCCTTCACTCAATCCTCAAACCTTTCTGTGCACATGAGAATCCATACAGAAAAGAAGTCTTATTCATGTCGGGAGTGTGGGAAGGCCTTCATTCAATATGCACACCTTACTGGCCATTTGTATAGACATACTGGTGAGAAGACTTATACATGTCAGGGGTGAAGGAAGGCCTTTGCTTGATCCTCATCCCTTACATCACACAAGAGGATTCATACGGGAGAGAAACCTTATACTTGTCAGATCTGTGGGAAGGCTTTTAGTTATTCAGGCCTTCGTTACCATAAGAAAATTCATTCTAGAAAGGCACAATCACCGATCAGGGTAGGGTCAGTAACACAATAATCTCATAAAATGTTTATATACACAACACTTATCTTCTTTTAGAAAAGTATGTGATTTTAATGATGAAAAATATAATCTATGGATTTCCAATATTTTTTATCTGTATTCAATAATATGATGCACATTTCATGTAAAATATTTGTCTGAATCTTTCAAATTTAGTACAGTGATTAGACCAGTGATAGGCACTTTATAGATAGTTAACATGTTTTTTGATAAATAAATAAGAGACTATAACTAATATTATTTAAACCATATATTTGACAAATATTATAAAAACATGTGATTATTATAGAACTTAGTCAAAGACTTACTTTACATAAGCATTTTTTCTTAATCCAGATAGAGTTAACACTGAAAAGATGAAATAAAATACTAAAAACTCAGGGTCTGGCTGACATAAGTGGGAAACTTTTGTTTTAGAAAAAATTATTTTAAATAAATTCAATGGCATCAGGTGGTGCAGTCTGGTTAAAAAGAATTTAGCCCTTTCTTTTTTTGGGAGGCCCATACTTGGTGACACTCAGGGGTTACTCCTGGCTATCCGCTCATAAATCACTTCTGGCTTGGGGGAGCTTATGGGACGGGACTCAAGGGGATCGAACCACTGTCCGTCCTAGGCTAGTGCAGGCAAGGCAGGCTCCTTACCCCTTGCACCATTGCAAAGGCCCCTAGAATTTAGCACTTTCAAAAAACAAATGGCAAGAGTTAGAATATAGCATGTGAGAGTGAGAACAAGAGATGAAGTTTGAATCAAAGGAAAGATAAAACGACCATCTTATGACAAGGCCAAAGGTGAGTCATTACAGAAGTTAAGAAGATAGATGGCCACGTGATTTTATTTGTATTTATAAATGCTGTTGATCAATGGAAAAGGTATAGATTAAAGAACAAGAATGGAAGAAGAATAAAAAAGAGAGATTGTATTGATGTTGACAGATACCTGCTGATTAATTGTACCAAGAAATCAAAGATTTGATTAGGTAGCAAAGTAGATTGGGTAGGAGAGATACCATGAAGATTTAATTGAGTATATAAAGGATTAGTAGCATCCATTCAAATTTTACTCTTATATGCCAAGATGATTCACTCAAAATAGTTGAGAAAAAAATTAAAAAAAATATATAGGCATTTGTGTTGTGTTTAGAATTAATAGTGGTTTCCATAAAGATTGAACTAAATGGCATTCCCACCAGCAGTAGATAAGAGTTCCTTTCTCTCCACCTCCCCGCCAACACTGCTTGTTCTCATTTTTTGTGATGTGTGCCAATCTCTGGGGTGTGAGGTGGTACTTCATAGTTGTTTCGATTTGCATCTCCCTGATGATTAGTGATGTGGAGCATTTTTTCATGTGTCTTTTGGCCATTTGTATTTCTTCTTTGTCAAAGTGTCTATCCATTTCTTCTCCCCATTTTTTTTATGGGATTAGATGTTTTTTCTTGTAAAGTTCTGTCAGTGCCTTGTATATTTTGGAGATTAGCCCCTTATTTGATGGGTATTGGGTGAATAATTTCTCCTACTCAGTGGGGGCTCTTGTATCCTGGGCACTATTTTCTTTGAGGTGCAGAAGCTTCTCAGCTTGATATATTCCTATCTGTTAATCTCTGCTTTCACTTGCTTGGAGAGTGCAGTTTCCTCCTTGAATATGTCTGTAGTCTCAATGTCCTGGAGTGCTTTGCCTACGTGTTGTTCTATATATCTTATGGTTTCAGGTCTGATATCGAGGTCTTTAATCCATTTGGATTTTACCTTTGTACATGATGTTAACTGGGGTAACTGGAAATTGAGCTCCCATATGATCCAGCTATACCACTCCTAGGAATATACCCTAGGAACACAAAAATACAATACAAAAATCCCTTCCTTACACCTATATTCATTGCAGCACTATTTACTATTTATATAGCAAGACTCTGGAAACAACCAAGATGCCCTTCAACAGACGAATGGCTAAGGATACTGTGGTATATATACACAATGGAATGCAGCTCTTAGGAGAGATGAAGTCATGAAATTTTCCTATACATGGATGTACATGGAATCTATTATGCTTAGTGAAATAAGTCAGAGAGAGATAGATAAACGCAGAATGGTCTCACTCATCTATGGGTTTTAAGAAAAATGAAAGACATTCTTGCAATAATATCTTTCAGACACAAAAGAGAGAAGGGCTGGAAGTTCCAGCTCACCTCATGAAGCTCACCACAAACAGGAATGAGTTTAGTTAAAGAAATAACTACATTTTGAACTATCCTAATAATGAGAATGTATGAGGGAAATAGAAAGCCTGTCTAGAGTACTGGCAGGGGTTGGGTGGGGAGGAGAGAGATTTGGAACTCTGGTGATGGGAATGTTGAACTGGTGATAGGTGGTGTTCTTTACATGACTGAAACACAAACACAGTCATGTATGTAATCAAGGTGTTTAAATAATATATATATATATATATATAAATTGATAGTGGTTTTAGTTACTAGTCTAAATTACTAGTCTTTTTGTTTGTTTTGTCTTTTGGACCACATCTAGTGGTGCTCAGGGGTTACTCCTGGCTCTGAGCTCAGAAATCACTCCTGGCAGGCTGGGGGAGACCATATGGAATGCTGGAGATTGAATCCAGATTGGTCGAATTCAATTCGGATTCAAACGCCCTACACGCTGTGCTATCAATCCAGCCCCTAAATTATTAGTCTTATATCTGTAAAGCATTACTGTTTATAACTAATCATTAAAATTAGTTAACCATTAGAATTTATTGTGGTTTTTCTTTTTTCTAGTCCAGGACTATATGATGGATGATTTACCAAGTCCAATATTTGGATTTTTTTATTATTTGCATTCAATTAAATTTATTAAAATGTTTCTTTCTTTTAACAAAATTTGTGTGGATAGATGATTCATATATACAGACATAATCAAGACACATAGCCATTGAGTCTTATTTTCTTATCCTTCAGGTGAAGCAATAATGTAAAATTATTTTTAAAACTACCATGTATATGAAATAATTTTTCTTTGATGATGTCAACTGAATATTTCTTTCCTTTTCAAAAGCATAGGTTTAAACTTACTTTCAATCAGATATTTGGATGTGGAAATTAGGGAGGTGATTAGGTCCTGAGGACAGATCTCTTAAGAATAGCATCAGTTTTATTTTATCCAGAAATTTCCTTACTCTTTTATCTTGTTAGAACATATCAAATATATTACTCTAGGAACTAGACACTTTCATTACACACAAAAGCTGCCAGTACCTTTACCTTTTCATTTTCAGCATCCAGAATTGTGAAAAATATGCATATTTTATTTAATAATTAAAGCAATTTTAAAGTATTGCACATCAAACAAGACAAATCAAGGCCATTATATATCAATTTTAAAGTGCGTATAAAATGTTTAACTCATAGAAATAGAGAACAGATTTGTAGTTGTAGATCTGGGGGTTGAATAACTAGCTAAACTATTAATGAGGTTCAGGTATCTTAAAGTACAGCATGGCTATTTTAGGTAATCATATTCTATGTGTACTTGAACGTTGCTCTAAGACTAAAGTTTAAATGACAGCAATATAACAACAATGGGCAATTGACAACTATGTGAGATTGCTGGATGTGCTGATTAAATTTAATGTGGTATTTATAATATCTAATGACTCAATTACAATAAAAGTGATATGTTTAACAATATTGTAATATCTTACTAAAATGAGAATCTGAGAAAAATAAGAGGACATATTAACTGTGATTCACCCTGTAAAAGAACAATTTACCTGTTTCTTATATATTTTCTGCTTTTTTAAATCTGTTTAAAGTGTTAAAATTGCAAAAATAATTGCTATATAAAAACAATCTGGATAATTTTGGTATATTAATTTTTAGAAATAAATTACTGAAATACAATAGCAATCGATTAATAGAATCAACTATCTTACTGAATTTGGCTTTCTGATTTATTTTAGTATTGTTTAGGCATTAGAAAAAAATTGCAAAAGAGCATAGGTTAATGTGGAGTTTTCAACCACATTTGGGGGGGGGCATGTAAGAAAGTTAACTAAATTGTTAAAAAGAAAAGTAAACTCAGAATGGAGCTGGCATATGATCCGGCAATAACACTCCTGGGTATCTATCCTCAAGACACAAGGACATTCATTCCAAAGTATGTATGCACTCCACTATTTTTCGCAGCACTCAACACAATAGCCAAGATTTAGAACCAACCTCAATGTCCAAGAGCAAATGAGTGGATCATGAATATGTGGTACTTATACACAATGGAATACTACATAGCAGTTAGAAATGATACAATCATGGATTTTGCAGCAACATGGATCTAGAACATATTGTGTTGAATGAAGTAAACCAGAAGAAGGATAAATACAAAATGATAGCATGTATCTGAGGGACCTAGAATATATACCATATATACATATAATACTCCTTGAACAAATAATGGTCTAATAGGGTGGAAACTCAAAGCAACATAGTTGCCATATTTAGGGAGGAAAAGTGTTCAAATCAAGCGGAAGAGAGGCAACACAAAACCTCGACTATCCATTATACCATAAAGAAACCAGCAACAATGAAAACAGTGGTTTAAAGTGAATAGGGATGTCATCATCCTCTAACTACAAAGGTCTATAATAATGTCTTAAGGTATTTATCCACAGAACCAGATGAATAATGGGATGAGAAGCCAGAGACTCTAGCTGCAGTGATTACTAACAATATGTTTTAATGCCCTAATATTACCAAGTATAAAATAACCCTTCAGCTTCTGTGTCTAGAGTGGTTCTTGGAAACAAAGGGTGGACACCCTAATTTTACACCTTGGTGCTCATCATACTAGATACCATATACAGTGTTCATTAAGATAATGTCTTGATAAAATAATTTACCCATTTCCTTTTGTTTATGTCTTCTAGAAGGATCTAAAGGATCATGATCATTCAGACCACTGAAACATTCAACAGTGCACCACAGACTTATGTTACATGTCCTACTCATCAAATACATCTTTGCTAATTACCATACCCCCTTTCTCCTTCACTCCCTCCCTCCCCCTCTCTCTTTTCCCTACTTCTTTTCTTCTCCCCTTTCTTCTTATTCTACATCAACTCAATCTAGGTTAAATAAAATCCATGCTGTTAGTTTCTCTTTAAGAAAAGAGCCACAATACCTAAGATGCAATGGACAAATGCTACATAGGGTAGCCACGTCTTATAGTCCTCACTACCACATTGCTTAGTACTCTAGACTAAAAACTATGTATATTCTAAAATGCTCCAGCCACCATCTAACCCTGAAATCTTCATTTAGCAAGGCCCATCCTTGTCAGTGGTGAAGGGCCTAAAAATTGGAAAACCTTCCTATTCCGATTCAACAACCATTTTTTTATTTAAACTTATTTCTACTATATTTATTTATTTTTATTTTCTCTTCTCTCTTATCTTTTGTTCTACCTTTTTCTCTCCTAATCTATATCTAAAGTAATTATTTATCTTTACTTAATTCAATTATTTCTTAAGAGCTCAGACTCATCCTATGAGGTTCAGGCCTCTAACTACAACTTAAGAATAGATCACTACTGTCTGTATTTATGTGGGCATGAGTTTATAGACAGTAGACTCCCTGCTGAGTGCCAAACCTAAATTATGTAAACAGTCCATGTCTAAAGTGTATATACTCCCTCCTATATACTATCCTTCCTCTCCCCTTCAGAAATCCTTTTATCCTTCCCCCCGCCCAATCATGAGCTGACATTCCTCCTTATTTAACTCTACCCTCAGTTCTTAACTCATTAGGTACAGAGACGACCTTCTGCCCCAAAAAGCCATCACCCAGCTCCCAAAGCTAAAGTATTCCCTCTCAGCCCCACATCTCCTGCCCCATCAAGAAACTACAACCATCATTGCTGCTGACTCATGCTGTGAGGCCCTTTTTCATGATCCCCACCCCCCAAAAAAGTAGACTGTTGCATGATACCAGATTCAGCTCCAGAAGGACACCAGTGCAAGAACTCTACCGATCCCTTTCTGCTGCCAATCATTTAACAAACTCAACAAGACCAGGGTGTGTGATAAATATGTGCCCTGGATTTCACCCCCACAAGAATATCTCAAAAAACAACAGAGAAATCTATATTTCCTTTATATGCTTAATACCTCTACAATAATACCTCTGAGTCTGCTTATTCCCAAATATAAGGTAGCCACTTACATCACTGTATTTTCCTCCAAACTACCTCTGGGGAATCCCTAACACCACTCTGCCAACCAATTTGCGCTAGTTTGGATATGAGATCCTGACAACAAGGAAACAGCAACAACTTGATCTAAGAGCAGGTTGTCCTATCTAATCACCTAATGGTAAGATGAAATCAGAAGACACATCATCCTTTGATCTGTGCAAAAACCAAGAGCGCTAACTACAGTAGACTGACATTGTCAACCATAACTGGGCAGAACTTATCCTGGGGCCAATAAGAAAGACCCTAGACTAAGCTTTGGCCTAGGATCTGCTCAATAACCAAGATCTCTAATTCCAGAGGTCTGACTTTGACAAGTGCGACTGAGCAGAACTTCTGGAAACATAATGAAAGACTCTATCCTAGGATCGTCCTAGGATCTGTGCAAAAACCAAGACCACCAATTACAGAAGACTGATTACAACAGTGATGGAACAGAACTGCTAGAACCATAAAGAAAGACGCTATCCTAGGCTTTATCTTATGACTTGTGGAAATACCAAGATCTCTAGTTAGAGGCCTGAATCTATCAGCTACAACTGAGCAGAAAGTTTCCTGGCACCATAAAAATTCCTTGCGGTGTGAAAGGAGCATGTATGAAGCCTGTAGTTAATCCCATGACAATATGCTTCAGGGGCGAGAAACCCTGTATCTTTTAGGCCAAGGGAATTATCTTTCTAATTTCCCCAATATTTACTGTGCCTCTGCAAAAAACAAAAACAAAAACCTTGCTACACCACCCATCCTTCCTTTTTACTTTTCTTTCTTTTCTTTTTTATTTTCATTTGGTCTTGTGATTATTGTTTGGTTGTTGTATTTGTTGTGGTGGTGCTTTTTTGTAGTTGCTGGTTTTGGTCTTTTAATTTTTGTTTTTCTTTAATTTTGTTGTTGTTATTGGGTTTTGATTGTGTTTGTTTGTTTTTGTTATGTTTTTTCTTTTATTTACCTTTTTTAAATTGATATTTACAACCTTTGATAGACTCCTCCCGGGTTTTTTGTTCTGTTTTGTTTTTTATTTTTTGTTTTTTGTTTTTTTTTCTTTTCTTTTTCTCTTTTTCTTAGCAAACAGAACCACATAATTTGAATTATCTTGTTCTGCCTCATAAATTGATGGGGAAAATGGATGTTATCAGAATTAAATAGTCCTATGAGCATTGAGTAGAAATAAAAAAATGATCAGACTTAAACACCAAACCCAAAGTCAATGACAACAGAATCGATACCCAATTTTCTTTTTTTTCTTTTTTTTTAATTTTTATTGTGACCAAAGTGCATTACAAATCTTTCACTGCATCATTTATGGTAGGTACATAGTGACAATGAATGGGGGGCATTCCCACCACCAGTGCTGTCCTCCCTCCACCCCTGTTCCTAGTATGCATCCCATATCTCCCTCCTTTACCTCCCCAGAATGCTAGTGCAACTGGTCTCCACTTTACAGCTAGTTGTAGATTGAGCATCTATTCCACTGTCATTGGAGATAAAAAGGATAAGAAAAAAGGGAGAAAACATTTGGTGACAACTACCAAAAAAAGAAAAGAGAGAGAAAAAAAAGAAAAGAAAAATAAAAAAAAAAAGAAAAAATGGAACCGGCAAATAAAAATAAAAACAAATCTCTAAATAATAACAACAAGAGTGAAAAAGAAAGAGAAAAGTGGAAGAAAAAGGAGAAGGAAAATAGTCAAAAACTAACAAATCAAAACAAAACAAAACAAAACAAAAAAGTATGGGTGCTGGAGTGGTAGGGTTTGGCGTTCCCCCACTTCTTTTTTTTCATAGGCACAGTAAGCATTAGGGTAGAAAGGGAATTCCAAAGGCCTAAGAGAGATACCCAATTTTCAACAAGCCATACACAGAGGGGACCAGTTAGTTATACTAGCAGTCTGGGAGGCAAAGGAGGATGATACTGGGAAGAGGGTTGGAGGAAGGACAACACTGGTGGTGGAAATACCCCTGATTCAATTTCATTATGTACCTTATATATTACTGTGTAAGACTTACAATTCACATTGGTCACAATGAAAATTATTTAAAAAATTTAAAAATTAATAAAAGAAAAATAAATCAAAACCAAAATAAATAAATAAATAATACAGAAAAATCTCAGTTAATAAAAACTTGCCTTAAGAGATATCTTGAGATTTATATTAGGAATGAATTAAAATAAAACAGCATTTACAGAAGCAGATGAGTTTCCCCAAATAATTAAAATAAAAATATCTAATTTCTTTTTCCATTTCTAGAAATCTACAATTGGGAAATGCTAGAAAACAGCAATAACCCTCTCATCCATATCTTTATTCATGTTATTCAAAGATCCATTTAAAAAACTAAGTTTTTTAAAATAATTTCTTTATTGAAGCACCAAGGTTACAAACATGTTTGCAGTTGGGTTCAGCCATCAAATGCACACCCTCCTTCATGAGTGCAACTTTTCCACCACTAACGTTTACATTTTCTTTCTCCTCCATCCCTTGTCTGTCTTCCAAAAGATATTTTGCTTCTATTTTTAGTGTAGTTATTTCTCTAACTGTAGTGTAGTTATTTCTCTAACTTCATATCATGATCTGGTCTGTCTGGCCCTCATCTCTATTGTCTCTGGGAATTATTACTATAAATACTGTATTTTATTTTTCTTAAATCTCACAGAGACTATTCTGTGTTTATCTCACACCCCCTGATTTTTTCACTCATCATAATAATTTCCATGTACATTTATGTGTAGGAAAATTTTATGAATTCATTTTTTCTTTCAGCTGTATAGTATTCCATTGGGTAGATGTACCACAGTTTCTTTAGTCACTCTCATCTGTTGCCAGGCATCTAGGTTGTTTCTAGATTTAGGCTATTGTAAACAAAGCTGAAGTGAACATAGTAATGCAAAAAGCATTTTTGTATTGTATTTTTGTGGTCCTAGAATATATCCCTAGTAGTATTATTGCTGGATCATATGGGAGCCCAATTTCCAGTTTTGTAAGGATTATTTATATTGTTTTCCAGAAAGGCTAGACTAGATGGCATTTTCACCAGCAGTGAATGAGAGCCCCTTTCTCACCACATCCATGCCAGCAGTGGTTGTTCTTGTTCTTTCTTATGTGTACCAGTCTCTGTGGCATAAGATGATATCTCAATTTGTTTTGATATGCATTTCCCTGATTACTAGTGATGTGTAGCATTTTTTTATGTGCCTCTTGGTTATCTGTATTTTTTCTTTGAAGAAATATCTGTTCCTTTCTTCTCCCTATTTTATTGATGGGATTAGATGAGAAACGAAATTCTTGAGAACATATTGTTTTCAAAATCGTCATCACTAGGGCCTATTCTAAACAGGATTTATGCTTTAAATTCTCTAATTTAACTTCCCATAGAATTTCCCCTTTCCTTAAGTGTTTCATTTTATATCAGTTTAATGAGACAATTCATATAACAACCCCTGGATTATTTATTTACATATGTCACTGTTTTGCATTTGAAATTCTTTGTAAATTTTGTTTATTTATTGAGATTCTGTCATTTACATAACCGCTAATAATTTTCATGCATATAATTTTAGTACCATCACACCCATCACCAATGTATCCACCTCCCTATACCAATGACCCTAACTTCCCTTCCTTCCACCTCCTGTCCTACCAACTTAATTGTGTGGATCAGTTCTCTACAAGAGACATCATTCTATACCTTTCTCTTTTTTTTTTGATTGTTGCAATGAATTGTATGCTCTTAGAGCTGAACAGTATTCCACTATGCGTGCACTCTATGAGTGTTTTCCAAAAAAGGTTTTAGAGGGGAACTTAAAAGTTTTGTTAAAATTCATTTTTTTATAGAACTTAAACTAGAGTTACCATTCTATACCTTTCCTTTCTAACTGTAACACACTATATATAAAATTTTTTTCCAGAACTTCAGCTTCTTTAAAGCCTGTGTCATTAAATTTTGCCAGCTGCTCCATCCCAAAGTCACTTTTACCTGCCAATCCTCTCCTAACTCCTTTTCATAAATGATGACCTTGGTTCCTGGTTTACAATTTTTTTTTTTTTTTTTGGTTTTTGGGTCACATCTGGCAGCGCTCAGGAGTTACTCCTGGCACTATGCTCAGAAATCATTCTTGGCAGGCACGGGGGACCATATGGGATGCCTGAATTTGAACCACCGTCCTTCTGCATGCAAGGCAAATGCCTTACCACTGTGCTATCTCTGAACCCACAATTTTTTTTTACAGTGTCCAACTATCAATATATATGTCTCACGAAAACATCACCACAACAGTTTTTATTTTTGGACCCCATTCTGCCACTATGACTTCTTCATTTTCATTTATGCCTGTGAGCATCCATGTCCAGTTCTGTGCATTTATTCCAATTTCTTTAAAATTTCACTGATAGCTCCAATTACTTCTATAAATTGTTTTCCAGGTTGCACATTGTTGCATATACACCAAATTTCATGTTGCCATCCAATGCTCAAAGTGGAGGTACTTGAAAGTGGGTTGTAGAAGTGAGTTAGTGATAAGAAGATAGACCCTAAGAAAAATACATATGTGTCCTTAGAAATGCATGAAGACTTAGCTGATAGCTCAGTTGGCTCAAAGGATTAGAGTATGTGCTCTATGAGAGAAACCCATGTTTGAACCCCATGTTTGAACTGTCCTCCTGACAGTTATGGAAGTTACGTTTGAGCACTACTTTAGGAGATATTCTGAGTATCACTAGGAATAACATTAATGCTAAAAATAATATACATATTTTAAAATTAAATGAAACTTAAGAAAGGTCTTTAGCCTCCTTGATTTGTGAATTAACAGTGAGAACAAGATCATCATTAAAGATGATTCTACAATTAATCTACCTTGTTCATAGACTTTCAGGATCCCAAAAATATAAGTAGAACATAAGAATAGTTTGTTTAGAAGTCACCAGTTTGTGCATTTTCATCATAACAGCTAAGTAGACTGAAACACTGTTATGACCTTCTTTACTTCCTTCAATCCTTTCTTACATTTTGTAACATGGAATTACAAGCACTGCTTTGTGTTTCTAAATCTTTCTCTTGTTATTTTCTAATTTCACAAAGCTGGAAAATCTACAACTACTGTTATACTTAAACCGGCATAGAGCCAGAAAACTACATGCTGATAAAAACTCAAAACCATGTTGACTTTTTATTATAAATGCTTAATGATAAATCATAGATAAATCATTAATATCACCTAGAATTTTGACAAATGATCCTGTTTTCTTACTGCCACAAATTACCATTTTGATCTTTTCTCTTTATTAATGTTTCTGATTTTGATAAATCCTTCTGTTGGCCACATCACAAATTTTATTGAAAAAGCAATTGAGGGGCTGGAGCAGTGGCGCAGTGGTAAGGCATTTGTCTTGCATGCACCTGCCCTAGGACAGACCTTGATTTAATCCCCTGGAAACCCATATGGTCCCCCCAAAAGGAGCAATTTCTAAGTGAGATAGCCAGAAGTAACCCCTGAGTGTCACCGGGTGTGGCCCAAAAAACAAAAATCAAACAAAAAACCAAACAAACAAAAAAGCAATTGAGAAAAGAAATTTCCCATTTTGCACCAACCAATGAACATTGGTTTACCTTCTGTTAGGAATGTGAACTGTCCCTGGGCTTAGAAGTGGTACATAAATCTTCACATATCTCTTTGCTACTATTAAAAAAATGTAAATTTTTTAAAAAAAATATCTAACAGAAACGAAGAGCAAGAATTCTGGTAACAAAAATCTGCATAAGACAAACTGGCAACAAATGTTCTTCTTATGCCTCTCTAATAATCAAACCTAAAATGTGGTCATTATCTTCATTTTGGACTTCTCTGGAAAAAAGATCTATGTCACAGTTAGAGAGCTGTTAAATTGGTGGTTGTGTTTTTAAAGACTTATTTATTTGTTAATATATGTTTTTAGCTCTGTCAGTGATAAAAATCTGAAAAAACAAATGGATATTCATATACTGATTTATCTCTCTGAAGTGATGCTATCACCACAATTCTGATTCTAGCAAAGAGGGAGCACTTGCATTAATATTATTTGTAGTAATATAACTTTTGCTAAGTTTAAGACTATGGACTATTTATTTCATTACATTAGATTTTAAAACTAACACCAAATGCTATTATAAAAATGCTGTTTTGTTTCTTTATGGTCTATGAAATGACTCCTATAGTCAATGATCTGTTGGTTTAAAAAGGTTGAAAATCACACTAATTTAAGTAGAAAGATATTACATAAAGTGGTCTAAGAACTAGAAGGTGTGTGAAATGTTTAAAATATTGCAGGTAATTTACGGGACCAGGATGCAAAGTTATTGGGAGAGAAAAGAGAAATAAAACAATAAAATATAAACTAAATCACTCTGTGAATTATCCTTAAAAGCAAACTAATATTTATAAGTGGGCCAATAAATAAACTTTAAATTACATCAAGTTTAATATGAATGATATAAAACTTACTCAGGATGCAGTTTGGAAGGTTTATTTTTAAAAAGTAATAAGCAAAAGGGTGTTCAAAGAGGAATCTTGTTAAAGAATGAAGATATAGTAGATTTCAAGGAGCATGTATAGGGACCTAATTCAATCTCTCATACTTCATGTCCCTTAACATACCCCCTTCCACCCACAACCGCATTCACAGTACTGTCTGGAATAAGCTGTTAAAATGCAGGACCTGAACATTTCAAAATCTCGGGCTCAAACTTTAAAATTCCCTGCCCAGTAATCATTGAAAATGGTCCCTTGATCTCCTATGAACTGCCTGGGGTCCATCCTCAGTCAGTTCTCCCACTTCCCCCACCAAAAAGTAATTTTGGTGAGATACTTGGTAAATCTGGAAGAAGATCATTATATATGTGATGATGTCCAAAGGAAGTATACATAAAAATGGGTCTTTACTAGGGAGGGGTAGAGGGAAGGATGGGGGTATTTTATTTGTTTTTATTTTAGGTTTAGTGGTCCAAATTACTCCTTCGTTTTTTAATTTTAGATTGAGAGATTCAAAATCTCTTGCATGTTCATATATAAGTTAAGTAATTAATCATTTAAAAATTGGAGAAAAGCACTGGGGTCAGATAGATAGTAAAGCAATAGACAGGGTTCTTGGATTGCAAATACCCAAACTGAGTTCAATTCCCAGTATCTTATATGATCCATTAAACCCCATAAAGATCAATCCCTGAATACAAAACTGGGAGTATTCCCTGAGCCAACTATGATTTTCAAAACTAAAATCAAAATCAAAACCTCAAAACAAAAAAATATTTTCTAAAGGAGATCAAAGAAAAAAATTCCACTACATTTATTTTATATATCATTTGATCCCATATCTACCACCATTCTATCTTATTTCTCATTATCTTTTACTGTTGTGGCATTGTTTCACAAAACAATAGCTATCATAGAATATCCAACGTTTAATTTCAGTGCAATTGTCTGTTTGCTGTAATACTCCATTATCTGCTTTTAACTATTAGACACCTTGAATATATTTTGAAATAAACTGTGTATCAACTAGTCTGTTAGATAGTTGCTCACTCATTCACTCCCTAATGTGTGTTCACTTAGTATTTTCTAATGAGGCTTTTAGTCTTCCATATTTATCTCTAGCTTACATATCTTTTTTGAGTTTTAATTTTATACACACATACAAATATCCATATATATACATGTATGTCCAAATGTATTTGGCTTAAAATGTACAGAATAGGGACCGGAAAGATAGCACAGAGATAGGGCATTTGTCTTGCACAGGGCCGACCAAGAACGCACCTGGATTTGATTCATGATGTGGTCCCTTGAACCTGCCACGACCAACTTGAGCGCAGAGCCAGGAGTAACCCTAAGCTCCACTGGGTGTGGACCAAAAACAAAGCAATAAATAAATAAATAAATAAATAAATAAATAAATAGGGCCAGAGAAAGCATGGAGGTAAGGTACTTGCCTTTCATGCAGGAGGTCATCGGTTCGAATCCCAGCATCCCATATAGTCCCCCGTGCCTGCCAGGAGCAATTTCTGAGCCTGGAGCCAGGAATAACCTCTGAGCACTGTCGGGTGTGACCCAAAAACCACAATAAATAAATAAATAAATAAATAAATAAATAAATAAATAAATAAATAATAACTTACAGAATATATGTCAATTATTCTGTTTTTAATAGAGCTATGATTTACCATATTGTTAATTATGATTTACTGTGTATATAATCTCAAAACAAATCCCATTACAACTGTATCCATCTCCCTCCCCAATAATTCTCCCTATGAAACTCATGTACCACTCAGTTTGTAGGTCAATTATTCTTTTGCCCTGCCTTTGGCCCATGTTACTTGTTACTGCATAGTTCCACATATTACAGAGTGAGAGATTATTTTTTATTCCTTTTTTTTGTCACTGACTTCATTCAGCATGCTATCTCCTAATTCTATTCATGCCATGGCAAATTGCATGATTTTGTCCTGTCTTACAGCTGTGTATTCTGTGTGTGTGTGTGTGTGTGTGTGTGTGTGTGTTGCAGTTTCTTGATAAATTTATCGATAGTTGGAGAAGATGCCAAGAAATAGTAACCTTAGATAGTATGGGTGGACCATATGGAGCTACAGGGTCTGAGCTTGGGTTAGCTGTCTGCAAAGCAAGCACCCTACCTGTTGTACTGTCTTTTCAGACACAATTCCTAATATATATTTTTATATATAACTAAATATATAATATAAATTTTTATTTATTTAAGAGATCTCCATATTGTTTTCCCTTCAGGTTAAACCAGACAGCATTCCCACCAAATGTGGCTGTGAGTATTTTTTCACTACAACCCATACAATACTGGTTGTTTCCAGACTTGGATATGTGAGATTATATCTCTTTGTTGTCTTCCTTTGCATTTCCTTAATCTTGAGTGCTGATGAGCACTTTATCATGTATCTCTATATGACAGTTTTTAAATCGACTTAGATTTAAAAGAAATTATGAGGGTCCAGAGATATAGCACAGCAGCGTTTGCCTTGCTAGCAGCCGATCCAAGACCAAAGGTGGTTGGTTCGAATCCCGGTGTCCCATATGATACCCCGTGCCTGCCAGGAGCTATTTCTGAGCATAGAGCCAGGAGTAACCCCTGAGCAATGCCGGGTGTGGCCCAAAAAAAAAAAAAAAAAAAAAAAAAAAGACAGTATGAGAAATAATCTAATTGGAGGTTAAAAATATACTTTTAGTATATATATATATATATATATATATATATATATACTCATATATAATATATTTCTAGGTACACTGAATGTAAATCCTGGCAATAATTCATATGTTAGTACTGTTCTTTTGTAATTTACAAAGGTAAAACTTCCAATCTGAGTCTAATAAGTTTATAGCTCAGAGTATATACATGTATTTATAAACAAATTTATAAATATATACTATATATTTTAAGGAAACTAGCTTCAAGAATATATGATCTGTGTACTCACGCAGGCCCCTGTATTTAAAGGCAATAAATTTGGTTTATCATCCTTTCCATTTTATGACTGTTCTTATCATTTTAAAATTCTTAGTAAATTGCCATCATGGAGCACTACATTTTCATTGGCTATAGGACCTTTAAGTTATTTGTAAATCTGGGTAGTTCACTTGAATTTCTGAGGACCTGAATTGAGCCTAGCATTAAACATTAAAACTTGAATTATGTATACAGTCAGATTTAAGAAATGAAATTTTGGCAAGAAGTCAAGAAACATAATTGGCATATTCTAAAAAAATAGAAATTCATTACTTCTAAAGATAATTTAGTACTACTTAGAATTATCTAAAAAATTGGTATCTTGAGATTTTTTAAATACTGCCCTATTTTTTTAAAAAATGCCAATATTTTTTGTTGTTTTTGTATTTAGGCCTACACCCAGCGATGCTCAGGAGTTACTCCTGGCACTGTACTCAGCAATTACTCCTGGCAGGCTCAGGGATTTGTATGCGATGTTAGTGATCAAACGGCAGTTAGCTGCATGCAAGACAAATGCCCTGTCTGCTATGCTATAGCTCCAGATCCAATATTTGGTATTAATATTCTTGTTTTATATTTAGAGTGCTGCTTTACAATGCTCATTATCATAGTATCAAGGAGCCTCCAATACCTCAATGTTCCTTCTCATCTTCACCCAGTTCTCTCTATTAAGCCTCAGATCATAGTTCAATGTATCGTTAACATAGCAATGGTTTCCATTAGACAGTCTAACATATTGTTTGATGTCTCTGTATACTGCATATGAATGAGATAATATAGTTTTTGTCTTTATTTTATGACTCACTTCATCTAGTATGGTACCTCCAATTTAATAATTTGATCCAAGTTGCATTAACAGTAATATTATCTTATTTCAAGTAGTATCTATTAAGGGTATCTATCTATCTATCTATCTATATATGTTTGTATATGTCAAAATTTCTGATCATCTCTTAGGAGATATTTGGTTTGTTGACATATCTTGTCTATTTTAAAGGGTAAACTTTCTTACAAGCCTAAAAAACTCTATATTTAACTGTTTGTGTGACATCAAAATACTCACCTTTTATCTTCTTTTTCATTGAACTCAAGTTCTTTCTGAATGTTGAAAGATGTTAAACCTTGTAATAGTCTACTAATCATAAAAAAAAAATAGTATAGCATGGTCAATCAACATGACTTTAAACAATGGAAACATAGACTTTCTGATCAGTTTTGCTCCAAACTACAAGATCATTATCAAAGTATAGAGTCTATATGTATGATACAGAGTGATCAGGTAGATAACAAATGAATAAACGTTTGAATGCTTAGGGGCAGGAGAGATAGCATGGAGGTAAGGCGTTTGTCTTGCATGCAGAAGGACAGTGGTTCAAATCCCGGCATCCCATATGGTCCCCCAAACCTGCCTGGAGCGATTTCTGAGCTTCAAGCCAAGAGTAATCCCTGAGCGCTGCTGGGTGTGACCCAAAAAACAAAAAACCCAAAAGAACAAAAATTTGAATGCTTTAAATGTTCTTTATCTTGATAATAGTGTCTCTTTAAGATTGATCAGAGATTATATGCAAATTTATGCCTTGTGAAGCCATAAAGGAAATGGAATTAATTTGCTTTTTTTCTTTAAAATCATCTTTTAAGCAAATAACATGTCTTAATATTTCAGTGTTTCATTAATTTTATAAAAGTTAAGAATAAATATATTCAGGTAATGTGTATTGAAGAATGTATTAAAGATGTGATTGAAAATATGTACCTGCTTTTCAACAATATCTTTGGAATGCAAGATTTTTACAATGTACAATATAAGCCATAGTTGTAGAATGTAGAAAAGTAATCATAACAGCACCAAATTACCATTACAAAGTAATTTTAAATGTGGAACTTAATTCACAAATATAATATTAAAGATACAATATCTGTCTTCTATTCATTTTTTATCTCTCACAGAGACCTGTACTTTAATGTTTAATTAATTCAACAATTGTCTATTCAGTGAGTGAAGATAATTGGGTGGAAAATATGAAGATTTAGTGAAATTATAAAAGTTTTTATGAAATGACATTAGCATAAATAATTATTCTGAATTTTGAACTTTGAATGACAAACTGTGATTAAATAAGATATCAGAATTAATGTTTAATAGCAGCTCTGCTTTTCTGATGAAATAAAGTCAAAACGAATGGGTGTAAAAACAGTTCAATGGATAAATATTTGCCTTGCATGAGGTCTTGATCTTCAGCATCACAAATTGTCTCCTGAGCACTGCCAGGGTTTGATCCGTGAGCACAGAGTCAGGAGAAAGTTATGAACACTGTTAGGTGTTGCTCAAAACTGAAACAAAAAAATAATCTACAGTTAATAATGAATTGTTAAATTATATGATAAGTTTAACTTTATTTTATGAGAAATTTTTATATTGTTATTCATAAAAATATATCTAATTTGCATTGTCACAAAAATAAATGAGATTATCTCTGTAACCTCAACAACATTTGTTTCTAGCTTTTTAGTGTAGGTCATTTGTTTTGTTTTAAAGTCATACTCAATGATGCTAATGTCTCTCCTGGCTCTGTGTTTGGGGATCACTCCTGGCAGGACTCAGGGGATCACATGTGGAACACAAGATAGGACCCAAATCAGCCACAGGCAAGGTATTTGCCATCTCAACTATCCTATTGCACTGACCCCATAAGATGTTATTCGTTTTTATTTCCATGACCCTCATAAGTGATATTGAGTAGTATTTAGGGGTCTATTAACCATTTGTACAACTTCCTTGATGATCTCTTTCTTTTTTTCTTCCTATTGGTGTGCTTTTTATTGTTATTTATTAGATAAATCAGTATATGACAAATTTTTTCTGGATATAATTTTGTTTCAGTAATAGTTCCCAAAACTGTGTAAAAGGTATATGTTTGATGTAATCATAGTATTTTTTTCACGTTATTTTCCTTGTAGTTAGGTTCAAAACTGAATTCTGATTGACCAGATCTAACATCTATCTCTTTATTATACATTGAGTTAAATTTAGTACATGGTTTGAAAAAGAGTTCCAATTTCCTTTTTGCTTTGTTGTTGTTGTTGTTTTGTTTGTTTGTTTAGGAAGGGTTAATACATCAGGAAAAACTCAGGAATAACGCCTGATTTTGCACTCAGACATAACACCTGGCAGTCTAGAAGACTACATGGGTGCCAATGGTCTATCCCAGGGTGGACATATGCAAGGAAAGGACCATATCTGCTATACTATGGTGTAGAGTTACAGCCCTTAAGATGGGCTTGGATGGTGGATGAAGGCTTCTGTTCTTAGGCACGGCCACGTGGCTCCATCCCTCATTAACCAGCACGTCTGGGTCCAGGAAAGCGATGGGTATTGAACTCACTCACAGGCAGGCTTCCAGAGAGATAACATCTTTATTTAGCCCTAGCCAACAGATGTGGCTGCTAATTGTTTACACATTCAGCCTTGCATTCTCGCTTCTCCCTCAGCCATAGCTCTCCATCCAAGTAAATGCTAATTACTCTCCATTCTGGCCAAAGACCAAAAAGCCTCTAATCCCTTGGCCCAAAGGCCTTATCTAACTTTCCCAAGACCACTCCCAGGAATGGGCGGGTCGCAGGTAGATACACCTAAATTCAGGGTGGAGTCACACTATGGCTTTCCTTCTTCCCTACTTCCCTTTACATATATACCTTTCTCCCTTCCTGCCCTTCTCTTTTCCCTCCCTCCCTCCCTTCCTTCTTCCCTTCTTGTCTTCCCTCCCCCTCCCTCCCTCTTTTCCTTCCTTCCCTCCCCTCCTCCCTCCCTCTTTCCCTCCCTTCCTCCTTCCCTTTCTTCCTTTTCCTCCCTCCCTCCCTCCTTCCTCCTTCCCTCCCTTCCTCCCTCCCTCCTCCGTCCCTCCCTCCCTCCCTCCTTCCTCCCTCCCTCCCTCCCTCCCTCCTTCCTTCCTTCCTTCCTTCCTTCCTTCCTTCCTTCCTTCCTTCCTTCCTTCCTTCCTTCCTTCCTCCTTCCTTCCTTCCTTCCTTCCTTCCTTCCTTCCTTCCTTCCTTCCTTCCTTCCTTCCTTCCTTCCTTCCTTCCTTCCTTCCTTCCTTCCTTCCTCCTTTCTTCCTTCCTTCATCCCCCTCTTTGTTTTACATCTAGATATATGGGTGTTTTTTTTTAATACTGTTTGATGTGTATTCATTGAAGACACTTCTCCCACCATTACACTCTTTACTTTTTTATTGTAAACTAAGTGTTCATAGGTGTGAATATTTAATTCCGAGTTAGTCTCATTTTCTAAACATAATAAAAAGATGTCACACAAAATGTAACTTCTTTTGAAAAATCTTAAGGTAGCTAATACTAATTGAATTTTCAGGTGACACAATCTACAAAAACTCAGATGCTGCCCTCAGTAAAAGAGATCATAGATGCCAGTTTGCAATAGTCCCCAGAAAATATTGCTGCTTCTCTGATGTTACTTCTAGCATACTCATTAATTTAGTTTCTCTTTCTAGTTACTGTTTTAGATTCAGTTGATTATCCTGCTTTAAATAATATAAAAATTAATTGACATAAGTTAATACCTTTAGTATTAAGTGTCAAATCTACTTCATAAAGCACTTTATATATATAAACAAAATGAAACACATATCACTTGATAAAGTGATGGAAAAAAGAATATTAAAAGGAAACAATCTGTCTAATTTCTAATATAGAAATTATTATTGTATATAATAATCCAAATACAAACACTAAACATTTAATAAAAACCCTTTCTAAATAAGGCCATATCAAATAAAATAGAAAAAATTTTCAGAAAGAGAGCTTAATCGTTTGACTTAAATTCTGTAATACTTTTCTCTTTGAGGTTAGAAGAATTATATCAAAAGAAAAATCTAGATAATTAAAACATTTAATTAATTTGATATGTTGTAATGTAAATTAAATAGATAATAAACCTATAAAGTTTAAGTGTTTCAAAACAATTGATGAGTGAGTTTCCAGTTCTTAGTTAAAAAATGATAATATTAGGGGCTGGTGAGGTGGCGCTAGAGGTAAGGTATCTGCCTTGCAAGCGCTGGCCAAGGTTGGACCGCAGTTCTATCCCCCGGCATCCCATATGGTCCCCCTAAGCCAGGGGCAATTTCTGAGCACTTAGCCAGGAGTAACCCCTGAGCATCAAATGGGTGTGGCCAAAAAACAAAAAAAAGAAAAGAAAAATGAAAATATTAAATATTATCAAGTTCTGACTATAATAATTCAAAATATTAATATATGTTTAATTAAAAGAGTAGTCTTCATAAAAATGTTATAGACATTGCAAAAATGTACTGAGAATAAATCTCATGAAAACTTCACATAAATGTTTCTATTTTTTTTTTTCTTTAGATAATAACAGCACTTTTTAGGACCTAGCTCTACCATTGTCATGAACTACGTCTCCATGTGCATCATGCACTAGAGTATAATAAAGCTTACGTTGTAAAATTGCTCTAAAAGCTTTAGATATATAAGAAAGCAGAAATTAGTATTGATGTAAAATAGATCTCTGAGTACGTAAAAGAGAGATTATATTCTGATTAGGATGCTGGTCAGGACAGATGAATACTTACTTGGTAAATCAAAATGAGGTTGATAAATGACCAGAATTACACTATTGCTATTTTTAGGAGCAAAAATTAGATGAACTAGCATTTCAGAAAAAAGAATTCCCTCTTCAAAAATTTTCACTGCAATAAATAAATACCAGGTGCCTTTTCTCCTAAAATCATTTTGTTATTCTTCTAGCTAAAATGTAAGGACTAGTCTTAGTCCTTGTGGAACTTTACTGTGTCAGATAGAAAAAAAGTTCAGTTTTTTATGCTGAACTCTCATAGACACTGTAACTTTTTTTTTTTTTTTTTGGTTTTTGAGCCACACTCGGTGACGCTCAAGGGTTACTCCTGGCTATGTGCTCAGAAATTGCTCCTGGCTTGGGGGACCATATGGGATGCTAGGAAATAGGACTGTGGTCAGTCCTAGATCAGCATGTGCAAGGCAAACGCCTTATCCCTGCGCCACGGCCAGACCAGAGACTAACTTTTTATAGCTAAATAATAGTATTTCATGTTTCTATTAGGTATTTATGACTTAATAACTCTAACATAAAGGGTATCTATATATTCATCTCAAGTTGGCTGTATGTCGAGAGACAAAGCTTTATTTTATTTTAATTTATTTATTTATTTATTTTGCCGGTGACTCTCAGGGGTTACTCCTGGCTATGTGCTCAGAAATCACTCTTGGCTTGGAGGACCCATGAGACACCAGGGGATCAAACCACTGTCCGTCCTATTTTAGCGCGTTCAAGGCAAGTGCCCTACCGCTTGCATCACCATCTAGGCCGTGAGAGACAAAACTTTATATATGAACTCTCTTGCCCCATCTAAAATTCAATAAGATAATGCTCCTACACTGTCTAAAATGTTATCTTAATCTCAAAGTAATTAAAGCAAACAAATCAAAGTCCCCAAACTATTGCAAATTGAAACCAGTTTTAAGAAATCAAAATGTAAAGTTATTTTAAAAGCTCATACCAAAATACGCAGGAAAATTATATATTTATAATATCTAATTTTGAAGTAAATATTTTGTAGGAGTTGGGTTTGGGCCCACAGCCAGCAGTGCTCAGGGTTTACTCCTAGCTTTATACAGGAATCATCCTGAAGCTAGTCTTTAGGAGACCTCACATTCAGTGTTGGAGGTCAAACCAGGGATAGTCATATGCTAGGTAAGGACTTTATTTCCTAGATGATTTTTCTAGCTGTGACTTTAGAAACTCTCAGCTACATGGGCTACCTCTAACATAGATATAATTTATCTATCATCTATCTATCTATCTATCTATCTATCTATCTATCTATCTATCTATCTATCTATCTATCTATCATCTATCTATCTATCTATCTATCTATCTATCTATCTATCTATCTATCTATCTATCTATCTATCTATATCTATCTATCATCTATCTATCTATCTATCTATCTATCTATCATCTATCTATCTATCTATCTATCTATCTATCTATCTATCTATCTATCTATCTATATGGTGTGGTTTGGGCCACACCCGATGACGCTCAGGGGTTACTACTGGCTATGTGCTCAGAAATCGCTCCTAGCTTGGGGGACCATATGGGATACTGGAGATCGAACCGTGGTCCATCCTGGATCTGCCTCTTGAAAGGCAAACACCCTACAGTTGTGCTATAGCTCTGGCCCCTGGATGTAAAATTTTGTTACCAAAAAATTAGCATACCAGAGGTCATTAATTCTATCAGACTTTGATTTTAGGGTGTTTTGTTGTTCTGGTTTTAGGGTCACAACCAGTGATGTTCAGAACTTCCTCCCAGCTTTGTGCTCAGAGATCACTGCTGGTGGTGCTTGAGGAGGGGAGCATCAGGGTGTAGGAATCAAACCCTGGTCAAGTGAGTGAGTGGTACAAGGCGAGCACACTACCAGCTGTACTATTGCTCCAGCTTCTGATTTTAGGTTTAATTGAATAAGTATCTTAGGGGATAAAGCAACAGTACAGCTGGAAAAATAGTACAGCAGGGCCAGCATTTGCCTTGTATATAGTCAATCAGGATTTGACCCCAGGGTTTGATTTTTGAGTACAGAGCCAGGAATAAGCCCTGGGTGTGGTCCCTAAAAACAAACAAACAAAAAACAAAGAAAACAAAAACCAAAAATAGGTATGTTTCCGTCTTCCCTTTACTGATTGATCCTTTTCTTTTTCAAAACATCTTTCTTAGTTGATAGGCTATTTGACATTTTGTAGACTGAATCTCTTCAGATTAAGAATGGCTTTTTTGATATCTTTATTTTTCTTTCTCTTATATTTCATACAATAGCTTTCCACAATCTCATCTTTTGAAAGTACATCTTAAGAAATAGGAAGAAATTTATGAATATATATTAGAATTATTTATTATAAATCATTAATTAAGGTATCCTCTAATATAAAATTACAATTATCTGAACAGCTTCAGAGTATAAGTTAACTTCTTCAACTCATTGAATCTATTATATTATGATTTTTTCTACCTTCTTGCATCATGTTTACAAAATGCCAACAGAGAAAGGAAAAAATTAGACTCTCTTAACATTATTCACTTCTCCCAGTGACTCCATTCAAACACACACACACATACATACTTATTTTTTTTACCAATGTCAATAAGTCATCTATTTGGAAATTATAGTACCATTTGATTGTGTTCTCTAAATTTCCATTTCATTTGTCTTTTGGCCATTAGTATTCTAAACTTCGATACATGTTCCATCTGTCATATCATCTATGTCTCACTCAATTTTGTCTACCTTGCTTTATCAATTATTGAGAATAGGGTGTCCACCTATGCAAGTGATAATTATGACTGGATCTCTCTTCAAATAAGTAACTGTGTCATATAAACTAGAACTATTTTTGTTGATACATATATATCATCATAATGTTCTCTTTTAATTTAAACCATTGCATTTGTAGCTCACAAACATTAGTTTTATTTTACATCAGGTCTTAAATATTTTTATTGTTATATTTTGAAAATTTCCTCTTAAAGAGATACACTGATTGTATGAATTAAAATATTCCATCTTTGAGAGAAATTAGGTGGGTGGGAAGTTTGACTTAATGTGATCAACTAGAACAGTCTTGGGGGTTATAATATGTCATGTACCAAGAGGATTGATCCCAGAGAACAGTGTCAGAAGTAAACTATGAGCACTGCCAGATATGGTCCCCAAATAAAATAAAATTTACATAAAATTTTCCATCTTTCGAGGCTGGAACGATAGCTCAGTGGTAGGGCGTTTACCTTGCACAAGGCTGACCCAGCACAGACCTGGGTTCAATCTCAGCTTCCCATATAGTTTCCCAAGCCAGGCAGGATTTCTGAGCTCATTGCCAGGAGTAACCCCTGAGCCTGTCACGGATGTGGCCCAAAACCAAAATAAAAAACGTTTTGTTTCATCTTTCTAGTTGCTCTTTTATCCCACTGTTTACTTCATTTTTTATTTTATGAGTTAAGTTGAGCAGTTTTTGCATCTAAACTCAGCACTAAAAACAAAGTTCACGCATCATTTTAGAATAATTTAGTTCTTGTCATATGTTATGAATTTTATAAAAATTTTTATAAAATTTGTTTCTACAGTCAAATGTTTCAACATCTTATGATAGGTAAGAATGATACAGCATTATTATTCTGTCTCACCCATTAATCAGTATTATGTCTGATAGTGTCTATTACAGTACAGTAGTTGAAGTCTGGGAGTATTTAAAAAAAGACATTCAAATTGAGAATGTTTAGGTCAAGATTGGAATAGAGTAAAGTGACAATAGAAATGTTTGGAATCAAAATATAGACAGCCTTAATACATATAATGGAAAAAAATAATGAACAATTGAGTGATTTTTTTCTTTATAGTTGTGACTGAGAAAAATTCATGGCACTTTGAAACTGTTAGAAGGTGATAAAATTACTATATTTAGGTAATATAATTAAAATAGACTTGAAAGGTAGAATTTTTTTAAAAATACATGATTAATAAAAAATGAATTAAAAATGCCTAGTTAAGGTAGAGAAGATAGCAGAAATAATTCAAAGTCATGTAACCTGAGTTACCGAGATAATAAAATCTGAATTGAAAGTTGCTTTGGGGAAAGAATAATGAAATTGGTTTTAGATTTGAATAAAATACATGTGAGATAACTAAAAGAAGCAATTGAAGAATTTCATGCTGCAGAATGAAGGTCTGGAAGATTGTTCAGTCAGAATATTTTAAAGAGTACAAAACAAAGCTTACCTAAAATTGAAGCCTCCATAGGATGAGTGTTTTATACAAAAGGTCAAAGCCAAATCCTTTGTTAACTGTATTTGGAACTGGAGAGACTAAAACAGACTTTTAAAAGGTTCCTTTGAGAGCCTCACAGAAGCAAATACAGAAATCTAACCCAATCTTATGGGACCAAATCTGGCACAGCATTGTTCAAAAATAATAAAATAAAAAGAAAAGTACACACATACATTTGCAGAGAAATAAAGAATACACACCAAAATATCAGAACTGCAAAAGAAAAATAATAATTTTAATCAAGCCTTTTGTTCTGAAGGTAAGTAAATAATAAAATATATATTTTTAATAAAGCATTACTGTGATTATAAAAGTTAAAATAGGAAATCTGTTTGCTCACCTAGTTGATTGGATTATTGAATTTATTCCCCAAAAGAAACTTCAACCTCACAGCATTCACAAACATTTTAAAAAATAATAATATAAATAATAATAATAATTTGCTTCTATAAAATAGAAAACAAATTGGACAGTCTTCCCATGTAGCGAGCATAACTTTGATTTTAAAATCACAGAAGTTGGTTTGGTCACACACACTGGGAAAAGAATCTGTAGAAATTATATAGCCAACTTAATAGGTGAGATAAAGTTTGATGAATTGTGATAGAAGGATATTAGAACTTTGGTTGTAGGAGTAGTGCAGCAAAATTATACAGCTAAAACAAATAAATATTTATCTACTTTTAAGCATGGTATGCTGTAAAAATTTATTTAAAACTAATTTTATAATTTTTTTTATAAAATATAAGGATTCCAGTCATCATGCAAAAAAATTAATTGAAAAAATAAGGTTAGAAAACTAAAGATTTAGGTAGTTTTCTTTGACTCAGCTGATCTTAAAAACTAAAATTATAGCAAATATTCCTTTAAACTTTATATGATCAAGACTTACATATGATATGGTGAGATTGTAAAGGAGTTAAGATATTCATTGAATGGATAATGCCAGGACTATATGCTATCTCAGAGCACAAAACCAGTAGTAAGCACTGAATAACACTAATATGTTCGAACCTCCTTTTATAAAAGTTTTACATATGATTGAACAAACATGAGAGCCTCCCACCAGTGACCATTTGCAATGAGTTAAAAATCCAAGCTACTATACCATTATAATTATCAACATATGTGAGATATACATATTCATGTAAATATATTTAAAATAACATATACAAAGAAGAAATAGGATTCTTATTATTCACAAGTAATATAATTTAAAGTATATTAATTATCTTGTTTTAGCTATTAGAATTAATGAGTTAATTTAAACGTTATTGATGCAAAGCTAACATGTACATATCAATTTCATTTTTATATGCTATAGAAAAATAATTTGAAAATTAGTTTTCAAATGCTTTCATTTAGTATTGCATACATGTTTAATTTACACCTAGCAAAATATGAAATGTTTCATTAAATTATAAAATGTTTTTGAGGAAACTATTAACTAAACATATATATGTGCTATGTTAATGAAGGAGAAATTCAATATATTTATGCGTTTAACTACAAGAGATTCAATAAAAGGCTTACTTCAACAACTTTTGGTTAAGGTAGAAGCAGAAGCATAAAAGCAAATTTTAAAATTTATGTGACTCCAAAGTCAACAATAACAAATATGTGAGAGTGTGACTTGGTGTGAAAAGCATGCTTACATATGTGAGGCCATAGATTTAATGTCTAGCACTATATCCAACATACTATCCCTAAAATATATGGAAGTGTTAAAGAACCAAAACATATTAAATAAATTTGAAAAAGAAAAAGACAGCAATAGTTCTCACAACAAAAATAATTAAAATGTTGTGGTTTCAGTATAAATGTTGGCAAAAATATGTTAATTAAAAATGAGTTTCTAAAAGTTAATTTATACATATATCATTATGATTTATGAACAACAAAAGGGGTTAATTCGTCTCTATACATAGTGTGCTCCTAGCCTGTTCAAAGGACCGTATATTGCCAGCATTGATTCCAGGACACCTGATTTTAAAGCCTTTAGCACTCTTTTGAGTTTTCAATATACTTGTTTGGCTTAGGTTTTAAGATTAAAGTGGTTTACAAAACTGAATTCCTATACGTGAATCCAGCTGTCTTAGCTTCATTAATTGGTATCTAACTTCACCACATTGCCACATGTTACATAAACAATAAAATGAACACCATCTAATTCTTACAGTTACTAATCTGTTACTAAAGAAAATAATCATTACAATTAGGACAACTCTTTTATAGACCATATAGAAGCCTCATAGCATTTATAATTAGTATATACACAAAAGTAAAAGTCCACTAACCAAAAATTACTTGGACATAACCTATAATTTAGGATTAATGTAATCTAAGGAGCCAATAGAGAGTTATACAGAGACATATTTGGACATGCAATATTGACAGGAAAAGGTGCACACATTCATTAAATAAGAAAGTTACTGAAACTCATTGAGTAACATTTAATCATGTCATTAATACCTGTAAATATTGTTTACATATCAGACACTGCAGATTGCATGAGAATTAATAATGAAACTATCAGCCTTTGGTAGACCTAAGAATAATGAAGAACACAAACACACAAGTATAATAAACACCAGTTAAAAGGCAAAATAATTATTTGAAGAAACAAAGGTTAGATGACACCTGCTTTTACCCAAAACAAAGGTATTCCTCCACCTTCCTCTTTCCTTTTCACCTATCCCTTTGATATGTAAAAATTCACCTGGATCTTATTAAACCCTTCCCCTGTCCAGTTACATTTGTACTGGCAGAATGAAGGTCGGTTTTGGCTTGGCACAGAGTCAGACCATGAGGATGACTCCATGATTCTCTTCTGACTGGCTTGGCTTATTAATTTGCACGTGACCCTGCTTCATACCAGTACAGTTGGAAATACAGAGCTTGGGTTTTATTTTACAAAGGAGTAAGATATTGATCATGTATGTTTAAAGTATTAAGGGAAAACTAAGGTCGGAGAGGTGGCTCAAGCAGTAGGGCGTCTTCCTTGCACAAACTAACCTAGGACGAACCACTATTCCATCCCCCAGCATCCCATATGGACCCTCAGTTCAGGAGCAATTTCTGAGTGCATAGCCAGGAGTAACCCCTGAGCATCACATGGTGTGTTCCCAAAACCAACTCCCCCTCAAAAAATCCAAATAAAGTATTAAGGGAAAACTAACTATAAAAGAAGAGAAAATGACAAAAGGATGTGCAATATTTCAGAAAACCAAACATTTTAGGAATAGTAAAAAATTGCAGAAATATCATAAATATCATAAGAATATAAGAAATCTTGGAAAATCTAGTGTCCAAAATTAGGGATCAACAGTGGCAGTGGAAGAAAAAGAACATGAGTCAAGGTCTATGCTATCCAAGATTATGCCTTATTCTCAGGAACTGGACTTTATCTTCCAGAAATTGAATCAGGCAGAATTAAGGAAGGCTAATATCACAATGACATATGTTTAAACCCATTATAATAGTTTTTTCCTCCAAAATGTAACCCAGATAAACAATTTCTGATTGTTTGCACATTATATCGATGTTCCCGGAAAGTTCTCCGAGACTTAATCCTGGGAGAGTAAAGCAGGATATATGGACACTAAAACATATAGATCCAGAGTTGAGGTTGTAAGCAAAGGAAACTTGTTTCTGCTTACTTATTTTGAGAAATGTGCATTATTTCTCATATTGATTTTAAAAACTCTCCCACTTTCAAGTTTTATTGTTACTCCCAGAATAAACTTCCAGGGTAAATTTTAGGGAAGAAAATAAAAAAAATTCAGCTGCAGCATTCAACATGACAAAAATTTCTGCAAGATAAAGGTACCTGCCTAATGAGGATCCTGAAGCAAAGTTTTCACATCCAACAGTGCTCAGGTTTACTCCTGACTCAGGGCTCAGTCATCAAAAACTAGAACTAACATTGGTTTGGGCTGGGTACTTAACTTGATGCATTTGAAAATCACAATGTAGTATTGATGTTCTTCGGTAAACCTTAAATGGATTTTAATGAGAGATCAGACTTTGTATCTTTTAACTAGTGAGACTTTAATTGGTTGTTCCACATTTTTCTCTTTAATTTGCATTATGTCTCAGGATACAATTTTATAATGTACTGAAACCTTTAGTAGCTTTAGAGGTACATTCTTTTTGAAGGTATTGTTTATTTGTCGTTTGTGTTGTCCAAAGCAAGAATGATTTTCTATGGTTAATGTTTACATTGGCATTTCTCACCACCTCATGCAAGGTTTTAAAATGGCATTTTGATTTATTCATGTGTATGGCTCATTTGCGTTATTCATAAATATCAATATGGACAATTCTTTAGAACTCACAGAAAAACATCCAAACACAAATGGGGATATCTGTATTTTGATGGTGGGTACTTATTCATTTGAAATGGAATTTTGATAAAAATTCTGATAGTACAGATATTAAAAATGAAATATAATTAAGGTGATGAAATGACCTCAGAATAAATATCTTTCACAAAGACAATGAATCAGGTCTCTAATATTATAAATATTGGACACTGATAGTACATTATTATCCTGCTTGAAAGTAAATCATGAGAACATAAAAATCTTGTCAAAACAATAACAGATATTTCAACAGTCGACATGTTCCAATTTTCTCCAACTTTCTATTACTTTATAATTCATTATAAATTTAGAAGTCTTATGCAATTTATATGTGTAAGAATTTTAGGAACATATGGCACAATATACTGTCATAATGATAGCAATTATCTTTAAAGCTTTCTCTTTAGATAATAGATCTTGTTGAATAAATTATTTTAGCTACTCTGAATAAAAATATGAAATATCACTTTAATAGCTATAGCTTAACAGATTTTTAATAGAAAAAGTGAACTTTTATGACACAGATTTCTTGATTTTTCCTCACTATTTCTTTAAGTTTTTATCATATGTACTATTTACTATTGTTTGGTATCAGATATATTATCATTTATTGATGCCTACTATATTGGTTTAATATCATTTATACTTGGGAAAGCAAGGTAAGAATCAATTTACCCATCTTCATCTATTACAGCATATAATATCACATCTGAAAGTTAAGTCTAGTTTTTATACCCATAAAATATAATGCGTGGACAAATATAAGCATTTTACCTAACAATTACCATTCTATAATCTGGCTTGTGAGTTGTTAGATGTTTAGGTATAAACTGTTAAAAAAGACTAATATAATAGGATATGGAAATATCATATACTTTGGACATTGTAAAAATTGAATTTGAAAATGAGAGTAAACAATAATCATGAATCAGGAAGAAAAAGTAGAAAATAGAAGCTATAGAGATACAAGAGCATAGTTCAAAAATACCTATAATTAAAAAATGGCCCAGGGAAACAGAACATGAGAACTGATCTACAGAACCAAGCTCATCACTGATAGGTGGAAAGATATAGAGATGGGCACTGAGAAAAAAATGATGGGTGAAAAAAATTCACAATTCAATAAAGAATTAAAATGTTTGTTTCTTCTTTTAAACTATATATGACAATATTTGTAGAAACAATTGTTTAATTAAGTAAATAATAATAGATATTCAGGTTGAATTCTGTATATGTGCAGCCCAATAGTGGACTCATATTAAATCCTGGTTTCCAATATATCATTGCTGACATAATATCAGAAGTGGAAAAATGTTCTTTAATAGTTTAAGAAATATGCAGAGCTATCAAAAATGTCATCACATGGCATAAAAAGAGATTAATTTTTAAAGTTGTTGCCTAATGACTCAATGTGTCTTATTTAAGCCATATACATTAGATAGATGCACGGTATAAAAAAATAATTGTAAGAAGTAAAACTTAAAACAAAGTTTTAGGCCACACCTGGCTGTAATCAATTCACTCCTGGCTCTGTGCTAGGGATCACTGCTGATCACCATATTTATTGCTAGGGATAAAAATCAGGATTAAATGCATGCAAATCAAACACCTTAAGCCCTGTATTATTTAATTGGCTTATATTTTGAGAATTTTGTTAAGAAAGGAGAAACGTTGAAGATCACTATTAGAATGGTTATTTTGCATGTATGTTGTTGGGTGCAATGTTGTTGTATGTCCTTGGTGCAGCAAAAACAAAAAAAGATTCTAGAATTTCTGATTTAGGATTGCTAAAGACCAAAATAACAGGGACAAATAAACTATCTGATCACAGCATCACAAGTGGAAAAATACAGGATGTTTTAAGGAATAAAATAATTACTGGAGGAGAATACATTGGTTTATATCAGGTAAGTGATTAAATATTTTCCATGGAAGAGCATGAGCATGGCAACTTATTTTTATTTTTCTAAGGTCATGCCAAATAAGAGATACATACTTCCTTCTCCTCAGTAAATTGTGCTCCATTAATTCAAAAAAGAGTGAAAATAATGCCTAGTTACTTCTCAAATAAATGTGATGAAGTTGAAGAATTTTGAAGTCATTGCTGCATTACTTTATATCATTATTCTTAAAGTCAAATTTTTTGGTAAGAGAAAAATTTATGAAATATAATGATGTTTTTTTACTTTGAAAGTTAATAAACATGGCAGGTGATTTATTTCAATAGAAATAGATAACTGCCAATTAAAAAAACTCACAAATAGTTGGCTAATATATCAAATTTGAGCCTTATTAAAATTGTTGAATATTTTGAATCACATTACAGAGATTGGAGATTAACTTATCTGGTGTTTACAAATGAGAAACCTAATATTGTTGGTACCTATATCAGACATATTGAAAGACAATATCTTTCAGACCGTTTTTTAGCAACTACTATTGATTTTATCAGGTTGAATTTCAGTTCTACCTTCAATATGATTCTGTTGAATTAAATAATTAAGGATAGGGCTGGATGGAGGTGGATGCCATCCCAGGCCACGTGGCTCTGCAACCCCCATCCAGCCGGCGAGTTTCAGGCCCAGGTGAACTGCGGGAACAAACTCATCCAGAGACAGGCATCAGGAAGCATCAGCTTTATTCATGCCCTATTCACCACATGTGTGGCCAATATCATAACCAATTAAGCATTCAGCCATTCTTAGCTATCCTGCATCTTAATTCCTTTCAGCCATCTTCCTTTGACCTCCATCCTGGTCAAAGACCAAAAGAGGCTAATTCCAAAAGCCAGCGAGCTCAGCAGGGCAGCGAGCTAATCCCCTGGCTCACGGGTTTATCTACCTATTCAATTAAAAATCAATTAATTGAAATGTTTGCAGATCATTATGGTAAGGTAAGTCATAATGAATTGATATAATAACTAATACAATGAACAATATAATTTATAGGAGGAGGAAAGGAGAATTAGAGATAGATAAAAGAAATAGAGCATGATAGATAAAAGGAATGGAGTGAAATAGATAAAAGGGATGGAGCTTGTGTTTACATGAAGAAATCAATATATTATTAATTTTAATAATTAGATCAATAATAAAACTACTATGTTAATATCAATAATCAAACTACTATTAATATGCTAATTAATAGTTAATATAATTATTATTGATATAGTAGCAATATATTGATTAATTAGTATATTGATTAATAATAAAATGTAAAATATACTATAAAATTACTATAATATAGTAAATTATTTCCATCAATAAACATTACAAAGTATAAAATATGCAATTAGCTATCAAAAACAGAAAGAGAATAGATAACAGGTGAGATATTCAAAAAATGTTAGCAAGACATTAAGTATGTTCATGCTATAAAGAATAAATAAGCTATATGAAATATAAGCAAGATACTACATTACAAAGCATAGTCATGAAGAAATGAAGATCTACAATTAAAATATTTTAAATAAGCTTCAAATTGATGATTTTGCATGAGGATACATACATTCAAATAGAGAAATGGCAAATTAGAAGATAAATCTGGAAAATGTGTTAAAATTTACATGAGTGTCAAAACAAAGACTCAAAGGATTGGAGTATATTCTTTGTAGGCTGGAGGCCTAAGTTTCATCTTAGGTATTACTTGTACTCTCATACACCTGGAGTAACTCCTGAAACCAAAGCTAGGTGTAACCCTTTCTAAGTATGTGCTTCCTAAACAAACAGGAAAACAGTTAAAAATGTATGAAATGAGAATTTTGAAGTTTTGATTTAAAAACTAGAAATAACTACGATGTAACACCATAAAAGACATGAAGGAAAATAAGATGCAGATTTTAATGTAAAAATTAATATTTACAGGCTTTATCTGTGCAAATAGTCTGAAATAGTTAAATAATAGAAATATCCTTGCTTTCCACTGGTGGCAGAGGGAAGGGCTGGATAGAAAACCAACAAGAGGGGCCGGCTAGGTGACACTAGAGGTAAGGTGTCTGCCTTGCAAGCACTAGCCAAGGAAGGACAGTGGTTCGATCCCCCGGCGTCCCATATGGTCCCCCAAGCCAGGGGCAATTTCTGAGCGCTTAGCCAGGAGTAACCCCGAGCATCAAACGGGTGTGGCCGGAAAAAACAAACAAACAAACAAAAACAAAAGAAAACCAACAAGACTTTCAGGAAGTAAAACTATAATGATAAACACACACAAATATACCATATAATAGCAGATATTACAACATAAATACAAAGTTCAAAACTTATTTGGGCTTTTTCTTGAGGGAACAATCAGTCATTGCTCCTAGAAATCTAACTTCTGTAGGAAACAGAAAGTGACGCCAACAGTGCACCCTAATACCTAATATCTGCCCCTTTGTATTGTTTCAGCATTGCCCAAAAGTTGATTTTTTTTTTTACTTTGGGAAACGGTGATGTAAATTATGTATTTGGAGTGATGCCTCACTCTTGTGGAGGATGCTGACAATGGGGCGATTATGTATAACAGGGGGCAAGATGCATGCAGAGAAAATATCTGTACTTAATTCATGCGTGAAAATCAAACTGTTTTTAAAACATAGTCCATAGATCCTGTGAAATAAATGTATTTGTTTGTGAGAAGAAGGTAGGGTTTGTTCTTCAAGCCTGTTTTTCCTCTTGAACATGAATCTTTCTGGGTATCTTAGCTTATTGCTTTTTCCTCTCTAGAGAAGATTGTGTTCTCTCTTAAACAAGAACTCCCTATCTTTCTCTCTTTATATCTTTATAACAACGTTTGTTACATAAAAGCGTATCTTACTTCACTAAAATTTTGTAAAAGTCACAAATGAATGCTATTTCACCAACAAAATTCTAACAAATAGAAAATATAAATGAAAGGCTTTCGTTAAAAAATCTAACCACAACAATTATCAATTATTATATATACTGATAACACGCATAAAATTTACAGTATTTACCATAAATGCTATAAAGTGAACTAGGGATGTGGCTGGAGCAGTAGAGCTCAGGCTTGCATGAGGGATGCCCTCAAAGTATGAAATGATAGCCCCAGTACAGTCTAGTCCTATTGCCCTCTCACAGGCAGTGGCCCTCACCATAATAGCAGTAACTAAAAAGGCCATGTTAAGCAAGAAAATAGTTTTATAGAATCGAAAATAAAATTGTTATCTACAATAGTATTGCAATTAGGCTCATAATTGAGTTTTTATTTTTTTAATGTCCTTGCCTTTATCATAGCACCAAGTTGTTCATAATAGACATTTTAGCCATTAAATTTTCTTTTCCTTTTTTTTTTCAGGGGAGAGCGCACACACAGCCCCCACTATCACAAATTACGCAGTCGAGTTTCCCACATTTGGGGAAATCGCAGGGGTCAGCACACCCGGAGTGCAATGCAATGGGTAAGCCTCGCCCTGGGGAAATCACCTTCGTGATCATGGTATTGCCCATGCCTGGTAAGTATGCCATTACATTTTCAACACCAATCCTACCACCACCAGTGTGACATTCCCTTCATGAATTTCCCTTCATAAATTTCCTTCATAAGTAGTCCTATCAAAATAGTACAATTACAATATAACCGTGAAGAACTGTTATATCATAATTTTGCCCAGGAGACATTATTTTAATGCAGATATATAGATAAATGTAATTTTAGAGTATTTATAGAACATGAAACGATAATAGGGATTTTTCTTATAATCATTCTAAATCTAAACCTCACCTTAATCTCATGCTTTCAGCTGTTATTAACATCTTATCTTTTGGTGATATATTTGTTAAACTGATAAACCTTTATAATTGTACCATAATTCTCTACCTTTATTATAGCACCATGATTTACCTAGTTCATAATAGCCATTTTAACATTAAATATTCAACACCAATCCTACCACCAGTGTGACCTTCCCTTCACCAGTGTACCAATATCCCACTTACCATTGTAGTCTGCCTCTATGCCAGAACTAACAAATTTGCTTTATATTGCTTGTATAACACAAAGCCTAATGGAATTATCAAAACATAAATGAGCACAAGTTAATTTGAAATGACTGAAGGCTTCATATTCAAAAAGGTCGTAAATGTAGGATAGGAAAGAATTAGAAAACTACTTTAATGGAGTTTGATCCACTGTTATTTATGTCCAGTCTACCCCCAGCATTCTGCTGCAGCCTGGGTGACCTTGGACAGCACTGTTTGAGCATCCATTCACCAGGCTCTCACTATCAGACAAGTGTTGCCAAAAGAGTATTCACTAGCTTCCTTAGCACAATGAAACAATAGATTAGATAGGCTATTTTTATGAAGCAAATGATTACAAAACCTAGCTTGAATAACAACAGCAAAACATTTCTTATCCTCACATTTTCTTGAGGAAGCTTCAGAATTGCATATTTGGGTGACTCTAGGGCAGGATCTCTTATTAAGTTGCTGGAAAATATAGACCAAAAATATATTGATTGGGGCTGGAGTAAACATTTCAAAGATGATCCAATTGGAAAATAGTTTTCAAGAAGTCTAAGCTTTGCACTAGCTCTTCTCACTCATCATATGGATTTTTCTATATAATTATTTGATCATCCTTTCAAAATAACCATATGTCATCAGTTTGAGTGTAACAAAGAGAAGGACGAAGTCATAAAGCCTTTTATGGTCTAAATGCATTTCACATACAATTTCATTTTGATAGAAATAATTCATTAAGTTTCGTTAGTTCATGTTACCAGGAGAGGACAATGAATTTTCAATTGTGAAGAAAAGAGTATAAAAGAACTTGCAAATTTATTTAAAAACTAATGTATTTCAAATGGTGGGAAGGGGCAGGCAAAATACAGACACATATTATCAAAAAACGATAGACTTGACCATTGGGAGACATTGACTGAAAAATATTCTAGAATTTGATTACCTACAGAGAGAAGAGGTCCACAGATAGAAAGTCAGGTTTGTAAAAATAAACAGAAAGCAAGAAAAATGGTAAAAGTTGGTACATTAAAGTAAGGAATATAGTTATGCAGTAAGATGCTAATAACAAAAATAATATCCTGGAATCTTAAAGATAAAAATTGAAATTTATAGCCTGGACCAGAAAAATAAACAGCTTCCCTTGCATGTAATTGTATTTCTCCCTGTAATGCATATGGTCCCCAGAATCATGCCAGGTTTGATACCTGAGAATAGTGAAATGCCCTGAACATCACCAGGTCTGCCTCACTGCGAAAAAAATCAAAAAAAAATATTAAAAAAACTATCATATCAATGTGAATAAATGAGGGAAGTGGAAAGCCTGTCTAAAGTACAGGTGGAGGTGGGATGGGGAGGAGGGAGATTTGGGACATTGGTGGTGGGAATGTTGCACCAGTGAAGGGGGTGTTCTTTACATGACTGAAACCCAAGTACAATCATATTTGTAATCAAGATGTTTAAATAAAGGTATTAGTAAAAAAGAATAAAAATGAGAATGATAATCGTTTCTTTGGTTTTAGAAAGAAGAGTAATGAGTAATTTTAGCACTTAAATGTACATATTAAAGTAATTAAATTTATAGGAGAGTCCACTACTAATGTTGAATAAGCACACTAATTTATATAAAATAAATAAAATGAATGTTGAAGTATGAGATATGAAAATAGGACAATTAGTGAGAGTATGTTTCACAGACATACAAACAATCCACACATATGTAGAATCATAATTTTTACAATAGCTAACATCATTGTTCATTAGAAAATGTATGACTACCTTATGAAGTGATATTTGCATGCTTAATTAACTTTATTGAATAGAAATTAAATGTAATTCTAACCTCATATCATATAAATATCTCAAACGTAAGTGATCCAAAAAAGTTATGTAAGAAATTTAGATGTTTTGTTGTCACATAATGCAGGGAATATTTATAAGTATTCATTTTCTATCACCAATTTCTACTTCATCATGTCTTTGATTCCAAGCAATATTGTTCTGTCTAACTTAAGCAGCACAGTCAATGATACTGAATGACAATATCTATTAGAGTAACAGAAAGCCAGCCTCAGAAATGAAACAAATACCACTCCTGTGCATGAATATACATAGGAGGAATAACTAATCCAGTGTGATCCTAAAACTAGATTCTATAACTAGAGCAAATAAACTGTAGTCACTCCTTTTCCGATATAGTATTCCTCTATTTTACATACAAAGTTCCAGGGAGATAAATCACCAAAAATAAAATGAATAGCTATGCTAACAGAAGAACTGAAAGATGAAAAGCCACAAACAATATAAATATGTTCTGTATGTTTTTCACTTCTAGAATTTTTAAGGCTTTGTAGCATACCTTCTAGTATGATAGAATCTATTGATCGCATACATACACAATTCCATTATTCTCAGAAACAATTTTCTGTTACCACGAACACTGAGTTAACAATACTGAGCCATCGTTCCAAGAAATGAAGGGCTTTATTCTTATCAGCCTTTGGTAACAAGTTTGGCCAATCAATCATTTTGTTTTATATGTATTTCCATTTAAAGGCATACAGCTGAATACATGCTATTGATTCAGTAACATCAAACTCATGGCCAACAACACTATAATTTACCTAAATCAAGGACTTTCTAAATAAAGTATCTTATCTGTCTGGTTTATTTATAAACATTATACAGAATATTTGAGTCCTTTTAACCCTTTACTCAAAGCTTATGTTTTTCCTTATATTTAATGTGAGAATCTCATGTACATTGATAGATACCTTTTCAAAAATCCATTCATTATTCTGGGTTTATTTCATTGTGGAGTCCAGACTAGTTATATTTATATTGATTATTGATATATAGGTCTTATTGACACTTGCTAAATATGGTAAAGTAAAACTTACAAAGAACCATAATAATAGATATAAAGACTACTGTAATATTTTATAAAGGTGCAAATATTTTGAGTCAACTCAAAGAGATAACTTGGGAAATTAGAAATTTTAGCTAAATGACAAGGACAGGATCATTATAATCTACTGAATTAGGAATAAAAAGAATTTTGACTAAACTCACCTATCAGGACTCTCTATTAGGGGCAGAACACAGAATTCATACATCTCTTGGGAATTAAGAGATGGTTAAGAAAAAAAATCAGGTATTGAAAATGATCAGTTTTTAAGCTCAAAGGGAAATTTGTTAGTTTTCAAGGATGGAAAGTTTTAGTTAAACTGAGTTCTTGTTAAAACTGAATTTCATAAAAAGAAAATAAAGATACATCTGCTGGTCTTGCAGAATTTTCAGGTTAATTTATTTAATGAAATATCATCTTTTGAGAAGAAATAGAATCCTTCCTCTAGTTAAATATTAACTTGCTTTCATTTGATATTTATTTCCTTTTATTGTTTTCCTTTCTTTGGTATGTATTAAGTAATTTTTATTCTACATATTTATTTACTTGGATTAATCATCCAAGATTCACCATTTTTAATTAATAACTTCCAACTTTCTGTTTCTTCTTAACTCACTAAAATATAGAAACATCCATATGATCATATTATAGTACTCCAAAAGATTTCTCCATGTAAACTGTTATCTACCACTTTTAAGTAGATTTAAATTTTGCAGTATTGAAACAACTTGTAAGTTTTTCTTCGGGCCCGTCTTAAAAATATTAATGTCACTATATACCTAAAATTTTACTGTGAATGATTTGTAATCCACTTTGGTCAAATAAAATTATTAATAAAATATATTTCATGAATACAAACTTATAAAAATAATTATTATGAAAAACAGAAATGTCCATAACTGAGCAAAAACTAAAAGATTTCCCTCTTTTTCTTATATCACTTTGTAAGTTTATGAGAGATATTGACACAAAACTTCCTCCAATGCAATTAGGCACAGAATATTCTACAGCTTTCGACAAGCTTGTACTCATGAAAACTATGCCAATGAAGGCCTCTAAAACTTAATCCCATTACCTTCATGGAAATCAGAATTTATACTATTGGGGGGGCTGGAGAGATAGCATGGAGGTAATGCGTTTGCCTTGCATGCAGAAGGACAGTGGTTAGAATCCCGGCATACCACATGGTCCCTTGAGTTTGCCAGGAGCAATTTCTGAGCATAGAGCCAGGAGTAACCCCTGAGCACTGCCAGGTGTGACCCCCCAAAAAAAAGACAAAAATAAATAAATAAAAATATTTATAATATTGGTTCTCTTTTTCTAATCAGCATTAAATTTTATTCTTTATGATAAACTCTACCTCTGTTTTTCCACTATAATTTTGCTTAGAAGTCAAATATTTTGTAATTTATTTCCTGCCAATCTAGTTAATACATTTTAGTAATCATGGTACAGCACTATTTGGTCATCAAAATGTTTTCTTTGTTTCTGGATATTTTTTTCATAGTCAGCCTTCAAATTTTTACTTGACTTAATTTGATTTTATTCTCAAGATCTTTGACAATGGCTTCAGAACCAGGAAGAATACTCAAGTTGCAGGATAGAGCATTTGCAGTGAATTTGATCCTCAGAACCACATGAATTCCCAGCAAGCCACTCTGATAGTGCTACTAGACATGATCACTGAACAGTCAAGTCTATAAAGCTGGATCAAGGATTATCAGGAGTGACCCCAGATCTTGCCGCATTGTCTCAGAAAAGCAGAATATAGCTCCTAATAAATATAATTATATATTCTCTCTAGAACACAAATTTAATTGCATATATTTTGTATTTATTTCTCTACCTAGTATCTTCTTCATTCAAATAGCTTACAATTTTGCTAGAGTTTTGTTATTTTGCCTAAACTTTTCTTTTTCTTTTTTATTACATTCTAAGTGTCTATTTGCAAATTTCCTGAAGTGAGAACTTAATTCATTCTTTCAAGGCCCAAAAATAGATAGGAGGTTTAGGCTTTTTTTATTTATTAATAAAGTACTTGAAACAGTGTAACTAACACATTACTTTCATCCAAATATGATTTTACCTCTAAAATTTGGAAGAAATGCCTACACCTTCTTGGCACTTATATATATGTACATTTATTATTAAAATGATGTATGAAAAGTACCTAAGAAAATAGGAATATTTTCTTTAAAGTTTTCTTGAAGGATAGTATTTAAAAATAAATGACTCCAGGTAAAAATTTTTATTGCAAATATCTTATAGTGATATAATACAGAATTCTTAGAAAATTTTAAATCTAACTCTAACTGCATGCATTTTTGTTGATTTAAAATAAGTCATAATATCTAAGTAATACAATTATTAAAAACTGGAAATATTTATTTTACTTGTCTTCTGAATTTTATTAAGATGAAATTGTTTTGTAACGATTATTAAAATAAAAAATTCTGTCAAATTAAATATATTAAAAACTGCATAATAGTACTTATGTTAAAAATTGTAATAATTTACTGATTGTTTTCAACAGTAAATTATAAATAATAAACTTTCCTGTCTAGAATAATAAGTAATAATTATTGCCTTGAAAGACATTTATTTTTGATCATTTAATTGGTTAGGAAGAAATGCTAGGTAAAGTCTATATATTATATATTTCAGTCAGAAAAAAGACACTAAAACTTCACAATAATTCAGAGAAGATGTAAATATTTACAAATTTTTCTAGACATATAAAGCTATTATTTTTGCTACATTGTCTACTATATCAATATAAACCATTTGAACACTAATCATTTTCAACTCTTTTTAATGGATTCTGGAAAAGATTTTACTAAGTCAGAACTCTATATTTTGCTAAATTTGTCCTGAAAACCAAATAAAACTGTATAGTAAAAGTTGAAAAAAATCCTTGAGTACTACCATTATCAATTTAGGAATTAGAAGATAGCACATAAACCTAAAGTGATTCTGGTCTAGAGCTATACTACAGCAAGTAAGGCATTTTCCTTGCATGCATTTGACTGAGATTTGATCCTTGAGTATTTTATAGTCCCTAGAGCTCACTAGAAGTGATACCTGAGAATAGAGCTAGGAAGAAGTCGTAAACACATGTGGTTGTGGCCACAAAAAGAAAAACAAAACAGAAACATGAAATGTTTTGTATAAAAACAATTGCTATAGGGTGCATGAAGGTGAAACAGTAGAAAAGAATGCAAGTTAATTTTTGATAGTGTAGCTCTGTCTGTGGGTATAAATCAAAAATATACTCCCTGTGACCAGGGGAAATTTTGGGACCCCTTCTTGAACCTGTGTTGACTTGTTGCCCTGTCAAAGGCTCATGGCAGCTAATGCCAGTTTGAAAACCTCCAAAGCAAGTGTTCTGGGACACTTTGCCCTTCATTATGCCTAGAGCATACTTTCTTTTAGCCCCAGTGGCAGAATCAACACCAGCATCAGCTTAACTACTTCACCCTCCTCACTCTCCAAGAATTGGTGGGAAATTATAGGATTTTCATATTCACTGCCTGAATAACTCCATAGGCGCTACACCTACCTGTTCCATTGAAATATTATTACAGGGGCCGGGTGGTGGCGCTGGAGGTAAGGTGCCTGCCTTGCCTGCGCTAGCCTTGGACGGACCGCGGTTTGATCCCCTGGTGTCCCATATGGTCCCCCAAGCCAGGAGCAACTTCTGAGCACATAGCCAGGAGCAACTCCTGAGCGTTACTGGGTGTGGCCCAAAAAAAAAAAAAGGAAATATTATTACAAGGTAATATAAATAGACTAACAGTCTTCAAATTGAATGGTCTTTTAGCTTCTACAGATATAGGAAAAGTTTGGATTTCTACAGAGTAAGTTGTACCACAGATGTCAGAAATTTAGACAGTAGTGGTAGATCAATGTTTACAAATGATTATTATTCTTTAGAGAAATAGTTGTTTGTTTGTTTTTTACTATAGGGTTTCAGGGAGAAAAAATGTTTTTTGGGGGGCCAACTTGTTATCATGTGACCTAGAATGCTCATCAGAAATAGAATATTCTCTAATCAACTCACAAAAAAGTTGAGTATGTACAGCATCTTGCCATAATCAGTGTCAGAATAATTCTGAAAAGTGAAATATTTGTGAATAAGGAGTAAGAATACAAAGAGCTTTTCTTTAGGTCTCAAGAATCCTCTGACTAATGACTCAATAATAAATATAGGTCATAAACTATATAAACAGTCCTGTCAAGACAGTACAATTATAACTCTGAAGGACAGTTATATCATAGTTTTGCCCAGAAGATATTATTTTAATACAGATATATAAATATAAATGTAATTTTAGACCATGTATAGAACATGAAAAGATAGAGATTTTCTTATAATCATTCTAAATCTAGACCTCACCTTAATCTCATGGCTTTCAGCTGTTATTAACATTTTATATTTTGGTGATACATTTGTTAAACTGATGAACCTATATTATTGTACCATATTTAACATAATAAATGTTTCACTATTTATGTACTTCTGTAGTTTTGCTAATGCATAATGACATGTACCCAACATGATAGTGATACACAATTTCATTACTCTAAAAATTCCCTGAGTATACCAATTCACCCTATTATTTTGAATTCCTAGAAAGCAATATTTTACTGTCTCTATAGTTTCCTTTTCTGGAATCTTTTTCCTTAAACTAAGTTATATTTGTCAAGAGCTGAGCTAAAGAAAAAAGAATATAATGGATGAGGATACTCCCCAGGTAGTTCAGTCTGGGTTGGCTCAGAATGGGGAGGGAGGATCCGTTTCCTCTTTCTGCATGACCTACAGCAGCCCAGAACCATACACTAACTATATCAGGGGTCTCAAACTCAATTTACCTGGGGGCCGCAGGAGGCAAAGTCTGGGTGAGGCAGGGCCGCATAAGGGATTTCGCTTACCGAATATTCGCAATAAAAAAAACGCATTAGTAAGAAAAAAATCGCATTAAACATTCGCATACCCCGAACGGAACTGCTCGGGGTATGCGAATGTTTAATGCGATTTTTTCTTACTAATGCGATTTTTATTGCGATTATTCGGTAAGCGAATAATCGCGAATACTGCGATATTTGAAGACCGGCCGCGGGCCACAAAATGTTGTACGGAGGGCCGCAAACGGCCCTTGGGCTGCGAGTTTGAGACCCCTGCCCTATACCCTTCGACAGAAACTGCTCTGCTCTATAACTGAACTCAAATAATGGGAGTTTTATTAAGCTGAATTTTCTCAGTAAGACTGGACTATAGGGCCCAAACTCTGAAACTATTTTTGAAATGGAATTGGGCTGAGCCTCCCCCACCCTACAACACCCCTCCCATCAAAAATCCAGCAGCCTCTGCCTACACCCATCATCTTTCCAGCATAAAAATGATCTGCTTCTTATCCCTAGTTCCAAAAGAAATAATGGCCACTAATACTTCCAGGAAGTCCATGATGATACCTATGTGGAATTCTCAGAAAAGGTAGAGGTAGATTCTCTTTTTTGCAAGAATCATAGCAGCCCAGCACTACACCTTAACCCTTCTGACAGAAATAGCCCAGCTTTGAAAGTCAACCTTATCAAACTTTCAAGCTACCAAATTTGTTTTAGATCCGTGAATTATGGACACTTTTGGATGGAAGATACCTCAAAAATTTATAGTAGTGTCAGTGCAGAGGTAACACAGGAAATCTGATGGGAAAGTAATCTACCAAACACAATGAGACTAAACAGTTACACAAAAGGTTCAAATACCACCAAATACATCCCAGACACTGACTTTAATGATACCATGAAGACATAGCACAATTATTTCAAATTGGACCTTGTTTGTCTAAGTTTTGACAATTCTATTTATTTCTGTGTTGTAACAAACAATATGAAGTGAATTTATTTGTGCCTGCAAGGAGGCAATCTAAGGTACTGGGTGGAAAGGGGACACTTTTGAAGAGGTCACTCTGGTGATGTGTTGGTGTTTAAATATTTCATGCCTGAAAAAAGTGTATTATAAACAACTTCGTAAACTATGGTGTTATAATAATAAAAAATTAAGATATTTTTCATTGTACGATACTAAAATGGATATATAATATAATAACAATGTACTTACGTTTACAAATAAAAAGAGCTCGGCTGGAGTAAAACAGATGCCAGGTCAATGTTAGAAGGACTCAAAATAAAAGTAACACAAACACTTTTAATCACCTACTGCAGCATATTATAAACAAAAATTCAGCCATGGAAAAGCACTAGTTTTTTCAATAGTCTATGTTTTCCCCATGGAGTGGCACAAGAATAAGGTCAATTGTATGAGTGCAGATGGGAGAATTCTGCCAAGGGAAACTTTGAACAAAAGACTCTTGCTGTTTTAAATACCTAATTTGGAGGTGGGGGTATAAAGAAGTAGGATTGGAAAAGTACTGAACACAGAATCAAAATCAGAAGAATCATTTTTAAGTTACCTTGATGAGGCCAACATGTCAGAGGCACTGAGAACGCTTTCTCCTCATATGTAGAAGACATATATGAAGATATTTGGGCTAGGAAACAAGATATAGATAAACATGACCAGCTATGGCCTGATATGGAAGTGGAAATGTGACTGTAATAAATAGTTTAGACTGTATAATAAGTCTGATTCAGTGAGTACAGTTTTTCTTCATGAAGACTGCAAGAGATAAGAAGCAATGGTCAAGATCAAAAACTAAAACATTCCCATCACCAATGTCCCAAATCTCCCTCCTCCCCACCCGACCTTGGGACATTGGTGATAGGAATGTTGCACTAGTGATGGGTGGTGTTCTTTACATGACTGAAACCCAAACACAATCATGTATGTAATCAAGGTGTTTAAATAAAATATATAAAAAATTAAAAATCTTCACATCATCCTTAGGAAATAGGACAATCCGTAGTCAACTATTTTAGTGAAGAAAGCTGTTTTAGAAGATGATTTTCCCAGTGTTCCTTTACTCTGAGAAGCTCTTCAAATCTAATTAAGTTAATTCTTTCGATGATAATCTATGTTTTAAAATATCTCCTTTATTACCCTGTGAATTTCAAGATCATATTTGGGATCCAAGTAGAAAAGTAGAATTTATACTCCAGACCTCTTTAGCCATATCCTACATGAAACTGGACATATCTAGCTCCTACAATCTCAGGTGCTCATGGTAAGGCCTAACTAAATAACAGACTTGCCTGTTCACCACAAACAGGAGAATAGACAAGGGAACTTATTGGTAGGCTTTCAACTTCAAAAGCAAAACCCACTTCATTTTCACTCGCAATAAAAAAAAAACTAAAACATGGCATTTATGCAAAGAGATGTACTGCTCAACACATAAAGTTCTTTATTTTTTCTGTCTTTTTCTTTTTCTTCTTTTTCTTTTTTTTATAAAATCTTTATTTAAGCACCTTGATTACAGACATGATTGTAGTTGTATTTCAGTCATATAAAGAACATCCCCTTTCACCAGTGCATCATTCCCATCACCAATGCCCCCAATCTCCCTCTTCCCCTCCCTCTTGTATTCAAGACAGGTATACTACTTCTCTCACTCATTGATCTTGTCACCATAGTTATCAGTGTACTTATTTCTCTAACTGTACTCACTACTCATCGTGGCAAGCTTCATATTATGAGCCAGTTCTTCCAGACCTCATCTCTATTGGGCATTATTACAATAATGTCTTTTTTTTTCTTAAAACCCATAGATAAGTGAACCTATTCAGTGTGTCTCTCTATCCCTCTGACTTATTTCATTCAGCATAATAAATTCCATATACATTCAAGTATAGGAAAATTTTATGACTTCATCTCTCCTGACAGCTGCATAATATTCCATTGTGTATATGTACCAAACTTTCTTTAACCATTCCTCTGTTGAAGGGCATCTTAGTTGTTTCTAGAGTCTGGCTATTGTAAATATCACTACAATAAATATTGGTGTGAAGAAGGGATTTTTGTATTGCATTTTTGTGTCCCTAGGAGTGGTATAGCTGGATCATATGGGAGCTCAAGTTCCAGTTTTTTTTGAGGAATCTCCATATTGTTTTTCATAAAGGCTGGACTAGACAGCATTCCCACCAGCAGTGAATAAGAGTTCCTTTCTTTTCACATCCTTCCAGCACCAATATTTCTTATTCTCTGTGATGTGTGCCAGTCTCTGAGGTGTAGATGGTACCTAATTTTTGTTTTAATTTGCATCTCCCTGATGATTAGTGATGTGGATCATGTTTTTCATGTGCCTTTTGGCCATTTGTTTTGTATTTTCGGAGCTATTTCCTTTGTGGTGCAGAAGCTTCTCAGTTTAATATAATTCCATCTGTTTAGCTCTGCTTCCACTTGTTTGGAGAGTTCTGTTTCCTCCTTGAAGATGCCTTTAGTCTACATGTCATGGAGTGTTTGTTTCCTCTGTGTCTTGCATTGGCTTGATAACTCTGCTTTATTATTAGTGAATAATATTTCATCTTTTGCTTGTTCTATTTGGGGGAGGTGACACACCCAGTGGCGCTCAGGGATTACTCCTGGCCCTATACTCAGAAATTTTTCCTGGCTCAAGGACCATATGAGATGCAGAAGATCAAACTCACATCAATCCTAGGTCAGTAGCATGCAAGGCAAATGCCCTACCACTGTGCTACCACTCCGGCTCTATTATTTCCATTTTTATAGATGTGCCAGTTTGTTTATTAATGTATATATTAATAACATCTTAACTACTTTTTTTTTTTTTTTTGGTTTTTGGGTCACACCCGGCGGTGCTCAGGGGTTACTCTTGGCTGTCTGCTCAGAAATAGCTCCTGGCAGGCACGGGGGACCATATGGGACACCGGGATTTGAACCAACTACCTTTGGTCCTGGATCGGCTGCTTGCAAGGCAAACGCCGCTGTGCTATCTTTCCAGGCCCATTAACTACTTTTTATAGATTAGAGGGAGTATGAAAAAAAACTGTCACAAAAACTTATATGTAAGTTTTAATGTAAACACAAGTTGTCAATTCATTTGAGGAAAATGTAAGATGGCAATTAGTAGATCATATGTGAAGACTTTTTATAAACTTCTAGCTCATCTCCTAACGTGAAGGTATACTTCTATAATCTAAACAATAAAGAAAAATTTCTAATTCCCAATTTTCTTAAAATAATATATTGTCAATGTTTTAGAGTTTAGCCATTATTTAAAATGGGCAGTGATGATTTTTGTTAATTTGCTAATTGAATATGGATGCAGACTGAGAACTTGTATTTTCTACAGAATTCATATGTTGATTCCATACCTCCTCCCACTATGATGGCAGGTAGGGACTTTGTCGGTAATTAGGATTAGGTGAGGTCATAATGGACTTTTATGAATGGGACTTGTATTCTTATTGAATTCACAGAGTATTCTCTCTTTACTCTTGCTATATAAAGAAACAAGAAGTTGACAACTCAAAATTTTAAGAATATTTTCACCCATACAAATCATTATGGTATCCTAATAATAGACTTTAGTATCCAGAAATGTAAGAAACATTTTCTAGTGTTTACATAATTCCTGATATAGGGTACTTTGATTTAATAGCATAAGCTAAAATACATTAAGCATCTTTTCTGTGTTCATGTGTCATAAATTCATTGTTCATAAAAGTGGCTTATTTTATATTGATCTGTGACTATTTTAAATATTAATTCTCAGTGTATATATATTTTATGAAAAGTTTCTTCCAGTGTTCAACTTGGCTTCTCCAGTCTTTGTAGACCTGAGATTACAAGTTTTTGTTTTGTTTTGTTTTGTTTTTGATTTCTGGGGGCCATACCTGGTGATGCTCAGGGGTTACTCCTGGCTATGTGCTCAGAAATCGCTCCTAGCTTGGGGACCATATGGAACGCCGGGGATCAAACCACAGTCCTTCCTAGGCTAGCACTGGCAAGGCAGATGCCTTGCCGCTCAGCACCACCACTTTGGCCCTATGCAATTAAAAGTTTTGAGGAACTCTTAGCTTAGCCTTATACTTCCCATGGGATGTGAACTTCCCATTGAAAGGAATAGGAATCTGGGTTAGGTGAATTTTCTCTTATATTATCTTCTATTATATACATTTAAATTGTGAAACATTCTTAGTTAAGTTTTGTGAAATAAATAAGGTTAATTAAGATTAATATTGCCTTGGTTTCTTAGTCAAATATCACTTGACTATGTTTGTGTTGCCTACTTAAGAATTCTTAACTATGTTTCATTGATGTGCCTATGTATTTGCCAATACAAAATATTTTGGTAATGCAACTTTGTATTAAGTCGAGTATTTTCAGTGCTCTAATTATATTTTTAGTTTTTTTTTCTGTTTTTGCTTTGTTTTGTTTTTAGGGCATACCCTGCAATATCCAGAGTTTATTCCTGGCTTTATCCTTAGGGGTTATTATTGGTAGGGTTCAGATCACATGGAGTACAGAGGAGCAAATGCATCCAATGTAAGCACCATTCTCTCCACTGTTCTTTCTTTTGTGGGAATGGGGTTAGGCCACACCTAGCTGCACTCAGGGGTTACACCTGGTTCTACACTCAGAGATTTGGGAGACCATATGAGATACTGGGAATTGAACCCAGATCTGTACCAAGTTGGCCGCTTGTAAGGCAAATGCTCTACCGATATGCTATCACTCCAGCCTCCTATTTCACTTCCTTAATGGATGTACTGCCTATTATGGATCATTTTCATTTTTATATCTATACAATTTTTTGATGACTTTTTTTATTTCTTTCGCGGTGTTGGGTCAGAACCTCAAAGATGAAAGTGAGTACTTTAAGTCACATTCCTGTTCCTAGGCTTTTTTTCTTGTGTTATTTTCTATTTAAATTTCATAAGTTTGGGGCTTAAGTTTAGTCATAGTATTTAGTAACTCACATGATCTAACATTCTTTCAATAATAATAGAGATATCGGGGCCAGAGATATAGCAGAGCGATAGGGAGTTTGCCTTGCACTCAGAGAGCCAGGAGGGACCTTGGGTCCATCCCTGGCGTCCCATATGGTCCCCTCTGAGGTAGGAGCAATTTCTGAATGCATAACAGGAGTAACTCCTGGGCATCACCAGGTGTGGGCCAAAATTTTTTTAAAGAGAAGAAAAGATAAAAGAAAAAAAAGAAAAGAAAAGAAAAATAATAATGGAGATATATATTTATATTCATAGTAACCCTAGCTGCTAGTTTGATTTATAACAGGCACATAGAAAAAGCTCAATGTTAACATGACTGAGAAGAATTATAATGTAAATGGGACATTCAAGTAGCCACAAACTCGCAGGTATTTGTGTCTTAAGGCTTGTCAAAAAGTAACTAACAAAGAAAGGCACATCTCAATATGGTGATTAGAATGACCTAATTTGTTGGCATCTGTCTGTCTGTCTCTCTCTGTATATATATATATATATATATATATATATATATATATATATATATATATATATATATATATATATATAAGATAGAGGGGTCATGTTGGCAAATGTTACAATTTCACTTGGATTCAGAAATATTGACTTCTCATCAAGACTTGTATAGTTTCAGCAACTAATATGTATCAAATATGCTAAAATGATCCTAGCTTGGAATCCCTAATGTGATATTATCCCCTAAGGGATTTATCAGACACATGGCATCAAATTTCCATTTAAGACTACTTTCGTCAGAAAAGTGAAATATTTGTTCATCACTGGAATAGATACATATTTTCTTTTTACATAGAACTGATTCTGATTAAAAACAAATTTTAAAGCCATCTCATAGCCAATAAAGTAAGACAAATTCAGTCATGTAATTTATTATATTTATCACACCTCCATTTTCCTAAGGCTACTATTTTGGTATGATGGGTTTTTGAAGACTCCATTATAGTGGTTAACAAGTAGGGTATACTACTTTGTGAAGTTAGAATGCTTTTCTTTAAACTGTAATGTATGAATTTATTTTATTTTATTATTTTGGGGGTGGGTTTGGGGCAACTCCTGATAGCACTTAGGGGTTACTTCTGACTGCACTCAGGAATCATTCCTGGCAGGCTCAGAGGACCATATGGGATGCTGTGGATCAAGACCACTTAGGTCCTGGATCAGTCACATGCAAAACAAATGCCCTGTTCACTGTGCTATCCCTCTTGCCCCTATGATTTATTTTAGAAACAAAAGTTGTTTTTTTTTTAACTTACACTGAGTATTAGAGTAGAGTTCAAATGGCAATGGCTTTTCCCAGACATACTTGTGAAGCACAGGGAAAGTTTAGTCTTCCTCTGACATCTGGTTTAGACTCTATTCTCTAGAAATCTATTTACAAAATAAGGAAATTTTGTAAAAAAAAAAAAAAATTACAGCAACACTTCTACCAATAACCATGTAATTATTATGTCATAAATTATAGGAAAGAATTACTACATTATCGTTTTCTACCCTTTATTACAGGTAAAATAAGAGAAAATGGAGCTTCCTGAAACTTCCATAAATAATCTTGAAAAACAAGAAGTTATGTGTATTACTATCACACAAGAAAGATAAGGAGAAATATATCTATAATGTGAAGATAACCTGAGCTACTACTTGGTAGTCACAACTTTGTACAACTAAACTTAATGAAAAACTGTAAATCATATACAAAGAAATATCAGTGATTCAGACCCTGAGGAAATAATTTTTTGGAAGTCCATCAGTCAAAAACTAAGACTAAAGGGCTTGTAAAAGTAACTGATGTTTCCCATAGGTAGTGGAAGTGGATAGATTTGTTTATTGTTTACTCATTTGTTTTGGCCATGCCTCACTGTGTTTAGGGTTCATTTCTCACTCTATGCTAGGGTATTTATTCTTTTGATGTATGGAATATCATATGCAGTGTGGAGTATCAAACTAGAACAGGCCAAGTGCCAAGGCAAAACCTATATTACTTTAGATCTCTCTGTCCAGAGGAGGTAGTTTTAAATACTAGATGAAACCACGTAACTGTTAAGGTAAGTATTGTTATACTTAAGAAAATGTATTTTGTATTTTAATATGCATACATTTATGCATTAACCATTTTTATCTTTTGTCAGGGGCAGACTCAAGATGGAGTCTGTATGGCTTGCCTTCTTTCCCACAGCATGAACTTTTCTTTTGTGTGACATGCATATATGCCAAAGTCACAGGAAACAGTACAGATCTACAATAGTTCTGAGATCTACAAGTTCTGAGAACTTGTGAAGGTTGAATGCATCTATAGAAATTAAATATGGAAACAGCACATTGTCCTGTCAAAAGTTATGAGAAACAGATGTTGGCTTCAGAATGTAGGAATAGGATGTACACAAATGTTCCAGGTTTGACCTGTCTAAGTTGACCTGTCTAACTTGACCACAAAATGTTCTTGAGAAAATATCAAATTGTACCTTGTAAATGAAATCATCTGTAATACAAAGGCTGTTATTGTATTTCCCCTCTTCTCCCCCTGCTCTGCCGGAGTATATAAACCGGTCATCTGCTTCAATAAATTTGACCCTTGATCAGAACACTCTTTGTCTTGGGTCCCATTTCTCTCTCCTTATTTTTCAGGCTGGAACCCCTTCATGAACCCACGAATTACTAAGTTCTGCAGGTCAGGACAAGCTTTTCCTCTTTTATTTCTCTATTATCTAACAAAAAATGTTAATGGTAGTGATCTATATAGCTAAATATTTAAGTATAACAAGGAATATGCACATCAACCAGTTAATGAAAGGTATGGAGAGATTGTACAAGGCATATGAGCTTCCCTTGTAAGAATTTGACCCCAGTTCAATCCCAGACACCACGTATAGTTTCTTTAGCACTGCAGAAGTGTTTCTCATAAAGCTACAAATAAGCCCTTGAGCACCATTGGAAGTAGCCTCAAAACCAAACTAATTAAATGTCTAAAATGTGTTATAGAAACATAATAATGTTCACCAGATATTATTTTATTAATAGAGGAAATCATTTTAAAAATTATTTAGAACATTTTATATGCATTTGTAGGCATATAACTATATATAGTTGATTAGAAAATTGCAAAATCTTTAGAATAATTTTGTTAAATTGGAATCTTACCTAATTAAGCAAAATTAAGAAGAGAAATAGTTTGCATAAGTTGCTTTAAAAACAAAATAACAGAATCTCTACCCTCATCAAAATCACCCTTAGTTTATAAAAGTATATTTTGGGGCTGGAGAGATAGTACAGTTTCAGGTAGGGATACTTGCCTGCTACATAGCTGATCCTGGTTTGATCTTCAGCAACCCATATAGTCTTCTGAGGCCCTTTAGCAAGTGATTCTTAAGTGCAGAGCAAGGAATATCCCTAAGCACCATTGGGTATGGCCTCAAAATAAACAAACAAAAAAGTGCTATGAATAGCTATTAGACTATGTTAACTCAATAAAAAGATATGTAATTTATATTTTGCTCTTTGCAAATTTTGAAGTTTTTTTTTTTTTGGTTTTTGGGCCACACCCGGTGGTGCTCAGGGGTTACTCCTGGCTATGCACTCAGAAGTCGCTCCTGGCTTGGGGGACCATATGGGACACCGGGGGATCGAACCGTGGTCCGCGCCGGCCCCTGAAGTTTTCTTTTTAACAAGAATTTTTTTCCCTAGCTTATAAACCAAGCATAATTCTTTCCATGTGTTATTTACTGTAATGCCAACTCTATGTATAATACAAATAAAATCATTATTTAATTCAAATATAGTGAATTAAATCAATTCAAATTTATTTATTTAATACATTTTAATATAATAAAATTTCTCTAAAATAGGTACTAGGTTAATCTCACAAAATTAAAATCTTTGTCTTATTAAAATATATATATTTTAAGTTGTAGACCTCAACTGGCTGTGCTAAATGCTTATTTCTGGCTCTACACTCAGGGATCACTCCTGGTAGTCCTTAGTGGATCATATGAGGTGCCAGAAATCAAACCCAGTTAACTGCATAAAAAGAAAGCAAGCTACATGCTCTTCTATCATTCTGTCTTATTTACAACATCTTGAAACTAGTAAGAGAATTTTTTTCTTAATCTTATTTCCTGTGACTCATCAAAAGATATCTATATATCAAAAATATTTATATACTCTACTTTTCTCCTTACTGTTCCTGCATCTCAAGGACTTGATACCTGTATACAATATTTACTCATAAGGTAAGGTTTTATATTTTTTTAGTTTGGCTAATTTACCTCCCTAATATATGAGTATTGCTAAAAATAATAATATTTATCTCACTTTCCCTTATAAACCTCTTTAAATTAAATCCATGGAAGTTTTATTCATGTTCTGATATTTACTAATCATAAGATAAAAATTCATGTTTTTATCTTTATAGGTATTAAATAGATAAACTATAAGATACATTCCTAAGAATATCAATATCTCTATATTTATGATAGTGTGAACTATACAGATTTTTTTGGCTATCAGAACAATAACACTGAAGACCTGTAATTTGCATTGGTCACAATAAAAAGTATTAAAAAGAAAAAAAGCCAGTGACACTGGTGCTTAGAGAATAAGTGCTTTTACTAAAAGAATTATATCCACTCCTCAAATACAGAATTTCTTGAATCCTAATTTTGATCTTTTTTAAGCATGTTATACTCTGCAACAATTCTTGAGTACTTTACAAATTCGAAAGGTTATAGTAGCTACACTTATTATTTCTTTTCTTTTGTCTATCTCTATAGCACATTTTAACTGCATTCTCCCTGCATAATGGAACTAACTAAGATATGTTTGTTAGCAAGGAACATGTATAAGGGTACAAGTGAAGCTTGCTTTTAATTTGCTAATCAAATTAATTAGACTTTCTAAGTTTTAAAATCATTAGTAATAATACAAGTCTTCACACCACTTAACATTTATTCTAACTCTATAAAGTTTATTCAAAGATTTTTCAATTTTTATTATTTGTAATAGAGTAGGTCTTTAGAAATGTTCTAGCTGTTCTTGAAAATGTCATTTCTAATATATTGTACACCTGAATTATGTAGTGGTGTTTTAAATATTAGTATATAAATACTCTAATTATTAAAACTAATTTTTATTTTGGATTGATGCTCTTAAATTATTTGTCACGTTTCTCATACTATTAATACTAAAAATTTTGAAAACCACCAGTTTAATGGGCATCCCAGATAACTTAGCAGACCAATGTTTATGTTAATGAATCTTTCCCTCCAGAAATAGAAAGCTTTTATAAGATTTGTGATAGACTGCCTAATATTGAAGTAATTGATTGAATTGCATAAAGAAAAGATTTGACTATAAGTGGATTGCAGAAGTGTAGTTTGATTGTTAGGGAAAATATTCATTAAAAGTGGGGAGCTATTATAAGTTATAATCAGAATAGTCATTATAAGCATATTCAATTTCAGAAACAAGTTTGATTTCTTTTAATTGAGGTTTGTTCTTCAAACCTGGCTTTCGCAGCCCATCTTAAACTTGACATTTACTGCGGAGATTTCATAGGCAACTCGTGAGCAAGGCCTCTACTAAACTGGTATAATCAAAGGCTAAAATCTTGCCATTTAATAATGAGAATCAAAGAACCAAGTAAACCTAAAATGTTGCTGGATATTGATAAATGAGCAGTTTTGAATAAGCAATTGAGTGTGTCTAAATCCTCATCAAGCTGCATTTTATGTAGACTAGATTTTAGAATTTATGAATGCTTCTTTTTACTGAATTGTAAAGTTTGAAAGCATAATATAATTATATTACTTATACTTGAAAAGACATTTTTAATTCTGGATAGTTACAATTTGTCACTAAGTGATCACCATAGAGTTAAAACAAGCAAGTGTGGGGCCAGAGTGAGGTATAGCACATAGGATGCTTACTTTGCATATATGTTTCTCTTAGTCTCAGTAATCTCAGGAATAAACCTTGAGCACTGCTAGGTATGGTCCAAAAATAAAATAAAACAAGAAAAAGTAAAATAAAACAAAAACAAACAAACAAAAAACAGGGGACCATATGGATGCCTGGATTAGAACCACCAACCTTCTGTATGCAAGGCAAATGCCTTACCTCCATGCTATCTCTCCAGCCTCAACCCCAGTAGATCTTAACTTTATATTCTGATACTATCAATTTTGAGGATGATCTAATACTATAGCAAATAAACAAACACATTAATTACATAATCAGTTATAAATTTGTAAAATGTGTCCTTTAAGCCCAGCTGACGAAACTTTGCTACATACTTTTACCCTTTATCAGTCAAACTCTAATTTGACTTTTAAGACACAATTCAAACATGACACCCCAGAGAGATCTCTACTCCTATCCTCTGTGAAACTGACATTTATTATTCCCTTCCTTATACTTATACATTTATTATAATCCCTTATTCATTTCCTTCTCTTTCATACTTATGCATTTATTAATAGGTATCATAAAACTGAAATGAATTATGTCATTTCTTCCCTTACGATTTCAATGATAAGATTTTTACAAATGTGTAATCATGTGAAATAGGTGAGCAAAATGCAGTGGGAATACAGTGATGAGAATGGCAATGTTTCTAATAAATATCCTGAACCTTAAATGCTGTCATGATTCATCTCAATTTAAAATGTCCAATTTATGCAGTTACATTTGAATTAAAATTATTTCTATAGGCAACAAATTCAGAAAAATAAACGCATTACATCGGTATGTAATAATGAAACTTGGATCCAAAAAATGTATTATAATGCCCCTATAAGCTAGTGTTAATATTATAGCATATTTACTATAATATAATATCTGTGAGACTGGTTCAAGTTAGAATGAATTATATGTTCACTATCCTATTATACACTATACACTCAGTTTTAGTCTAATTGTCCTTCTCTATGTCTCTCTCTCTATCTTCTCTCTCTCTGTCTCTGTCTCTCTCTCTTCTACACAAAAAGCTATCATAATTATCAAAGACCCTTCTTCCTGTTTAAACTGAGTTTCTAGGATGTACTTGTACCAAAGTACTAGTTTGTTAGAAAATGAAGTGTGAACTAACTCCATGAAGATTCTATAAAATGGCAACATCAAGTTATAAGAACCCTGGAATTTATGTGCATGCTACTGAGTCATAGTCATTGGCTCCATTTCACAGATGAGGTAATTATGAGGCTCTTAAGAAAAGTTAATGAGAGAATAAAGGCTACAGCCAAGTCAGAACTCATTGTTTATAGTCCTCTGCTTTCTCAAAGCTTTCCTCATCTTTTCTGCTTATCACCTAGTTTCTTTATATTTTTTTTCATGAGACATTTTTGTTTGCTTGGCAGCCAGTTCTACCAGTAATCAGAGCTTACTCCTGGCTGTGTTCAGGGATTTCTCCTGGTGGGGCTAAAGGTACCATATGTATTACCGGGAACCAAATCCAAATCAGTAGCATACAAAACAAAAACAAAGTCTACCTGCTATACTATTTCTAAGCTCAAAAGTGGATTTTTCTGAGCTAGTAGGTTCTTGAGAATTACATGCAGATGTGTACAGAAAACTCAGGAAGTTAAGAAGCTATAGTTTATTGTAAACTTAAAATAGATGGATTCTATTTCTTGCAGATATTCAGGTCATTTTCTGTGTTCAAAGTAGCTCATCAAGTCCTGTGTGAGGGAGCATGGACTTGATAATATACCATATAACATTTGTTTGAGTATAAGACTCTTGCCAGATTCTGCCCTGTCTGGATATTTGGCCTTCACCTCACTGAGGCCTCTGTCCAGTGCAACCCCTACCTGGTAGATCCTGTAGATCCTGTAGTCTGGTGTAGGTGAGCCAAAGAAAGGTTGAAGACAGAAGGGCTGAAAAAAAAAAGGACTGGTGGAATGGCTGAAAGCTTCCTTTCATCTGCTGCTATCTCCCACCCACCCCACAGCTATCCCAGTACCCATTTAATTGGCTACCATTTTAATGGGCAAGATTTAAAAATGACCCTCTAAATTAACTCTTTGAACTGGAATGCAACTCTTCCACTGCCTCAGTAACACAACCATTATACTTTAAATAAAATCTGTTTCACCTTTTACTTAATATTGGAACATGGAGGAAATTACTTTTCACAAACATCAAATGGATTATTAGAAAATGCTCTTTGCATTTAAACACAAAATGAATCATAAATTTAGAATCTATCCTTCCTATTTTAGTTAATTTAATAAAAAAAATAGCTCTAATATCTAAATCTCTCTGTTTACATCTCTATGAAACAAATCCTGTGATGTAGATTCCATGCTTCAGTGATTTGCAAAGAAAATAATTCCAAAAAGAAAAAAAATGTCTAGGACTCAGAGGAAAGAGGATAAAGGAGGTGACATGGCACAAGAAATAAAATCAAGAAAAAAATATGATGTCAGGCAAAACACCAGCCTCTACTAGTTCCCTCCCCACACATGAACTCAGGCAGGAAATGATCATTTAGTGCTTGTTCCATTTCCAGGCAAGGAAGCTGGTGGGCTTTTTCTACTCTTATAACTGCTGTTGTTATTTATTTTTTAAAGGCCATCCTACAAGGGGAAAGAATGCACTTTAGACTTAGCTGTCCTGAAAACAGAGAAGAGAATGTGAAAGCATGGGGTGCCAGAGAAAGTGCACACAAACTGGTACAGGGATCAGAGGGAATGTGGGCAGAGCAACAAAAACTGTGCAGAAAATCACAGATCTATCTTTAGCTGCCCTTATTCCCCCTGCTCTGAAATATGATGATTTATAACATTCTGACAGTTTTTACCCCTGAGATCACTTTACTTTTAAATTCCTGTTACCACTCTTGGAGATCAGAATACTTTGCCCTGATATGATTAACTCTATACATTTTGGACAAAAATCTGTTTCCCTATTTTTTCTTTGCTATTTACCCATCCATTTTGTGTAAGAAAACAGAAATGATGTCCAAGAGAAGAGTTAGTCTATTTGCTTCATAGATATACATTTCAGAATGATTAATTGCTTGAAACTTCTCTTAAGCCCAGCTAATAGAATAAATTCTGACATGCTAATCTAATGAATCCCTTCATGTTTTGTTCGATCTAAATCCAATTTTTTGTTTTTATGTAGTATCTCTTTATCTCTACTAAGATACTAAACCACAACTATTCTCAAAACTCATGCATAGTCTCTGAAAAAAATGCATTATTAGACCTATGTTCTTTTTATTTCATTTGTTCTTGGTATATGCCTGCCCTAGCTATATTCTGTTCATTGAAGTTATATCTACTCTTCATGTTGGCAATTAACTCTTCTGTAAAATTACAATCAGTAATAACCAATACCCTCCCCTTTGTTGTCTTATGATATTAACATTTTCTTTAATATTATGTTCTTGAATTTATAACATAGTAACATGTAATTATGTTCCACAAATTATGACTAATAAGATGAGACTATGACTTATTTGTCTTAGATTACTATCACCCAGAAAACAATACCTAGAATATAGAAAATTCATATAAATAGTTATAGAATTAAATAAATATCATATGGTCCTAGTAAAGTGTGTAAAAGATATTATATGCTACTTGAATTATATTATATAATAGAATATAGTATATAATATATACAATATATTATATGATAATTATATAGACTACTTGAAACAAAGGTAGTAAAGTAAAAATAACTCTAGGGTAGAGCTTAACTAAATAAAAATAGTGAAAAATCAAACTATATATGAAAGCATTTTCCCCCTGCTTGATATAAAATTTTGTCTCAGTCTTTTGCTAAACCTATTTTAACAATGATGATTGTCAGATGGCGAATCAGATGTTCTCAAAGAAGCAATAATTCACTTGTTTTTAGTTGGAGAGCTACAAAAAAGCCATTTTGTGACTGTAGTGTTTTTATTTTGCAGTTTTGCTTTACATTTTTATCTAATAGTTACCTGAATAAAGCTTTAACTTGAGAAAATGATAATTATGAGGTAATCATTACAAAACAAAAAGAAATATCCCATGTTTATGCAACATGTCGCTATTAAATGTGATTAACTTAACCTTACATTTTCTTCTTGTTGTCTAAAACAATGAGACCTACAGATTACAGAGATGTCCCTTTTAGATAGTAAATGATATAAAAATATATGGACATACTAAAGTATAGAAGTTATAAAGTTCCTACCTTGTAGCTAGGAAGATCCCAAAAAATCTGGTCCCACTTTCTAAGCTCAGACATTTTATGAACCTGTGAGTACTACCACGAACATCCCCCAGTCTCTTCTCAGCACTGCTGGGAATGTCCAAAATCAAATAATCTTAATTTGATTTACCATCAATAAGAGATGTGAAAGTATTTGAATTTTAATGCCACATAAAATATTGAACTGTATTGTCCACAAAATTCTATATGTAGTAAAGCCATTATTTACCTGTATCTTCATCTACAAGATCATAAAAACCATTTCTTCACCTGATGCACTTTTACTTTAAAAAGTCAATTTCCAGGGCCTAAGAGATAGCATGGAGGTAAGGCATTTGCCTTGCATGCAGAAGGTCGATGGTTCGAATCCCATATGGTCCCCTGAGCCTGCCAGGAGCACTGCTGGGTGTGACTCCCCCCCCCAAAAAAATTGATTTCCTTGCATTTTTTCTAGTAGTTATAATTTGTTATTTAAAAAGCATATTTAAATAGAAAATACCACTTTAAGGTCACACCTCTTGCTGTATTAGAAAACTGAGCAATGAAGAGGCCAGAGAATGGCCCTGTTGAAAAATAACTGATTAAGGAGCTTTTTGTAAATGTTTCCAGCTAAGGGCAATGGAGGAATCCAATGGGAGAGTAATGGGTAGTTATTTCTCCTGGGGATGACAGGGTTGGGTGGGATGGAAGGGGAAATTAAGGAGGGGGTATACAAATCTACTAGAGACAGGCATTCCTCTCAAAATCACATGCTAAGTGTTCAGCACCAGTTCTGTTGCTATATCATCAGATTTTAGGACAGGACACAGCATTTGAGCTACTTATCAGTACCCAACTGGAAAGAAAATCATCATAATCAACTTCTCATAAATTCCAGATACTTGGATGCCAGGCATCTTCTCACCAGTCATAGACTGAAGGAGGCCATCTTGAATTAACCAAGATTTGCATCAGACTGAATGTGTATCACCTTCCCACAGTAACACTTTATTTATGCAGGAGGGAAGTGTGATTACTCTTACTTCAGTCATGGTGAAGTGCACCTCAGTCAAGTAGGGCCTCTTGATTGAAGATGCCAACCAATGTCAGTATTAAAAATATGTTAATAATTCTTTTCTCATGAAGTCTGTGCCAATGAGGTTCACAGCAATGTGGAAACAAAAATGTTGATACATTAGGAAATGACCACTTTTCCCTTGGTTATTGACCCCCTACCCACAGAAGATGCTGGTTCTGAATGAATCTCTCTGAAATATGGGCTAGGAATTAATGCTTCATATTCATCTAGATCAAAAGATTTCAAACATGGATTACAGACCTATAGCAATAGGTGCTACTAAAGTCAGCAACCCACACAAAAATGAGTACCTCTTCCTAGTAGTACCTTAGACCAGATGGTTGAGCAAGAGGCATCAGTTTATATGAATGGGGTCCCCATTATATCCAGTATAAAAATGACAGGCTATCTGAGAGCTTCTGGTTGCAAGAAATGTTTCATCTGGAGCATGGCACCCTCAGACTAAATTGTGCGGGCAGGAACAGAGAAGTTTCTGGTGATAGGGTCTACAAAAGCTGTACCACCAGAGATGCTGACCACATTCATGACAAGGCTCCTGATACTTTTATGTTCTTTCACCTTCAGGTAATTTTAACTCATTTGTAAATAAGTAAATGGTAGGGCCAGTCACCCAGTATGTTCTGAAAGGCATTAAAATGAAACTCGGTTTATGAACTCTGCTCTCTTATTGGAGTGTACATAGTATTTAGGGAAGGGAGACACTCTTTTATAGGGGCCTTGGAAGGTGTTCTTTTTAGACTTGTTCTGGTTGACTTTTATTAATTTATATGTTTTGGGCCTTTACTCTGGAATTAAACCTGTTCTATGCTCAGGGATTATTTTTAGGGTTATTTGGAGAACTATATAAATTGCTGGGGATCAAATCTGGGTCAACTCTTTGTGAGGCAAGCACTCTACTGACTGTACTATCACTTTGGTCTGTGTTCAGTGACTTTGCCTTTGGACTTATGATTCCTTTTTCCATTTTCAGGAATCAATTAAATAAGAATACCTATTGTATGTTTTATATTACTTATTATTTAGGCACATTTAAACTACTATATTTTGTGCTAATTTTGATATTTATTACATTATTTTTACTGAGTTAGATTAATGATATGGTGCTTTACAAAAGAGTAACTGTAGTGATTGAATTATCGTTTAAATGTGTCAAAATTTTGGTAAACATGCATACCAACTAATACCATACTAATATGCAAAGAAAAAGATGCAAAGGATTATCACCAACTTGTGTGGGTCTTAAATATTTGAACTTCGGAATAAACTGTACATGGAAATTTTTTCTAATAAAATATAAATAAAAGATTATTTAGCCTCTACTGTTTCAAACTAAATATTATTCTGATAAATTGAAAGACAATACTGATAATTTAAATATTCACACAGAAACATTCATCTAAGAAGTAGAAACATATAAAAAAGACACTATATTTTAGTTTTGTTGCGTGTACATAAAAATGTTGTGGTATTATTTTTATTGTTCTCTTTTGTGATTTAATGGCAGTTATAAAAAAGAACTTGAAAATTTCCTCTTAGCACAATTTTTATCAGACATATTTATTTCACTCATCACTTCAGTGCATTAATCACTTACTTTACTATATAACTATTGAAAACATTTTTGTATAATTCCTTAGAGCCTTGTAAGACTTATGAAATGTTACTCCTAATCCTGAGAAGATTATAAGAAAGTTAGAATGATAGGCTACTAGATGTCAAATCCCATATATTTTTTATAAAAGTAGCATAAATTAAAGAACTTGTATAAAAATTATTTGTAATTTGGGGAAGAAATACAAAGAAGAGACATTTGTGCTACCATTAGGAATTTATGAAATTACTTTATAAAGTAGCTTGGGCAAGAGTATCAGCAGATCAGCACTGTAATAAAAAGAGACATTACTAAAAAGATAAAAATTTTATGTTGTCTGGCATAATTTTGAGGAGCAAAGGGGTGTGTGATGAGATATAACCAACTGAACTCTGATATATACTAATTGCAGTCTTTGAGAAACCTAATTTTGGCATCAATTCATCAAAGTCATACAACTACCTGAATAAAATCAAACACATTTTCAGAATATTATTACATGGTTGGGATTATTCTTGAGACTGCTGAACTCAAGTACAACATTATTAATGGGATGGATGAGATATAGTACCTGACTGGACTTGGTTGCCTTCTGAAATTAACTTCCATTTTTTGGAGAAAATATGGCAGTTGTAAATTTATATAAAGTAACATGAAAATGGGGGGAGGTTGGGCCACACCCAGTGATGCTCAGGGGATACTCCTGGCTATATGCTCAGAAATCGCTCCTGGCTTGGGGGACAATATGGAACGCTGGGGGATCAAACCATCATCCGTCCTACACTAGCACAGGCAAGACAGATGCCTTACCCCCTTGCGCCACCTCTCTGGCCCCTAAAGTAACGTGGAATTTAACAAAAAACAAAAGTTGCAGAAATTTATGCAATGCTTTAGGTATCCTACTGGACTCCTCTGAACCATACATATATACAGGCATGACTAAAATACAACAAAAATATACTAGTCACAGTGTGAAAACTTACCATGTTTATTATATTTAGGCAGAGTTGACTTCAAATTATCAAGACTTGCACAATTTATTTAATAAACTAATAGAAACTATAAATTATTTATTTCCACTCAGAAAAAAATATAAAAATCTCCAAGAATTTAGCTGATTATAGTACACTACTATGACACAAGCCTCTCTCAGGTTTTGACAAGATTTACACAGACTTCATTATTGTAATTTAATAGGACCAAAAATGTCTGTCACACAGAATGTCTATCTTAGTATGCTATGTTTCACAAGGTATCTTATAACTAATGACTAAAACACAACAGAAGAGAAGATGGAACTCTAGAACAACAACAACAAAAAAATGTCAGGGGCCGTTGCGGTGGCGCAAGAGGTAAGGTGTCTGCCTTGCCAGCGCTAGTCTAGCAGTTCAATTCCCGGGTGTCCCATATGGTCCCCCAAACCAGGAGCGACTTCTGAGTGCATAGCCAGGAGTAACCCCTGAGCGTTACCGGGTGTGGCCCAAAAACAAAACAAAAAAATAATGTCAATTTACTGAAACATGGAACTTTTTTTGGCACTTGAGAGCAATAGGCAGTTTTGATTCTAGAATGACGTTCATTGTATTAGGGTGTAGATAAGTCACACTTATGAAACTGAGATAGCATCTCATCATCTCTAGATTGAAGATAATGGTCTTTTGTATTATAGTAATCATTGATTTGCTCAGCACTGTCTTAGATCTTTTAATAGTTTCAAGTATGTCTGCCACAAATTCAATATTTTTTTTCAGGCCACACCCATTTGATGCTCAGGAGTTACTCCTGACTAAGCGCTCAGAAATTGCCCCTGGCTTGGGGGGACCATATGAGATGCCGGGGGATCAAACCGTGGTCCTTCCTTGGCTAGCGCTTGCAAGGCAGACACCTTACTTCTAGCGCCACCTCGCCATCCCCCACAAATTCAATTATTAACAAGTGTGTCATGATGGCCCAAATGATGATGATGTCACTCTTTCAACCTTTGGGGTTAAGGCATAATTTACTTTCATCTAAGAAGAACTGGAATAGAGTTGAGTAAACAAAATTTGGTCAATGCTTCTAATGGTATAGAAATTATTTTCTAGTTGCTATTATCCTGTTATGTATGATAATGTATAACACTGAAGTAAGTGTATTAAATTCAAAATTCATCAGCACATTAAAATTCTCAGTGAATTGGCACAATAGAAATTCCTTTCTCTCTCCTCTAACAGTTTGATGATGGTAGATGATCAATTGGAGAATGTCTTTTACATAGCTTCAGTTATGGATTTAGATTAATTTATTTTCATAAAGCTGCCAAACAATTTGGCATATAAGAATCCCCTGCTTTCTTTCTACCAAGTTGAGAAATTAGTAATAAAGGTGAAAGTATATAGAGAACTTCATGAAAATAACTTTGGTAGGTTTTGGGCCAATTTAGCTCTAAATACGTAAAATCTTTATATGTCATAGCCAGATATTCATCCAATTGCATCATCACTGTTTTAGGTAGTTCAAGGTCATTCGTTTAGAACTTTGAAACCTGGTATAGGGGACTTAAACAAAACTTACTTTGTCCTGGTTATACTATAGTCATGTTAAATTATGACTAGCTTTATTTAATGAAGTTGTTGAAATCAAGAAATTGACTTAAGGAAATGTATTAGGGTGAGAGAGGCAGAAAAAGGAATGCAACATTGAATGGACCAAGGAGTCTTTGCACTGAACTAAAAAGACCCTAAAGAAGAGAAAATTGGTTTAATATAATAGGGCTTTTAATTAATAATAGGGCTTTTAAAGTTATAAAAAATAAGATTTTCCAAAGGCAGATATGATTAAAGTTGCGTAGAAATTAAACATTTATAAAGGTTGAACTATTGCTTTGCGGCTATTATGCTTTAATTCACTACAAGTTGAAATTTGCCATCAGGGTTCTGTGGTGATATGATGCTAGATGGAAAATTGAACCTATCAATCAATCTTTCAAATCCCTGCTAGGCCTGAAATTCTACATCTTATGGCTGATTTAAACTATTGTACCTTGCTGTGATTCATGATCAAACATCACCAACATCTCACCTTATTTTAAATCTGAAAAAATTTTAAACACATTGCTCTACCTCATGTTTAATATTACCATATAGTTGTCCAATTTTATTTGAAATATTTAAAGCTATTTTATAAGATCAGGAAAAGTGTTGTTCTTTCTTTAATTTTATATTTAGAATCACAGCAGGTAGAATTGTTACCTTACAACAAAGAATGGCCTTGTGTTTCATTCCAAGAGGCAATTCATTGGTGAACTGGCTGTCAGTATCGTGCTGCTAATATTTTGTGCCTCTTGGATTATGGGAGAGTCTAGGGAAATCAAAAATACCTGGGTGATCTGTTATTCTTGAAGTTGACTTTAATATAGCAGCTGTCTCCGGAACTCTCTATAGCCCTCTAACTTCTCAAGGTTTGATTCCATAACATCAAATCTTATACTGTGGAATGTTTCTGATAAGCATGTTAGCTTTTATCCTTTCAAGATATTGCATTATCTTTGTGAAATTGAATATTGATCGCTGCCATTTAGACAATTTTGAAACCAGTGACAATTCTGAACCATGCAATCTAGTTTAAAGACACAGTGAATCATATTTTTTTCATGAACTAACTCAATGAAATTAGCTTATATAAACAATATGTCTTTTTCCAATATCAATTGTGTATGTAATACATAGTTTAATAGAAGACAAATTAGAATTTTTAATGTTTTAAAAACTTGATTTTACTTCTTTTGGGGCCACAAATGAGGTTCCGATGGGTCCCATTTAACTCTGTTTAAAGATCACACCTGGCAGGGCTATGGAGAAAGTATACAGCATTGAGATTCAAACCAGTATAACACACAGGGCCTCCCTCATAAGGTAGGCAAATGTCAATTCTTTGTACTATTTCTCTGGTCTCGGCTTTTAAAGATTTGTTCAGACATTAGAAATTTTTAGTCTTTTACTTGTTCTCCAATTGACATAAAATATATTCCATCCTTTTATCTTCAAAACCAAGTAGTCAAGAAAAGAGCTAAGTAGTAAAGTCTAAGCCTTATACACTCAGGTTAGATTTTAATACCTAGCATAATAAGATGCCTGACATTGCCAATATGTGGCTCCACACCCTTGTATGACTCTATGACCCCCACGACTTCATTGTCAGGCCTACACTATCAGGTATCACAGGGAATAACCACCTCCTATGCACCTGTGGATGTGGACCTATCAATTAAAAAAATAAATGGAAAATGAGAACAAATATTCCAGTACTGGTGATAGCTTTAAATGAAAGTCCTTACGTTACACTTTGCGTTAATAAGCAGAATACTACGTTCAAAAGTATGAGAAGAAAGTGGTATATTTTAATCATGGCTAATTTTTGAAAATTTTCTGAATCTTTTCTACTCACTCAACCATGACATTATTTATAATCCTTTAGAGGGAAGGTGCCTACTATAGAAAGTACAAAACAAACTTATAGTAATTTTCAGTTTATATAGGTAATTCAGAGTTTCCAAGGTATGTCATTACTGTGCCAGATTGTTGAATCTTAGAAGTTTATTCCATGTATTAAAGTCTTCTGTAGCTTCTTCTATCACCTAAAGCCATTTTTTCTTTTTCTTTTTTTCCTTTATTTAAACATCTTGATTACATATATGATTGTGACTAGGTTTCAGGCATGTAAAGAACACCCCCTTCACCAGTGCAACATTCCCACCACCAATATCCCAAATCTCCTTCCATCCCATCCAACCCCCACCTGTACTTCAGACAGGCTTTCCAGTTCCCTCACTCATTCACATGATTATGGTAGTTCTCTGTGTAGTTATTTCTATAACTGCACTCACCACTCTTTGTGGTGAGCTTCATGAAGTGAGCTGGAAGTTTCAGAGCTCCTCTCGTTGTCTCTGAGAATTGTTGCAAAAATGACTTTTATTTTTCTTAAAACCCATAGATGAGTGAGACTATTCTGTGTGTCTCTTTCTCCCTCTGACTTATTTCATTCAGCATGATAGATTCCATGTACATCCATGTATAGGAAAATTTCATGACTTCATCTCTCCTGATGGCTGCATAATATTCCATTGTGTATATGTACCACAGTTTCTTTAACTATTCATCTGTTGAAGAAATTTATCATTTCATTTCTCCAAGATTTTCAAGAATTGGAAAGCTATAAGCAATGTAGAGTAGTGTAACATATTGAATAATTTAAAACTATGTTTTAAATTAGTTATGAATATGCTGTAAAAAATTCTTTTAGATGGGTCAGGAGTGATAGCACAGTGGGAGGGCAATTGCCTTGCACACAGCTGACCCAGGACGGATCTGGGTTTGATCCCCAGAGTCCCATCTGTTCCCCCAAGCCAGGAGAAATATCTAACCACATAGCCAGGAGTAACCCCTGAGCATCACCTGGTGTGGCCCAAACTCCCCTCCCCCCAAATTATTTTAGGGCCTAAATAATAGTACAGCAGGTAGGACACTTGCATTGTGTACAAACAACACAGGTTCAATTCCTGGTATGCCATATGTTCCCTGGGGTATTAATAGGAGTTATTCTTGAATAAAAATCCAGGAGTAAGCCCTGAGTACAACCTGGTGTGGCCCAAAACAAATAAAAATTGTTCTTTGTTTTTACTGAGTAGGAAAATAGCTGAAAATCTTGTGTGGTTCCTTTAGAAGTAAGGACAGTTTATAAATGTATAAATTAAATTTATGGATATGTTGTATCCTTATTGAAGAATCAAAATTCTGGAAGACTGACTAGTGTCATATATTTTTCTTTTATTTTCATAGTACTTTCTTTACAAAATGTTCACTAGGGCCAGAGAGGTGGCACTAGAGGTAAGGCATCAGCCTTGCAAGTGTGCTAGCCTAGGACAAATGGCAGTTGGATCCCCTGGAGTCTCATATGGTCCCCCCCCCAAACCAGGGGCAATTTCTGATCACATAGCCAGGAGTAATGCCTGAGCATCAAATGAGTGTGGCCCGAAAAGAAAAAAAAAGAAAAAAAGAAAGTTTACACAACATGGTTATAATAGTGTTAGCATTCATAGTTTTTATGTACAAAGTTACCAGAGCTTCACTAACACCAAAGTGCTCAAGTTTTTCTACTATTGTTTTATGTTGTCTCTAGACCACTTCTTTCTTCCCTTTACTTGTTAATCTTAGTTTTGCAATTATAATTACACAAAGAAGACTGTATATGATTCTTGAAAAGTTCCATATTGTCAAGTACACTCTTCATAATGCCACTCTGATATCCAATGGTGTAGTAAGTATATATATGGTGTACAGTAACTAATATGTATTGTGATAGAAGCAAATTAGTGAGAGAACTGCATTAAGTGTACATCCTCATACTGTGATGACAACAAAGGTGAAGAAAAAGCAAAAAGTAATTAGATAAAATAAAAAACTATTTTCCCAATAGTTGGGAAAATACTTTGAAAGACAAATAATAGTTTCTCAGACTATAGTGCTTCTCAATGTCTAATGAAAAGGTATTTGAATATGATATAAAGTATTTGATTGACTTAAACATATTTTTGTAATTAAAATTAACAACTATCATCTATCACACTATATGGTTATAATTATTTTTTTACAAAAGATAATTTTTATTGCTTTAAATAATTTCTCTTGTGATCAATGTGAATTACAAGTCTCTCACAGTTATACTTAAGGTACATAGTGACAGTAAATCAGGGCAATTTTCACCACCAGTGTTGTGTTCTTTCCACCACCATTCCCAGCATGCATCCCATACCACCCCCTTCCCCTCTAAACTGCTAGTGTAACAGGTCCCCTTTTGCATAGCTTGTAGACTGGGTATTTTTATTCTGTTGTCATTGACTTTAGGTGTTTTGGTTTTTTTTTGTTTGTTTGTTTGTTTTTATGGCCACAGTTGGTGATGCTCAGATGTTACTCCTAGCTATCGCTCAGAAATTACTACTGGCTTGAGGGACCGTGTGGGACACTGGGGAATCAAACCATGATCTGTCCTTGTCTAATGCAGACAAGGAAGATGCCTTACTGCTTGTGCCACCACTCCAGCCCCTGACTTTGGGTTTTATGTTTTGATTTGATAATTTTTTATTTTTACTTAATGTTCATGGAACTGTTTACTCTGGGTACCATCCACATTTTTATTTGTTCCTCAATTTATGAGGCAGAACAAGATGATTCAAGTTCAGTGGTTATGTTGAGGGAAAAAAAAGAATGCTGGAGGAGTTCGTCTAGAAGCTATAATTATCAATTTAAAAGAAGAAAGGGAAAAACAAGCAATGACAAAAGAAACACAACAGCAACAAAAAAACAACAAGAAAGTAAGAAGAATGAAGAAAAAGAAAAAAGAAAATTAAAAGGCAGAAGAGTTGGTATGGTTTGTTTGTTTCTTTGCATAAGCACAGTATTGGGGAAATTAGTAAGAGAAATCCTTTGACCTGAGAGATACAGGATTACTCCACCCTTGAAGCATACTGCCATGAAAACAACTACAGGCACTGAAAATGCTCATTATCAAACCCTAAGGTATTTTTTATGATGCCAGGAAACTTCTGCTCAGTGTGGTTGACAAAATCAGTCCTCTGTAATTATAGATCTTGGTAACTGCACAGGTCATAGTATGAAGTCTAGGATAGAGTCTTTATGGTTCTAGAAGTTCTGCTCCCTCATAGTTGTTGAAGTCAGTCTTCTATAATTAGTGATCTTGGTTTTTGCACAGATCCTCGGCCGACACCTAGGCTAGGGTCTTTCTTATTGGTCTCAGGAAAAGTTCTGCTCTGTTGCAGTTGTCAAAGTCAGTCTTCTGTAATTAGTGATCTTGGTTTTTGCACAGATCAAAGAATTGAGTGTCTTCTGATTTCATCTTTCCTTTAGGTGTTGAAGTAGGGCAACCTGCTCTGAGATCTGGTTATTGCTGTTTCCTCTTCATCAGGATGTCATATCAGCCTAGAGCAAGTTGGTGCCAGAGTGGTATTATAGGAAGTCCCCGAGGGGGGGGGGGTTGATTCCTGGTGCTTTTGCAGGAAACCGTGTCAGTTTTATGGTTGGAATATGGGGTTCTGTGTTGGACACTTACTGTCCAACCACATGGAGTCTAAGTTAAGTCCCCATGACAAATGTTCAGTGTGGGATATAAAATTTTTGGGTTCTTATCCCTAGTAGAAAAAGTGCTTGATTCTATACATAAAATTTCACCTTGAAAAATAATTTTTATCACTGTCACTATGTACCTTAAATGTAACTGTGAAAGACTTTAATTTATATTAGTCACAATAAAAATTTTAAAAAATCAAACATTTTACATAATTTTTAAATATTTTACACTATTGCTACTTACATAAATTTATTTTCACTGAATAAATAAACTTTTCTTTCTAAATCTGGAAAAATGATATTTGGACAAAATGACTTGGACTAATTTGATAATGCAGGTATTTAACTATATGTTTTATTAAATATCTGCCTATAACCTTGCTTTGTACATTATTTGATTATAAACCTGAGTTCTTCTACTGCAGACACTCTCTCCTAAGACATTTTACATACCCTGTCAAAATTGTTGAGCGCTGACATTTCATATCTACCCTGAAGAGTGATACTTTCAATTCTGCTTATTCTTTTATTTGAGAATTTATTACAGCTCATAGGGAGCAGTTGATTGTCATCAAATATCTTGAAAAAGAATTGATGTGAAAGTTAGAGGTAAGGACACAGTAAAAGATGGATAGATGTGATTCTGAGATACTATCAAAATAACACCTGTCACAATTCCAGGATCTGCTTTACTAAAAAAATATTGCAGCTAGTTAAATGTTCTAGAATTATTGGTCACCATTGTAGAAAAATATAGTTTGAAACTAAAGATAGAATATTTTTAAAATTCTAAGGATCTTGAGATCCTAGGACTCAAAAGACTAGATTGTTTGCTTGGAATGCAGGTCTAAATTCAATATTAAATTCAGTCCTCAATACTGGACAGTACCAGAACACCACTAGGAGATTCCCAGCCTTAAATTGGAAGCAGCCCTTAAATTGATGAATAGCCTCATACCAAAAGGTCGATGAACATTTCTAAGCCCAAAAAGATTTTCTCAAGGCATCCTAATCCATTAGTAGCTTAAAGTATATAATACTTTAATAAGTAAAAAAGACTGATTAGCATCTTATGAAGATAGGTTTTAGAAAAGAACTTCCATATTTATATCACAGTACCAACAGCATATGTAGATCTTACAACCAAAGGATTTTTGAGCTGAAAATGTTAGAAAAATGTTTATAAAGATGGTACAGGGGTTGAAGTTCATGCTCTTGCATAAAATCTGTGTAATTATCAGTAATGCAGACTTAACAATATCACATCCATCAGCTCTATGGATTAAGAATTGCTAGCAGGTGGTTCTGTAACCTCCTGAGCACTATTTGGAAGGACTCACTAAAAAAGTATATGCCAACATTTATGTTTCTAACTGTGTAGGATATCTTTATGACTAATTGAATCTATTTTTTTAAACCTGAATGCAATTTTAAACTGCTAAAAATATTGTTGTTTGGGCTGGAGAGATAGCACAGTGGTAGGGTGTTTGCCAGCCCAGGATGAACGATGGTTCAAATCTAGGCATTCCATATGGTCGTCTGCCTGCCAGGGGCTATTTCTGAGCACAGTGCCAGGAATAACCAAAAAATATATAAATAAATAATAATAAAATAAAATAAAAATATTGTTTAACAGGCATAGGTATTCTTAAGACTAAGCACTTATACTCATGAATAATGTCAATACATATTTTGTTAATATTTTTAACCATTTATTATAAAATGCATTATGGAACAAATATTTGAAAATTTTCGATTATATAAGGATAGATGGAGAAAGAAACTGCAGCAATGATCAGCTCTTGCACAATTCTGTTTTATTACTTGATACTTTCCATGTATACTTTCTCAATGGACACTTTGCTAACCAATCGTCTTTGTAAAAATTGGGAAGGGCCCTGACTCACTGTATATCTGAAATTCAAATATGAAAGACTCTGTAGATCACAATTGTTTCAATAAAAATAAATAAGTACATTGCAGTATTTTTATTTATTTTACCTATGTTTTTGTTTAATTACGGGAGGGGGCAAGGAGGCAGTGTTCATGGTTGTCTCTTGTTTCTATACTTAGAGAAAATGTTTAGTGTTGCTCAGGAGACCATATGAAGAGCTAGAAATCTAATCAGTGTCAGCCACATGAAAGACATGTGTCTTACCCTCAGATTATCTTTCTAGCCCTTAGCTTTGCCTGTAAAGAATAAGGTGCTATTATTACAGAAAGGATATCCCATAATTAAGATTAACCACTATTATATCTTATAACTTGTTTATTAGTTAAAAAAATTGGGGACCAGAGTAGTGGCACAAGCAGTAAGGCATCTATCTTGCAAGCAGCTAGCCTAGGACAGACCATGGTTTTTGATCCCCAGGTGTCCCATATGATCCCCCAATCCAGGAATGATTTCTGAGCACATAGCCAGGAGTAAACCCTGAGCGTCACCGGGTGTGTTCCTCCCAAAAAAATACAGAATCATTTATAGTTAACTTGCACTAGTTTAACACCTGTCCTGGTTTAGGTAAATAATTGTTGCCAAAATGATCTCTTTCTTGACCTCAATGAATAAGCAACTAAAGATGTGGATGTTAAAATAATTCTCAGGAAAACCATGAAGGTAAACTTCATCAACATGCTAATCAGGAGTGTTGAATGCATGGTAAGGTGAGAGTTAATGTATGGAAATGTGATGATAACAAGCATATTTTAACAAGTAATATTCCTAAAAAATTTGAATAAAAGTCTAAAAACACTCTCCACTTCTGAGAAAATGCAAAGAAATTGCAATTAAAATATTCATCATGTTCCATTGGCAGTAATTTTGTAGAGAGACAATCTGGCTCCTGCAGCAGCAGGGAATTGATGAATTTAATGGAATTATGTTCCGTTGAATTCTAACCTTCAGGCTTTGTCTAACCTGTTGTTTGACCTCAAGTCAGACATGGAGCCTACATGTTCTTCATTCTTCTTAGGAAAAAGTAGATAATAATGATAATGTTATTGATGCATCTACATTTCCCTGCATCTAGAATAAACCAGGCCGTTCCTTTGGTATTATTTTGTATTGTTTATAATTCTCAAAAGCATTTACTTTGTTTAAAATATTATCTTTACTAATCAAGGTATTTTTCTTTGTGTCAATTAATATAATTCAGAGACAGGAAGGGATTTTATTAAAGGTGAGTAAGAATTTGGGGTTGTAGTGCTTGAATTTACACACTGAACACAACTAAAGTTTATAGTTTCACACTGTTGTCACTCTTTAGGGAAATATAGTGGGTATATTCTTTCTGGAAATACAGTAAATTAATGGCTTTTACTTCCTTATGTCTCTTTTGCTTTTGTTTAAGACCAGAAGGCAAACTTGTTACTTTTCTAAAGGTTTGCACTGTCAGGCACATGTGTGAACAAAACCCTGCACTAAAATGAGAACTTCACCTTTAAAAAGTAAAAATAATGTGTCAGCAAGATAGAAAGTCTAAAGGAAAAGAGGTTTTAAAAAGGCTTTAGGCTAAAAGCACGTTTGTAAATTAAGGCAGCCTCTAAGAAACATATTGGGGTTTGTTGGCACTGGATGGAAACTGTCTACTGAAGCATTTAATAGAAGAGAGTAACAGATTGCTCAGCCTGATTACACGGAAATCAAGATAGAGGTCAATGCACCAGCCTGTCTGTGGGGAAAAGAAAAAGAAAAAAAGGTGTTTTTCTGTATGTATTAAAAAATAATCCATGCCCATAAATTATGGAAAAGGATATAAATTAGGGGTTCTTAAAAACTGTAATATACCATGGGCCGGTGAGGTGGCGCTAGAGGTAAGGTGTCTGCCTTGCAAGTGCTAGCCAAGGAAGGACCGCGGTTCGATCCCCTGGCATCCCATATGGTCCCCCCGTGCCAGGGGCAATTTCTGAGTGCTTAGCCAGGAGTAACCCCTGAACATCAAACAGGTGTGGCCCCCAAAAAAACCAAAAAACAATGTAATATACCTATGCTTCCTATCATATTCTGTTCTTCTCAACCAAAGTAAATGTGAATGTGTTATGCCTAGAATTGTTTATCTGGACGATGGTGTGTATATATGCACATGAACTTGAAGTATAGGAGAAAGACATGTAAGCTTGAGACAGTTTGTTACTGAAAAGAAAATGCTGGGCAAAATATCCTTTTATATTTCTGGCTTTGCTCCTGTTTATGCCTTTACTAACTGTGTGCTTTGAATTATTCAATTCGCTTCATTCAAATTGCTTATTGTATGAATTCCCTTAGACACTAAAGAGGAAAAATGTTTAATGCAAAAACAACTAGCACCAGAGGAGTCTTATAATTACATAAAAGTGTAAAAGGAATTGCATAAATTACTTTAATGTAAGTGGAAGACAGTAACTATATTCAGAAAGGTACTATCAAAAATAAAAGTATTTGTAGTGTTGGTGAGTTCACTCGAATGCTTTTCTAAAAAGACTTGTGGTGGGCAAAATTTTTTGCACCATAATCTTTTCTTTAGTGTAATATCTGAGAAAATGTTATATTACATAACCACTGAGACTATGTTGACTTAATTCAGGTGACATTAAATTAAGAATTGTTAATAAGTAAAAGTTCTTAAGGAGAGCTCAATGCAAACATGATTGCTATTAAAAGTAAAGCTTTTTCTAATCTCTGGGCAGAAAAAGAAATTAGACATTTCAAGCATTCAAAGGAATTCTAAATGACTATCATTGCTGGAGAGGACAACAAGAAAATCAAAAGTGTAGATGTAAAAAGCCTATAAGAAATTAGAGATCTCAGTCCTACAACTTCAAGAAAATGAATTTTGGGCCAGAGTGTTAGCAGTGGTAGGGTGATTGCCTTGCACATGGCTGACCCAGGACCGAAATGGGTTTAATGCATGACATCTCATATGATCCCCTGAGCCAGGAATGATTTCTGAGTGCAAAGCCAGGAGTAACCCCTGAGTGCTGCCAGGTGTGCAAACCCCTCAAAAAATAAAAAGAAAATTAATTTTACCAACAACCTACTTGAACTGAAATGCAGATTCTGCTCTAGCGAGGAACAACCTCTATATTTGTGGTTATTTGTTTTGACAGGGCATAAAACTAATAAAGGATTAATGGCTATTGACTTTGATATATGGAAAAAAGAGACCAAGAAGAGGGTTTCCCATACACAGGGGAAAATATAGATAATGGCACAAAGACATAATTCAATTGTAATACAAAAACAATTCATTTGCCTCATAAAGCCCAGTCTAACCACTTTAGTTTGCTAATCTGTGTGATGTAAAGAGAAATTTTCAGATGCCTCCAGAGAGAGTGCCTCCAGGGAAGCTACAGTGGGAAAGATAGTTGCTGACTCATTCTATATTCGCCAGCTTCTGTACCTCTCTTCTGTTTCAATCATTCAGGTTTTACTTTAAGCCATTACCTAGATGAAGTTTTCAACAATATGGATTCTAAAAGATTTTTTCTGCTTAAAACATTTAAAAATAGGGTCCAGAAGCACTGGCGTAAGCGGTAAGGTGTTTGCCTTGCAATAGCCTAGGATGGACTGCAGTTCAATCCCCCGGAATTCCATATGGTCCCCTACGCCAGGAGCAATTTCTGAGTGCATAGCCAGGAGTAACTCCTGAGCATCACTGCGTGTGGCCCAAACACCAAACAAACAAAAACTCATTTAAAAATAATGAAAATCAAACACTTAGAACTTTAAAAAAAATAAATAAGAAATTTCTATTTGAAAAAAAAGAAAGGGGAAAAAACATTAAAAACAGAATCTCCCTGGGATTTAGAGTACTAAACCATTGGTTAGGGCATTTATCTTGCAAAAAGACCGCCCACTGGTGCTCAATGCCCAACATCACTCAGTCCACCAGGAATGATCCCTGAGTGCAGAGCCAAGAACAACTAACTACCAAAAAATATCTTTTTTTTTGTTGTTGTTGTTCAGAGCTCTGATCACTGCCAAGTATGGTGATATAGCCCCCAAACAGGCAAACATAATAAAGGAAACCCAAAACCCCATAATCTCTAAAAACATAAAAACATAAAGATATTAACTAATCAAACAGCAAATAGTTGAAGACAGCAGGACTGGAGAGATGGTCCAAAAAATTGAGCTTATCTAAGTTGGGACCACAACTTAGAATCCAGGTGATTAGACAGCACTGTCCAACCCTGAACCCTAGATCTCAGACATAGAACTGACACAGTTCTCTGCAACAGTTCCAGGAACCAAACTCCCTCTGAGACATTCTTAACACTGCTCTGACACCAACAAGCACCAGTTTTGATAAGGCATAAGGCATCCTGACAATGAGGAAATGGCAACAGCTTGGTCTAAGAGTAATCTTATCTCATCACCTAACGATAAGCTGAAATCAGAAGTCACATCATCCTTGGATCTGTGCAAAAGCCAAGATCACTAACTTCAGAAGACTGACTGTGAAAACCATGACTGGGCAGAACCTATCCTGGGACCAATATTAAAAAAAAACTCTATTCTAGGCTTTGGCCTACTACCTGTACAACAACCAAGATCCTTTAATTCCAGAGGCCTGACTGAGACAACTGCAACTGAACAGAACTTCTGGAAACATAATGAAAGACTCTCTTCTAGGCTTCACCCTAGGATCAGTACAAAAACCAAGATCACCAATACAGAAGACTGATTAAAACAACAGTGATGGAACAGAACTTCTAGAACCATAAAAAAAAGACTCCACCCTAGGCTCCATCCTGTGCAAATAGCAATATCTCTAGTTACAGAGGCCTGATTTTATCATCCATGACTGATCGAAAAGTCCCCAGACATCACGAAAGGACCCAGGGGAGAGATTAAGAGCATTATATGGAGCCTGTGGTTATTCCCATGACAGTATACTTTAATGGTGGAGAAACCCTGTATCTCTTAGGCCAAGGGAACTCCCTTTCTAATCTCACCAATCTTTACTGTGCCTATGCAACAACAAAAAAAAAAAAAAAAAAAACATCAATTTTTTATTATTGTTGTTGCTTGTTTTTGTTTGTTTGTTGTTTGTTTGTCGAGCTTTGTCTTCTTTAATCTCAGAAGCATGTTTATTGTTTAGGTGTTGTCTTTATTGCTGTTGTGCTTATGGCTGTGGTGCTTTTTGGGTTTGTTTTTTTGTTTTGTTTCGGTTTGGTTTTTGTTTATTTTTCTTCTTTTGTATTCTTGTTATGTTTTTCTTTCTTTTCCCTTTTCTTCTCTTAAATTGATATTTATAGCTTCTAGAAGGACTCCTCTTGTTTTTTGCTTGTTTGGTTTTTGCACCTCCCCCCTTTTTTCTTTCTTTCCTTCTAAGAGAACCAAATAACTTGAACCAGTTTGTTCTACCTCACAAATTGGAGAACAAATAATGGAGGGTACCAACACCAAAAAGTCATATGAACATCAAGTAGAAATAAAAAATGATCAGACTTAAACACTAAATCCAAAGCCAACGACAACAGAATTGATACCCAATCTACAACAAGCTAGACAAAAAGAGGACCACTTATACTAGCAGTTCAGGGGGGCAAAGGAGGGAGATATGGGAACAGGGGTGGAAGGAGGACAACATTGGTGGTGGGAATATCCCTGATTCAATGTCATTATGTACCTGAAGTATTACTGTGAAAGATTTTTTAATCCACTGTAGTAATAAAAAAAAAAAGAAAAAAATTGAGCTTATCTGAGAAGCTTACCCTTGTGGAGGGTCTTTGAAGCATTGGTGGTGAATGTGGGCTTGGAATGATATATAAGAAAACCCCTCTCATTTTCAATATTTTAAAACATGACTCTTAAGTAAAAATGAGAAAAATGAGAATTAAAACTAATGGAACTTGATATTCCCTTCCAGATAAGCAATAGGCTTTTTTTCTTAAGCATTTTACAAGAATCACTTTAACTATTGTAATTTTCTAGCAGAGTCATACATGAAATAAGTATGGTATAAATGTCCGTAGAATATAATGGTTTTTAACTCACTAAACTATCTTTTTCAATAGTCTACAGTAGTTAGTTGTCCATGCCCAGGAAAAAGAAACTGAAACTTTGCTAGTTTCAATATGTGCTTCCTGAATTGTCTCAAGTTACCAAGTAGGTCAGGGGTCTCAAACTCGAGGCCCACTGGCCGTTTGCGGCCCTCTGTACAACATTTTGTGGCCCGCAGCCGGCCTTCAAATATCGCAGTATTTGCGATTATTCGCTTACCAAATAATCGCAATAAAAATCACATTAGTAAGAAAAAAAATAGCATTAAACATTCGCATACCCCGAGCAGTTCTATTCAGGGTATGCAAATGTTTAATGCGATTCTTTTCTTACAAATGAGATTTTTTTATTGCGAATATTTGGTAAGAGAAATCCCTTATGCAGCCCTGCCTCACCCCGACTTTGCCTCCTGCGGCCCCCAGGTAAACTGAGTTTGAGACCCCTGATGTAGGTCATTCTGTCACCAGAAAAAAATTCCACAACTGACAGCCCCTTGCTTACCTTTAAGATAAGCACACTCACACCACAGGACAAGATCAAGAGGGCAGTATCTGTTGCTTTCCAGAATGATTATAATGTCGCTTTCTTTGGTACTTCCTAGTTCTGGGTCCTGGACAAGACTATCATATAGCCTCAGTTTGGTAACTATCATTATAAAATAAACTGGGTGAGAGTTACCGTAAAAATTTAAAAGTCTTTGGTTTTCAACCCTCCTGAGGGAATGGCAGAAGTTGCTACCCCATCCCATAAAGTCCTTTTTTTTTTTTTTTTACTGAATCTTATTAAATTTCAAGGGTTATTAAATATAATCACACTCAACAATCAAATCAAACACAAAGGAGAATGGAAAAACATAGAAGCTTTTATTATTCATACCAAAAAGAAGCATATTTATCTACATCTCATTTTATATTCCTTTCCTTTAAAAGCTATACCATTTGTATTCAGCAAACTTAATAACTAATGATGTTTTTTCACAAGGTACCAAAAGCCAATTTAAGTTAAAGTGTTGTATAAATCCTTCCTGGATCTTTAAGTAGAAAAATTTCATTTTCTTTTCTTTCATTTTTCATGTTGCTATGATCAATGTTATGAAACATATCATTGATTAGTTAATATTATACTTATTTATGAGTATCTAAAGTTCTCTATTTATGTCTATAAAATACATTTTTAAACAGAACACAAGTATATTAAATAAATAGTTGGCTATGCAAATATTAGCAATTCTGGAGTAAAGGGAAAAAGTGACCAGTAGTATTAACTGTCACTGGTAAAGAGTAAATGGTAAGGCATCAAAGAGATAGTACAGTGGGTTAGGTGCTTGTCTTGTACAGGGTTTATTCATAGCTTCCAACTGTATTGGGAGTGATTCCTGAGTAATAATCCACACATATTGTGCCCCCAATAACAAATAAACAAAAATTAGTAGCTAATAAATGATTAGGATAGGAACAGAAAACAACACAACATGAAATACAATATTTATCTACTTTGTTATTAGAAAAACTATCCATAAACTGCAAACAGCAGATAGCAGGGACATGGTTTTTATAATCCTAGTTCAGTGTACAGTCACACTATTATTGAAGGTGAATCTTAGCAGTGAGAGAAAAATTATTAATAGTAAACACATTTTCTTGTTTGTTTTTTTAGTTCCCACAGGAAAGATTCAAGCCTGGTTTACCTTGTACCTCCTGCAGAACATATCATACTAATTGCAGTGCAGAATGCAATGAGCATTTTATTTTAGTTAAATAAATCCTGATTATCTAAGCCACAAATATCTCATATGTAAAATGAAGAAGTGCAATGCCTTGTAGAACAAAAATGTAGACTAATATAGATAAAATAAAAAATTCCGGATTATAAAAAAATACTATTTTATTTTCTGTTATGTTATCTTCAGGAAACTATTTAGAAAAAACACTTATATGAGATATCTTTTAGTGTTATATAATTTTCCAGGTCAGACAGATTCTAGAAAGCATGCCATTGTCTAACAAATTTATTTTCTTCAATTCTCTGTAAACTATTTTGTGATTATAAAAATCAAGTTGCCTTTGGTATAAAAAAATAAAAACAAATCTTGCTTTAACATAATACATTATAAAATGATAGCAATATTTTACAATTTAAAAACTATCATTTCTTCTTCCTTAATGATAACAAATGTCAACTGTTACCCTTCTGATCTCATTTTATCTACAGGGAAAAGGAGAAAATGATGATAAAAATCCTATGTCTTTGTATATTTTAAATACATTTAATAAACCCAAAACATTTTTGTAAAAATCACATTTCTGATTTATAATTTTGTTTCTTCTGTCAGCCTTAATATTCCAATGTCTAACTTTATCCATTGATATGGATCATGTTGAAATCTCATCTCTTTCATGTAAATGTTCTTGGACATATTTGCCAAAAACAATTTTTTCATTTAATATACAATTGTCTTCCAAATATGACTTATTGATATTGCATGTCACCATATATTTGTATCATGTATTTTAACCTTTGAAACCGAGAAATAAATCATTGTAATGTCTTTATTATTTTGTTTGTTTTTCGGCCACATCCAGTAACACTTGGGGTTTACTCCTAACTTTGCGCTCAGAAATCTCTCCTGGCTTGGGGGACCATATGGGAAGCCAGGGGATGGAACCGCAGTCCATCCTAGGCTAGCATGTGCAAGGCAGCTGTCTGCCTTACACCCTGCACCACCACCCCATAATTTCTGTAGAGATTAATCTGTTACCCACAAGTAAATTATGTATGTAGGAAAATAAAAGCATCCAGTGCTTCAAAAGTGTTATTTAACATTATTTTATAGTTTTTAGAATTCAACCATAAGTAATTAGCATAAGTTCAAAAAGGTATCTATAGTAGGATACATGCATGAGATTTCATTTTTATTCCCAGAAACACAAGAATATCTATGATTTCAATAATACATTATAGGTATTAGGGCACATTAGTGTAATCCGCTATACTTATGCCTTTATAAAAACTTGGAGGCCCTTGAGCATATCAAGGGTAGTTCTGATGGTTCTTGGCACCTGCGGGCCAAAGTATTACACATCTTTTGCATTAGCATCCAATTTGTTAGCCTGGTTAACGTTGAAATTGCTAGGAGTGTCACTGTAGCCCCTGAGCAATGCTCAGGACTGACCCCACCCTTCAGCACATATAAACTAACCAGCACTGTTTAGGATTATAACATATATGTATACCAACCCATAAGTTTTAACACATTGTAACTACATTGTCTTAATTATAAAATTTTAAATGCAGAAGTATAATTTTAAATTGTTCACTTAACAGGAATTGTTTGAAATAATATTAGCAGAAATGAGATATAACTAGAAGGTATACAAAGATGTACCAAACAAGTTTTATCTTGTGATATTAAAATATAATGATTTACTTCTAAATGCATGAATTTGATAATAAGTTAAACTTAGTTGAAGAAGAGATTTGAGTAGTGGAAGATAGTACAATAGAAAATATTTATTTTTCCAAATAGATGTATTTTCCAGATAGATTATTTTATAGTTATCTATTGCATAGATATCTATTACAGATATCTTTTACATAGATATCTATAAAAATAGATGCAAACAGTGGCCAGAGAGATAGCATGGAGGTAAGGTATTTGCCTTGCATGCAGAAGGATGGCGGTTCAAATCCCGGCATCCCATATGGTCCCCCAAGTCTATATGAGTGATAACTGATAACTATTCTTTATTCATATATGCTATATTCTTTAGCAATAATAAATAAAATTAACTTTTCAAATAGGCTCCAAACTACTTGAATTATAAAATAATCAAGCATTGGGGAAATCTATAGGGGAGAGAAATAAATACTGTTTTTGCATTTATATTAAAATTTATAAAAAATGCTAACAAATCTATAAGAGCATAAAGTAAGTCAGTGGAAATATAATTAAACAAAGGATATGTCCAAGTCAATATGTGAAGATCATTTTAGTACTATGCAATAAGAAACTCCATGTTAAAAAGTTTAAGTTTTAGTGATTTATACTAAAATGACTGTTAAAAGCTCAATATTTGAAGTAATATATACATATATTGGCTCATTATATGTATACGATGTTATGTGTTAACATATGTCATGTATATGTACATACTAACAAAATATTGACTGGAAAAACATAAAAGAAAACATGTCATTTATCTTAGGTTGAACACATACTTTGACACAGAAAACATAATATTATTTAAAAAGCTTTGTTTTTGCATTAATAGGGATAGTCTTCCAGAAGTGCTCAGGAGTCCAGATACACTTGCTAATGATTCTGGGCAAAGTGAGGTTCTAAGACGATGGTGCAGCAGGGGCCCAGCAATGCCAGGACTACTCAGGTTACCCTAGTGGCATTCAGAGACCTCCAAGGTCATAGCCAAAGATCCCTGGGATTATCTTGTTGTGAATAAAACTATGGTTGGCCACATACAAGTCATGAATTTCAACTCTGTACTATCACCATTCCCCCCCCCTTTTTTTAGCAAGCAAGGTATAGACAACAAAGAATGTTTCATTTATCTATTAAGATCAGAATCACAAAATCAGACAATGTAATGCTGATATCTACCATCAGTTTATTTTTATTCTTATTTATGTATTATTTGTTTAATTTTAATTCTTCCTCAAAAGAGAATTCATCAAATAACTTATTCAAGGAATAGTCATTATGACAAACTAATAATATTCTAAGTATCAGGTTCTCCCCAAGCAGTGCTTGTGAAACAATGTCCTTGAACTTGATGGCAAATCATAAAGGAATTATTGAAATACCCTCTTAGAATTTCTGAAAGAGTATCTTTAAAATGCTTCTGGAAAAATAAAGAGCAAGGTTAGTGAAGTCAAATTTTCATAGATGTCACTATAAATAAAAGGAATGGTGTCTACAAAAGTATTCTTTAAACATTAAAGATTTTTTACAATTTAAAATATTATTATAAATTCCCCCATATGAAATCTCGATAGAGGACATTTCACAGCATGGCAGAACTTTCTACATGTCAGTCTTCAACTATTCCATAAACTGCCAAGACTTATCTTTTCAAAAATTTCTTTTCTGGAAAAAAAATATTTATAAATCCCTCTTCTACAAGTAAAAACAAAGTATATCTAATATTTTACTCATTAATTTCTGCTCCTATCGACTCTGCACCATCCTTTTTCATTGTATTACATTAGGTTTAGATTTATATACTTCTAAATAACAGTAGTTTAATTAAACAGTATATTTACTTAATAAACAGTATTTAATTTAATATAAACAGTATTTAGTAAACAGTAGTTTAATACTACAGTATATTATATGACAGTAATAAACAGTAGTTTCATATTATGCTGCATGATAAAGAAAAAATAAAATATTACAATAATAAACAGCAGTTTAATAATACATATTATGCTACATGATAAAGAATAATTAAATGGGCAGATGATACTAAGGTTCCAAATCAACTTAAATAAAAAGATTACTCATTTATGTTTGTTTACTTTGAACTGTATTATGAGCCTCCTTTCTTCTGGTTTAAGTTCAGGCAGCACTCCCAGCTGGGCTTATGAAACTATATGGAGTACTGGGGCACTAACTCAGGTCAGACACAGGTGAGGCAAGAGCCTTATAGGCTGTATCATCACCCCATCCTCAGAAAGATTATTCTTATTTATCTAAAAACTCAGTATATTATATGAAATCTGAAAAATAGAAGAGGATGAATTGATGTCAGAGTAGGCAGAATATAATATGAAAAAGACTTCAAAGGCCATTCAGAGGCCATTCAAAGACTTTCATGTAGAAGAAGGTGCCACAGATTAAAGAATTTGTTTGGTCTCTAGCAGTTTTTTTTAGTATAATTTTAATTTTGATCATAGTGGCTTACATATCGTCCACAGTAATATTCCAGGCACATATTAACATTGAATCAGGGGAGTTCCCATCACCGAATTGTCCTCCCTCCACCTCCCGTTCCCATCCTTCCTCCCATATACTCCACCCTCACACCAGTGGCTGCTAGAATGAGTGGTCCCCTCTGTGTCTATTTTATTACTTAGTGATCTTATACCTGTTTGGTCTTGGTACCTTCACTACTTCCCCCTCTAATTGTGAGGTGGGACTAGATAGTTCAAGTTATGTGGTTTTGTTTGAGGAAGAGAAAGTAAAAAAAAATGGGGTAAAATTCAACTACATCGACAATAGGCAGAGTCCTTCTAGAGGCCTTTATCCTCGGTTTGAGAGACGAAGGGGAAAAAAGAAGGTGAAACACCACAACAGTTCAAAAAGAAGTATCAAATAAGATATCCAGTGAGCACTGCAGCAATAAAGATATGCACCACATAATTGCCATGGTCTTGAGATAAAAAACATGACAGAGCGCAAAAAGGAAGAAGAGAAAAAAAGAAAGGAAAAGTAAATATATAAATTAAAAAGTGGACAACTACTTCAATATCCACCACAAAACAAAGAAATCAACAAAAACTAGATAAAAGGAAAAAATACTATTTTTTGTTTTTTGTCTCTCTTTTTTTTTTTTTTTTTTTGGTTTTTGGGTCACACCCGGCATTGCTCAGGGGTTACTCCTGGCTGTCTGCTCAGAAATAGCTCCTGGCAGGCACGGGGGACCATATGGGACACCGGGATTCGAACCAACCACCTTTGGTCCTGGATCAGCCGTTTGCAAGGCAAACACCGCTGTGCTATCTCTCTGGGCCCTTGTCTCTCTTTTTATATTTTTTTCCCTCCTGCATAGACACAGTAAATATTTGGGTCATTCAAAAAGGGAATCCCCTTGGCCTAAGAGATACAGGGTTTCTCCACCCTTGTAATATATTGTCATGGGATTATCTATAGACTCCTTTCAAGTTCATTTACTCTCCCCTTGATGCTTTTGTGGTGTATGGAAGACTTCTGCTCCGATCTGGATGATAAAATCAGACCTCTATATCTAGAGATCTCAGTCTTTGCACAAGTCAAGGAGTGGAACTTATGATGAAGTCTTCCTTTGTGATTTTAGAAGTTCTGTTTCTTCAGTGTTATTTTAATCTGTCTTCTGTATTTTGTGGTCTTGGCCCTTGCACTGAACCTCGGATGGAGCCTGGGATATCATCTTCGTTATTTTTCTAGAAGACCCATTCAGTTGCAGTTGCCTCACTCAGGTCTCTGAAATTAGAGATCATGGTTGTTGTGCAGGTCCTAGAACAAACCCTAGACTAGGGCTTTCTTGTTGGTCCCAGAATACATACTGCCCGGTCATGGTTCTATCAGCCAGTCATCTGTAGATCTTGTTCTTGGCTTTTGCACAGCCCAAAGTGTGACAAGTCTTCTGATTTTTGTCTTATCGTTAGTTGGTGAGGTAGGATAACCTGTTCTTATGTCCATTTGTTCCCAATTTCCTCGTTGTCAGGATATCACAGTAGAGCTGGCACATGTTGGTGTTCGAGCAGTATTCAGGATGTGCCGGATGGGATTTGGTTTCTGTAGCTGTTGTGAAGAACTGTATCATTTCAATGTCTGAGATTCAGGGCTCAAGGCTGGACGGTCGGTGTCTAATCTCCTGGAGTCTAAGATGGGGCCACATGACATATTTTCAAGGTGGGAGATTCCCCTGTATTGTAAATAATTATGAGTTCTTATCCCTAGTAGATAAAAGCTTGTATATATACATGAGATTTCCCCTTTTTTAGTGTGCCTTTGCAGGAAGAAATGGTGCTTCATTATATTGCCAGTGCATTTGGGGGTGGAAAGAGAAGAACAGAAAAACAAGTCACACCCCTAAAAAATATAAAAATAGAAATAAAAATATATTTGCTCACATATGTATAAAGAAAAATGATTTTTAAAAATGAAACAAAAAATAAAGAGGTAGTGTTATACAGGTCTTATACTTATGATGGAAGTATAAGTTTCCCCATTGTCTTTTGAGATTTTTTGTGGGGTGTGGGTTCCCAGGTGCCTTTTCATTACACACCCTGCCCTTCTTGAGATTGGTAAAAGATTTGCGGCAGGTGGGTCTTGGGTAGAATTATTGCATTGGGAGTCCTTTTAGGGCTAAGTCCGGTATCCAGCAACAGTCCACGTTAGGAAGAGTTGGTAGGAGGACCACACAGCATGAGTCAGCAGGGTGTTGGTTGTCTTTTCCTGCCGGGGACGAGGTGTGGGTTTGAGTGGTGTCCCTTCACTTGGGTGTTGGGGAACTGATTTGTTGGGGTAGGAGGTCAGTTTTGATGCCTAATAGATTAAGAACTGAAGGTGAAGAGTTTTAATAAGGTGGAAAATCTGGATAGGATTGAGGAGTGAAGGGATAGTCGGATTCCTGAAAGGGGAAAAAGGGACAGTATATGGAAGGGGCAGAAAAGAAGAAAAGATAAAATAAGATTAAATAGAAAAGGAAAAAAAAGAAGTAGTGAGAAGTGAGGAGAGAAGAGTGCGGGCATGTTATTTGGCTCGAATATGTTCGATGAGTAGTCCCCGTAGTATAAGTCTGTAGGTCACAGTTGCTGCTTTGGTGGTCTGGCTGGTCACATGCTTCAGGTCCTAAAAGAAGGTATAATCTAGAGATAAAGGGTATGTTAAAGAGTTTTATAGAGACAATTTTCGTAACGCAACCTGGGTATGGTATCTCATGTGGCTTAGCTCTGAGGTGCCATCTTAGGTTGTCCACTCTTTGTATCCAAGAATGCCTGTGGACAGAAAAGCTGAGAGGTTACTTTAAATATAGTAAGCTTAAGGGATAAACACGTATTATTTTGAAATGCTTCCTTTGGAATCAGTGGTTTCCCATGGCATTCTTTACCTGTAATCTTGTATAAGATCCCTAAGAGATTATTATGGGCCTTTGTAGTAACAAGCTGATTACATACATGTTCTCTCTATGCTGCTGTTTCTGCTGTTGCTGGTATAATGTGTGGTCGAGAGTTTTTGTTGTTCCTGTTTCCTGTGTTTTGGGCACTACTCCCCAGTACATGTGTGATGTTACAATGTTTCGAGTTTCTACCCTGTTAAATCCTGTTATTTGATCTTTGAATATTAGTTGTATATATGGTGTGGTTTCTAGGTGCTTCAAAATAGTGCTATCATTCTGTGTTTATATGTCATCTTCTGGCTTACTGCATTTAACATAATATGTTCTAGGTCCATCCACGTTGCTGCAAAGTCCATGATTGTATCATTTCTGACTGCCATATAGTATTCCATTGTGTATAGATACCATATCTTAATGATCCACTCATCTGTTGTTGGACATCGAGGTTCATTCCAGGACTTGGCTATTATACTGAGTGCTGCGATAAATAGTGGGGTGCACACATATTTTGGGATGAATGTCCTTTTGACTTGGGGGTAGATACCTAGGAGAGCAATTCCTGGGTCAAATGGCAGCTCGATTCTGAGTTCCTTAAGCACTCTCCAGACTGTTCTCCATAAAGATTGGACTAGGGAGCATTCCCACCAGCAGTGGATGAGAGTGCTTTTCATACCGCATACCCGCCAACATAGATTGTTCCCATTATTTTTGATGTAAGCCATCCTCACTGGTGTAAGGTGGTACCTCATTGTTGTCTTGATTTGGATTTCCCTAATGATGAGTGAAGATGAACATGTTTTCATGTGTTTGTTGCCATCTTTTGATCTTCTTCAGAGAAGTGTCTATTCATTTCATCTCCTCATTTTTTTATGGCTTTATTTGGTTTTGTGGAGTTCATCTTTCTGAGTGTTTTATATATTCTGGATATCAGCCCTTTATCTGACATGTTGAGTGCAAAGATTTTTTTCCCATTCAGTTAACTGTCTTCTTGTGTTAAGTATGGTTTCTTTTGCCATGCAGAAACTTTTTAGTTTGGTATAGTCCCATTTGTTTATATTTGATGCTAAAGTTCTTGCCATTGGTAATCTATCATAGACTTTTTTATATATCAGTCTTCGAGTGTTCTGCCTATTTTTTCTCAATGAACTTTATAGATTCAGGTCTGATTTCAAGGTCTTTAATCGATTTTGAGTTGACTTTTGTATATGGGGTGAGGTATGGGTCAATTTTCAATTTCTTACAGATGGTTTTCCAGTTGTACCAACACCATTTGCTGAAAAGACTTTCTTTGTCCCATTTCAAGTTCTTGGTTCTTTTGTCAAATCTTAGTTGACTATATACCTGGGGGCTCAGGTCTGGAAATTCTGTTCTAATCCACTGGTCTGAGGCTCTGTTCTTGTACCAGTACCATGCTATTTTGATCACTATGGCTTTATAGTATAGCTTCAGGTTAGGTAGCGAGATGCCACACAGCTTCTTGCTTTTTAGTATATATTTGGCTATCCTGGGTCTTCTGTGGTTCCAGATGAATTTTATGATTGATTGTTCTAAGTCTTTAAAGAATGATGTCTAAATTTGGATAGGGATTGCATTAAATCTACATAAAAGTTTGGGTAGAATAGTCATTTTGACTATGTTGATTATACCTACCCATGAGCATGGGATATTCTTCCATTTCTTTAGATCCTCTTCAATTTCTTTCTGAAGTGTTTTGAAGTTTCCCTGGTATAAGTTCTTCACTTCCCTTGTAAGGTTGATTCATAGGTACTTAATGTTTTTTGTTACTATTTTAAGTGGAGTTGAATTCTTAATCTCTTTCTCCTCTACTTCATTATTTTTATAGAGAAATGCTAGTCTTTTGTGTAATGACTTTGTAGCCAGCCACTTTGCTGTATTAGTTAATTTTTCTAGGGGTTTTACTGTGGACTCTTTAGGGTTTTCTATGTATATCATCTGCAGTTTGAGTTTGAGTTTGAGTTTTGAGTTGAGTTTGAGTTCCTCTTTCCTAATTTGGATTCCTTTGATTCCCTTCTCTTGTCGGATTGCTATTGCTAGGACTTCTAAAATTATATTGAATAAAAGTGGAGAGAGTGGACAGCCTTGCCTAGTTCCTGACCTTAGTGGAAATGCTTTTAATTTTTCGCCATTGAGGATAATGTTGGCTGTGGGCTTTTCATAGATAGCTGTATCTATCTTGAGCAAGGTTCTTTCTAACCCTATTTTGCTGAATGTTTTCAACATGAATGGGTGTTGAATTTTGTCAAATGTCTTCTCTGCATTGATTGATATGATCATGTGGTTTTTGTTTTTCTTGTTGTTGATGTGGTGTATGATGTTGATTGATTTACGTATGTTGAATTATACTTGCATCCCTGGGATAAAACCCACTTGGTCATGGTGTATAATATTTCTTATGTAGTGCTAGATTCTGTTTGCTAAAATTTTGTTGAGAATTTTTGCATCTATGTTTTTTTTAGCGAGATTGGTCTGTAGTTTTCTTTCTTGGTGGTGTCTTTGCCATCTTTGGGAATGAGTGTGATATAAGCCTCATAAGAGAAGTTGGGGAGGGTTCCTGTCCTTTCAATGGTTTGGAAGAGCCTGTGGATCAATGATAGTAAGTCTTCTCAGAATGTTTGATAGAATTCACCTGTAAAAGCATCTGGACCTGGACTTTTGTTCTTAGGAAGTTTCTTAATTACATCTTTGATTTCCTCTGAAGTGATTGGCCTGTTTAGGTTTTCTAGATCTTCATTTTCCAGTCTCAGAAGCTTGTATTTTTCCAAGAATCTGTTGATTGGTAGACTTCCTTTTCCCCCAAATTTTAACTAGAAATTTAAAACGATTTTCTATCTCTCACATTGTCATCATCAGTTATGCAACTGGCTAGCCCTTCTTCTGTACTGAGCTTCATTTGAGTTTTACATATACTTAAGTGTTTCCTTAGGCAAGAAACCTTCCTGATAAATGATGTAAAGTGATTTAAGGCCAGGTAACAGTGACAGATGCCATCAAAATTGATGAGAACTGGCCTTATTTGTTTCTTTTTACCATCTAGGGAAGCTCTCTGTAGTAGCTAATGAATTTTACCATGGATGTGGAAAAGTGAAAATACTTCTCAAAAATGTGGCTGCCTTGTTGTAGAGACTGGCATAGTACCTTGAAAACTCCTCCAAATCTACTGTATAACAAGTGTAGTAATAAAAAAGTTGAGAGTCTTGCAAACTGGAGACAGTCACCTGGAACTTTCCCATTCTCTCAGCCTAAGAATGATCTATGGTTCCTATTTTATATTACAACCTATAGAGGAATAACTTGATAAATTGAAGTTTAAAAGGACCAATGAAGGGTAAGTATAATGAGACCTAGGAATCTATCTTTCCTAATAAAATAATCATGGATTTTTAGTAGCAAGTCAAAAGAGTATTATACTTCTTTAGTCATAGACTAAACTTTGCAAGAATATGAAAAATAAAAAAATGATAATTTTAAGTCATTTTGAATATGAATTTTAGCATCTTATTTGCTGTGTCATCTTGAAAGAAGTTGTTAAAACTTTCTGTATCTCAGAAATCTGTAAAATGAAAAGCATCATTATAACTAATAGCAGTGTGGTGGAGATGAACATTTTGACAATTTCTGCAGTGATTGCACTTGTTGTTATTATTATTATCATCTTCCCTAAAAACCTCATAATGGTATCTTTGATTTAGCAAGCACCAGGGGCACAACTTACTCTTTTTGAACATCTCTAAACCAAATAATTAGATGACTTTTGCTAAATCCCTTGGTACACTCATAATAACAAAGTCCCCTTTTATATTGTAATAATAAGCAGCATAAAAGCATAAAGAACAACGTAATTGCTCAAGAATAAATTAAACCAAAGCTCTATGATGGGGCAATAACATCTGCTGAACAATACTAATCATCACACTGGGGCCATGCTGTGGGGGTGGTGTCATAGACTAAGAACTTTCAGTACAAATTCGCCAATTATTTTTCCCTTTCCTTATTTAGGATTAATATCAGAGAAATAAAGAGACTTTTGCAAACTTTTTATATTCACAATATTTTTAGTTCCCTCCCCAAATATATACCTATAAACCAGTAGATGTTTTATTTAATTTTCACTCTTGAATTCAGATTCTTATGTATATGAAAATGAAAATATGCATAGCTGAATTTTAAAATATTTTAAGATCGAGTTTAGTTAAAGGCAACAATATTTATTTGTTTATTTATTTGTCCCTAGCCTTGCTCTTTTTTGTAGAAGGGTATCACTAATGTTACCAACACAGGATCCCCATTGCAAAAAAAATGTTGAGAATTTTCCTGACTTTTCCCACATCTCCATTAGGCTTTATTCTGGTCTGAGAGAAGTAGGTCTTGTATTTGCCCATGCAGTTTGCCCTTGGCTTATATTACCTGTTCTCAAAGAAGAAACAATATATTTTTATGCCTGTTTTTACACTTTATTACCAGTACAGCTACTCCTCTGCCTGCAGCCTGGATCACAGAGCAACTTCTGTCAACTCTTTGCCCTCAGTTCTTCTTGTAAGCATTTTTGGTTCTAAAAGTATGTGCCTCCCAAGTATTCTATCATAGAACAGGTGTAGAGGGTCCTACCCTTCTTAAGGACATGTATAGAGTGCAGCAGCAATCATGGCATCTTTGTTTGGTCATTCCTTCAAGTCTTTATTTACTGCTGCCAGCAAGACCACTTAGTTTTCCTCAGGGAATTTTCAATCCCTGCAAATAGGAAGGTAGAGAGAAATCATTTTTCCTTCTCATGCATAACCAGGTACCTAGGTAAAGCTGTGTGAAAGAGAAAGTTCTAGCTTTCCCATGTAAGCTGCTTGATGCAAGCAGTTCCATTTTAGCTACCCACCCATGCTACATTTAAAATGAAACTACAAAATTCTTGGGCTCTTTCTGAGAATGGGAAGACTCTAATCGTAGGGGTTTTTTTTGCACAAATGTGGTTTTTCTTGTCAAGCTAGTGAGTTCTTGAGAATTTTATGAAAAATTCATATCCAAAATTAGGAAAAAAAGCGATCATTTTTTTTGTATAGTTTAGATGAGTCCTGGTCCTTCCCCAAATGGCCAGGCCTTTCTTTTCCTAGTGCACACTGGCACTCATCCTATCTTTGGCACCACAGGGTCCCAGGTATGTCCTTCAGTCCCATGTGATCTACTCACTTCCAGTGTAAAATAGCCAGGTCAAATCCCCACATGGTTCTCTACCCTGTGTACATTTTCTTGGACTGAAATCTTTGGCTGGGCCTTTCTCATGCTGTAGCCCAACTGTTCCCCAATGTCTTGTTCTCACATTCCTTATCTTCAGCATGCTGCCATCTGCTCGAGGGTGAGATCTCATTGTCTCTGTCACCTGTAACAGGTCCTGTCCCAGCTTTCTAGTCTCTAGCTACAGCCCTGGTTCATGTGGGTGAGAATCCTATATTCATATCTGCTCCTGCTTTTGCTTCTAAGACTTGCCTGAATCTGAGTTTTCCTGGGCTGCTTGTATTCTTCTGCCTGAGCCTACAAGCCCTGCCTGTAGTAGGTCATGTGTGCAGCCCCTGAGTCCTACCTGATCCTGCAGTCCAGTTGGGTGTATTTGAAGAGAAAAGGGCTGGGGCCTCCGTTTACCTGCTGACATCTTCCACCTCCAGCCATACCCTTATTTGTTTTGCCTGATCACCTGTTCCATGGGCCAGATTTAGAACAATGGATTAAATTCACCTGGCACTTCACCTTCTACTCTTGGCTGTGCACAAGAAACCAAAAGATAAGGAGTAATACTAGGCAAATGACCTAACCTAAGAGACACTAAGCTAGCCAGACTGCTCTGCCAAATCCTAGCTTTCTCTCTTATATATAGTATATAATATATATGATATATATTATATATAATGTATACATATTATATATACATGCATACACATATATGCATATATATATATGTTTTGGGGCCAGAGCCTGTGACCTTCAGGTGTTACTCCTGCTATGTGCTCAGAAATTGCTCCTGGCTTGGGGGACCATATGGGATGCTGGGGGATCAAACTGTGGTCTCTCCTAGGTTACCTAGGAGATGCCTTTGCACCACCACTCTGGACCCTATCTCTAACATTTTTGTTGCTTGGGACATAGTGCAAAATCCAGTGTTTCTATTTAAATTTTTTTCAGTAATTAACTTAGTAATAAGTACTTAGTTGAGTACTTAGTACATAACAATATTTTATAACAAGTTCCTCCCTAATTGTGGAGTTTCTTTCTCTTCCACTCTCTTTATTTGTTTAGGGCCACAGGCTTAGTCCTGGCTCTTTACTCAGGAATTACTTCTGGTATTGATGAAGAATAGAATCCAGGTCTGCTGCATTAAGACAAATGACCTACACACTACATATGTAGTCATATGTAGTATGACTTGGGCCCATGTCTACTTTTCAATAAACTTTTATACTTACAACTTTGAGTCTGAGCATTTTAATATCCAATAAGTTCAGTGTTGACATATTGAAGAACCTGAAATATATATTGAAGAACACAGATAAAAATTGAGACCCCCTTTTGTTATAAGGACCAGACAAGTCTGAGCATATGTCTTGTAATGATTTTGAACTCAGGACTAAGCCTTCTCCCTCCATCCCAATAGGCCTCCAGCTGCAATGCGTTTGATACCTGTGGACAGCATGAAGGAAGGAGCTGTGTTTTATTGACCATCACAAGACAACATAGGAAGAGGAATCCTACTGTTCAAGCTTGTACAGAATCCATATACAGGCTCACATATGTCATCTTCTCATGACCTTTGTTCGAACTCAGTTTGATGCAATTTTTCCCCCTAAGATGCTTCTCTTGTCCTCAAACATGAACCTCTGGTCCCAGTAAAATTTGTTTGGTAAAATATTCTGGTGGCCTCACAAATTTCTACTTTTTTATATATTCAAACAACCTGGGTTTGTACTATTTTTAAAGTCTACTTCTAGAGCACACTTGGTTTTCAGCAATTTACTGAAAGCTCCATCTAAATTCGTCTTCCCAGGTTTTATGGCACTGCAATCTGCCCCCAGGTAAGCAAGTGCTCACATCCCCTCTGACTAGCTTGACTAATCTTTAGGCAGACTTCCTGCTGACTCTAGGTCCCAGAACTCCCATTGCTTAGAGCATTTACTTTAGAAACCTTGTAACTATAAACTGCTTCTCCCCTTTTGAGATGTAAATCTCTTTAAAAGCCACTTGCCAGTTTTATAACCCAAGAATGTCTTTTTCTCCAGAAAGTGGGAGTGCTCCTTTTTAAATGTGTCCAAGAAAGATTGCACCCCTCTCTCTCAATCTCCAGAGTAGGAGTCAAACTTCATTGGATGTTTTGCTGCACATTGCAAAATTCCCTCCTGGCATAAAAATCTAAGACATTTATTTCTCTTTTAGATAAATTCAATTAACAAACACAAATTATTTCCAGTTTACAACTTGCAGTATTTTTCCAATAGCTTATTCCAACACTCAAAATCCCTATGCCTTTTTTTTTCCTGGGTAGTTCAATTCAAACTGAGTACTGACCTCTCTCTTCTGTTGGCCTTTATTAATCTTCTTTGACTGTTTAACTTTGTCCAAAGCAGGTTTTTTTTTTCACTTTGCTGGATCTCATATTTGAGAATGTTGCTTTTCCTTAGTTGTAGTTGATTCCCTTGCAAACTCAGCTTTCTATAAGTGCAAGAAAAAATGTTTGGCAAGTCTCCCTGATTTTTTGTTGTTTTAGTGGTGAAAGCAATGCTCTTTCCAACTGGTTTCTACAACTTATGCAAAAACCAGAACAATTTTATCACATCCTTTTTGTTTTCCATTCAATGCATGCTCTACAATGGAAGCAGAATATTAGAATTGTAGAACATTTGTAAATAGTAAATAGGGAATGTGCTATCTCGGTGTATATCCTGAGTAATTAATTCAAAATAAAAGATCACTGAAAAGATAATTTTATAAGTCACACTTTGGTTGATGTATGTAACTGAAATCTATTTTCATTGCCTTAAAATATGCTGTGATTGAATTGTCATCAAAACTACTTGGAAAACTGGACAAACTATTTGAAATGGGAGAACTTACAGGAATACATTTTGGAGTGAATTACAAAGAATTTATGAATGCTCCAGATGTCTCCAAACACTCAGGGAGAATTAAGTAGATTTTGTTGGAACAGGATCTGGCAGCTAAGGAACAGATTGACCTAATAGCTGTGATTGGTTGCTATTACGTCCTTTGTTATGGTAAAAATTCAGGAGGGTGTTGGATGGTAGCACATTGGTAGGGCATTTGCTTTGAACTCAGTGACTCAGGACTGAGGAGGGTTCAATTCTCGTCCTTCGCATCCCTTATGGTCCTCTGAGCCTGCCAGAAATGATCTGAGCCCAGAGCCAGGAGTAACCCCTGAGAGACACTGGTGTGACCCAAAAACAAACAAAAAACCCAAACTGTTGGAAGTCGAATTCTGAACAAGAAAGGATTCCTTTTTGTAAATGCCTCATGGCTGGCTTCTTAAGTTCTGAGCAGGGAGAGATGCCATTTTGTAAGGAACCACATGGTGTGAGCCACATGCTGGGTTCCCCAATCCTATTTCAATTTGCACGACCCCAAGCTATCTGGCCATATCAGGTAACCTATCTGGAAGGGACACAGGCAGCATAGTAAGATACCCCTAGAGTCCAGTGGTCAGCAACCATATTTTTTCAACTGAGCCAAATCTCGCCAAAACCACGATTGAAATTTATTTTGAGAGCCACATTTTTTTTCCTTTGTTTGTTTTTTTGTTTTTGTTTCTTTGGCAGTGCTCAGGGATTACTCCTGGCACTATGCTCAGAAATCGCTCCTGGCAGGCTCAGGGGACCATATGAGATGCCGGGATTCGAACCACCGACCTTCTGCATGAGAGGCAAATGCCTTACCTCCATGCTATCTCTCCGGCCCCAAGAGTCACATTTTTAAAACCAAAAATACATAGGGTGGTACACTGTTTTTAGTTTCAATAAGTTTTTATTGAGAATATTCTGCATGCAAGTATCCACATAGATCGGGAGGATACAAATAACACAACTAATAAAAGAAACTTTAGAATGATATTATTTATTGATAACATTAAATTCCATAAAATTTGCCTTACAATGTAGAGAAAATTACACCCTGACAATGACTGACAAAGTCACAAACACTAATGTGAACATTGGCCTTGCATTTCCTTGAATAGTTTGAGTAAGTCAGGTTTGTATGTTGTTGTTTTTAATTTTAGGCACGATTCCAGGTTCTCATCGATGACACAATTTCTCAATTTACTCTTGATAAGATTCATGCTTGAAAATGATTGTTCGCATAAATATGTAGACCCGAACAAGGAAAGAACAGCAAATGCTAACTTTTTCAGTTAATTATATAAGTCAGGAATACTATTCCAGGTGTTAAAAATCAACATATCTTCCTTCTCTAGGTCTTTCAAAGCAGAACACTTGTGCTGTAAACTAAGTTCACATTTGTGTTTCTCCAATCGTTCTTAATTAGCACAAAGATGTTCAAATTTTGGCTCCACAGTTCTTTGTTTTATAAATTCAGAAATTACATTTCAAAGTTGCCAATGTCAATATTAAAGGGAGAAAAATTTAATTCCGTTACAGTGGCATCCAGAGGTTTCTTTTAACAAAGGCCAACATCACTTTGCTGTTTCTGAAATCCTGAAACCTCTTGAGAAAAGCTTCCCTCATATTTAAAATTGCTGTTTTAAAATAGGTAATGTCAATATCAGAATTATTTTCTTGGTGATGTTTCAACAGACTTGGAAGGTGAATCAAAATTTCTGTCAAAATCTTGAGCAAAAACAGATAATTTGTTTTCAAACAAAATAATTTCTTCTAACCTCAAAAAAATTGTTTCCTTTCCCCTATAGTTTATGATTAAGCTGATTTAGATGTGAAGTAACATCCATCATGAAATGCAGTTTTTGAATCCACTGATCATTTGTTAATTCTGAATAGTGAACACCCTTCTTGAGGAAAAATGCTTTTATTTCTGATAATAAGGAAGCAAAACATTTCAAAACGTTTCCTCTTGATAACCAAAATGTGCTGAAAATTTGAAACCCTACAATATGGAGATGAAACAGGTAAAAGAGAAAAACCTTTTAACAATCTTTAAAAAAATGGAAGTAAAAAGATGAAATTTTTAAAAGAGAGAGACCTTGAATGCATGAAGAAGAAAGAAATGATTGTAAGAAAGAAAAAATATTATAAAGAGAGAAAATTCAGAAAAAATAGAAAAATAGATGTATTATATAGAAAAAAGAGATTTAGACATGAAAATACATACAGAAAATGAGGATATTATTGATAAAAAAGAAAGAGATGTACACACAGGGAAACAAAGACAATATTTTATCCTTAGATAGATAGATAGAAATAGAAAGTGGAAAAATTGATAATCCTGCAACTGTTCCCTATCAGCAGGAAGCAGCCAGAAAGAATTTGTCCCCCTCTTCTCCCTAAAAAATTGGAATTTTTCACTTTCTTAGGCTAGGCGTAAGTTGCTGAAAATTTAAAAAATTAATGTTTATTCCTTAAATACTGTTTCGTTTCTTCCTATACCTGTCTCTCAGCTTTGGAACTTTTAAATGAGCTCTCAAGAGAGAAATGCAGCTGAACAACCACCATGGCTTTTGCAGATCATCACTTGACTTAACCCTACTGACTTCTGGAAGAAAACTCATCATAATTATTGAATAGCCATCAATATGTTTCCTTATTTATATGTAATTGTATTAAAATAGTTGGTACTATCTAATATGCCACTTAAGAAAAATAATCAAAATTAAAATATAGTCAATTATGAAATTATTTCAAGCACAGAACAGTTAAAAACTGAGGAAAAATGATTGTCCTAGAATCAATAAAGTTTGCTATGTTTAAATTTTGTATAAAAGAATATTAAATTAACTTTTAACAGTTATAGATGTGAATAAGAAAGTTGGGCTGAATGGCAATCTGAGAGATGAACAAAGTTGATTCTTTCATGAGAGACTCCACCTGAAATTAGGCATTAGCTTTCCTTTTCTCAGTAGAGAAAGAGGCTTATAACACAAGTATTTTTTGAGCACTTGTGGAACAAGAAAAAGTGTATTGCTTTTATAGATCATTGTTGTACTTGTGAAGAAACAGTTATAAAATAATTTAAAGGGGCTGGAGCAATGTCACAGAGTAGGTCATTTATCTTGTACATGGCTGACCCAAGAAGGATCTTGGTGTCCCATATGGTCCACAAGCCAGGAGCAATTTTTGAGCACATAGCCAGGATTAACCCCTGAGCATCACTGAGTGTGGCCCAAAAAATAAACAAAAGGAAAAAGAAAATAATATGTTGAATTAATTTGAGTCCTGGATGTTTCTGGATGATAGATGGATCATGAAGCCTTTCCCAGCCTTCCAGCTGAGGGTTCATGATAACAGTGAGGAAATGATCCATAAACAGTCAGTAGAAGTTAGGAGAAATGAAGTTTTATTAATAAGGCTCTAGCCACCATGTGTAGCTTCTAAGCTAACTTTTTAAGCATCCTTCTTAAACTGCCCTTCATCTAACCCTGTCCCTTGCTCTCTACATCTGGTGTTCTTCTCCTCAGGGCTTCTCCTGCTGAATTTCCTGCTGAATCCCATACATCCCTGTTGAAACCTCTTTATTAGCAACCACAGATCTCTCCCATCCAGGTAAGATAGATGGAAGTTGGGGAGGAGTAACAGTAATATACAAACAAATCCCAAGTATGTGGGTTCAATTTCTTGGGATGGAAATGCCCCAAGATAAGAGCTAAATTTGTTGGGAAAACGCAAATATTTAGTGGGAGTGGATATGTTACAATATTGTAACTCAAAATATGAGCTTAATCTCTATATTTCATTCTCCGTTATTCTCTGAACAATCATTCTTTGGTCTTCAAAATATAAATAAAAAGAGGTCATCAAGAAATCTACATGTCCTCACAAATACAAAGAAAAACTAGAAAATGACAACACCTCTTTTTTGTAAGATATAATTATTTTCTTCTTTTAAAAGAAAACTGAATATCATGCACAAAGGAGAAGATAGAGAAGGGGAATGTGGCTATTACAAGTGGAAATTAGAGGGTGGCTAGAGTAAGAGGAGGATCAAGAATAAAAAGCAATCAAATCCTCAAAGGTAGTTTTTTTATCCAATCTTCTTGGTAGTCCTAAAGACAACACACCATTTGACAGTTCAGAAACTTGTCAGAAGAAGGTACAAGCCTTGAAATTTATAACACAAATAAATGATTGGGCCTAAGTTAAATCAGAAAAATATGAAGCAAAGTATGGACTTAGCTTTGACTTCTTGTTAAATCATCTGGGTAAAGGAAAGATTAATTTCAAACACAGGTTGCAAGGGCTCTAGAGTATCAATATGGAGGGACTCCTTTGCACACACAGGGGTTGTTGGGATTGTAAAATTAGAGCTGTCTAAAGCATTGCAAATATCTGTAGAGTCTAGGTAGGTGACCTAAGAAGAAAGAAGCTAGAATTATTCTTCTAGAAGGAACCTCTGCAAAGTACTGCTGGGAAGAAAGAATCATGGAATATTTGAAAGGCAAAAGAACTCAGTAGGAACCTGTGAAGAGCCATTAAAATGCTCCAAGAGAGAAAGAATTCTCTTTAAACATATGGCATGCTCCTGAGAATTCAAAACTAGTACATAATAGCACGAGTCCAAGGAAGAATTATCTCCTCTGCTTTTTTCCCCCCACATCAAATTTGGTGAGAAAGCTAAATTGCAGGAAGAAAGTAGGTGAGCACTGGAAGTATAAAGGAGTATAAAGTATAAAGTACAAAGCCAACTGTTTGCTGATCTACCAGCACAGTGTGCAGAAGCTTAAACTGGAATAAGATTTCTGCCCACGGTGATTTTATGATTTCCTATTGTCTAAAACTCAATATAGAATTTATGACTGTTAAAATACTGTCAAGAAATTACACAAATCAAAACTGTATTATTTTAATAAAATATAATTTTGGGGTGGGTGTAACTGATATTTCACAGGGCTTACTCCTGGCTCTGATCAGGAATAGCACTCGTGGCATGCTAAGAGAACCCTAAGTAGTTCTGGAGATAGAACTTGGGACAGCAACATGCAATTCAGGGATCTTAACCCCTGTACTATTTCTCCAGTCTGCTAATATTTTTTAAACAATGTTTCTACATAAGACTATTGATTCTGTATCTTAACTTGGTGAAAGCTCTGCTTCAAAAGGACGAAGTAAGTACCTAAAGCTCAAATCCATGCTGAGGTGACTAGATTAATGTGTACTGTGTGAATTTAAGTTTTCAAAAGGTCATGTAATATCCTTGGTGGAACTAAAAAGAATGAAACATCTCTGTTCTCTTTACTTTCTTGAGAAGTAAAGTTCTAGAAACATGGTATTACCTAGTAAACCTATTCTTATGGTTGCATTTAATTCCCAAAGGGTACTGTTATTGAGGTGATTATATAAAAATATTATTTTTTCAGAATTTTTAAAAAGTGAGACACATCATAGACCAAACACTGAACTAAAACCACTATGACCCAAGTGCTTCTAAGTGTAGCTATCAAAGCAAAAATCACCTTTTTCCTAGGTATCAAGGACATTACTTGAAAAAAAAAAACTGAGAATAAAGAATTCAATAATACTAAGATACATCTAGACATTTAATTAAGTAGGGAAAACTAATTTTATTCTAATGATTTAAGTAATTTCTATTGATGTTTTTGTCTTTAACATCCAGGGAATTTTAGTTTTTAGAATCTCTTTAAGTTTGTTGTTATATAAAAGTTAGGGACATCTTTGTATTATTAGATTTTAGTGGTACAATATTTTAAGAATTAAAAATTAACATTTAAGGGATCAAGGAGATAGCATAAGATTCAAAGATCTTACAGAAATTTGAAACTATACACTGATTTCCATTCAGTGTATGGAATCTTAGTTTAATACCCTGCCCCCCTGAGCATAGCTGAAAGTAGGTCTGGAGAGAACTTGGCCACACAGGATAGAATCCAGTTAAACCCCAAATTATCACTAGAGTGACCCTGGTGATCTCCAGCACTTCAGTGCCTCAGCAATGCCATGCCCTTTGGCAGATCCAAGCACTGAACAGTTAACACAACTGGCCAAATATTAGCAATAGTGAATTCTGCTGGTCCCTTGAACAATGCTTAAATTAAATTAAATTAAATTAAAGTTTAAAAATGATGTGATAACTAAAAACAAAATGTAAGAATAAAATATTCTATATACTTAAGCTTGAACTTCTTTATAATGGGGGCTTTTAAAAAACAGGAGCCAAATATCAATTGTTAGATATTTTTTGTTTTGTTTTGTTTTGTTTTTGGGTCACACCCGGCAGTGCTCAGGGTTTACTCCTGGCTCTATGCTCAGAAGTCGCTTTGGGCAGGCTCAGGGTCCATATGGGATGGGATGCCGGGATTCGAACCACTGACATGCTTGCAAGGCAAACTTCTTACCTCCATGCTATCTCGCTGGTCCCAATCAACTGTTAATTTAATCAACAATTTTTCTTTTTTTTATATTTTTATATGAATATCTTTATTTAAACACCTTGATTACAAATATGATTGTAGTTGGGTTTCAGTCGTGTAAGGTGACCCTTGGGAGGTCGCTTCGAGAGTGAACAATACATTGGAGCTAAGAGAAATGAAATAGGGAAGCTTTTTGGGAGGTGGTTAGTTACATTTTCTTTGTGAGACATAAAGATAGCATGAACTGCAAGAAATGATGATAGAGGGTATAAAAAGGAAGAAAAAGAAATGAGAAAGTCAAAGCTCATTATCAGTGATTGACTTTTGGCGAGGTGATAAGAATAAGATGATGCCCATATTTCTAGTTTGCAAAACTGAGGGGACAAAGATGACACTCACTGATATATATTACAAGAGAGATATAAACTGAAGAGTGAGAAAGTTAACTAAGTTCATGATTTGCTAAAATTGTGCTATCTGTAAAGTACCTGCTACTATTGGGGTGGAATTTTCAGAAACTTCTGAATATTTACAGATATTCAGAGAGAGTTTTTGCAAAATCTTCAAACAATTTTATCCATTTCCTCCAAAGAAAAAGTTGTTAAGAATACTGTAATCATGAAACTATCATAAAAATCATGGAACTTCAATTAAGGGGAAAAAATAAAACAGAAATAAAACCAGAGTGATTTTATTTAGATTGTTTTGTTTTGCTTTGTTTGCGGGAGAGATAGGACATAATCTGCTCATGCTCAGGGGTTACTCCTGACTTTGAAGTGCTAAGGGGCCCTGAGATGCCAGGGATAGAATCTGGGTTGGTGACTTACAAGGTAAATGCACTACTCACTCTACTGTTGCATTAGTGCCAAGATTATTTTAAATCTACATACAATTTGTGGAGAATTTAAACTTTAATGATGATCATTTGATTATAACATATCTGTACTACTTTATGTAAATTAATGTTTCTTGTTAAAGTTTATAATTTTATAATACATATTATATATACAAACCAAGCACATAATTTATTTTATTATCCTTAAATATCTATAATTTTGATACTACTGCAAATAGTATTTTAAAATGTAATTTAATTCTAGCAAGTAAAGCAAATTTAATATATTGATCTCATATCTAACAAACTCTAAATTGTATAATCTGTGATTATAGATTTATTTATAATGACCTGTTTGCATACATCTGTTTTGTTATGGCTCTGTGAAGACCACAAATGTGATGCCAAATTCAAATGATGAAAGATAAATTATTGCATTTTCCTGATCATCTAAGGAAAGCATTCAGTCTTTCAACAATATTTATATTAGTTTCAAGATTTTAATAGATATTATTTTATTAAAGGAAGTTTCTGTCTATTCTTATCACAATAAGAGTTTTATAAGTAATGTATGATGCATATTAACAAAGCCTTTTTAGCATCTAGTGAGATGATAATAGATTTCTTTTAGCTTGCTTATTAATATAAATTATATTGATTTTGTTACTAGACAAGACCTTAATTTTTAGATGACATGAATTATTGATATAAATCATCCTTTAACATCTACTTTCATTTGTATTACTAATACATTATAGCTCAATAGTAGAATGTTTATTTGGAATAATGTCTATAATTCTATTTCTTTTGATAGTTTGGAGTTAAAATCAGAATAATAGTGATCTCAAAAAATCTATTTGGGAAATGTTACCTTCTTTAATTGTAGGAACCTATTTTTTTTAATTGTTATGGTTGGTTATAGTACAGAATACTACATTCCCTGCAAAAATCCCATGTGTTCTTGGTGATGGATATGCTAACTTCTGAATTTCAATTAGGTCAAACCTCTAGATAGTGTTTTTCAGATTATTGATTATTTTAACGAATTTTCTGCTACTATTCCTATCAAACAAAATATTATTGAATATTTACATCACTGTTTCATATTTGTTTATTTCTCATTTGTAACAGTGCATATTTTTATGTTCTTGGTCTATATAGTTAAACAATGCAGAAACATACTAAAATCTATGTGAATTGACTAGGAGAATTAGTATTAATATAGTCATTAAAGCCTTATATTATTAGTGCTTACACTATATGTATTTCTCAATTTTTTCTTACAGCTTGTGTCAATATATAGTAGAAACATTCCTTAATTTAATAAGTCACAGTAAAAAACAGACAAACATTCATTAAATCCACAGAAATATTTCAGAGAATATGGGGCTTAGGCCATTTATACATTTGTGAAAGTAGAATGAACTTACGGCAGTTGGGAGACAGAAGTGTATATATATTAGAACTTCTTTAACTATTTGTGATATCTATGATCAATCTTTACACCTGTTTTAATTCAAATTATCTAATTGATGTAAGCTGAAGATAATAACAATAATATATTAACTTCCAGGAATGTTGTGAGCATTAATTAAAATAGAATATAGCAGATGGCATTCAATCAAATACTTCTCTCTTTATATATAAGACTGGGGGAACAATTTAATTTAATTATAGCATTGTACCAACTTTGGAACTATAATACCCATTATAGTTATAATAGTATAATAATATAATGTAATATAATATAATAATATAAAATATAATACAATACAATATAATAAATTATAAATACCTATTCTCAGGTGTCATTAGGAACAAATATCTTGAAAGCAGACTGAAGCAGATTGGAAAGTCACCTCTGCTTTCACTCTAGCTCTAGCACTTTTTCAAAACTAAAAGAAAGAATAAGAGAATTTGCTATAATATAAATGGAATTTGTATTCTTGAGTTTGGCAATAGCAGATAAGGTAATGAATGAAAGTCACAATATAAACTTCAAAGTACAGGGTAGATCTAATGATGAGTATACCATAGTCTCTTTTCGCTTGAATATGCAATTAAGTTGGTGGGAACATGTATACAATTAATAAGTCTGAGAATAAGCAGAGAAAAACAATCAAATGTTTAGATTGACTCATAATTTTATTTTATTTATTATTATTATTATTATTTGTTTTTTGGGTCACACCCAGCAGCGCTCAGGGGTTACTCCTGGCTCTATGCTCAGAAACCGCCCCTGGCAGGCACGGGGGACCATATGTGATGCCGGAATTTGAACCACCGTCTTTCTGCATGAAAGGCAAACGCCTTACCTCCATGCTATCTCTCCAGTCCCGACTCATAATTTTATTTGAGAGTAGACGAAAACAAAAATCAGGAAATACTATCAAAAGTAGATTGAAAGAAGGGCCAGAGCAATAGCACAGTGGTAGGGTATTTGTCTTGTAAGCCGTTCGACCCAACTTGGGTTTGATCTCCGACATCCCATAGATTTCCCCAAGCCAGGAGCAATTTCTGAATGCAGAGCCAGGTAACCCCTGAGTGTCACCAGGTGTGGCCCAAAAACCAAAACCAACCAACCAACCAAACAAAAACCACAAAATAGATTGCAGGAGCTTTGAAAGAGAAATCTGGAGTTTTATTAATTTAGAAGACATTATTCTTTACTGATGACCATTTCCTTTAATTGTCTTTCTGTGCCCTTTCTTTAATATATGTCTAAAATTAATTTTTTATGAAACTCCCTTCTTCCTATCACATTTTTTTGATTTTTGGGTTACACCAGGTGACACTCAGGGGTTACTCCTGGCTTTGTGCTCAGAAATCTCTCCTGGCTTGGGGGACCATATGGGACACCGAGGGATTGAAGCTCAGTTCATGCTAAGATAGCGAGTGCATGACAGATGCCTTATTGCTTGTGTCACCACTCTGGCCTCTTCCTATCACTTTTTATATACTAAAGATTACCTATTTATGTTGATACAATTTCACCTATTATAACTACAAATTCACATCAAGTGATGGAGCACACTGCTGACTTCTTTTACTGACGTACATTTAAAAATACTATTTCATCAGTGGAAATATTTTAATTCCAAAAAAGAATATCTACTCCTGCCTTAAATAAACTAAAAGAGCCACATATGCCCACATAGTGGACTCTATAGGATGATATAGAACTCTATAGAATTATAGTTTTATTCATCAGAAAAAAAGCTGGAAGATAAAACCCAAGTGTCACAAACTGATGTATAAATAAATCAGAAGTTCTTACATTATACTATGACTTATCTAAAATAACTAATAAAATTAATATAAGCAATGCACTTATTTATATTAAGGTAATTATGTAAAATGAAAGAAGCTAGAAACAAAATATTACATAAGGCAATGTTATATAATATAGTTACATAATGTACATTATTCTGAAAAGGCAAAATTATAGATACAGTTATAAAATCAGAAATTTCTAGGGAAAAGGTAAAGGATATAGTATTAATTATAAAGCAGCATAATGGAACTCAGTGCTAAAGCAAGTTTTGCATACATTGAATGTTAAATGTTTTTATATGATTGCATAATATTTTAAGACTCTCAGACCAACTATCTATCTGGAAATAGGTGAATTTAAATGTGGTTATGTTATTCTTCATATACATGAGAAACAGAAATAAAATTTTCAAGTTCTTTCTTTCTTTCTTTCTTTCTTTCTTTCTTTCTTTCTTTCTTTCTTTCTTTCTTTCTTTCTTTCTTTCTTTCTTTCCTTCCTTCCTTCCTTCCTTCCTTCCTTCCTTCCTTCCTTCCTTCCTTCCTTCCTTCCTTCCTTCCTTCCTTCCTTCCTTCCTTCCTTCCTTCCTTCCTTCCTTCCTTCCTTCCTTCCTTCCTTCCTTCCTTCCTTCCTTCCTTCCTTCCTTCCTTCCTTCCTTCCTTCCTTCTTTCTTTCTTTCTTTCTTTCTTTCTTTCTTTCTTTCTTTCTTTCTTTCTTTATTATTTTATGGCCTTGGGAAAAACCTACTACTTTATAATGATAGATGCAAGTCCTCACTCAACATGAGGACTGGTTACTTACAGGAGGTAAATTGAAATGCATGTGAAAACCATATATGCATGTATAAACCACAGTGCCTAAAAGGAGATAAGAAAAGAAAGAGAGGGCTCCCTGTGTGTGACACCAGGCGGGGAAAATCCGCGAAAGTACACCGGCCCAGTGGGGCTCAGCTGTGAAAGACTGTGAGTGTGACCTGTCTATGTCTGTCTACTGTCCTCTTGCGTAAAACTCTTGCGAGTGGGGCAAAAAGAGCCTCCAGAAACCTCGCTCGCCCAGACGCCATTTTCAGGGAGGGACTTCTGAGCATAAAAACCGGCTATCCTTTGCAAAAGCTGGCTCCCTGTGTGTGACACCAGGCGGGGAAAATCCGCGAAAGTACACCGGCCCAGTGGGGCTCAGCTGTGAAAGACTGTGAGTGTGACCTGTCTATGTCTGTCTACTGTCCTCTTGCGTGAAACTCTTGCGAGTGGGGCAAAAAGAGCCTCCAGAAACCTCGCTCGCCCAGACGCCATTTTCAGGGAGGGACTTCAGAGCATAAAAGCCGGCTATCCTTTGCAAAAGCTGGCTCCCTGTGTGTGACACCAGGCGGGGAAAATCCGCGAAAGTACACCGGCCCAGTGGGGCTCAGCTGTGAAAGACTGTGAGTGTGACCTGTCTATGTCTGTCTACTGTCCTCTTGCGTGAAACTCTTGCGAGTGGGGCAAAAAGAGCCTCCAGAAACCTCGCTCGCCCAGACGCCATTTTCAGGGAGGGACTTCAGAGCATAAAAGCCGGCTATCCTTTGCAAAAGCTGGCTCCCTGTGTGTGACACCAGGCGGGGAAAATCCGCGAAAGTACACCGGCCCAGTGGGGCTCAGCTGTGAAAGACTGTGAGTGTGACCTGTCTATGTCTGTCTACTGTCCTCTTGCGTGAAACTCTTGCGAGTGGGGCAAAAAGAGCCTCCAGAAACCTCGCTCGCCCAGACGCCATTTTCAGGGAGGGACTTCAGAGCATAAAAACCGGCTATCCTTTGCAAAAGCTGGCTCCCTGTGTGTGACACCAGGCGGGGAAAATCCGCGAAAGTACACCGGCCCAGTGGGGCTCAGCTGTGAAAGACTGTGAGTGTGACCTGTCTATGTCTGTCTACTGTCCTCTTGCGTGAAACTCTTGCGAGTGGGGCAAAAAGAGGCTCAGAGGAGCACGGCCGCTCCGCTTCGCTACGCGGCCGTGCACTCTTTCTAAGGAAAGAACTCCATTGCAACAAGAAGGAAAAATCACACTAAGAACGGCGCTATATCACAGAAGCAAACATTTCTCTCTGGACTGTCTTCTCTGTTACATGCTCGGGCCTAAGATTTGACCCAGTGTGAGGCTTCATCCACGGAGGACTCCCCTCCCTTAGAGGCAAGTCAGCCCATCCAGAAAGGGAGGAGCCAGAGGAGTGTGCTGCCTACATCATATAGACAATGAATACCACTACAACACGTAGAAAAACCCACAATACAAATGTGACAATGGGGAAACAGCGCAGGCCAGCATCAGACATAGAGAATGAAGATGACAATTCTGAGGACCAGATAATGACTGAACAACTAATCAACCTCTCAGATAAGGACTTTAGACTAGCAATATGGAAGGTGCTCAACAGACTCCAAGAAACCATGGATCGAGTTGAACAGAACACTAATAAGAACCAAGAAAATATGAAGGCAGAAATGACAAAACTCCAAACTGAAATAACATGTCAACTAACAGGCCTGAAAAACTCAGTAAACGAAGTGAATGACAAAATGGATAAGCTCTGGGACAGGGTATCAGAAGCTGAGAATAGACTTGGTGCTGTGGAAGATGAGATACATAACAATTCCATACAGCAGGAGAGATTGGACAAAAAACTTAAAGCAAATGAGCAGACAATGGAAAAATTAGTCAAAGAATGGGAACAGACGAAAATAGAAGTCTATGATAAGATCAACAGAAACAACTTAAGAATCATTGGAGTCCCAGAGACCCAGGAAGAAAATTTCCAGGAAGAATCAATGGTCAAGAACATCATTAAAGAGAAACTCCCAGAGCTAAAGAATATATGTGATCAAATCCTGCATGCCCGAAGAGTACCAACCAAAAGAGACCCCAGAAAAACCACCCCAAGACACATCCTAGTCACAATGACAAATCCCACAGATAGAGACAGAATTCTGAAAACAGCAAGATCAAAAGGGGAAATCATGTTCAAGCAAGCTTCCCTGAGATTTACAGCAGACCTGTCACCAGAAACGCTCAATGCCAGAAAGCAGTGGTGGGATATTGTGACAAGACTGAATGAAATGAATGCTTCACCCAGAATACTATACCCAGCAAAACTCACTTTCCGGTTTGATGGAAGAATACATGGTTTCACAGACAAAAAACAGCTCAGAAACTGCACAGACACAAAACCAGTCTTAAGAGAAAAACTGAAAGACCTAATCTAAGACAAGACTACCCAAAAGACACACCAAATTTTGAAATAAAGATGGCGTTAAATCCCAGGACAATTCTTTCTCTCAACGTCAATGGACTAAATGCACCAGTTAAGAGACACAGAGTGGCTAAATGGATCAAAAAACTCAATCCAACCTTCTGCTGCCTACAAGAAACGCACCTGAATAGTCAGAACAAACATAGACTCAAAATAAAAGGCTGGAGAAAAGTTATCCAAGCAAACAACACCCATAAAAAAGCTGGAGTGGCCATACTAATATCAGATAATGCAAACTTTATACTCAGGAAGGTTGTAAGGGACAAAGACGGACATTTTATATTAATCAAGGGGTACGTAGAGCAGGAAGAATTCACTCTCCTAAACATATATGCACCGAATGAGGGGCCAGCAAAATATTTAATACAACTGCTGACAAATCTGAAAAATAATATCAACAACAACACAATAATTGTGGGGGACCTAAACACGGCTTTGTCAACACTGGACAGGTCAACCAGACTGAAACCCAACAAGAATATACTAGACCTGAGGAGAGAAATGGAAGAAAGAGGCCTAGTGGATATATATAGGACACTCCATCCCCAGAAACCTGGATACACATTCTTCTCCAATGTACATGGGACATTCTCCAGGATAGACTACATGCTGGCACATAAAACATACCTCCATAAGATCAAGAGGATAGAAATTTTGCAGACTACCTTCGCTGACCACAAGGCTCTGAAATTATTTGTGAACTCCAAAGGGACTCAGAAGAAACACTTTAACACCTGGAAGTTAAACAGCCTCATGCTCAATAACCAGTGGGTCCGAGATGAAATCAAGGAGGAAATAAAAAGGTTCCTGGAAACAAATGACAATAAAGACACAAACTCTCAGAACTTATGGGACACAGCAAAAGCAGTACTGAGAGGAAAATTTATAGCTTTGCAAGCACACATCAGGAAGGAAGAAGGAGCTTACCTGAGTAGCTTAATGACACAGCTAATAGAACTAGAAAATGCTCAACAAAAGGACCCAAGAACAGGAAGATAGAAGGAAATAACAAAGCTGAGAGCAGAAATCAACGAAGTGGAAACTCAAAAAACAATCCGAAAGATCAACGAAAGCAGAAGTTGGTTCTTTGAAAAAATAAACAAGATTGATAGACCACTGGCAAACCTAACAAAGAAAGAGAGAGAGAGAAACTTGATAACTCGTTTCAGGAATGAAAAAGGAGAGATCACTACTGATATGACAGAGATTCAAAGGGTAATCAGAAACTACTTTGAAAAACTCTACGCCACTAAAAATGAGAACCTGGAAGAAATGGATAAATTCTTGGACTCTTATAATCTTCCACGGTTGAAGGAAGAGGATGTAGCATATCTAAACACCCCCATCACCATTGATGAAATTAAAACAGTAATCAAATGTCTGCCGAAAAACAAAAGCCCAGGTCCAGATGGATTCACTAATGAATTCTATCAAACTTTCCAAGAGGAACTACTGCCAATCTTGGCAAGACTCTTTCATGAAATTGAACAAACAGAAACACTTCCAAATAGCTTTTATGAAGCCAACATCACCTTGATACCTAAACCAGACAGAGACGCTACCAAAAAAGAAAATTACAGACCAATATCACTGATGAATGCAGATGCAAAGATCCTCAACAAAATCCTGGCAAATAGGATTCAATGCCTCATTAAGAAGATCATCCACTACGATCAAGTAGGTTTCATCCCAGGAATGCAAGGCTGGTTTAACATCCGTAAATCTATCAACATAATACACAACATCAATAACAAGAAAAATAAAAACCACATGATCATATCAATAGATGCAGAGAAAGCATTTGATAAGGTCCAACACCCATTCTTGATCAAAACTCTCAGCAAGATGGGAATGGAGGGAACCTTTCTCAATATAGTGAAGGCCATCTACCACAAGCCAGTGGCAAATATTATCCTCAATGGAGAAAAACTGAAAGCCTTCCCTCTAAATTCTGGCACAAGACAAGGCTGTCCTCTCTCACCACTCCTATTCAACATAGCACTGGAAGTACTTGCTATAGCGATTAGGCAAGAAAAGGATATCAAGGGAATCCAGATAGGAAAGGAAGAAGTCAAGCTCTCACTGTTTGCAGATGACATGATACTCTACTTAGAAAACCCTAAAGACTCTATCAAAAAGCTTCTAGAAACAATAGACTCATATAGCAAGGTGGCAGGCTACAAAATTAACACACAAAAATCAATGGCCTTTCTATACACCAACAGTAATAAAGAAGAAATGGACATTAAGAAAACAACCCCATTCACAATAGTACCACACAAACTCAAATATCTTGGAATCAACTTGACTAAATATGTGAAGGACCTATACAAAGAAAACTATAAAACTCTGCTCCAAGAAATAAGAGAGGACACACGGAAATGGAAACACATACCCTGCTCATGGATTGGCAGGATTAACATCATCAAAATGTCAATACTCCCCAAGGCATTATACAGATTTAATGCCATCCCTCTAAAGATACCCATGACATTCTTCAAAGAAGTGGATCAGACACTTTTGAAATTCATTTGGAACAATAAACACCCTCGAATAGCTAAAGCAATCATTGGGAAAAAGAATATGGGAGGAATTACTTTTCCCAACTTTAAACTGTACTACAAAGCAACAGTTATCAAAACAGCATGGTATTGGAATAAGGATAGGTCCTCAGATCAGTGGAATAGGCTTGAATACTCAGAAAATGTTCCCCAGAGATACAACCATCTAATTTTTGATAAAGGAGCAGGAAATCCTAAATGGAGCAGGGAAAGCCTCTTCAACAAGTGGTGTTGGCACAATTGGATAGCCACTTGCAAAAAATTAAACTTAGACCCCCAGCTAACATCATGTACAAAGGTAAAATCCAAATGGATTAAAGACCTCGATATCAGCCCCAAAACCATAAGATATATAGAACAGCACATAGGCAAAACACTACAGGACATTACAGGCATCTTCAAGGAGGAAACTGCACTCTCCAAGCAAGTGAAAGCAGAGATTAACAGATGGGAATATATTAAGCTGAGAAGCTTCTGCACCTCAAAGGAAATAGTGCCCAGGATACAAGAGCCACCCACTGAGTGGGAGAAACTATTCACCCAATACCCATCAGATAAGGGGCTAATCTCCAAAATATACAAGGCACTGACAGAACTTTACAAGAAAAAAACATCTAACCCCATCAAAAAATGGGGAGAAGAAATGAACAGACACTTTGACAAAGAAGAAATACGCATGGCCAAAAGACACATGAAAAAATGTTCCACATCACTAATCATCAGGGAGATGCAAATCAAAACAACGATGAGATACCACCTCACACCCCAGAGAATGGCACACATCACAAAGAATGAGAATAAACAGTGTTGGCGGGGATGTGGAGAGAAAGGAACTCTTATCCACTGCTGGTGGGAATGCTGTCTAGTTCAACCTTTATGGAAAGCGATATGGAGATTCCTCCAAAAACTGGAAATCGAGCTCCCATACGATCCAGCTATACCACTCCTAGGAATATACCCTAGGAACACAAAAATACAATACAAAAACCCCTTCCTTACACCTATATTCATTGCAGCTCTATTTACCATAGCAAGACTCTGGAAACAACCAAGATGCCCTTCAACAGATGAATGGCTAAAGAAACTGTGGTACATATACACAATGGAATATTATGCAGCTGTCAGGAGAGATGAAGTCATGAAATTTTCCTATACATGGATGTACATGGAATCTATTATGCTGAGTGAAATAAGTCAGAGAGAGAGAGAAAAACGCAGAATGGTCTCACTCATCTATGGGTTTTAAGAAAAATGAAAGACACCCTTGTAATAATAATTTTCAGACACAAAAGAGAAAAGAGCTGGAAGTTCCAGCTCACCTCAGGAAGCTCACCACAAAGAGTGATGAGTTTAGTTAGAGAAATAACTACATTTTGAACTGTCCTAATATTGAGAATGTATGAGGGAAATGTAGAGCCTGTTTAGGGTACAGGCGGGGGTTGGGTGGGGAGGAGGGTGATTTGGGACTTGGGTGATGGGAATGTTGCACTGGTGATGGGTGGTGTTCCTTTTATGACTGAAACCCAAACACAATCATGTATGTAATCAAGGTGTTTAAATAAAAAAAATATATAAAAAAATAAAAAAAATAAAAAAAAAAAAAAAAAAAAAAAGAAAAGAAAGAGAAAAAAGTGGGTGTGGGTATGGAGGGCTGTTGAGAGGAACACTGGGGATACTATAGGAGAGAAGTGGACAGTGATGAAGAGATTGGTTATGAAATATTATATACCTTACCCAATCATAAATAACTTCGTAATGCTGATTCAATAAAAAGTAACAAATATATAAAAATGGCTCTGAACATAAAATTTTTCATCAACAAAATGAGAGTTTCGAACACTTTGAAATGATCTGAAGTCCTATTTGATAAACTGATAATGGCTATTAATTTAATAATTTGTTAATGAATCAAAATGATTCATTACATTTTACTATTTTTTTATTTGGTTTGGTTTGGTTTGGTTTTGGATTTTGGACCACACCCGGAGGCATTCAGGGGTTATTCCTGGCTCTACTGTTCTGCCTGGCAGGTTTGGGGAACCATATGGGATGCTGAGGTTCCCATTTGGTTGGCTGCATGCGAGGCAAATGCTTTCCAGGGAACTCAAACTCATGGCCAGTGGGCCGCAAATGGCCCTCCGTACAACATTTTGTGGCCCTGCCCTAGAGGAATCTTTTTTTTTGTTTTGTTTTGTTTTAGTTGTTTGGGTCACACCCCCCAATGTTCAAGGCTTACTACTGACTTTGCACTCAAGGATTACCCCGACTTTGCCTCCTGCGGACCCCAAGTAAATTGAGTTTGAGACCCCTGGATCACTCCAGTGCCATAATTTTTATAATTCCTTTGTAGTTCAGTGATATATGTAAATAAGATGTCATGATGGTACATTCCTGATAGCTTATTGACTGGAAATCACTAGACTAAGAAAGTTTTATGTCTTGAGACTATGTTTTATGTCCTCATTTTAAGTTTAATAGATTTCCTATTAAAAGTTTACTTTTTCAGAGGTTAAATCACTTTTTTTAACACTGTGATTTACCAAGTTATTCATAATACAGTCATTTCAGGCATTAAATCTTTAAACATCAATCTCACCACCAAGGTAAATTTTCCTTCACCAGTGTCCACAATTTCCAACCCATCATCATAGCCTGCCTCCTTACAGACACAAAGCAAATTCACTTCATAATATTTGTGACAACATATAGGCAAATTATATTATCAAAACTTTGATCAATTTAAATTAATTATTTTATCTCTCCATGGTATTACTGAAGTCAGTCTAAAGATTTACTAGCACCAACCACATAATAGCATCTCATCAAATAAATTTCTTTTTAGGGGTGTGTTTTTTGTGTTTTGGGACAAACCTAGTGTTACCCCTCCCAAGGTCAAATGCTAATCTTACCTGATGGTCAGACCAGCCCACAGCTGGGAGGGGTTTGAGTTTTGTAATTAAGGCCCAGTGGAGGGGGGAATGAGAGAATCAATGAGAGATTCAGCAAGAAGACTCAGGAGAAGGAGGCAGGATGAGTAGGGCAGAGAGGGCTATCCTGAACCCTCAGACCCGCCAGGCCAAAGAACCTGCAGGCACCAGGCAGGCCAAGAATCCATCCACCATCATCCAGCACCTTAAAGGACTCTTACTAATTTAATTAATTCTACCCAGCATCTTGCTCTGCATTTAAGAATAATTCCTGGCAGTATATGGATAACCAAACGAGACAATAGTGATCAAGGCTGGGTCAGCACATGAAAGGCAAATGATCTACCCTTTCTATTATTGTTTTTGTCTATTGTTAATTTATGTAATATTTTTACTGAAATAAAATTTCTTTTTAAAATTATGTAGGTTTGAGGTGCAGATCATGACAAATTCACATTTGTGAATGCATTGCGTTAAATTCACCACAATGAGTAGAATTCTATTCACCATATGATTTCCTTTTTTGACCTGATGTCTCACCATAATCATGATTCATCACTTACTGATAACCATTAGTTGATATATCACTTTCATCTTTCACAATCTTTCTGCAAATATTCGAATGATTTTATGGTGCTTTCATTCTAAGCAACTCTTCATATTATTCCAGAATTAATTTTCTTTAATACAATATGAGGCATTTGACTTATACTCAATCTGCTTCAAAGATTCTAAATTGTCTGCAAGTTTACATTTTTGAAATTTATATACTTTGTAAATTCTCCTTGTTCTGACTTGGCCTATGGCTAATCATACTATTGATATCTCTCTTTTTTGAGTAATGGTCCTTCAACAACATATATATATATAACACATAAATATATATAAACATATATTTATATATATAAACTATGACTTTTGCTTCTGCTATCTCACCATTCTTCTTTGGAATATCTTTCTCTTCCCATTTATATATTATTTTAAATTTTATTTCATTGAAACCATTGTGATTTACAAAGCCCTTCATTGTTGGATTTCAGACATAAAATGAATTAGGGCCAATTCCACAACCAGTGTCCATTTCCCTCCACATATGTTCTAAGAGTGCATCCTATACCACCACCCTTTGCCCCCTGACCTGCCAGTATAACAGGCCCATTTAAGTTTAGATATGGTTAAAGTTTAGGTTTCGTTTTTATTGTTGTTGACTTTAGCGTGGACATTTAGTTCTGTCCTTTATATCTCCACAATGCACCCAAGACCACTTGGCCCTTAACCCCCTTAATTTTATTTCTCCCCATCCTTAATTTTATTTCTCTCTCAATTTTATTTAAAAACCATAAATATGAGATTAAACAAAGTAATGGTGTCCCAAGTTTCTATGAAAAAGGTGGGAACCCCTATCTGAAAGATAAGAAAGGGGTGGCAGTTTTTTGCATAGGTGCAGCAAAAGTTGTGGAAAATAGAAAGAAAAAAAACTTTGACCTAAAAAACAAGGCATCTCTACCCATGAAGAGTATCCTGCCATAAGACCAACTATAGGCTCTCTAAGTTGTCTAACCCCAAAGCCTTTCTTTATGGACCTAGGAAAATTACTCAATCACAGTTGCCATAGTCAGCTTCAGTAGTTAGATATGTTTAGCTCAATTATTGACTATGACTTTTCAAGAATCACATTGTACTATTTAATATTCTAATACATAATTAGCATGTTTGAATTCAAGATTTACTCTATACAACCATGATACTTTTTCATGACTCTATATTTACACTTCTTAGTTTGTAGCAAAGCATCTTTATAAATTTTTTCTTCATAGTATACACAATACATAGAATAGAGAATTTTAAGTACATGACATGCACTCAAATATTTATTAAATAAAATAATGACTACACTAATGAATGAATGGATGCATATTTACAATATCATCTGAATAGGAAATATATTTACACTGGGTTAATCCTGGCTCTGTGCTCAGAAATTTCTCTGGGCAGGGATCAGGGGACAACTCAGGTACTGGGGCTCAAAGCTCCATATACCATGAAAGCCCTATATCTTACTTTTATGAATTTCTTTGAACATGCCAATGGAAAACAGTGACATTTGGATGTCTGAAACTACACAGTGAATGCATTGACTTTGTATCCTTAGACTTAAGGTTAAAAAAATTACATTTAAGCATATATAATAAATTAGAATAATGACAATAACATACATTTGTATATTTTATTTATTTTTGTATATTTTATTTATTTATCTATTTTTGGTTTGGGGGCCACACCCAGTAATGGTCAGGGGTTACTCCTGGCTATGCACTCAGAAATCATTCCTGGCTTGGGGGACCATATGGGACTCCAGGGATCGAACCCAGGTTCATTCTGGGTCAATGGGCGTGCAAGGCAAGCCCCCTAAGGCTGTGCTATCATTCCGGCTCCAACATTTTTATATTTTATTTAAAGTTGTTTAATAGAGGCCAGAACAATAGCGCATCCTTAGGGCATTTGCCTTGCATACGGCTGACCCAGGTGGGACCTGAGTTCGATCCCCTGAATCCTGTATGGTTTCCCAAACCAGGAGCGATTTCTGAGAGCAGAGCCAGGAGTAACCCCAGAATGTCACTGGGTGTGGTCCAGAAACAAAAAAAATAAAATAAAATTGTTTAATATACATTAAAATGTTATAATTTAAATGTTTACCTTTGGATAACATTAATGATAGACTAAAAATAAATTTGTGCTTAATTACATAAAAAATTTAAACTGCATTCTGGGATTAAATTGTTCTTTTGATATACTGTCTTGGTTTATAGTGGCAGCTATTTCTTTGTATAACAAAGAAAATAAAACATGTGTAGAATGGAGGCAGGACAAATACTAGAGTGTGTAACAGTCTTGCCTTGGTTGTGACAGACAGGTTTGATCTTCAGTATTCATATAGTTTCACAGACTCTGTGATGCTTTAGTATAAGTGGATGTGACCAACCCCCATAGCCCCCTAAAAAGTATAGAACATCCAATCTTAATTTTCCTACTAATTCAGTACTAATTCAGAAGATGTTATACTAACATCCCCAAAAAAGTTATTCAAGGTCAAATTAGTTGTAAAGATTATTGTTGGTAGAGAATTTTAAGGTATATGTTATACCATGTGCTATGCTAATTAAATCTAAAAATATTCTAAACTTCATTTTTAACACTTAAAAATCTGTTCATGTATGCAAAGATTATCTTATTCTTTCCAGTAAATCAAACTATTTTTATTTTAAAAGAATTTGAAAATTGAATACTTAAATAATTGCTTAGAAAACATTAATGTGAAAACATTAATGTGAAGTAATGTATAATGATCAATTGCTTTGGTATTGATCAATGTTTATAAATTTGTAGATTTTTCATAATTTAAGTGACCTATGCATTTAAAAATCTATCAATTAAAAATATAAATGCTAATTTAATACTAATATAAATTTGAATATCAACAATCCAAAATCTAACAAAAATTTTTGCAACACTAATGATAGATCAGGGTCTTTCAAAGAGTTATGTGGCATTAATGTATAGACAATTACATATTATATATGTACTTAAATTTTTTTTTTTTAGTTTTTTGGGCCACACCCATTTGATGCTCAGGGGTTACTCCTGGCTAAGCGCTGAGAAATTGCCCCTGGCTTAGGGGGACCATATGGGATGCCAGGAGATCGAACCTTGGGAACCTTGGTTAGCGCTTGCAAGGCAGACACCTTACCTCTAGCGCCACCTCGCTGGCCCCTGTCCTTAATATTTTTATGCAAAATAATTTACTTAATACAAGCTAAAATAAAAAACAATGGAATATTTTAAAGTCAGACATCATAGAATACAGTGTATTAACTTTTCAAACAACCCTTAAAAATGAGTTTTCAAAGGCAGGATGCTAAGAAATGAAGGGAAAAAGGTGATTCAGGAGTGCTTCCAATAGATATGATAAAGAACATTAAATAAATTGGAATATGGGGTACTGAATGATAGGTAGTGCAGTTTACTTGTGTTTAATCCTCAGTAGCTCCTTAGGTCTCCCAAGTACCACCAGTGGTGATTCATAGCAAAAACCAGGACTAAGCCTTTAAGCCCATTAGGTTTGGCCTCCAAACCAAAATCATATGTTAGACAGTTGTGTGACATGTTTAAATTTATTGAGGAAGATTAGGATTCTAAGATCATTAACATGGTCAGTACAACTAATTTTATTATATTTTTGGAACACAAGAATACTTCCTTATATAATTTAATGAGAAAAATATATGTGACTCCTATAGAGCCCGACTAGTGATCATTTTTCCTTTTTTTAAAAGTGAGCTATTATCTCAAAGCAATTATGATATGACCTTTACTGAAAAGGAAGAATTATATAAGTGCATATGGCTCTGGGATTTGATCTATCATTCTGCATAGTTTAGATAGTATAAAATTTTTAAAATGAACATAGCTTTTTTTAATCAGTCAGTATAGATTATATTAGAAATTGTTTAGCAGATTTTGTTTTACTGTTTTAGTTTAATCTAATGAGAAATAGCATGTGACTATGATATTAAAGTATCTCTTAGAAAATGGGTATATAGGATTGTCAGTTTGAAAGAAAAATAAGATGGGTATATAGATTTCAAGTAGTATAACACATTCTTTGTATGTGTGAGGACCTGGTACTGCATATACCCAACTTCAATAATGCTACAAGTTGTCTTGGAGAACTTAAAAACCAAGAACTATTTAGTGTGGATATACAACAACTAAAAATAACAATATGATGGTACAAATTTTCATGTCTAAATATAAAGACCATTTCCTTCCTTTGAATTGAATATGTTTATGCCTCACGCATAACTGATAAATGTAGGCAGCTAATGTTGTATGGCTTTGAAAGTAAGGCTAAATATATGTAATATCTAATATACTAATTATATAGAATATATATTGATATATTGTTGGATCAGGTCATTTTAAATTTTTTAGCTATGATGAACATTTTAATTTCTTGAAGTTTTCTATGCTATAAAGAAGTAATAAAGAAACCATGTAAAAGTGTTTGGATTGATGCTACCTGGTAGAGGTTCTTATCAATGATGAACTGTATCATTAAATAGAGTAGAAGTAACTCCATGATTCCAGCATATAACAACAGTATACAGTATGAGTATACAGTAACAACAGTATACAACAATATGTACACATATTGTACACAACAATAGTATACAACAATAACTATAATAGTAACTCCAGCATGCAACAATAAAATTACTCTGCAGCTGTCAAATTTTTCTTGCTTATGCTTTTTGTACTAGGATTAAAGAGATGATTTGACTCTCCTTCCGTCCTCTTTGACTTCCTAACTCACAGGATTTATAATATATTGGTGATATTAATCCACAGATATGTCAAAATTTATTATGCAGAAATATTAATGTAATAGGCACCATTTTGAAGATGGTGCAAATTTCTCTATTCAGAAATCTAATCAGCACTAAATTCATAAACATGAAGACTAACACATATTTTTTAAAATATGCCTCAAGAGTTATGAGGGAAAAACAGGGTTTTATTAAATAATTACTTTTATAATTTAGAATTGTGCTTATTTTAAATTTTATATAGCAGATTTTGAGGTAGTTTTTAAGAAGATCAAATTTTAGTGCCTGTAGAGGTCTTTAATCATTAATTCAATTCAGAATATCACAGGAATTATGACATATGGATTTATCTCGAATAAATGTGTTACAGATAAAAACAATAGATGAACATGGAATAGAAGATTTGAGAAATAAATGGTCAAATTGATTAACATTGAATTTGGAACAAATGTCAACCCACTGAATGGGTCAAATGCAGTAGTTACTAGGTGGTGGTAATAAGTCAGATGCCTGATCACAGACCAAAGTGGTGTTTAGAAACAACACCCTCCCACTTGACTATTTCTAAAACATAAAAGGGACACATGTATCTCCTTTGTATATCTCAGATGTATTCCCTTAACATCTATAACTCTTTTCGAATATCCTCATATAGTGACAATTATGCCTACTGGTTCTGTTATTTGATTGTTTGTTTGCTTTTCCCCATTGAGATCTGTTTTATAAGCAATAATGATAGAAGAGCATCTCTGTATAGAATTCATGTTTGAACTAAGTTACGGGAAATGTTGGACATTATTTATTGGTCCCCAGATGCTCCAACAATATCTTGTGGCAATGTTTCTCTTTTGCATAGGCACATTAAAATGGGAAAATAATACATATGCAAACAAGTTCTTATCTAATAGAGATGGGAACACAAATTTGGTAATTCAGTTAGGCCTTATACCCTGACCATTGGCATAATGATTTGGCTTACGCCTCAGAAGAATGGGCAATGTCCATACAACCCTGAACAATGGATAAACAACCACAATCGTCTATAACACTACCAGGATCCAAACCTCTACCAGGGAAGACCAACCACTGTCTGGCATTGTCTTACTCACAGTGCTCTCAACACCCAGATGACTCAGCTACAGCCTGCTTGCAGGACAGATGGCTCCACATCTAATGGTGTACTGAAACTATAGAGAATGCTCCACATCAGCCTGGCTTCGATGAAAGAAATGCATAGAATCCAGAATCTTTAAATATATGAACCTGATATCAACAACAGCTAAAGTGTGAAAAAGTTTCACCGGGACCATGGAGAATGACTCGGATTGGACAGACTAGTATGCCTGGAACCCAGAGTTGGTTTATTTATGCAATAAACTTCGGGGGGTGAGGCCTTCTTGTAATCAGGCCAAGGATTTTTTTTTCATTTCCCCATATTTTTCTGAACCTATGCAAACAACTGTAATCGCCACTGTCACACCTTTATTATTCTTTTTTAACCCTTATCCTTTAAGAAAAAAAAGCAATTTACTGAACTTAGAAACAAATAACTGTAGTAGAATGCCTGTCTGGAATACAGGCAGGGAATGGGAAGGGGGGAGGAAACATTGGGAGGGGGGAATGTTACACTGGTGATGGGGTGTTCGGTTTGTGACTATAACCCAACTATAATCATGTTACTTAAATAAAAATATATTTAAAAAAATCAGATACCCGAAGGAATAAGCATTTTAAATGATAAAACTAGCATTAATATTAAAATATCACTTGTGTGTGTAGGGAAATGTATATACCAATTCTTCATTATAGTTTGTGTGCAGTATGAAATAAATGTGCACTATTTGTTTAGGATGGAAATAATAGAATAAGTTTCTTTTTAGAGAAAAAGCATATTTTAAGTAAAAGAAAAGTAGTAGCAGAAATGGTTACCAAAAATATACAGTAACAATGTTTAGAAAATGACAATTTGAGTAAAAAATAAACTTGTGTTACAATAATAATAATAATACAGCACAGATAGTTTTACTTACATATAAGTTGCCAAAATAATTAACATAAGCATAATATCAGTGGCTAAGGATGAGGACTCTGAGGGAGAGTCCACTTGGTAGCATTTCTAGTAGTTGACAGAAATCTTAAACTAAGCCTGAGGAAAGCACAAGATAAATTTATTGGCAGGGCTCTGACTTACAATGGAAGAGCAGATCCCTTTGCTGAACAACTGCATTGCTTAAAATATCTTGATTGAACATTACATCTGTTATTAATATAGCTATCTTAAATTCTGAGATCCCTGGCTTTGTTTTTTTGTGTTTTTTTTTAAATATATTTTTTATTTAAGTAACATGATCATAGTTGGGTTACGGTCATAACCAGAACATCCCCCTTCACCAGTGTAACATTACCCCCTTCCCCCTTCCCATCCCCTACCTGTATTCGAGACAGGCATTCTACTACAGTTATTTGTTTTTGACTTCAGTAAGTTGTATTTTTTTTTCCTTAAAGGATAAGAGTAAAAAACTATAGTAAAGGTGTGATAGTGGCAATCGCCATTGTTTGCATAGGTCCAGAAAAATGGGGAAAATGGAAAAAAATCCTTGACCTGATTACAAAAAGGCCTCACCCTAGAAGTTTATTGGCATAAGACCGACTTTGGGTTCCAGGTATACCAGTCCATCCAACCTGAGTCATTCTCCGTGGTCCCGGTGAAACTTCTTCACACTTTAGCTATTGTTGGTATCAGATTCTTATATTTAAAGACTCTGGATCCCTGGCTTTGAATCTTGCTTTTTCATTATTAGTAATACTATACCTTGCATGCATTGCTTGCTTTGAAATAATACTGCCTTATTTTTTCATTTGAGAATCATAAACTTTTCATTTTGGCATAAATTTTTAAAATTTCAAATATTTTAATGCAATTCGAGTCTTCTTTTATTTTAGGATTCATTCCACTTTTCATTTACCTCTGAAATAAAATAGTGACTTTCATTTATACCATTATGTTCTCTTCTCTGTTTGTTTGCACATTCTTATTTTACCCAAGATTTTTTTCTCCTTGCTTATCCCTCTAACCCTTTAGATATTACACATTCTGTTTATAACTATTAAAAAATACCTAAATTTCTCTAAGAGTTATATTCAAGTAATCTGTTGTTGTTGTGTGGGGCCATACAACAAGGAGTTATTCTTATTTCTGCTCTCACAATCTTGGCAGTGCTCAGGGATTGTATGGGATCCTGGAGGTCAAATCTATGCAAAGCAAGTGCCCTATCCACTGTAATGACATCGCTCCTGTCCTTCAAATAGTCGTACATATAAAGTTAGGTATTGAAGAGACATAGAGCAGTAACTCACAAATTATTAACCTTTCAAATGCATTTGTTAAATAACTGTAAATATGACTGACTCAAGGAAAATATCAAGTTTTAATTTCCATTACTACTTTATTCAATCACTTAATTTAAATATTTGTTAAAATAATGTGATTTTTGTTCATTTAAATATCTTCTCTTGTTATTTTAAGTTTTGCCTGTATAATCACAATCAGAATGAATGCCTATTCAATAAACATGTCTTGGTTGAACTATTATTTTTTTTAAGCAATTATTTGATGTATACCTTCAAATAACTGTTAATTGAAGGATATTCTGGACATACTTTCTGAGCTGATACATTTATGAGATCCTCTTGTTTTCTTTATATAGGAAGAATTACTTGGCAGCAAAGGTCTTGGATTTCATTAATTTATTTCAAAGTGGATAATATTACTCAGCTTAAATTCTTGCTGAAAATCAGGTTATAATGTTATATATTTTATATTTCATCCTTTAAAATTACAAATGTAGTTATTTTTTCTTGAGGATATATATTTGCTAATATATTCCTATTATTTAATTTTAAATATATATATATATATATATATATATACATAAAATCTGCAATGTCATGTTATGAGTTGAAGATATATGCTTATGCTATTTTTCTAACCTGTTCATTTAAAATTGCTTCAATTATCTAGCATTTTTTGTAGAATCCTTAAAAGTAAAATTAACATATTTTTCTAATAATTTTCTATTAATTAACTAATTAATTAACTTTGTTAGTTTTTTTTCTAGCCATGCTAGCCAGGCTTACTCCTGGCTCTGAAAGTTCTCCTGACAGTTCACAGGATGTTCTGACATGTTGGGCCAGAACTTGAGTTGATAGTGTGCAAGGGAAGTGCCTTATCCATTTTACTATTGTTCTAGTACCTTATACTTTTATTTTAAATATGAGAGAGAAAGAAAGAGAGAAAAATGATGATCAAAATAGAACATAATCTTCTCCAGAAGGGAATAAGGCCTTTTCATACTTTTAATATTCAATTTTATATATAGTATAGCTTAGAGACACTTTCAGCTTTGCACTTCATGTTATTCACATACATAACTTTGGTTTATGTATGATTTTGACTGCATGTTAATAAATGTTAATAAATCCTACTTTATTCAATTTATTTCTCTGCTGTGTTACATTTGGATGCTCTCTTATCTTAAGCTATTATATATATGTTTATATACACCAAGCCTTGTAGTTTCATATCTTTAGTGGATGAACCTGATGAGACCAATTATTTCATAAAATCACTTAAACCTTATAAATTAACTATGATAGGGGCCGGAGAGATAGCATGGAAGGCATTTACCTTTCATGTGGAAGGACAGTGGTTCGAATCTCAGCATCCCGTATGGTCCCCTGTGCCTGCCAGGGGCAATTTCTGAAGCATAGAGCCAGGAGTAACCCATGAGCACTGCCAGCTGTGACCCAAAAACCAAAAAATAAAATAAAATAAAAAATAAATTAACTATGATAATTATGTACTTCTTGATATTTTTTTATCCTGAGCTTTAGAAATTTTCATCAAGTTTTTTCAAAAGTCTTAATATACCTTTAGATAACATGGAATCCATACAAACATATTTACTATAGTTTAGCAGTTGACTACTTTCATTTCACTCACTTCTCTTTACATAGATCTTAAATGACATTCATTAGATTTCAGTTCATAGATTTCATATATGTTTAACCCAGGATATTTTTGCTTGTTAGTAATAGTATTGTTTATCTTTCTTTATATCATGCCTATTGCTGTTCTTGACCAATTAAAATTCCTAAAGGTTAGTGCTATCAGAACATTTCATGTCTCTGCTTCTAATTAGAGTCCTTGCTCTATTCCAAATATTCACCCAGTATTTAATTGTCGACTATGTGTCAAAGTGTTCTGCTTGGTGTTGATATACAATGGTGATTTAAATAAACCAAAAACACAGCATTTCCTTAGTTTGACTGATATTATTGTTCAAATGAGGAAGCAATCAAATAACTATATTTATAACAGATAATAGCTATTTTCAGTAATATCATTTAATCAGTAATTTATTTAATCAACTAATATTTAATAAATGTCTTAATTGCAAAGACTATTAAAGATTATTTGAATAAATCACTGAAAAAATAAAAAATTCAATAAGTCTTTAAAAATAAACTATTAATTTATCTAAAAAAGAAAATATAATAAATAAAAGCAAAATAATACATTATGAAAGAAATACAAATGTTCCATCCTATTAAATAGGTAAGGCCCTTGACTTGTTCAAGGCTGAACCAAATTCCATCCTGGACATCCCATATGGTCCCCCAATTTATGTGTGATACTTGAGTACAGAGCCAGGAATAAATTCTGAACATCATGAAGCATGGCTCCCAACCCCCACACCCCAAAAAAGAAAACTTTAACACATAATCTGTCTAATCTAATTTTCAGAAATACTTACTGGAGGATATGACATTTACATGGAAAGATGAAGAGTCAATACTAGAAGAACATTTTAATGAGTAGTAATCATTAAAGTGAGCGAGGAAGGGAAACAACTCTCCAGTAAAGAGAAGCAGTACAAAGTTCTTGAAACAGATTGACAGAAAAATAAATATAAAATTTTTCAATCCCGATGAAAGTATTCTTCAAATATTTTCTTGGTGACAAGCTCTTTATGTCTATACCAATGTTATTTCTTTTTTTTTTTGTGTGTGTGTTTTTTTTTTGGGTCACACCCGGCAGTGCTCAGGGGTTACTCCTGGCTCCATGCTCAGAAATTGCTCCTGGCAGGCACGGGGGACCATATGGGACGCTGGGATTCGAACCGATGACCTCTTGCATGAAAGGCAAACGCTTTACCTCCATGCTATCTCTCCAGCCCCTCAATGTTATTTCTTAATTAAAAGGTACGGATTTTCAAAAACAAAAAAAAACAAAAAAACAGTGGTGCAAATATATTGGTTAATTCTACACTGATGCCATTTTAAACCAGGGACTCTAAAGTCCTATGTAAAAGCAATTTTGGTTTCTATACTTTGTTTCTTATTTCATGTGTTTTTTCTCTCTTTCTGGAACTCTTTCTCCTGTCTCTTCATTTGTTTCTTGACTCAGATAGTAGTTTAATCTCATCTTTGAACTTGTTCCATAGATTTTATATTTTACTGAACTATAATTTTTTGTTTGTTTGTTTTTTGGGCCGCACCTGGTGATGCTCAGGAGTTACTCCTGGCTATGGGCTCAGAAATCGCTCCTGGCTTGGGGGAACATATGGGACGCTGCGGGATCAAACCACAGTCCCTCCTAGGTCAGTCGCATGCAAGGCAAACAAACATCCTACCGCTGCGCCACTTCTCTGGCACCCTGAACTATAATTTTAAACAAAAGACAGAATCCGTGTTGAACTAATATGATTTCTGATATAAATGTACAAATAAATGTTCTTATTCTACCTCTCTTTAGTATTAAATGCATATCTTTCTCTTTGCTTATAGAATAATTTTTTTTAGATCTGATGTCAGCTATATTTGTTGAATCTCTAGCTATTTAGAAAAACTAACACATCAACCTGAGTTAAATTATATAGGATCAGTGAATCAAATTTTCCTGAAATGTGAGTTCTGAAATGTGAGTTTCAATCTAGTGCCAGTTTACATAAGAGGAGCTAGAATAAAGCAAGCAAGGTAAGCAGCATTTCATATGATATCATGAGATAAAAATTGATTGAAGAGGGAAAAGTGGGAGGAAGTTGGCAAAAATAAAAAAAAAAGAAAAATTTTAATAAAAAATACACAATTTGTACATGTGTATATTTGTATAATAATTGTCTATATTTGTGCATATTGGAAAAATAAAGTATTTATTCAGACTAGTCTAATAGCTGCAATAACTTTATCACCAAAGGGAAAATTTTTCACTCATTTTACGTTAGCAAGCCATGTCAAGTGATTTTTACAAAACAAAAATAATATGTAGACAAATAAGTGACAATTTATGACCCTGTTGAAAAGAATACATATTGAGAAATGATTTATTCTCAAATTATCTAATGCAAAAAGACTACCAATATACCTATCCAAGTTCACTTCCCAACACTCAAAAAAGCAAATGCATGACGAATTGTCTGATTTCCATGAATTTCTAAAAGGAATCTTGCTGGCACCAGGAATTTAATTTCTCCATCTATATTTGTCTTTTTACAATTTCAAATAATTTTTATTAATGTGAATCAATCTCCAAAACTTGACAATCTTTGATGAAACATGTAACAAATGTTTGCATTTACAAAACACAAGAAAAAATGCTCCACATCACTAATCATCAGGGAGATGCAAATCAAAACAACTATGAGGTACCACCTCACACCACAGAGAATGGCACACATCACAAAGAATGAGAATAAACAGTGTTGGCGGGGATGTGGAGAGAAAGGAACTCTTATCCACTGCTGGTGAGAATGCCGTCTAGTTCAACCTTTGTGGAAAGCAATGTGGAGATTCCTCCAAAAACTGGAAATCGAGCTCCCACACGATCCAGCTATACCACTCCTAGGAATATACCCTAGGAACACAAAAATACAATACAAAAACCCCTTCCTTACACCTATATTCATTGCAGCACTATTTACCATAGCAAGACTCTGGAAACAGCCAAGATGCCCTTCAACAGATGAATGGCTAAAGAAAATGTGGTACATATACACAATGGAATATTATGCGGCTGTCAGGAGAGATGAAGTCATGAAATTTTCCTATACATGGATGTACATGGAATCTATTATGCTGAGTGAAATAAGTCAGAGAGAGAGAGAGAAAAAAAAACTCAGAATGGTCTCACTCATCTATGGGTTTTAGGAAAAATGACAGACATTGTTGCAATAATAATTTACAGACACAAAAGAGAAAAGAGCTGGAAGTTACAGCTCACCTCAGGAAGCTCACCACAAAGAGTGATGGGTTTAGATAGAGAAATAACTACATTTTGAACTGTCCTAATAATGAGAATGTACGAGGGAAATGGAAAGCCTGTCTAGAGTACAGACGGGGGTTGGGTGGGGAGGAGGGAGATTTGGGACATTGGTGATGGGAATGTTGCACTGAAACCAAACACAATCATGTATGTAATTAAGCTGTTTAAATAAAATATAAAAAAATTGTAATATTTTATAAACTTAAAAATATATAAATATATACACTTATAAAACATAAAAAACACAAATTAAATATTTGGCTTGTTTTGACTTCACAGAATTTCCTTTAAGAAGGAAAGGCAATCTTCCTATATAATTCCTTTAACAATAGCACTTCAAACAAAATCGAAATTTGGCATCAGGTGCAATTGGCAGCAATTAAATCAGTGACTATCTTTCTAGATAAAGAACATATTTTCCTTTGAAAGTAGCATGAGATACAAAATGTCACTTTTAAAAATTAATTTATTAAATTTCTAATTTATTTATTTAAAAAAGGAGGGGCCAAAGAGATAGCATGGAGGTAGGGTATTTGCCTTGCACGCAGAAGAACACTGTTTCGAATCCCGGCATCCCATATGGTCCCCTGAGCCTGCCGGGAGCAATTTCTGAGCATAGAGCCAGGAGTAACCCCTGAGCACTACTGGATGTGACCCAAAAAACAAAAAATAAAAATAAATAAATAAGGAGTAGATCTGAAATATATGTGTATACTTTAATGAATTTTGGAGCACCATCATCAGTAATGTTTATGACTAGACATTTGCTTGTCTCTGGGGCAGGAGTAATAATAAAAGAGTAAAGTTGCTTGCTTTGCACACAGTAGATCCTGGATCAATATCTGTCACCACATATGACTTTTTAACCACTTCCAAGAGTGATCTTTGAGAACATATGTAAGAGTAAGCACTGAGCAATGCTGGATGTGGTCTAGCCACACCACACCCCAAGGCAGCTTAACACAGAACAATAGAAACCTTAAGTACAGACATTTATTATAAGTGGAATTATTTGTGTCTTAAATGTATTCTGAAAAATTTTAGAAAACCTAATATTTGGGAAGTTGGAGCAATTGTAGAGTAGATAGGGCACTTGCTTCTTGTACAAAGTAGACTTGGGTTTAATTCCCAGCATCCTATATGATCTCACTAGGAGTGATTCCTGAGTAATCCTTGAACACAGTCAGCACAAAAACAATAAAAGCAAATATTTTAAGCACAAACCATTTATTAATTATGTCTCCTATAATGCAGGGAACAGATTCACCATTGCCATACATAAACAATTTCAGTAGAATATACATGATATAAGTTATTATACATTATATAACTTACTTACATTAATATGTACTTATATGGTACATATTAAAAAGCCCATTTCAGATTCATTAAAATTTTAATAATATTATATTTTGGGGTTTTCTACCTTAGTTAAATGATTTTATAAAATGTAAAATTAACCTTGTTTTTTCATATATAATAATTAATAATCTGAGTGATTCATTAAAAGTAGGGTAATTTTTTCTTATTATCTTTCACTTCCTAAACTAGTTTCCTATGAAGTCATAAATATACTCATACATTTTTATTAATAATGATTTCTCTTAACTATCATATACAGCTTCATTAATGGCATATAACTCTTAGTGTAATGAAACTCACATAAAAACATTAACAATAATAATTTCTACTTTATTGATAGCAAAATATTTAAAATTAAAATTTATCTTAATACCTTTTAGATCTTAAGAATTTCAAAATCTTCACATAAAAATGGTAAATGTTGTGGGCCAGAGTGATAATATTGTATGTAAGGTACTTGCTTTTCTGTGTTCATCAGTACTCGGGAGCTCTACATATAATCACTCAAGCCCACCAGAAATGATCTGTGAGTACAATCCAGAGGTAAGCCATGAGCATTGCTGGGTATAACCCCAAAAGACATAAATGTGGTTGACGTGACCATTGACTGATTTTTCATAACAATTAAAAATAAACGTGTTCATATGTAGTACATTCTTTCCTTCATAAATTTATCAAAATTATACTTTAATTAATAAAACTCCTCAGTAGAATAAGTCTATGTGTAAAACAGCATTGTTTTAATTACCAAAATCCAAGAGAAAGCAAATGAAAAGAGAATTTTCTCTTATTCTATTGGACAAAGCTTTCAGTTAAAAGAGAGCATATAATTTAATGTAGCATATTATTATGTTTAACTTCCACATAATATATTGAATAAATCACACTAATAGTCTATATCACAAATATGGGAGTGGATGAAGAAGAGAGAGATGAAGGGATTTAACAGTGGAGAACTGCTCTTCGTTACAGCTGTCAACCTAGGTGATCTTTTGAATTCTACTTAGCAATTCCCTTATGAAACACCATCGCTCCAAATCACTTCAGTAGTATATCTTACAAAGCTGATTTTCCTTGATGAGATTCTTCTGCAGTATGAAGGCATCTTGCTGCTACACCACATGGGGCACCTATTTCTTTGTCATACTTCAAAGCTGCAGCAAGGAGGGCTTCTTGGATGGCTGCCCAGGAAACCAAATAGGAATTTTGCTTGTTTCCCTCTGACTCATATCCTAATTGGTCTTTGTATTTGGGTTAGGGGAATAGCATGTCTAAATTTCTAATTAATTTTAATATGAAGCAGAATGTCTTTGGTACACCACCTATAGGTTGTGAAATAAATCTTTCACAATAGTTTCCATAACCAGTCATACTAGTAACTTTTATTTCCTAAAACTTAATGAATAATTAATATGATAAACAGTTTGGCCACTGCATATCTTCTGTTAAAGAATCAAATATTAATACTAAATTTTTTAGTGTCTTTTTGCATTTAGGTTGTACCTACCTATAGACAAGTCTTATTTCTGGCTCTATCCTGAGAAATCAATCCTGGCAATGTTCAAGATACCATAAGCAGTGTCAGTAAAAAAAAAAAAAATCAAAGTCTGCTACAAGCAAGACATATGAATTAGCATCCTATTAGTGCTTGGAAGGTCATATGTAGTTTCAGGGAGAAAACCTGGATTGGCTACTTGTAAGTTTCTTATGCATTGCATTATCTCTCTGGCCTTTGCTTTCTGTTATTAATTAAGAGTCTATCTTAAGGACAGTTGCCAAAAACTATTAATGTACCTTATTTGTTTCATGTTTCAATAATTCCTTCAGATTGTATAATTCTTTCCTGGTTAACTTGAAATAGAACCATGGCCTCATCACTAATACAAATTTATTTGTACTTTGATGTTTTTTCAAAAAAAACTGGGAGTATAAACCTGATATATTTGTTTCTGACACTCTTAAGGTTTAGAATATTTAATTTTGGGGGTATCCAAGGGAGGGGTGGTATAATATGATATGGAGTCCTGGGGATCAAACCCTGGTCAGTTGTATGAAAAGCAAACACCCTATCCACTGTCTATCTCTCTGTTCCCAAGTGTTCACTTAAATTTTGACCAAGAATTTGTGTCTTTAAAAATACTTTTGTAAAAAGAAAAATTTTCTTCTCAAGTTTTGGTACAAAAAGAAGTCTAATGATGTAAAAAGGACACAATAAAACATCAATTAAGTAACAGCACACACCAAAAAATGGCCAGGGGCAGCCATTATTTCCCTAATCAGCACCAATTTTATAAAAAGTGAATGAGAAACCATGCAATCTCTCATTGTTTTTCAAGGAATTCTTTTTATATTATTTTATTATTAGATAAAATTTATTATCTATGAAATACTAATATCTGTGTTTTCAGTGATATTTATTTCTTTATATGCTTTCTAAGCATTTCCTCCTTTACTGGAAATTAGAGTCTTCAAGTAAAGAAAGAGGGGCCGGAGAGATAGCATGGAGATAAGGCACTTGAGTTTCATGAAGAAGACGGTGGTTCGAATCCTGGCATCCCTTATGGTCCCCCATGCCTGCCAGGAGCGATTTCTGAGCATAGAGCCAGGAATAACCCCTGAGCACCGCTGGTTGTGACCCAAAAACCAAAAAAAAAAGGAAAAGAAAAGAAAGAAAAATGAACCTTATGAATATTCCTTCCTTCCTTCCTTCCTTCCTTCCTTCCTTCCTTCCTTCCTCCCCCCTCCCTTCCCTCCTCCCCCCTCCCTTCCCTCCCTCCTTTCCTCCCTCCCTTCCTCCCTCCTTCCCTCCTTCCCTCCCTCCCTCCCTCCCTCCTTCCCTCCGTCCCTCCCTCCCTCCCTCCTTCCCTCCGTCCCTCCTTCCCTCCCTCCCTCCCTTCGTCCCTCCTTCCCTCCCTCCCTCTTTCCCTCCCTCCCTCCCTCCTTCCTTCCCTCCCTCCCTCCCTCCCTCCTTCCCTCCCTCCCTCCCTCCCTCCTTTCCTCCTTCCTTCCTTCCTTCCTTCCTTCCTTCCTTCCTTCCTTCCTTCCTTCCTTCCTTCCTTCCTTCCTTCCTTCCTTCCTTCCTTCCCTTCCTTCCTTCCTTCCTTCCTTCCTTCCTTCCTTCCTTCCTTCCTTCCTTCCTTCCTTCCTTCCTTCCTTCCTTCCTTCCTTCCTTCCTTCCTTCCTTCCTTCCTTCCTTCCTTCCTTTCTTCCTTCCTTCCTTCTTTCCTTTCTTCCCGAGGTTACTTCAGGAATCACTACTGATAAAACCTGGACTAGCTCCATGCAAGACAAGTGTTTTATCTGTCAAAGCACTTTTGTTTTATTTGGGGGGAGGGGCGCACCCATTGATGCTCAGGGATTACTCCTGGGTATGCGCTCAGAAATCGCTCCTGACTTGGGGGCACCATATGGGACTCTGGGGGATTGAACCAGGGTCTATATGCGTGCAAGGCAAAGCCCTACCACTTGCGCCACAGCTCTGGCCCCACTTTCTTTCTTTCTTTTTTTTTTTTTACAACTATTGTGATTTACAAAGCTCTTCAGAGTTCTGTTTTAGACATACAATGTAACAAGGTCAATCCTACCACCAGTGTCGACCTCGCTTCACTAATGTTCCCAAAGTGAATCCTATACCACCACCCTCTTCCCCAAGTCTGCCAGCGTAACAGGCCGATTATAAGTTTAGATCAGCAGAATTTGGGTCTCTTGATTTTATTATTGTTGAATTTGGCTTGGATATTTAATTCTAGCCTTTTTTTAACACCACCAATGCACCTGAGACCAGTTGGCTCCTGGCTTTCATCCTTTTATTTTTGTGAATTTTCTTCCTTCTCACTATAATCTGGGCCAAGGGTGTTCAAGACAACTTCCTTTGCATTTTTTCATGTAGTTATTGTAAATAGCATATGTAATTGATATTATTCAAAGCATTTTTCAGTGGAGGATACCACACGCACCTGACCTCAAAGTTTGCTCCTGGCTCTGCACTCAGCAAATACTTTGGCAGTTCTCAGGGGACCATATGGACGTTAGGAATCTAACCCTGATCTGCTGCATAGCAAACAAATGCCCTACCCATTATAATATTACTTTGGCCCTGCAAGCACATTTGTATCCTAACACTCAATTTGTCTATGACTTTGAGAATACTCTCTCATTTTTAGAGTAGTTTTCTTATTTGTAAAAATCAATATTAGATTAACTGAATTAAAATTATACAGGTTGTGACTGGAGAGATATCTCGAAAGATTGAACATAGGCTTTGCATGGTAAAGGCACAGGTTTAAAGCCCAGCTCTACAATGTCCACAGTGCAGACACACCACACCATACAAGAAACCCCAAACATACAGCCAGTTGTCATATCGGACGTTGTTGGATTTGGCTATTGCAATATTTTAAGAAAGGTTAAAAGTTTAACCTCTCACTTTTTATAATTCTAAAATATTGGATTAACTATGCAAAGCACTATAAATTCTGCGTAAGTTATGCCTAAAAGTGTGGGTGTGGATTGCTTTTTAGAAACCACAATCCTTGTGGTTTCAGTCACTTTTTTCACCTGTCAGTACTTAAGCATGAAGATTAATTGCTGTATTATTTTTCTGTGTAACAGCTAATAGCCTTTTAATTGTTTTTAATGGGACTTTTTAGAGGCTTCCTATACTGCAGCAATTTAGTGCAATGCCACTGATTTAAAACACAGCTCATATTCATGGATAGAATATATATAATTTTTAAATGCCGAACAATATTTTTCAAGAAACCGTGCAATTATTTTTATCATTTAATTTTGGTGCAGCTGTAAATAATATTTAGATTGTAGTTAAAGTTTTTGTGTCTTCTTCCTCAAGAGGATGGTGTCATACCAAACCTGGGATAATTTTTTTTCTATCTTTTGGAGTCAAATTTTTACAGCCTTATTTTCAGTCAATATTCTATAATGTGGGAATAAAGAGGAAAAGATTGAAGGGGCCACAGCAGATTGTCAATAGAGTCATCTATATTCTTCATTTTCAAATATAAGTCCTTTCTAATAAATCACAGAAAATTAACAAAGATCAGAAAATTAATGTGATAGATCTAAAAACATGATGGTCATATCTGGCATGTGCTTAATGAGAATTTTACTGGAAACTAAATAGACACAGAAGTCAGTTCTATTTCATTTCCAGTCCTGTTTCATTTAAGAAATCAAGTCTATAGGAAATCACCTTATCTACTAAGACTTTTTCCATCTATTTTAATTTATTTATTTTATTTTATTTTATTTTATTTTTTTGAGTTTGGGCCACACCTGGTAACACTCAGGGGTTACTCCAGGATCTGTGCTCAGAAATCGCTCTTGATTTAGGGGGCCATATGGGACGCTAAGAATCGAAGCGTAGTTTGTCCTGGATCAGCATCGTGAAGGCAAGCACCCTACATTGCACCACTGCTCTGGCCCCTCTTTCCATCTATTTTAAAAGAAATACTTATTTCTTATAATTCATTTCAATAATATACTTAATCATCTGTCCAGAAAATGCTTCCTATCTTCTCAATAACATGACAATGTACAGTTAGATACTGTAAGGTCGTTTGTCATTTAGGTTTTCTCCTACCTCTGGTTATTCACCAATTTGTACCCTGTAGTATTCATTGTGCTTAACCATAGGCATTCTGCACATCTTACAATTCTCATCTTAAGAGTTTTAGCACTTTCTGCTTTTGTTTAAAACAGTATCCCCTTGATGAAATGTGACTGTCACTATTCTGGTTTTAATTTAATGTCTTCTGCTTGGAAGGTTTGACTATAAATTGAATTATTTCATTGTAAGGTACATTCAATTAGTATAACATATTATTTAGATAATATTTATAATATTTTATAGAGATATAAATACATAAACTCAAATGTAAAATACAGAGATATAATTATATATAAATGCTTAATGTATATACATATTCCCATAATTTATATATGTAAATTACATATAGTTATATAAATATATCATATAAATATATTGAAGCTATGTATCTATCAATATTAATATATTTAATTTAAAACTAATGTATATTTATATGTTTATACATAAATATATGCATATTTGTATATATTTAAAGTATAAAATATTTAAAGTATAGATGTTTACCATACTAAAACAGCTATTCTGAATATTTTCTTTGGTTTTGACAATAGTTTTAATCTTTGCTATTTATGTGAAAGCATACCTAATATTAATAGCAATGATCTTTTCTTGCACTTTCATACCATAAGTGTATTTTTATGGTAGTCTTCATTTCTAAAGTTCCCACATTGTGAAAATACTTGTTTTTCTTTCTCTAAAACATTTTGTTTTATTTTATTTTATTGCTCTTATAATAAATTCAATAAATAGTGCAGAATAATTGGTAGGCAATCGAAGAGGAAGCACCATCATAAGAAGTTAAGAAGAGGATAAGTAGTGTTTCTGAATAAAAGCATAGTATAAATAAAAATAAATAAATAAAAGCCAATAGCAACTGGTGAATAGACTTAAATTTTCTTTCATACTATGTATAAATAAGGCTGGCATTATTCCATTGCTTATTGATATGCCTTGGAGGAATAAAGGAAGCTATGTCCTTGGTTATCAGTAACTAGTATACTTGTAAAAGCTGAAAAAATAAGTTAAACTAGTCCAAGGAAACAAAGTAGGAGAATTTATTATTTAACTAAACGATTTGAAGTTCACCTCTGTCCTACCAACTACTTGCCTAGTCATATCACAAAGCCATTCTGTAAACAATATCAAAAGTATTTACAGTGAGTATATTCTAAAATATTTATTATAAGTCAAAAAATTAAATTAAAATGATAGTTGAGGTGAATAAACATTGGGCCCATTTGTCAATAATCATCACTATCTTTATGCAAATTACATTATAAGAGTAGATCCCAATGTCTTTTCTGCATACCAAAATTTCATACCAGGGGCCAAAGCAATAGCGCAAGCGGTAGGACATTTGTCTTGCATGCGCTGACCTAGGACGAACTGTGGTTCAATCCCCTGGTGTTTCATATGGCCCCTTAAGCAAGGAGCGATTTCTGAGCACAGAGTTAGGAGTAACACCTTAGAGTCACCAGGTGTGACCCAAAAAAAACAAAACAAAAGTTTTTTTTGTTTGTTTGTTTGTTTTTTTATATAACATGGGCTTGAGCAGTAAAACAGAAAGGTTAGGGTGTTTCCCTTCCACATGTCAGATTCAAATTTGATCCTCAGCATCCCAGATGGTCCCCTGAGTATACCACCAGGAATGATTTCTACTTGCAGAGCCAGGAGTAATCCCTAAGATCTCTGGGTGTGGCCTGAACACAAAAAGAATTTTTGTTCTCTATGAGTTAAGTGAATTGGTTGATTCAGGACTTCTACAAAAAGAAGAGTGTCACCACTTAACTGTATCCCAGAGAACAGTTCCCGAAGGGACTAGTGAGAGTATGAGAGGAATTAGTAACCTTGTTAGAGAAATCCTGAAGAGAATACATGTCAGAAGGCTTCAGGCTGATCCACAGACAGATCATCATCAAGATCATAATCAGAGAGGGCTTTCCTGAGAGAACAAAAATAATGGTGTGCTGAAAAATGAAAAGAAATATGGGTCACATTTTATCTTTTTGACTTAAGGTTCTATTTTAAGCATCAGAGCTTTCATTCTCCCACTGTAGAATATTCTATGCTTTGTATAAAAGAATTGCTATCATACTGGAACTTACACCTATATAACTCATTGGAAGTCCTGGAATATTTATAATACTAAATGTTTGTAAGTTTTTTTTAATAAGAGCTAGTTTTTTCAATTAGAGAAGTTACTGGGTGCCTACTATTAATAAACATTCTTATTAGCAAAATACAGAACTAGTTTATATAATCCTAAAAACAGCCTTTATGTGTAGGATTAATGTTTTAATTTCTACCACTCCATCAAATGATGATTTACCATATTTTCTGACATATAAGACAACTTTTTTAACTCATGAAAAACTTCTTAAAAATCGGGGGTCATCTTATAAGCCAGTATGCTGAAACTTACTCCTGCTTCAGGGATGAGTGATCCGCCCCCTCTTACCATCACATCCCATCCAGCTGCCAGGCGTCATCACTCAGTCCTCTGCTTGTCCTGATTCATCTTTCAGGTACACAGAGGAGCTGAGTTACCCAGTGCTGCATCCCACCCAGCCCCCTCTATGTGCCCTCAATGTAAATCACTATTAAAAAACCTCACAGTCACTCACTACAAATGACAAATGTAAAATGATCATTGGCACTCCAAAGTTTAGCTTTATTAAATATATACTATTAGCCTTGAGGATTCTACTATTTTTCTCTTACATTTTTAATTTTCATTTGGTGTGTGTTAAAAAAGAGGTATTCTTATAGGGCAAATATAGCCCAAACCCTATGTTTTAACAGGTAAAGTAGGGGGTCATCTTATACACCCAAAGTTCTACTCCGGAAAATACGGTATTTACACAAGTTTGTTTAATTTGAGAGTTAATTAGAGAATTAATTTGATTCTCTTGAATCAACTACTTTCTAACTTACTTTCATATTTTTCTATAATACACAAAATATCACCATAAAACATTGTAACAGGCTTATTCCCATTTTACGTCTGAGAATAAAAAATAAGTATTTTTGAGAATAATCTAGTCCTTCCTTCTTTAAATGGTTTATTGGCATAAACAGACAACATTGATACCTAAATAATTTAAATATTTCCTGTTATATATTAAGTTATAATATCTATAAATATGCTTGTTTTATTAAGCAAGTCATCTAGGTCAATGTCATGGGATTTAGTGAGGAAAATTTAGTGAGAAAAAAATTTAGTGAGAAAAAAATGTGATTCTTAATCCTAGAGAATTGCTGAATGATGCAGTTTGTTATGCTTTCCCTTGCTGGCATGCATACTAGAGATAAATAAATCAGATAGACATCTTGTGTTTGTTTGTGGAAAGGAAAGGGAGGGACAGAGGCAAAGCTGGTGATCCATTATGCATTGTTTCTCAGAGTAGGACACAGATCAGCCAGCAGTGGCAGAGTCATATTTTAAATATTCATGAGTATGTGGGTGGCTGCCTAGAATAGGTTGCACTCTTGGGAGACTTCCAATGCCTTATTATCACAAGGTATGAGGAGTCCCAGGGATCAAAACACCCTCCAAACTAGGGAACCCTGGGCTCCCTTTACTTACTTAGTCTTTGGAAGTTTCTATTCAAGAATAGCAATAACGTATAGAAGAAATTGTCTGACAGAATTTGCAAAGAAATTCCCATTACACTAAGCTGGGGAGTTGATATAATTAGTATTTCACACTGGGTTTTTTTTTTTCCTCTGATTTTCATTTGCTTTGCCTCTAAGTCTGATGGGGCTCTTCAAAACAGCTCTAGTAATAAGGCCAATGCTCATGACAGCTTGTTAAAACATTACAGTACATATTATTCTTTGTGATTATTGCAATTGTGTTATCTATTCTAAAGAAAAATTTAATTTCTAAACATATCTGGAGCCAAACAATAATATTTATAACTATGATGAAAAAATTATATAGCAGTTTGAAGAATTCCACTTTGCTCAAGTAAGGTAGAGTATTTAAGAATCACTTATAAAATTTTGCCATTAAAAGTTCACAAAAGAGCCAGAGCAATAGCACCAGGGGTAGGGCATTTGCCTTGTACTTGGCCAATTTGGGTTCAATGCTCTTCAACCCATATGGTTTCCCAATCCTGCAGGAGTACTTTCTGAGTGCAGAGCCAGGAATAACCCCTGAACACCACTGAGTGTGGCCCAAAAACATAAAAGCAGAGAGAAAGGGAGAGAAAGGGGGAGAGAGAAGCTCAAACAGGATCCTGTTCTAAATGGAATAAACAATAGCAGATGGCATATTGTAAATGAGTTCTTATTGATTTTTATTGCAGTACAATACTAATACATCTAAATCAGAATAAAGATAGAAAATAGGAAAAGTTGAGAGAGAGAGAGATAGGCAAGAAATGACAAGTTTCACTTTATCAGTAAACTACAATAGATCTCAATTTATACCTGCCTAGGAAAGCACTCAAAAGACAGTAAGTATAAAATGTATAGGTGCATTAATTTATTTTTCATGTATATTTTTATTTAGGACCCGTGATTTACAAATGTGTGAATTGAGCACCCCCTTAACAGGAACACCATTTTGAGGGTGGACAACCATATAATCTTATTAAAGTAACAGGTTTTCTAATCATGGCTTATTCTCTATAAGATAAAAATATCAACAGAATAAAAATAATATGGTATAATTTATTTCTATCTCTGGTTATAAATATGACAAGTGGAGATTCATTTTTATAAATTTTATAAATTTTTATAAATTGATTCCTAAATGAAAATACTATAACTTAGACAGATTATTATATTATTTATAAACTATTCATTATAGTATATTTTTCCTTTCAACTCATATCAATATAGTTAATTAGGGTCCAGTGAGATCTAGCTGAAAGGGGTAGACCATATGCTTTGTGTCCAGCCCAAGTTCAATCCCAGTTACCAGATGGTTTCTTGAGCACTGCCAGGAGCAATCTCTTAGCTACATGTAGCAAGAAGGCCCTGGATATAGTCCAAAAATCAAAAGAAAAATGTTGCTTACTCATAAATAGCAGAATTTAAGCATAGGCATAGTGTATTCTTAGTAATGTGAAATGTTTATAAATTTGTATGTACAGTTAACTAATAAAATGAGTCATATGCACCATCTGATTTATTTATAATATATTATAAAATAAAAAAATGTCCTCAAATACCCAATGAGAATGTTGCTTGATCATGTCCCCTGACCTCCCACTAAGTTCAATCATTATTCTGCAATTTGTATTATTTTCTCAAATATGATTTTCTCTATAGTCTTATAATATGAGTATTTCTCTATATGTGTAAAACAGATCTGTTTTGAAATAAAATTTGTTAAATAATGTCATATGTATATATATATATATACATATTGGTTTTTGGGTCACACCTGGTAGTGCTCAGGGATTACTCCTGGCTCTATACTCAGAAATTGCTCTGGCAGGCTTGGGGGACCATATGGGATGCTGGGATCCGTACCACTGACCTTCTGCATACAAAGCAAACGCCTTACCTCCATGCTATCTCTCCGGCCCAATGTGAAATATGTATACATATTAACATATATGAATATGTGACTGTGTGATTTTGTGCTTTAGGTTAAAATTTAGTTAGAATACTTATTGTTAGTTTTATGAGTACTTTTAGAATAATTGTTAGAATTCCTCTATATACTTTGCAGTCATAAAATATGATTATTTAATAAATTTATTTCAAAGTTACTTTAAGCATTTGTGTTTATTTCCCCTCATCTTTAGGTGTACATAAAGGAAAAACTTTATCAAGATTCTATTCCTAGTCATGAAATAGTGTCATATTTAATACATTTAAAATAGCTAAGGAGTTTGCATCTATTTAATTTTTTTGACAATAGTGAATGTTCCTGTTATATTATACTCTTAATTTTCTACTATAATTCAACTTATTAGGACTGATTTAAGATTATTATTGAAAAATAACTTTATATTATCCAGTTATTAATAAGAATTTATTTTCTTTTATTACTATCCACTGATTTTTCTCTTCTGTGAAACTGTTATTCATGCCTTAACATCATTTTATTTTTGATCATCTGTGATTTAAAATTCAATGATACAAAAAAAGACCTTACATCTGAAGAATGACAATGCAATTTAAACTGTTATACAGTAAAGAAAAAAGTATCTTTGAATTTTTTGAGGTATCTCACTGGATCTAATTTTCTTTTATCAATCTTAAAATTGTGCAATTATAAATTAATTTTAGCCTATTACTCCTCTATAACTTTACTGTATATATAATACCTATAAACTTTTCTCCTCTACCTAGTGCTCAATAGCAGTTTTTTTTTCTATTGGCATTATCTGGACTAGTCAGTAATGCTCAAGAGAGTGATTAAACACTAATAGATAAAATTCTTCTACTAACCCTTCAGCAGACTACATAGATTTGCCTTTTTGAACAGCTGCTTAATTGCAAATTATTGCCTGCAATTGAAGGTATCAACTTCTTTGACTTTTAATTTTGGGGTTATTTGAACTGACAAGGTATTGTATTCTATCCCTTTTGTATTTAGCATATTATTAATCATCACATCTATTTTCTGATTAGCACACATTCTGAAATTTCATTATATCTGAAGATCATTCATCTGAATAATCAGTATCAAAATGGACTCACGTTTTCTTTTTCTCTTTGGGGGTAGGTGGGATTGGGCCACAATGGGTAGCACTAGGTGGCTATTCTATGTCCTGTATTCAGTGGCCATTCACAGCAGTACTTGGGTAAACATGAAGTAGCATGATAGAATCTCAGCCACCTTCATCCTATGCATACATTAAGTGTTTATGTATATAAAATGCTTTTCTCATATGAATATCATTTATTTTAAGGTCCATAGTTTAGATTCAATTTAAAAATAATACTATAGAGCACTAAATTAATGTTATATATTTATGACCATAGCATGTATACTTAATTTTACATTATATCACATAACCATAATACAATCTATTTTTTAATATCTTTATTTAACACCTTGATTACAAATATGACTGTAGTTGGGTTTCAGTCATGTTAAGAACACCTGCCTTCACCAGTGCAACATTATCACCAATGTCCCAAATCTCCCACCCCCCCCACCTAAACTCTAGACAGGTTTTTCACTTCTCTCATTCATTCACATTATTATGATAGTTCTCGGTGTGGTTATATCTCTAACTGCACACATCACTCTTTGTGGCTTCATGTCATGAGATGGACCTGCCAGCCCTTTTCTCTTTTGTCTCTAAGAATTACTACAAAAATGTCTTTTATTTTTCTTAAAACCCATAGATGAGTGAGACTATTTTGCATCTCTTTACCTCTGACTTATTTCACTCAGCATTATAGATACCATGTACATCCATGTATAGGAAAATTTCATGACTTCATCTCTCCTGACAACTGCATAATATTTTATTGTGTATATGTACCACAGTTTCTTTAGCCATTCATCTGTTGAAGGACATTTTGTTTGTTTCCAGAGTCTGGCTATTGTAAATAGTGCTGCAATGAATATAGGTGTGAGGAAGGGATTTTTGTATTGTATTTTTGTATTCCTAGGATATGTTCCTAGGAATCGTATGGGAGCTCAATTTCCAGGTTTTGGAGAAATATCCATATTGCTTTCCATAAAGGTTGGACTAGACTGCATTTTCAGCAGTGAATGAGAGTTTCTTTCTCTTCACACCTCTGCCAGCACTACTTGTTCTCATCCTTTGTGATGTGCACCAATCTCTATTGTGTGAGATGGTACCTCATAGTTGTTTTAACTTACATCTCCCTGATAATTAGTGATGTGGAGCAATTTTTCATGTGTCTTTTGGCCATTTGTTGTTCTTCTTTGACAAAGTGTTCATTTGTCTGTTCATTTCTTCTCTCCATTTTTTGATGGGATTAGATGTGTTTTTTTTCTTGCAAAGTTTTGTCAGTGCCTTGTATATATTGGATATTAACCCCTTATTTTATTGGGTATTAGGTGAACAGTTTCTCCCACTCCATGGGAGGTTTTGTATTCTGGGCGCTATTTCTTTTGAGGTGCAAAAGCTTCTCAGTTTATTATATTTTAATCTGTTTATCTCTGTATCCACCTGTGTAGAGAGTGCTGTTTCCTTCTTTAAAAATGACTTTAGTCTCAATGTCCTGGAGTAGTTTACCTATGTGTTGTTCTATATACCTATGTTTTCAGGTCTGATATCAATGTCTTTAATCCATTTAAATTTTACCTTTGTACATGTTGTTAGCTGAGTGTCTTAGTGCGCTTTTTTGCAAATGGCTAACCAGTTGTGCCAAGACCACTGATTTAAGAGGCTTTTCTTGCTCCACTTAGGATTTCTTGCTCGTTTATCAAAAGTTAGGTGATTGTATGTCTGGGGAATATTCAAGCCTATTTCTCTGATCTGAGAGTCTGTCTTTATTCCAATACCATGCTGTTTTGATAACTACTGCTTTGTAATATAGTTTAAAATTGGGGAAAGTAATAGCTCCCATATTTCTTTTCCCAAGGATTGCTTTAGCTATTTGAGGGTATTTATTGTTCCAAATAAATTTTATATGTACTTGATCCCCTTCTTTGAAGAATTCATGGGTATTTTTTAGAGGGATCACATTAAATCTGTACAATGTTTTGGGGACTATTGCCACTTTAATGATGTTAACCCTATCAATCCATGATCAGGGTATGTGTTTCCATTTCAGTGTGTCCTCTCTTATTTCTTGGAGCAGAATTTTATAGTTTTCTTTGTTTATGTCCTTCATGTCTTTAGTCAAGTTGACTCCAAGATATTTGAGTTTGTGTATATGCATATATATGCAAACAGAGATGCAAAATAGTCTCACTCATCTATGGGTTTTAAGAAAAATAAAAGACATTTTTGCAGTAATTCTTAGAGACAAAAGAGAGAAGGACTGGCAGGTCCATCTCACTACATGAAGCTCACCACAAAGAGTGATGTGTGCAGTTAGAGAAATAACCACACCAAGAACTATCATAATAATGTGAATGAATGAGAGAAGTAAAAAACCTGTCTAGTGTGAATGGGGTTGTTTTCTTAATGTCTTTTTCTTCCCTATCATATTGATGTATAAAAAGGCCATTGATTTCTGCATGTTAATTTTGTAGCCTGCCACATTGCTATATGAATTTATTGTTTCTAGAAGCTTTTCAGTAGAGTCCTTACAGTTTTCTAAATATATTATCATGTCATCTGCAAACAGAGCTCGATTTCTTCCTTTCCTATCTTGATCCTTGCTACACCCCACTCAGGAGAAGCTCACACCAAAGTGCAGTGCTCTCCTGAAAAAAGAAATTATCTGCCAAAAAGGCCCGCTTAGAGCAGTCAAAATCACTTGACCCTTTGCGTGGATTATTTGGACATAATTTCATAAGGGCTGTAACTATTTCTCTCTTTATTTTTAACCAATATTAGAAATCAGGCCTTAGTAATTTCTTCCTACAACAAAGGACAGTGCTAATCCCGCCAAAAATCTCCCATTCAACAGCTCCCTGTAATTTTTCCTACCTTGGCGCCTAAATTCAGGTTTTTCCATTACTTAGCTCAAAATAAAGTAATTTTCACTTTTCACCCCGAAACTCTGATACATTCCTCACATTTCACCCGATAATTATTTTTTCCTTCTGTTTTACCCAAAGCAAAGTGAACCCAAAACAAGCTGTCTTTTTCACCTTCAGTATTCAGCTCTTTAATATGCTAATCTAGCCAGGGTCTTTCCATTCTTCTCCCAGTTTCTTTGATGCCTAGAATTTGCATCTGCCTTCCAAGTCTCTAACCTTTAAAAGCTGCCAGCTCAAAAAATAAATTGGTCCTTCGTTTCTGCTAACGAGAGTCCCCATGCAATCTGCGTGGTTTCATTCATTTCTACAATATATTTCCGTTATTCGCCATTCCGCGTGTCCACCTTCTCCCCGTGGAATTTTTCCCGAACTCCACAAAGGATCTGTTTGCAGGCGCTGGCGTCTTGCAAACAGAATATGGCTCACAACAGATCCTCATATTTTTTCCTTACCTAATAGCTATAGCAAGTACTTCCAATACTATGTTGAATGGAAGTGGTGAGAGAGGACAGTCTTGTACGTACCAGAATTTAGAGGGAAGGTTTTTAGTTTTTCTTCACTGAGGTTAATATTTGCCATTGACTTGTGGTGGATGGCCTTATCTATATTGAGAAAGGTTCCTTTCATTTCCATCTTGCTGAGAGTTTTTTTTTTTTTTTTGTCAAGAATGGGTGTTGGACATTTTCAAATACTTTCTCTGTGTCTATTGAAATGACCATGTAATTTTTATTTTTCTTGCTGTTGATGTTGTGTATTATGTCAATAGATTTATGAATATTAAACCATCCTTGCATTCTTGGGATGAAACCTACTTGATCATAGTGAATGATCTTTGTGATGAGACATTGTATCCAATTTGCCAGTATATTGTTGAGGATCTTTGCATCTGTGTTCATCAGGGATATTGGTCTGTAATTTTCTTTTTTGGCAGCATCTCAGTCTGGTTTTGTTATCAAGTTTATGTTGTCTTCAGAAAATCTATTTGGAAATGTTCCCGTTTTTTCAATTCATGAACGAGCCTAGCCAGGATTGGTAGTAGTTTCTCTTGGAATGTTTGAAGGAATTCATTATGAATTCATCTGTGTTTGGGCTTTTCTTTTTTGGGCAGACATTTAATTACTGTTTTTATTATTAATATTTTAATTTCCTCAATAGTGATAGGGGTGTTTAGATATTCTACATCCTCCTTACTCAACCGTGGAAGGTTATAAGAGTCCAAGAATTTATCCATTTCCTCCAGGTTCTCATGTTTAGTTGCATAGAGTTTTTTAAAGTAGTCTCTGATTACCCTTTGAATATCTGAAATATCTGTAGTGATCTCCCCCTTTTCATTTCTTATATGAGTTATCAAGTTTCTCTCTTTGTGAGTTTTGCCAATGTTCTATTAATCTTGTTTATTTTGTCAAAGAATCAACTGCTTTCATTGATCTTTTGGATTGTTTTTGGGGTTTCTACTTTAATGATTTCTGCTCTATGTTTAGTTATTTCCTTCTGACTCCCTGTTTTTGTTCCTTTTGTTGATCATTTTCTAATTTTATATGCTGCATTATTAAGCTGTTCAGGTATGTCCCTGTTTCCTTCTTGATGTTTGCTCGCAAAGCTATAAATTTTTTCAGTATCATTTTTGCTATGTCCCATAAATTCTGATAATTTTTTTCATTGTCACTAGTTTTCAGGAAAGTTTTGATTTCCTCTTTGATTTTATCTCTGACCCACTGGTTCTTCAGTAGTAGGCTGCTTAATTTCAAGTTGCTAAACTTTTTCTTTTGTGTTCCTTTGTAGTTCACATCTAATTTCGGAGCCATGTGGTAGTGAAGGTAGCCTACAAAATTCCTATCCTCTTGATTTTATGGAGGCATGTTTTATGTGCCAGTATGTGGTCTATCCTGGAGAATGACCCATGTACATTGGAGAAGAATGTGTATCCAGGTTTCTGGGGATGGAGTTTCCTAAATATGTCTAATAGGCCTCTTTTATCCATTTCTCTTTTCATTTTTTTTTCTGACTATTCAGGTATGTTTCATGTAGGCAGTGGAAATGTAGATTCATCTCTTTGACCCATTTAATCACTCTGTGTCTCTTAATTGTTGCATTTAGTCTATTGATATTAAGAGAGATGATAGTCATGGGATTTAATGTCTTTGTGTATAAGTTTGGTGTGTTTGTTGGTCTGTCTTGTCTTAAAGTAGACCTTTCAGTTTTTCCTTTAAGGCTGGTTTTGAATCTGTAAAGTTTCTGAGCTGTTACTTATCTGTGAAGCTATGTATCTTTCCTTCAAACCTAAATGTGAGTCAAACTGGGTGCAGTATTCTAGGTGAAGCCTCCATTTCATTCAGTCTTGTCACAATCTCCCACCACTGTCCTCTGGTCTTGAGAGTTTCTTGTGACATGTCTGCTGTAAATCTTAAGGACACTCCTTTGAATGTAATTTCCCTTTTGATCTTGCTGCTTTCAATATTCCATCTCTATCTGTAGGATTCATCATTATGACTAGGATGTGTCTTCGGGTGTTTTTCTTTGGGTCTCTTTTAGCTGGTACTCTTTGGGCATGCATGATTTGATTACATGCAGTCTTTAGCTCTGGGAGTTTCTCTGTGATGATGTCTTGACTGTTGATTTTTCCTGGGGAATCTTTTTCCTGGGCCTCTGAGACTCCAGTGATTCTTATGTTGTTTCTGTTGAGTTTACCAAAGACTTCTATTTTCATCTGTTCATGTTCTTTGAGTACTTTTTCCATTGTCTGATCATTTACCTTAGGTTCTTTTCCAATCTCTTCTGCTCTATGGAGTTGTTCTGCATTTCATCTTTCAGTTCACTGATACTGTCCTTGACTGCTGTTACCCCGTTGAAGAGGTTTTCCATTGAGGTTTTCAGTTCAGCTCCCATGTTTTTCAGACCTGTTATTACAGTTTTGAGTTTTCTGATTTCTATCTTTGTGTTTTGTTCAGCTAGAGATATGTTTTCTTTGATTCCTATGAAGATCCTCTATATTTCTATTCTAAACTCTTTATCTGAGAGATTAATCAGATGGTTGGTATTTTTTGGGTTATCAGAGCTATCATCTTCATTCTTTGTGCATGATGTTTGCCTGCGAGGTTTCCCCATTGTCATGCTTGTAGTATGATTTTTTTCTGCATGCTATGGTGGGGTTCATTAGTTAGAAAGAGCGTGTTACCATGAAGTGCAGCTAGGAGTCAGTTTTTGCTGGGTCTTTTGGCCTTCCCAGGAAAGTTTAAGGAGACAGAAGAGAAAAGAAACAGGCAAAGGTGACAGGTTCCCTCAGTCTCTCTCCAGTTGCTGCACTCACAGCAGGTGCAGACCCCTCCCACTTTCACAGAAAAAGAGCTACCTTTCTGGAAATCTATTTTTGGTGTAGTAAAAATCAAAGTTTAAATAGAGAAATACTGATGCTGTGCATACCTTTTAAGAAAATGAGTCAATAACAAGAGTAATAATGCCTTTCATCAGTAATAGAACATTCTATATTAAGAGTTATTTTTTCTTTTCCTTGAAAATTTTTATTTTAGTCATCACAATGTATTTTCCATGCTATCAATGAGATGGTTTCATAAATACAGCATTTCAACACCTTGGTCCTAACCAGAGTGATCTTTTTAATTCTCCAGTTATCTCAAAGTCACACCTCCCTTTCCCCTGCTCATCATACTGACATTATAAGCTCAATGCTGTAAACTAGTTCTTAGATACTGCTTCTTTTGGCCTTTTTCTTATCACTATTATGCCTATTACCCCTATATATTTTATATCTTGCATATGAGAGAGATCACTCTGTATTGTCCGTCTCATTTTCTTCACTCCACATAGCAGCAAGTTGTCTAAATAATCTCTCTCTCTCTTTTTGCTTTAAGTCACAATCAGTATCACTCAGGAATTACTCCTAAAGGTTCGGTGGACCATATGGGATGCTGGGGATCAGAGCTGGGGTGGCTGTGTAAAAGACAAATTCCCTACCCACTGTACTATTTCTAAAGCCCCTGAATTTATCTTTCATCTTGCAAGGTATAGATATATTACAATATATACTAAAGCACAGGCCAGAAAAGCAGTATCAGTGGTAATGTACCGTTAGTGTGGTTGAATCTGTTTAATATCTAAAACTTCATATGATCCTAGAAGTAACACGAGGAATGATGCTATAGTACATTGTCAGGAATAAGCTCTGAAAACTGCTAAGTATAGCCCAAAACATTTATGTAAAGTTTTTTTAAAAAAATTTAACATCAAGAATAAAATAATAAACCCCATCAAAAAATCAGAAAAGTGAAGCTTGTGAATAGTACATTGAAAAAGGGATTTGCCTTGCATGTACCCAAAGTCTAACAATTCATATAGTTTCCAGAGCCCTGACAGAAGGAATTTCTGAGTACAGATCCAGGAGTGACCACTGAACATTCCTAAAAAATGCAGAAACTAGGAGGCTAGAGTGGTGGTGCAGGGTGTAAGGCATCTACCTTGAGCATGCTAGCTTAGGAAAGACTGCGGTTCAATCTCCTGGCCTCCTATATGATCCCCCAAGCCAGGAATGATTTCTGAGCACATAGCCAGGGGTAACCCATGAGCATCAGTAGGTGTGGCCCAAAATTGAAACAAAATAAATGCAGAGAAGACATGGATATATTCTTTCTTAAAGAAGATATTCATATGGTCAATGTACATAAAATTGATCAACACAGGGCTGGAGCAGTGGCACAGCAGCAGTGCATTTGCCTTGCATGCAGCTGACCTAGAATGGACCACATATAGATTCCCTGGTGTCCCATATGTTCACCCAAGCCAGGAGAGATTTCTGAGCACATATCTAGGTGTAACCCCTGAGCATTACTGGGTGTGTTCCCCCCAAACTAGATCAACACTTATCACCAAGCAAATGTAACTCAAATCAACAATTAGATATCACAACATATTGGTAACATTAACACATTAAAAAAATCAATTGAGACTGGCATGGGTGTGCTGAAAAAAGGAATCCTTTTTTGTATTAACATGAACAGTTTCAACATCTTTAAAAATCAATATGAATACTTATACAAAACCAAATATCAAATGATTTAAAAGTCTACTTCTTTTTTTTTGCTTTTTTTTTTTTTTTTTTTGGTTTTTGGGCCACACCTAGTAACGCTCAGGGGTTACTCCTGGCTATGCGCTCAGGAGTTGCTCCTGGCTTGGGGGACCATATGGGACACGGGGGATCGAACCGCGGTTTGTCCAAGGCTAGTGCAGGCAAGGCAGGCACCTTACCTCTAGCGCCACCGCCCAGCCCTAAAAGTCTACTTCTTAACCCAAAAATACAATTTCAAAAGGATACTTATAATGTCCCAATGTTCACTTCAGTACTAGTCACAATATCCTGGAAACAAAACTACCAAATTTCCAAAACAGATGACTGAATAAAGACATTGTGACATAAAATATATCCACATTCAAAAAAGAAAAGTTATAAGGAAGGATAAAATAATACAACTTGCTGCTTTGCTGCTACATAGAACTAGAGGATATCATGTTGAATGTAACAATCAGAAGAAAAGGGTCAGATACTGAATGATCTTTCTTATATGTTTGGTATCAAGAAATTCATTAAAAGAATAATGAATAGCCAAAGACAGCAGGACTACGTGAGTGAAGAAGGCGGACGATAGAAGTCCCTGGAACATTGTTGGAAGGAATAATATATGTTGGTTGTGGGTGTGGTGTTGGGATAGTATTAATGAAATTATCATTAATGGTGTTGTTATACCATTACCTCACTAAAAGTGTGGAAATTTAAAAAATGTTTTTCATGTTCTTAGGTAAGTTTTAAAATGTTGAATAAAGTCGCAAAAATAATTTTCATGTTATTTTATCATTCTAATATGTAATTTAATTTTATTTGGTTTCAATTGACTACATTTTTAGATCTACATTAGAGATTATATATTTCTGTATCTTTTAGTAGATACAGGTTTTAGAAAATTAACTTCAATTAAATAAATGATATTAGAAATTTAACTTTATTTTGGTGGTAAGAATTAAAATTCAACATACCAGGTTTTATTTCTATTAATTGTTGGGTCTCTCTATATCAAAACCCAATCAAAGGATAAAGGGAAAACAGAGGTAGTACCTTATTTATTGTGGAATATTAGCCTGTAGTAAGAAAAAATGACCATCTTATCCTTAACATTACATACTAGTCTAGCTTATTTTTTGGTATAATTTTCCTTACTTTGGTTGGTGCAATTTTCTCCAATACAGTTTTCTCCAATGTTAGTCAATATTCTGTCTAATTATGAATAGGGACCATTTTCAGATTTTTATGAGTGCTTTCACCAGGACCTGCTTTCCCTAACATATACGTTGTTTTTTTTTTACTACTCAACTCAGGGTGTCCACTAATGGTTCTCTACAAGTTTCTTCTCAATGGAACTAGAAGTTTTCTCAAAACTATAAGTATTTGTAAAGTCAGTTTTATTTTAATTTCCTCCTATTTTTTTTCTTGACTGGTTTGCAGTATATTAAAGATTTTATTTGTCTTTTGTCTATACACCCCTCTCCCCATACACACACATTGGTGAAAACATAGTAGAATAAACTCTGGTAAGTCACTAATGTGCCAGAAATGAGCTAAAGTTTACATAAAAAGCTGACCAGGTCAGTCTGAGTTGACTGGGACTTGCTTGCTTCTAAGTAGCTAAAAAATAAGAACTACAATGTACAGATGAGGAACAATAAGGTTATAAAAATATTTATGTTTTTATCCACAAAAACTATCATTGTTAGTACGCATAACCCTGCTGAGGAACACACTTTCTATACATTATAGTTTTTAACATCAGGATAAAGGTCAGTATATACACTGTTAATACTATTATTCCAATTAATATTTGAAGTTTTAGACAAAAACAATTAGGCAAGAAGAAGAAATCAGTGGGACATATTGAGAAAAAATAAAATGATCACTCTGCAGATAACATGCTATACCTTTAAAATTATAAAGACTGCCAAATAATTATAGAAATAATAAATCAACACAGAAAAGTGGCAGATGACATACCAAAAACAATTGTATGTCTCAATGTAAGTAATGTAAGTAATGTAAGTAAATGTCTTGCAAAAAGAAGAAATAAAAAAAAATCTCATTTAGAGTTACATTGGAAAGAATGTATACAGTGGAAAGCATTAGTATACATTTTTAAAAGGAAGGTTAAAATTTTATATAGAAAACTCAAAAAAAAAACTATTAAGGACATAAAAAAGGCATCAGGGGTCTAACACAGTGATCAGTGGAAAAGAACTTGGAGCTGGAATTAAATCATCACACAATCACACATCTGAATAGCTAATTTACTACAAAAGAGCCAAGGAAATAATTGGAGAAAGGAAAGTCTCTTCAACAAATTAGGTCGGGAAAACTTGAATACATGCAAAAGAATGAAACTATGTCTCTATCAAACACAAGGTCAAATATTAACTAAAAATGCATCAAAAGTTTTGATACTAAGACTTTTAAGAGCATAAAATTCATAAAATAAAATAAGGGAAGCCACACGTTAACATTGAGTTTTGTGATGTCTTTAGGAAGTATTTGCTTTCAATGACAGAAATAAAAAATTACCAATAGATAAATGGGCTTGCAACAAATTGAAAAGCTTCTGAATACTGAAAGAAACTATCATTATAATGGACATATATCCTTCATAATGGGAGAAAATATCTGTGCACTAAACTTCTGAAAGATAGCTAATAGCCAAGGTAAGTATTAAACGCATAACTTTCCTTGCTTTTAAAAGGTTTTTTATCATTTTCAAATATCAGGGGCTTTTTAACAAAATTTTACTATTGTACTGATCTTTCCTGTGAAAACATGTAACTCTATATTAAACTTTAAGAACATTGAATGCAGCAGTAGAGGACAATTCTTAGGACAAAAAAAGAAAACACAGATGTCAGAGGCAGACCTGCTACTTTCTATATTTTCAAGAGATCCCTATACAAAATTGTTGATCAAAACAGTGTGTTGTTGAATTAAACTTAAATCAAAACATAAATGCAATAAGTAGATATATTTTCATTCCATGACTAAATAAAATGCCATAATTTGAAGAACCGTTAAAAATCTTGTATTTACATGCAAAATTGTGGCATAATCATTAGAATGTATTAGATATTCAGTGAGGACAATTAAATCTAAAGCCATTATATAATAGTGATCGAATAATATCCACATAGTAGTTTCATTATGCATATTTAAAAATTCTAATAAAAACATGGCAAGAAGCAATAATTAGATTTCAGTTAACTTATAAAGTGAAATTTCCTTACTTAAAACTTATTGTTTTGCTTTTTTCAACTGTGCACCACCCTTTAAAAGACACTTTAAAAATATGATTATTTCTAAACACATTATTATCTACTAGGAATGTGTGATCTCTTTGAAAAGTGCAGGTGTTTGCATGTGAGAACTAACACTCAGGTTGCTAGGGTAACAGTCTTTTTCTTGGTAATGAAAAAAGAAATCAGTATAAGAATAAAGAGATGTTTGAATAAACCAGCTACAAAGCACATTTGAGAAAATAAAAAGATGTGAGTTGTCCAAAATAAATGAAACATAGGCAAATCAGAAAATGGAATCTGTTTGGTTAATATGTTTCAGTTATTCCCTACATCTGAGCAATATTCTCCGATGCTGCTTGTCCCACATATTTAATACTCTCTTCTTTTCTTTTCTATTGCCTAGATAAAAATGCACCTTTCTTTGCTTCAGAAGTGAATGACTCTTTACAAATCATGAAAAGTAAAATTTCTCCAAAAAGATTGATCTTTTACTCTAAATGGTAAAAATCTTCTCCCTGTTCTCACTAACCCATGTTATTTAAAGAGATACTGAAATAATACCACTTAGACATGTTTTCACTCAAGCCACATATTTAGAACATTGGTCCCATTATATATCATCTAAATTTTACTATTATTTAGAAGTTTTAATTATTATATAACCATATTTTTTCTAAATTGGGGTGTAGATTTGGAGATCTTAAAATAATTTTAAAATATAATAAAAAGTACATTATAGAATGTATATATTATATCCATTTATTACTTCTGATTTGTCTAATCAAGGGGACAAGTCAGTATAACCAATTTAACTCAATCTCTTTGTCTTTATAAAGCAAGATAATTTTTTATTAAAATTTGCTTAGAAATATGTGAGGGTTGAGAAAGAGAAAAGTACATGATTGAGAGAAAACACAGGCTTCTCTCATATGGAAATAAGCAATCAAAGAAACATAGAGACCAGTAAGTGAGGTATATGTTCAAGAGAGAGAACATGGACTTGAAGAGCAGCTCAAATCATTTAACCTCTTAAATGAGGCAGAATTCAGAGAAGTTGGAGTACGTGGTAGCTCAATGAGCTAATCACAATTATTTTCTTGAATAACTTATTTTTAAACATCTCACTTTGGTTTTCTCATTCAGGAAAACATATACTTGTTATTTTTACCATTTACTTTCCATTCTAGCATTATCAAAGTGATTTTTTAAATTTCCATGCTACAAACTCCCGTTAGCCCAGTTGTCCAATGAGAGATGATTGGACAATGAAGATGTGGCATACACACACAATGGAATACTGTACAGTTACAAGGAAGTTAATGAAATTCCCAAAGGTTCGGATAGAATTGAGAGACATCACGTTAAATGAAGTCAAAAGGACAAATACTAGGTGATCTCTATCTATGATGTGTAGAATAACAGAAAAAGGGAATACAAGGTATCAAATAGGAAGATACCTAGATTTTTTTAGCTATTACACAACAGAAATGTACTGTTTGCATGAAATTGTTCCTTATTAAAAGAATAGGCTAAAAAATACACAGAATGTCAGGGTTTCCTTTAGACAAGTACCTAATTGCCTCTGACTTTTCTTTGAACATTGTTTAACATGTAAGTAGCAAATACTTTCTATCTTCTAATTCAAACAAGTATCTAATTTTCAAAGAAATAGCTCTTCCTGGTATCAATGTTATCTAAAGCAAATAATTTCAACTTAGTATAACAAGATTTGCATGTCAAAGTAAAACAATATTTTCACGCCTTCTTTATATTAAAAATGTTAAGTATTTTTGGACAAGACACATATTTCCATTTGACCAATAATTTGATTTAAGCTTAGAAAGAATGATTTGCAAAAATCTTTTTCCTATACTGCTAAACAGAAGGCTAAGAGATAGCATTCTACATTTTATTCCTACATACAATTTAACAGATGTGTTCTTAATTGTAGAAGTAAGGGTATTTATTTGGGAGTATAGGGCTTAATCAAACAGTCCTTCTTAAGGCCTCTATTAGAACTTCTCTTGACACAGAGAAGGAAAACAATACAAAGAAGCTTAAGTGAGTTGCTGATGTTCAAGTGTTTCTCAGAAGAGATTAAGCTTGTCTTTTCTTATTCAAATTTTTTCCATAGCTAATTTGCATTCTTCTAGAAACAGAGCAAGTTCAACTGTAATGCTATTTTTAGTAGGTAAAAGCTATTCAGTATGTGTTATTAAATACTAAAAGAATAAGCATCCCTTTTGCTTAGATTGTATTTTTTTAATCTAAAAATATTATTTTAAAATGGCCTTATATTCAGGCAAATAGTGAGCGAATAAACCTTCATTAGCTGATTCCTACTGATTCAGACTAGATCTTTGGGTCAGAAAAATGTTATGTTGTGATTGTTCTGCTAATGTATGAATTAGATCAGTTGTGTCACCACTCTGACTTTCAAACTCATTCAAGCCCATAAGACTAGAATTTTATAGGGGCCAGAATAATAGTTCAGTGGTAGAGTGTTTGCCTTGCACGCGGCTGACTCCGGGTGGACCTCAATTCGATCCTGACATCCTATATGGTCTCCTAAGACAGGAGCGATTTCTGAGTGCATATCCAGAAGTAACCCCTGAGTGTCACCATGTATGGCCCAAAAACAAAAAACAAAACAAAAAGACTAGAATTTTATATCATTAATGTCATGCTTAAAATGACAAAAAATATTAAGATGCCTATTCTACTTTTCTGACTTGCTGAATGAAATAAAAAAAAACAGTAATACCTACCCTTATTTGAAAAGCTTCAGGCAAATCTTAATATTTTTAATAATAATTTATTTATTTAAGCATTATGGTGACAGAGATATTCATAGTTCGGCCATAAAATGCACACACTCCTTCACCAGTGCAAATTTCTCAACACACCAATGTTCCTATTTCGCTCCTCCCACATCCCTTGCCTGTCTTTGAGAGGCATTTTATTTCTCTCTATCATTGTCATGGTAGTTTTTAGTTTAGTTATTTCTCTAACTGCATTTACCACTCTTAGTGGTAAGCTTCATGTCATGAGCTGGCACTTCTAGCCCTCATCTCTATTGTCTCTCAGTATTATTACTATACTCTCTTTTACTTTTCTTAAATACCACAGAGGAGTGATACTGTTCTGTATTTATCTCTCTCTCTTTGAATTATTTCACTCAGTATAGTAGTCTTCATATCCACCCTTGAAAAGGCAAATTTCATGAATTCATTTTTAACAGCTGTGTAGTATTCCATCATGTAGATGTGTCACAGTTTCTTTACTTTTAATTTTTGGCATTAAATACAAATTTTGTTTCTGTCAAATTCTAGGATTTCAAAATTGTCATTCCAGAACAATACAAAAAACAGTGTAAGTTTTTCATGGAGATGCATATTAAAAATAATTAACTCTCAAGAATAATTTAATACATTCTTAGGAAAAATATAATAAGCTTTATGATTCATTTTGATTTTTAGTATTCAAATATTATTGATTTATTTATTTTAATTTTATATTAAATATTCCAATTTTAACTTTATTAATGCACCATGATTTCAAACATGTATGTAATTGTGTTTCGGTCATAAAAGTAAACCCTCTCTTCACCAGTACAACTTCCCACCATCAATGTCCCCCTATTTCCTTCTTCCCCTGCCTGTCTTCGAGATAGGTGTTATATTTCTCTCTCACTACCATTGTCATTATAGTTGTTAAAATGTAGTTATTTCTCTAACTGCATTCACTACTCTTTGGTAAGCTTCATTTTGTGAGTGGTTCCTTCCAACCCTCATCTCTATTGTCTGGTATTATTACTATATTGTTTTTTTCTTTTTCTTTTTTTTTGTTTTGTTTTTTGTTTTTTTGGGTCACACCCGGCGGTGCTAAGGGGTTACTCCTGGCTGTCTGCTCAGAAATAGCTCCTGGCAGGCACGGGGGACCATATGGGACACTGGGATTCGAACCAACCACCTTAGGTACTGGATCGACTGCTAGCAAGGCAAACGCCGCTGTGCTATATCTCTTGGCCCGTTTTTTATTTTTCTTAAATCCCACAGATGAGTGAGACTATTCTGTGTCTATTTCTCTACCTCTGACTTATTTCTTTTAGAATAATAGTTTCCATGGCCATCTATTGTATAGGAAAATTTCATGGCTTCATTTTTTATGACTGCTACATAGTATTTCATTGTGAATATGTACCATACTCACCTGTTATCAGGCATCTGAGTTGTTTCCAGATTCAGGCTATTGTAAATAGTGCTGCAATAAATATAGGAGTGCAGAGGACATTATTATATTGTGTTTTTGTTTTCCTAGAGTATATTCGTAGGGGTGGTATTGCTGGATCATATAGTAGCTTAATTTCTAGTTTTTTGAAGAATCTCCATATTGTTTTCCATAAAGGCTGGACTAGACATCATTACCACCAGCGGTGAAAGAGAGCTACCATCTCCCCACATTTAAGCCTGCAGTGGTTATTTTTGTTCTTTGTGATGTGGGCCAGTCTCTGTGGCATGAGATAATATCTCATAGTTATTTTGATTTGTTGTGTTGATTTGATTAGCAAATAAAACACCAATAGTGATTGTACCATTTTTCATATGCTTTTTGGCCATCTGTATTTCTTCCTTAAGAAAATTTCTATTCACTTCTTCCCCTTTTATAATAGGGTTAGATTTTTTTCTGGTTCAATTCTGTTAGTACCTATATATCTTAGATATTAGTCCCTTGTCTGCTGGGTACTGAGTTTCTCCCATTCCATGTATGTGACATTTTTACCCTGGTTGAAATTTTTGTTTCTTTGAGATACAGAAGCTTCTCAGTTTAATGTACTAACATTTGTTGATCTCTGCTTCCACTTGTTTGAACAGCTGTGTTTCCTTTCTGAAATGCCTTTAGTCTCAATGTCATAGAGTGTTTTGCCTATTTTTTCTTCTATATGCCTTATAGTTTCAGATCTGATATCAAGGTTGTTAATCTGCTTTGATTTGACCTTTATGCATGGTGTTAAATTAAGGTCTGAGTTCACTTTTTGCATGTGGCAGACCAGTTGTCCCACACCACTTGTTAAAAAGGCTTTCCTTGTTTCATTTGCATTTATTTCCCCTTTATCAAATATTAATTGATAGTATGTCTGGCAGTCATTCTCCAAATATTCAATTCTATTTCTTTGATCTGATATTATGTCTTTATTCCAGTATCATGCTATTTTAATAATTATTGCTTTGTAGAACAGTTTTAAGTTGGGAAAAGTGATGACTCCCATTTTTTTTTCTTAAGGTTTGCTTTAGCTGTTCTTGGGCATTTATTGTTCCAAGTGAATTTAAAGTATATTTAATCAACTTCTTTGAAGAATGTTATGGTGACCCTAGAGAAATTGCATTAAATCTGTATAATGCTTTGGGGAGTATTAAAATTTTAATGATGTTAATCTTCTCCAAATGTGAACAGAGTATCTGCATCCATTTCCTTGTGTCCTCTCTTATTTCTTGAAACAGTGTTTTATAGTTTACTATGTGCAGGTTTTTCACTTCTTTTATTTTATTTTATTAAAAATATTAACATTTGTGATCTACAGAGTCCTTCATAGTTTAATTTCAGATATATAATGATTCAGGGCCCTTTCCACTAATAGTGTCAATCTCTCTCCACCAATGGACCTACACTGCATCCTATATCCTATATCCTAGCACCCCTGGCCTGCCAGTGTAACAGGTCCCTTTGAGTCTAGATTGTTAAAGTTTAGATTTCTTGATTCTATTATCATTGAGTTTTGTTTAAATACTTAGTTCTATTCTTATTTATTTCCCTGCCAATGCATTTGATATCAATTGACCCCTGGCCTCCAGCCTTTCTTTATTCTATTCTTGGTAGTTTTATAGAAAAATATAGCAATATGTAGTAAAGTCTACTCCAAGATATTTGAATTTCTGTGGTACTAGTGTTAATGGTATTATTTTATGTCAATTTCTTCTCTATTATTATGCATTTACTTTTGTGCATTAATTTTTCTATATGAATTTGTTGTTTCTAGGAGCTTTTTGATAGTCTTTAATATTATTTAAGTATATTATCATGTCATCTGCAAATAGTGAGAGTTTGACTTTTTCCTTTCCTATCTGGATGCCCTTAATATCTTTTTTTTCCTAATTTCTATGGCATGTAATTTCAGTATTATGTTGAATAGGAATGGTGAGAGGGTGCAGCCTTGACTTGTGCCAGATCTACATTGAGTATAATATTTGCCTTGGGCATGTGGTAAATAGCTGCGACTATACTGAGAAAAATTTCTTCCATTCCCATCTTGTTGAAAGTTTTTATCATGAATGAGTGTTGGACCTTATCAAATTTCTTCTCTGCATATATTGATATAATCATGTGGTTTTTGATTTTTTTTTTGTTGATGTGGTATATTACATTGATTGACTTGAATGTGCTGAACCATCCTTGCATCTCCAGAATGACTCCTACTTGACCATGGTGTATAACTTTCTTGATGAGGCATTGGATATATTTGCTAGGATTTTGTTGAGGATATTTGTATCTGTGTTCATCAAGGATATTGGTCTTTAGTTCTCTTTTTTTTTATGGCATTTCTATCTACATTTGGGCCACAGGGTGATAGTAGTTTTATATAAACTATTTGGAAGTGTTTCTGTTTCTACAATTTTCTGCAAGAACCTGAAAAGTATAGGTAATAGGTCCTCAGGGAAGGTTTGAAAAATTTGTAAGTGAATATATGTGGGTCTGGTTTCTGTTTTGGGAGAGTTTTGACTACCATTTTAAATTTCTTAATAGTGATGAGTCTGTTCAGATATGCTAGATCATCTTGGTTCAATGTTAGGAGGTTATAAGAATTCAAACTTTATCCATATCTACCAGGTTCTCATATTTGGTGGCATAGAGTTTCTCAAAGTAGTCTCTGATTACGCTTTGAATTTCTATAGTATCTCCTGTAATCTGCCTATTTTTATTTCTGATTCAGTTTATTAAGTTTATTCTCTCTCCCTTTCATTTTGAGTTTTGCTACAGGTTTATAGAACATGTTTATTTTTTCTAAGACTGAACTCTTGCTTTCATAAATATTTTGGTTTTTTTTTGATTTCCCATCCATTTATTTTTCTTCTCTAAGCTTATTTTCTTCTGTCTTCTTATTTTTGGTCTATCTTTGTTGGTTATGTTCCAGTTTTATAAGTTGTGCAATTAATTATTTATTTAGGTCTCTTCTTTCTTTGTAATTAATTCTTGCAAGCTATAAATATTCATTTAGTACAGCTTTATCTTTGTCCCATATATTCGGATAATTTGTGTCTTCATTCTCGTTTGTTTTCCAGGAATATTTTTATTTCCTCTCTAATTTTTTTCTCTGACACACTGGTTGTTTAGTAGTGAGCTGTATAATTTCCAGGTATTAATTTTTTTCTGTGTCTGCTTGTTATTTACTTTTAATTTCAGTGCATTATGATCTTAGAAGGTGTATGTACAATTTTTATTGTCTCTATTTTATGGAGTTATGTTTTATGGGCTAGCATGGTCTATTTTGGAGAATGACCCCTGTGCATTGGAAGAGAAAATGTGTATACAGTTTTCTGGAAGTGGAGAGCCCTAATATATATATTATATATTAGGCCATTCATACATATACTTATATATATACATATTAATAAACATACATATACATATATATGTTTATATATTAGTCCAATTTATTACATTGCTCCTTTCAGTGCTAGTATATTGTTGTTAGGTTTTAGGTTGGTTGACCTATCCAGTGATGATAAGGCAGTGCTGAACTCTCCTACTATTATTGTGTTGTTGATATCTTCCTTTGAGTTTGTCAGCAGTTGTTTGAAATATTTTGCTGGTCACTCATTGAGTACATATGTTTGGGAGTGTAATTTCTTCCTGTTGTGCATAGCCCTTAATTAGTAAAAAAATGTTCATTTATGATCTTTATAACTATTTTAAGTCTAAAGTTTGTCATTTTAAATTAGTATAGCCATTTAGTACATTGACTTTGAGAGATATGATTGCCATTGGATTTAGTGTCATATTTTAGTAGAAGTTTGGTGTGTCTTAGGGTCTGACCTATCTTAAAGTAGATCTTTCAGTTCATCATTTAAGGCTGGTTTTAAGTCTATAAAGTTTCTAGCTGTTGTTTATCTGTGAAGCTGTGTATCTTTTCTTTCTTTTTTTATTTTATCCCAATCAATGCTGATCATTTTTATTCTTTCATATATACATTTTTTTTCAATTTTTTAAATATATTTTATTTTATTTAAACACCTTGATTACATACATGATTGTGTTTGGGTTTTAGACATGTAAAGAACACCACCCATCTAAATTGTGAATGCTGCCTGTGTGTGTCTGTCTCCTGTCCTGTCACCTGAACCTCTTGGGAGTGGGCCAAAAAGAGGCTCCAGAAAACTCGCTCTCTCAGAGGCTCATTCAAGGGCGGGAACACCAAGGAACTGCTTCATAACGAGAAAACCAGCTATAATCAGTACTTTGCAGAAGTCAGGTCCCCTGTTTGTGACATCAGGCTGGGAAAATCTATGAAACTACGCCTGCCCAGTGGGGCCCGACTGTGAGAAATTGTGAGTGTTGCCTGTGTGTGTCTGTCTCCTATCTGTCGCCTGAACCTCTTGGGAGTGGGCCGAAAAGAGGCTCCAGCAGAGCACTTTGGCTCCGCTTTGCTATGCAGCCATGCGCTCTTTCTAAGGAAAGAATGCCATTGAAACAAGAAGAAAAAAATCACACTAAGAACTGTACTGGAATACTGAAGCTCAGCATTTCTCCCCAGACTGTCTTCTCTGCTGCATGCTCGGACCTAAGATTTGATACTGTGTGAGGCTTCATCCACGGAGGACACCCCTTCTTTGAAGGCAAGTCAACACACCATAAAGGACAGAGCCAGAGGAGCATGTCTGCATATACCATTTAGCCAATGAATACCACCACAACACATAGGAAAACCCACAATACAAGTCTGACAATGGGGAAACAACACAGGCCAGCATCAGAAATAGAGAATAAAGATGAAAGTACTGATGACCAGAAAATGACCAACCAACTAATCAACCTCTCAGATAAGGACTTTAGACTAGCAATATGGAAGATGCTCAAAGAACTCAAAGAAACAATGGATCAAATTGAAGAGAACACTAATAAGAGCCAAGAAAATATGAAGACAGAAATCACAAAACTCCAAACTGATATGAAAGATAAAATAACAGGCCTAAAAAACTCAGTAAACGAATTGGATGACAAAATGGATAAGCTCTACACAAGGGTAACAGAAGCTGAGAATAGAATTGGTGCTGTGGAAGATGAGATAAATAACAACTCCATATAGCGGGAGAAATTAGAAAAAAAAAAAACTTAAAGCAAATGAACAAATAATGAAAAAATTAGTCAAAGAATGGGAACAGATGAAAATAGAAGTTTATGATAAGCTCAACAGAAACAACTTAAGAATCATTGGAGTTTCAGAAACCCAGGAAGAAAATTTCCAGGAAGAATCAATGGTCAAGAACATCATTAAAGAGAAACTTCCAGAGCTAAGGAATATATGTGATCAAATCCTGCATGCCCGAAGAGTACCAACCAAAAGAGACCCCAGAAAAAATACAAGACACATCCTAGTCACAATGATGAATCCCACAGATAGAGACAGAATTCTGAAAACAGCAAGATCAAAAAGGGAAATTACATTCAAGGGAGCATCCTTGAGATTTACAGCAGACCTGTAACCAGAAACACTCAAGGCCAGAAAGCAGTGGTGGGATATAGTGACAAAACTCAATGAAATGAATGCTTCACCTAGAATACTGTACCCAGCAAAACTCACTTTCCGGTTTAATGGAAGAATACATGGTTTCACAGACAAAAAAATAGCTCAGAAACTTTACAGAAATCTTGCAGGCTATCTTCACTGACCACAAAGCTCTGAAATTATATGTGAATTCTAAAGGGACACAGAAGAAAAACTTTAACACCTGGAAGTTAAACAGCCTCATACTGAATAACCAGTGGGTCTGAGATGAAATCAAAGAGGAAATCAAAACTTTCCTGGAAACAAAGGATAATAAAGGAACAAATTATCAGAACTTAGTACTAAGAGAAAAATTTATAGCTTTGCAAGCACACATCAGGAAGAAAAAAGGGGCTTACCTGAGTAGCTTAATGACACAGCTTATAGAACTAGAAATTGCTCAACAAAAGGATCCAAAAATAGGGAGACAGAATAAAATAACAAAGCTGAAAGCAGAAATCAACGAAGTGGAAACCCAAAAAACAATCCGAAAGATCAACGAAAGCAGAAGTTGGTTCTTTGAAAAAATAAACAAGATTGATAGACCACTGGCGAAACTAGCAAAGAGAGAGAGAAAACTTGATAACTCATATTGGGAATGAAAAAGGAGAGATCACTACTGATATGGCAGAGATTCAAAGGGTAATCAGAAACTACTTTGAGAAATTCTTTGCAACTAACAATGAGAACCTGGAAGAAATGAATAAATTCTTTGACTCTTATAATCTTCCATGGTTGAATGAAGAGGATGTAGCATATCTAAACACACCGATCACTATTAATGAAACTAAAACGATAATCAAATGTCTGCCAAAAACAAAAGCCCAAACCCAGATGGATTCACTAATGAATTCTTTCAAACATTCCAAGAGGAACTACTACCAATCCTGGCAAGACTTTCATGAAATCGAAAAAACTGAAACATTTCCAAATAGCTTTTATTAAGCCAACATCACCTTGATACTTAAACCAGACAGAAATGCTATGAAAAAAGAAAATTACAGACCAATATCGCTGATGAATACAGATGCAAAGATCCTCAACAAAATCCTGGCAAATAGGATTCAATGCCTCATTAAGAAGATCATCCACTACAATCAATTAGGTTTCATCCCAGGAATGCAAGGATGGTTTAACATCCATAAATCTATCAACATAATACACAACATCAACAACAACAAAAAAAATAAAAACCACATGATCATGTCAATAGATGCAGAAAAAGCATTTGATAAGGTCTAATACCCATTCTTGATCAAAACTCTCAGCAAGATGGGAATGGAAGGAACCTTTCTCAATATAGTTAAGGCCATCTACCACAAGCCAGTGGCAAATATTATCCTCAATGGAGAAAAACTAAAAGCCTTCCCTCTAAATTCTGGCACAAGACAAGGCTGTCTTCTCTCACCACTCCTATTCAACATAGCACTGGAAGTACTCGCTATAGCGATTAAGCAAGAAAAAAATCATGGGAATCCAAATAGGAAAGGAAGAAGTCAAGCTCTTGATGTTTGCAGATGACATGATACTCTACTTAGAAAATCCTAAAGACTACCAAAAATCTAGAAACAATAGACTCATATAGCAAGGTGGCAGGCTACAAAATTAACACACAAAAATCAATGGCCTTTTTATATACCAATAGTACAAAGGAAGAAATGGACATTAAGAAAACAACCTCATTCACAATAGTGCCACACAAACTCAAATATCTTGGAATCAACGTGACTAAAAATGTGAAGGACCTATACAAATAAAACTATAAAATTTTGCTCGAAAAATAAGAGAGGACATGCAGAAATGAAAACACATACCATGCTCATGGATTGGCAGGATTAACAACAACAAAATGGCAATACTCCTCAAAGTATTGTTACAGATTTAATGTGATCCCTTTAAAGATACCCGTGACATTCTTCAAAGAAGTTGATCGGGCACTTTTGAAATTTATTTGGAACAATAATCATCCTAGAATAGTAAAGCAATCATTGGGAAAAAGAATATGGAGAAATTACTTTCCCCAACTTTAAATTTTACTGCAAAGCAATAGTTATCAAAGCAGCATGGTATTGGAATAAAGACAAGCCCTCAGATCAGTGGAATAGGCTTGAATACTCAGAATGTTCTCCAGACATACAATCACCTAATTTTTGATAAAGGAGCAAGAAATCCTAAATGGAACAAAGAAAGCCTCTTCAACAAAGTGGTGTTGGCACAACTCTCTAGCCACTTGCAAAAAAAATTGAACTTAGACCCCCAGCTAACATCGTGTATGAAGGTTAAATCCAAATGGATGAAAGATCTCGTTATCAGACCTGAAACCATAAGATATATAGAAAACACGTAGGCAAAACATTCCAGGACATTGAGACTACAGGCATATTCATGGAGGAATCTGTACTCTCCAAGCAAGTGAAAGCAGAGATTAACAGATGGGAATATATTAAGCTGAGAAGCTTCTGCACCTCAAATGAAATAGTGCCCAGGATACAAGAGCCCCCACTGAGTGGGAGAAATTATTCACCCAATACCCATCAGATAAAGGGCTAATCTCCAAAATATACAAGGCACTGACAGAACTTTACAAGAAAAAAACATCTAATCCCATCAAAAATTGGGGAGAAGAAATGGGCAGACACTTTGACAAAAAATAAATACAAATGGCCCAAAGAAACATGTAATAATGCTCTGCATCACTAATCATCAGGGAGATGCAAATCCAAACAACTATGAGGTACCACCTCATACCACAGAGATTAGCACACATCACAAAGAACGAAAACAAACAGTTTTGGCGGGGATGTGGAGAGAAAGGAACTCTTATCCACTGCTGGTGGGAATGCCGTCTAGTTCAACCTTTATGGAAAGCGATATGGAGATTCCTCCAAAAACTGGTAATTGAGCTCCCATATGATCTAGCTATACCTCTCCTAGGAATATACCCTAAAAACACAAAAATACAATACAAAACTCCCTTCCTTACACCTATATTCATCGCAGCACTATTTACCATAGCAAGACTCTGGAAACAACCAAGATGCCGTTCAACAGACGAATGGCTAAAGATACTGAGGTACATATACACAATGGAATGCAGCTGTCAGGGGAGTATTAGTCTTATCAGAGTCTATGAAAAAAGATTTTTCTCTCTGATAAAGAAAAACCTCCTGTTTAGTTGACATGATCCATTCAGTCTGCCTTGAATACAAATGTATAAACTTTCCTTCTTATAGCTGAGGCAGTCAGTACACAATAAATTTAAATTAAAAATCCAGCAGCATCCTTAGAATGCTAGAAAAAAATTAGTAAAAGTCTAGAAAATAGATTTCAATGGTTATTGAACCTGAAACAAACCACATGAAAATATATTGCAATTCATATAAGAGGTAATTTGTTTGTTTAAATGACAATTCTCAGCTATCTACAATTTAAATGCAACCCAGACAAAGCATTATTACTACATTAAATGAGATAATGAATGTGGAGCATTTAGATCCATGTTAGGCATATGCTAAACATTACATGAATTTTTCTTTGTTGTGCTTTTTTTTTTCTTTTTTTTTCTCTTTTTTTTTTTTTTTTTTTGCTGTTTTTTACCTTTTTTTTCTCTTCCCCTCATCTCTATTGTCTCTGGATGTTATTACCATACTGTCTTTTATTTTCTTCCCTGACTGATGGCCTTTGTTCTTTCTCATCCTAAATACATTTTACTCACTACTTATCATAGTATGCTGTGACATTATACCACAATAAAGCCAATTGTTTGACACATACAATCTCCATTCAATGAGGTTTACTCCTAGGGAGAAAGACAAATAAGCACACAAGAAATAATAGAAGAAGCAACATCTGTCAAATCTTTGAAGTTTTCTGGTCATTCCTGGAAGACCTCACAGACTGGCCATTTTTTCAATACTATATTGTTTTTGATAAGTAAGCCATTAATTAAATTAGCAGAGTTAGTAAAGGCAGCTAGTAAGCACATCAAAATTCTCTGGGTACATTAAAAACATAGCTGGTATATTTCATATAATCAATCATCATAAGCCTTTAGCACAAAGTTGTGACAATTTTCTATGCTTGCCTATGTTCTTCTATATCTAAAAGACCCTAAACTGCTTTATCCTTTACTGATTCTTCTCCCAAAGTCTTCTATTTCTGCCTGGAAGCACTGCTGTCCTATGACAAGCTAACAGAAACAAAAGCAAAAATCTTAAAATATTTTACCTGATTTTTTTTTTATTAAGGAGAAGATTTTTTACAGCTTCCTATATCAGTTAATTCAGGGATCTGCTCAAATCCAATTTCAATGGTTTTCCTTGGTTCTATTCAAAATAGTATGGTAAAAACAGAAAATAATAGATCTTGGATCCACATATTATGAAATGTTGAAGTTTGACTAGTATTATTGAGAAATATAACTGAAGAATTTTGAATTTCACATTTCTCATTATTCAAATGTAAAATATAACTTAAAGAAAAGGTTATTGCAAAATTCAGAGAGCAGGTTAACATAAAATGGTTCATTAATTATAAACCATAATAATGTGAGACTCAAATATATTTGTGATAACAAAAATACTGGTAACAAAATTTCTGAATTAACAATGCAAAACCATATATTTTATATTGTTTGATGTTTTTGACTTTAGTTCTACCAGTGGATACACAGGCTCCTCAAAATAAAAAATATATGGTACTATTATAACATCTATGCATAATAAAAGAGAACTCTCAGAAATAATATCACTTGAATTCATAGTTTATGACTATTAGATTTTGCTGTTATTCCAACATTTTTGCAGCTGCACTTTAAGGACTTATTTTATAATAGTGGCCAACAGAAGATCTAAATGTTTTAAAGGATGATATAAGCTTAAATAGTTTAGCTAAGATATATATTTATAGTGTTTGAGTTCAAATGCTTAAGCCTGACTTGCACAAAAGACAATTTTTTTAGTGCTACAGTTATAAAAACAAAGTAACAACAAATGGCTTGAGAGAGTTTATAGAACTCCGAGTTCCTGAGGTTGTTACCAAAAATGAGAGGCTTTCATAGACCATAAAATTAACTTTCTCCATTGCCAATTGCCCAGCTGTATGACAAGACAACCTACACATCTTGGTTAATTGGATGAAGCAAGCTTGCTATGTTTTTTCCTCCTCACTAGGCGACACAAGCTGTGGGAAGTTTTCCAAAGGGATAACCCTCCTTCACAAGATTTACTTCTGACAAGCTGTCAGAACAGTACAAGGTCAAAGTTCCAATGACTAAAAAAGCAAAAATTGCTACTCTAAACAAAATATAAAATGGTAAGACTTCTCTAGGTTATAGATCTTTAAGAAGAGTCTTTCACAGATGTGTAAAGAAACATTAGTATTCTAAACATGCTAAATATTATGGTACTACTCACAATACTGTCAAGTGTAGAGTCTTGTCCTACAATTGTCTAAGATGCAACATGTAGTAAGTAAATGGTTTTAGAATAATCTTTTTATGCTTATCACTTTAAGCATCAGTATGTTATCAAATAAATCAACATATCATATAAAATACCAGTTTGAAAATGTATATCCTTATTCAATATTTAAATTTTTATTATTATTACTGTGTGCAAATTTTATATTATACATTTAGAAAGACACAGATATAACGAAATTTTTAAAACCTCATATGGTATTTATGGACCAGAAGGTGTAATTCAACATACCTTTAGATAATAATGGTGAAAACAAAGTAATAATTTTTATAAAAGCAGAGGAAAGTATATAGTCTGGGATAATTTGAAGGAAGATTACTGTTCTACTCTGGGTTTTAAAACTATATAGAATGAGATATTATTTTATCTAATCTCCCAGTTTTTAATAGGATGAAATCATAGCCAAAATAAAAAAGTAATTTTATTCCATTCATACAACTAATTAGTAATAGATTCAGAATGAAATTTAGTTTTCTGAGTCCCCTTTTCATAATACTTATAGAAATTGATATTCACAATGCTTTAAAATAACAGCTTGGAATTCAAGAAAATTTAGCATCTGGATATATTTAATATCATATAGCCACTAATTACCACAGCTACCATTTAGAATCTTGGCATTTTCCTTGGTAGTTCTTTTAATATAAGACTGTTTATGCAGTTACAGAATTGAAGCCTGAACAGAGATTCTTATAATTTTAAGCTCAAAAGTCTTTCTCAGTTACATTTTATTTTTGTATCTAGTTGTATAGCTTATAGTAATTACAATAAGTTTAGCAAATGTGATATGGATATATGTTTAAAAAAGGACAGAAGAACTTATGCACACAATATTTAAATACAGAACTTATGTACAAAATGATCATTATTAATGTCTATGCTTATTACCATAAATTATATATGCATAAGAGGAGAATTATAGAATAATTGGTAAACGAGTGACTATTTTCATTTAACATATCTGACAGAAAAGACTCGTGATTTTTTAAGACTGATGTTCTTATTTTTTCTTTGCTAGTAAAAATCTAATTTGTTTGCACAAATTTCTATTTGAACAATAGAGTATGAACATTCTTGAGTACATACAAAAAATTCTAAGGGATAAATTCCTTGAAGTTGATATATTTTCATATATATGCACATGCAAGTCTTTCTCTATTTGCATCAGCATATATATGTGTACACATGAACTTATATGAATATATATAAATTCACTTAGCTACCTCAGAGTTTACTCCCGAATCTGTGTTCATGGAGCACTCCACTTAGGATTCAGGGAACAATATTCAATGCCAGTGTCAGGAATCAAATCAGGTCAACTAAATCCAAGCAAGCAGTCCACCTGCTGTAATATGCCTCCAGTCCTAAAAAATGTTTATTTCTAATGACAGTCTAGAAATAAAATATAGTTTTCCTTCAACCTTTCAAATAATATATTGACAAAGTCATATGTGCAATGTAATATGTATAATCTGTGTATTAGTCTTGCATGCATTTATTTATAGTTAAGTAAATAAATAAACCTTGTTCAATGTTTTTTCCTAATATTTAAGAATACTTAAAATGTGAGTGCACAGATATTTTTCTACATTTTATTAGAATTCACTTTTAGAAATAAAATTTCTGAATATAAGAGCATAAAATATTTTATGGTTCTTAGCATTGCTTTACATGTTTTTATCAATTTATACTTCCAACAGAATCATGAGAATTTATCTTTTGCACTTTTGTCATATTAGGTTTTACTATACTGTATCCTTTGAAAACTTATAAACTACATAATCTCAGTAAAATAAATTGATAATGCTGCTTCTAAAGTTATTCTCATGAGGCATTATGGCAGATGTAAATTGGCTTAGTACTCTTTTACAATTCAGCATTCCTTCTCTTAAAAAATCATACTCCTATTATTTCATATGGTCCATATGAAGATGTAAATTATAATAATACAGTTTCAAAATTCTATCTATTGTGGCCCAATTCCCTAAACTGTGCCAATTGAGTTTCTTCTTTAATATTGACAGAACCTGGAATAAAGTTCTCACTTCTTTAGATGTTGTTTAACTGAGAAGATAGAATAGTGAAACTGCAGGAGTCATACCCTATTTAAAATATAAAAAAGAGGCTGTTAGCAAAATAAAGTTAATAGACAAAAGGAGAAAAGAGGTGGAATATTTTAGCAGTGCTGAGTATGTCAGTCCTGTCTTAGAACTTTACTTTACTATACTCTTTCTTTGAACATTATGTGACCTCATTTTTTTTTACCAACCAGTGAGTTTTTTATATACAAGCTAATTTGACTTGAACCCTGTCACTTGTTGCTAAAAACTCATAAACACTCATATACTTACATATATATTTCCAGCATGCTGTTTGGCATACTGCATTCTGTTAACCAAAATGCAAAAACAAATTAAAAATCCACTAAATGTTGTAAAGATGGTGGATAGACATATTGCATACTTCTTTAACACTGTGTTTTCCTCAATATATTTAATTTGTACAGGTTTGATGTCAAGGTTTTTATCATGTTTGAATTACCTTTGTGTGTGTTATGAGAATAAGATCTAGTTTCATTTTTATTTGCATAAGGATAACAGTCTTTCCTACACTCTTTGTTGAAGATTCTTTCTTTGCTTTATTTCATGTACCTATTACCTTGATAAGTATGACTATTTATCATATGGTTATATTGTGTTCCTAGATTATGTACAGCCTTATAACCTATATTAAAAACATAAATGACAAATATTTCATTTTTATCATGAGTTTAGGGCCACACCTGATAGTTCTCAGGCTCATTCTTGGTTCTCCACACAGGGGTCATTCCTGAAAGTGTTCAGGGAATTATATTGGGTGCTGTAGATTGAACCCAGGTTGGCCACATGCAAGGTGAATGCCTGACCCACTGTACTATTACTACATTCTGATGTAATTTATAATTCTTTACAAGTATAAAAAAAAAGAAAGCGGCCGGAGAGATAACATGGAGGTAAGGCATTTGCCTTGCATGCAGAAGGATGGTGGTTCGAATCCCGGCATCCCATATGGTCCCCAGAGCCTTCTGGGGGTGATTTCTGAGCGTAGAGCCAGGAGTAAACCCTGAGCGCTGCCAGGTGTGACCCAAACCCCAAAACAAACACACCAATATATATATATATACATATATATATACAAAGAAGACATAAAAATTTTATAAAATAATGAATGATTTATTACTTTAATATAATAAGAATGTGTAGTTGCATAAACTCGTCAAAGTGAGTATAAGAGCTATATAAAATTTTGATTTTTATGTATACTGATAAGGCTAAGAGAGACAAAAATAAGAATTGCAAGTGACAATCATAATTACACACTACTTCTTGGGGATGAAGTATATTTTTACTAAACAAAATAGGAAAATAATTTAAGGAGGCATTTTTAATGATCTTTTTAAAAATTCTCACAAATAACACATGGTCACATTTTGCTGCATTTCAAAGTATGTAGTTCTTTATTTTTAAGATAATAAGTTAGGAGATACAACTAATTTTAAATGTATTTTATGTTATATAACAGCACTATAACAGAGTTAACGTTTATGAAACTGATGTACAAGATCACTGCACACCATCACAACCAAAGTTCCCAAGGCTTTTCATGCTCTTTCTTTCCAGTACTATAAAATTTTATATTGATTTAGAAGTATCTCTTAAATCTCAGAATGTTCTAGGGAATAACTGTGATTGGAATCATTTATAAAATCACTTGTATAATTAAGAGTGAAAATTATTTTAAGAGTATCTAGTTAAAAACTCAATTTTACATGAGAACAAGGCCCAGAGAGTATTAACTTGCACATAATCATGAATCTAATTTGAGAGATGATCAAGACTTAACCCTTCCCCTTTCCTCTTGTTCTAACTCAAAAATTTTTAATTAAAATTTTTACAAATAATATTTTCTTGAAGTATCATTGTTTACTGTATATCAATCTTTACTATCTATTTATATGTATATATATTGTATTTTAAACCACACTGGCAGTTCTCAGTGGTTACTCCTGACTTTGCATTTAGAAGTCACTCCTGGCAGTCTCAGGGGTCCATATAGGATGTTAGGGTTTGGATCTGGGTGGGCCATGTGCAAAGCAACTTGCTACCTGCTGTTCTATCACTACAGTTCCATATTTACAATCTTATTAAAATCATTGCAAGTGGATAAAATGTACAGTGTTACTACCTTAATACCTGCATTTTAGGCTTCTCAGTTTTATTGATTATGTTTAAAAATTCATTTATATTGAGGATTATCTAACTTTTTCTTTTTTCTTTATTATCCATATGAACAAGATTTTCCAACACTGGTCTTTTTCTTTCTGACTCTATTTAGCACAATATCCTTGAATTCTTTTGAAAATGCAGTTGCTGGTGACATTGCATAAATTCACTTCATTGGGAAGATGGTTTGGATGTTTCACAAAATGTTATAGATAGAATCTACTGTTTCTAGAAGCCTTTTAGTAGAGTCTTTAGGATTTTCTAAATGAAATATGTCATCTGCAAACAGTGAAATATTGACTTCTTCCTTTCCTTTCCCTTAATATCTTTCTCTTGTCTAATTGCTATGACAAGTACATCCAGTACTATGTTGACTAGGAGTGGCCTTCGGGGCCTTGGGTAGAGAGATAGATATAGAATAGTCTCACTCAACTGTAGAATTTTTTTCTTTTTGGGTCACATCCAGCGGCGCTCAGGGGTTACTTCTGGGTTTGAGCTCAGAAATTGCTCCTGGCCGACATGGGGTATCATATGGGATGCTGGGTTTTGAACCATCATCCGTTTTGAATCAGCTACTCACAAGGCAAATGCCCTGCTGCTGTGTTATCTCTCTGACCCCCATCTGTGGAATTTAAGAAAAATAAAAGAGAGCATGGTAATAATACTCGGAGACAAAAGAGATGAAGGCCTAATGTGCAGTTTACAAAAAAGAGTGGCGAGCGCAGTTAGAAAATAACTGCATTGGCAACTACCATGACAAATATAATGAGAGAGAGAGAGAGAAATAAAATGCCTGTTCCAAAGACAGGCAAGGATGGGGAAGAGAATATGGGGAACATTGGTGGTGGGAATGTTACACTGGTGAAGGGTAGTGTACACTTGATAACTGAAATCCAACTAAGAACATTTTAGTAACCATGTTGGTTAAAGAAATTATTTAAAAAATCTAAAATGTCAAATTATAAAAAAATGTTATAAATAGAACTCGCAAATTAATGATGTATTTTGCTCCATCTTTATTCTTTAGTGTGCCAAACTTAGTTATCTGTTTACCTGAAAAACAGATACATTCATGTTAACTGAAGCTTTAAAATAACTGAACAGATCCAGGCAAATACAGCACAGTGAAATATGGAAAGTGTCAGTTGTAGTTACTTAAAATTAAATTGTATATCAAAATAGCAATTTGCACATTCTTTTGCAATTAGAGATAGTTCAAGGTTACCTCTTTATATAGCTTTGAATTTATTCACTTGTAATTATATATTCTCTCAAAGGTGATAAAAAATGTCACAATTGGTAATGTAGTTATTCTAAAAACTTTCTTCCTGCTTTCCTTTCTTCCTCTCATCTTTTTTGAATTGTAAAACCCCACCTAGGCTTGATTAGGGACACACCTCAAGTGAATTATCTTTTTTTTCTATTAACTTTGGCTAATAAAAGATAGCAGTGGGGTACAAAGGGAATCAGGTTCCACTGGATTTAAGAGGCTGCACAAACCCTGGATTTTTGTTCCTTCTTCCATGAATCCATCTGTTTTTGTTCAAAGACCTTGCTGCTGACTGCCCATTTCAGGGTCAGAATGAATAAGACAAACTACTGACAGTTCCCACAGGTAACATAGTGATCTATATACAATATTGCATTTTTCTGTAGTTTACTCAGCGTTTTTGAAATGTGACCTTTATTTTACCATTAAACACAATGTTAAAGTGGGAAAAAGCAACTTTCATTTTTTGCACAAATAATATTCTAGAGCTAGAGTGATAGCACAGTGGGTAGAGTGTTTGTCTTGCATGCAGCTGACCTGGTTTTTATTCCCAGCATCCCATATAGTCACCCAAATCTGCCAGGAGTGATTTCTGAGCACAGCACCAGGTATGAACATGACCAGGTATGCCTCAAAAACAAAACAAAACAAAACAAAAAACCAACAACAAATAAAATTCTGAATATTGGTAAGAGATGAAGGAGAGTTTATAAGACCATTTTATCTATATGGTATTTTATTTAAGGGAAACTCAAAAAGATAGTGTTTTCTTTTTACCAAATTTAATTATATTTATATAATCAAATATATTTGTGACTGGTGACTTCTGTGTTTTCAAGAGCTATTTTGTTTTAAGAATATACATATTGTTAACCTATACAGGACTACTTATTTTAATCTCATTTGATATAAAATAGACAGGGGAAAGGCTATAAATGTATATGTAGCCTATGTATTATGGCTTAATCTTTGTTTTATATTGTTATATATTTTATATTGTTATGTATATCTATTTATAAACAATGTTTAGCTCATAAATTGCCTTCAAATTACAGCTTATTTGATTTGTCATTAATTACTTATCAATTACTTTGGGGTAGGATGTTTTAACATACTAGAGGCAATATCATAAGAATTCAATTTAAAAAAGATTAATATTTCTGAGATAATAAAGCAATAACAATGAAAATGTTTTATTATAATATCTAATAAAAATTAACATTCTCTTTTTGATAAAATATTTATTTTGAATGTTTCTAACATGTCCTATCTCTTTTCATTCAACTGTTTTTGTTAAATCTCAAGATAGGATTAATTTTTGTTGTGAGAACTACCATGGCAGCTTCCAAAAGTATATTTACTTTCAATTGAGTTAGACTGAGGTTGACACATAGCTCAAAATAGGGAAACAAATAAAAAATGGAGAGGTGGCTTCGTAAAGGAGAATAACATCAGATTAAAAGAGGGCAGAGATCTGGGTGATAGTATAGTGGGTGGTGGGTAGATTATTCACTTGCAAGAGACAAGTGACATTTTCCCTTGCATCTGATATGGTTCCCTGAGTACTTCCAGAAATATTTCCTAAGTTCAAAGCCAGGAGTTACCTCTGTGCATTGCAGTATGTGGTTCAAACACTCAAACAAAGAAACCAAAAAGAAGTCAGATTAGTCCAACCAAATACTGTCTCAGTATGAAAAACATATTTAAACTTTCTATCATTTTACTGCTTTGACTATTAAATTAGAACATTGTATATATGCAATCTTAAGCTCTGACACTGTTTTGTTCTTATGACTGTAGTAGAAATTAGACTATTATATCAATTTAGAGATTATCTAAAATTCTTAAACTCCAAAGTGATCCACACATCTCTTGAACTGACTAAAAAATCTTTGTGCATTTATTTCTCTAAATGATTTTTTAGAAGTCTGACAGAAAAAAAATAACAATAACCAAGAATCACTATAACATTTTTAGTGTTTGGGAATTGGGTTTTTGAAAGGAAAATGACTGTTTTGACTATCCCATCAGCCACAAACTAATGTTCTTTACAAACTTTTGATGGCATCTAGGCCTATTTTAACTAAAACATTTAATTCTCAGACTAATAAACTTAAAATCAAAGTGGTACAAAAGAATCAGCCAAACCTCAAACAGATATTGGAATTTTCACATTGTTTTTCTTATTATCTTAACTATTTTTCTCACTAAATGCTACACTTTATTAGAATAAAATACTCTAAAATAGTTCACATAGATGGTGGATAACAATTTTTGCTTCTTTTGGTAGCCCTACTTCTATATTAAGATCTCTGTCTACCTACACATCCACTGTAATAAACAATCATCAACCATAAAGATTACCTGTGAGAATCTTGCTATTCTGGGTACAGTATCAGTGAAAGCTTCAGGTATTTAATATTTTAATATATATTTAAAGCAAACATAGTATATTAAGATCTCTAAGAGACTTAATCTAATTTGAGATTTTTCCTTAGGATTGACCAATATCTCACTATTTTGATTTGAATCTACTTCACCTAGTATTACTAATCAAGTAGGAGAAACAAATATAAAGAAATTAAGGAAGACTAATATTTTATTTCTAAAAAGAATAATGCATAGGTGATAGTAGTTTTTTGAAGTTAGTATTCACCTAAAAAAACAGCTTAATACACACTGCCACCCTCTCCCAATAAAACACAACTTTCAAAAATCCAAACACTGATGTATTTGTTTCAAAGATATCTAACACTTTGTCTGGATCTTTCAGCTTAGTTGGTAATGTCTCACACACTGTCTTTGCTCCGTTCAATAAATCTCAGTCTTGTTTTGCTGAGCTGATGTAATACATAATTGTCCTTGCTTCAATTTGTTTGAATATCTTTGACAGTTCTCATCTATCCTGTTGCTTTTATTCATAATTAAGAGAAATAATTTGGATGCTGCCTTTAGCTCTCTTCCAAAATGCCAACAAGATCACACATTTTAATTCAACAGCCAGCCACTGTTCAGTATATGCATTTAAAGTACATTCTAATATTATTTTATACATATTTTAAAAGGCTAATAGATTTTTATCTTTTGAAAAAAAAAAGCACCATCTTTCTCTGGCAGTCAAATTGTCTGCCTTTAATTATTATAAAAATTGTTATTCACTTTCTTATAAAGCAAAATGGCTGAAAATCAGAACAGCCAACATATAGCTTTGACACCAGCTCTGATATTTGAGGTGAATAAAAAAATAAAGATATTTCAAACTAATTCTTAAATATGTGTTCACTTACAACTATCTTGTTCAGGCTTCATTTTTTCTTAAAACTGTCCTCAATATTTTAGAGTAGACAGCCTACGACTTCCCCAACTTTTATTATTAAACCTTTTACAGCTTCTTTCTGCGGGTGCCAGCCCAGTGACACCAAGGATCATAATCTCTCCAGGACCCACATCCGGTAAGAAATCCCAGCCACCAAGTGTGGGGCCACTTCCTGTTGTGTGGATGGGCACCCAGAGACTTTATAAAGGACTGCTGCCCTGTTCTCTGCCTTCTTTTTGCAGGAGCCAGCCCAGAGACACCAAGGATCATAATGTCTTTAGGACCCACGCCCAAGAAGCACAGCCGCTCCGATTCGCTCCCCAATCGCACTTATCTTTTAACCGCTGAACCCTCTTCTCCACATCATAAAAAGCAATCTACAACCTTAACAATGGGAAATTTTGCAGTACAACCCAATGTTTAAATAATCAAGATGGCTGCTCTCATAATCCGAAAAGTATCAAATAGTTAGGTATCCTCTCAAATAAGATGTTTAGAGTAGAATTATGGATGATGCTCAGGGAGCTCAAAAAAAGCATTGATAGACTTGAATTGAGCACAAATAAGCATCACGAGGATTTGATGATTAAAATTAGAAATTTTCACACTGAAATAACTGGTCTGAAGAATTCGGCTTATGAATTGAAAACCTCAAGGGAGAACCTCTCCACTGGAGTAATGGCAGCTGCAAATGGGGTCAGTGAGCCAGATGATGAGATGCAGAACAACTCCATACAACAGAAGAGATTGGAAGAGAATTTTAAACCAAATGATCAGACAATGTCTAAACTACTCAAAGAATGTGAACCGATTAAAACAAAAGTCTTTGAGAAACTCAACAGAAACAACATAGGAATCAATAAAGTCCCAGAAGCCCAGAACAACAATAATAAAAGGAGTTGGAGCGAAGAGGAACAGGAAGAACAGGAAGAGGAGAAAGAAGAATTTTAAGAATAAGGCAAAGAGGAAGAGTAAGAAAAATAAGGCAAAGAGGAGTAAGAAGAATATTGTAAAAAAAATAGTAGGAGGAAGATGAAAAGGATTCATCACTTTCTTCTGAAAAAAGAAAAGGAGGAAGGAGAGTAAGAAGAGAGTAAAGAATAGTAAGAAAAGAAGAAAAAGAAGAGGAAGAATAGAAGTGGAAGAAGAAATACAAGAAAAGAGAAATAAGGGAAAGAAGAAGAGCAAGAAGAAAATTGAGAAGAGGAGGAGAAAGAAAAAGAAGAGGAAGAAGTAGAAGAGGAGGAGGAAGAATAAGAGAAAGAGGAAGAAGAGTCTACAGCCACACCACCCTGAACGTGCCCGATCTCGTCTGATCTCAGAAAGAGGAAGAAGAAAAAGAAGAGGGAAAAAAAGAAGAAAATGATTGAAGCTTTATTTTTTAATTTCTTTTCTTATAATAGTGTCTTTGTTTAAACACCGTGAATGTGACGTGTTTGTAGTTGAGTTTCAGTTAAAAATTAAAAAAAAAATGCACAAGGTGACACTGGTGGTGGGATTGAGGTTGAAAAATTGTATGTCTAAAACTTAATTATGAATATAAAAAAAACAGAACAAAACAAAAAAAAACCTCTTCCAGAACTTGTCCATCTTAACTGTTAGAAATAGAAAATATGAGGTGTGTGTGTGTGTGTGTGTGTGTGTGTGTGTGTGTGTAAAAACAAATAGAAAACATGTGAAGTAATTATAGGACTACTTGCTCAGTGATTTCTTGTCTGAATTTAAGTAAATTACTTTTTTTTCTTTATAATTTTCCTTGTGGACTGAGTGGAAGTCACAGTTAATTTTGTTCTTTCATAGATTAGGCAAGAGGAATAGTATAAAAAACATTCTATGTTATAGTACTCTGGTTACTTTAAAAATGCAATTGATGCAATAAAATTAGTAGCAAGGAAAGTACAAACTAAAAAACTCTAAAAGCAGTGCTAGAAATGTGATTAGGTATGTATGTTTTAGCTTCAGATAATAGATATAAGTGGCATATTTATTGTTTTTAATTTAATTTGGGCCACACCTAAAAGGTTTTAAGTTTTACCCACAATTTGGTTTTCAGGGATCATACCTAGTAATGCTAACAGGAACATATGGAGTGCTAGGGATCGAACAGAGGTCAACTGTGTCAAAGGCAAATACCCTTTCACTATATTTACTATCCCTTAGAATACTAATATTATCTTTGAAGTAATTATAATTTATTTAGTGAATGAATATTAAGTAACAGATATAATTCAGAATTTCATAGCTAATATGACCTTTATTTAACAATATTTAAATATAAAATACATTTTCCTTAATGCAATCCATCTAGAAATACGAAATATAAGATAGAATATTTCAGGCATACCCCTTAAAGTTTAGAAAACAAAATAATGAGTTAGAGACTTTTTTTCAGTCCTTTTTGGCTTTTCTGCCAGCAAAGACAGTTATGAAAAAGTAGAACTATTCTGTAGATTTCAGAGTCAAGAGCTGTTTTAGCGGCACTGCTCACATTAGTGGATTTTTGTAGTCCATAATTGAATTTATTAATCTCAGCTCAGACAAACCATTTTTTTAATTATGTATCTGTAAGTTGAGAATATGTCTATAAGAAAGGAAGCACTTGCCATTAGCAGTGTCTGCTCAATCAGTTCTAGTCTAGAAATAACACTCCTCTCTCTGTTAAGGCATTTTGCTTTGCTTTGAATGCCTCTCCGAAAAGTTAAATCACCAGGGCTCCCTGTGTGTGACACCAGGCGGGGAAAATCCGCGAAAGTACACCGGCCCAGTGGGGCTCAACTGTTAAAGACTGTGAGTGTGACCTGTCTATGTCTGTCTACTGTCCTCTTGCGTGAAACTCTTGCTAGTGGGGCAAAAAGAGCCTCCAGAAACCTCACTCGCCCAGACGCCATTTTCAGGGAGGGACTTCAGAGCATAAAAACCGGCTAACCTTTGCAAAACCCGGCTCCCTGTGTGTGACACCAGGCGGGGAAAATCCGCGAAAGTACACCGGCCCAGTGGGGCTCAACTGTGAAAGACTGTGAGTGTGACCTGTCTATGTCTGTCTACTGTCCTCTTGCGTGAAACTCTTGCGAGTGGGGCAAAAAGAGCCTCCAGAAACCTCGCTTGCCCAGACGCCATTTTCAGGGAGGGACTTCAGAGCATAAAAACCGGCTAAGCTTTGCAAAACCCGGCTCCCTGTGTGTGACACCGGGCGGGGAAAATCCACGAAAGTACACCGGCCCAGTGGGGCTCAACTGTGAAAGACTGTGAGTGTGACCTGTCTATGTCTGTCTACTGTCCTCTTGCGTGAAACTCTTGCGAGTGGGGCAAAAAGAGGCTCAGAGGAGCACGGCCGCTCTGCTTCGCTACGCGGCCGTGCACTCTTTCTAAGGAAAGAACTCCATTGCAACAAGAAGGAAAAATCACACTAAGAACGGCGCTATATCACAGAAGCACACATTTCTCTCTGGACTGTCTTCTCTGTTGCATGCTCGGGCCTAAGATTTGACCCAGTGTGAGGCTTCATCCAAGGAGGATTCCCCTCCCTTAGAGGCAAGTCAGCCCATCCAGAAAGGGAGGAGCCAGAGGAGTGTGCTGCCTACATCATATAGACAATGAATACCACTACAACACGTAGAAAAACCCACAATACAAGTGTGACAATGGGGAAACAACGCAGGCCAGCATCAGACATAGAGAATGAAGATGACAATTCTGAGGACCAGATAATGACTGAACAACTAATCAACCTCTCAGATAAGGACTTTAGACTAGCAATATGGAAGGTGCTCAACAGACTCCAAGAAACCATGGATCGAGTTGAACAGAACACTAATAAGAACCAAGAAAATATGAAGGCAGAAATGACAAAACTCCAAACTGAAATAACATGTCAACTAACAGGACTGAAAAAGTCAGTAAACGAAGTGAATGACAAAATGGATAAGCTCTGGGACAGGGTTTCAGAAGCTGAGAATAGACTTGGTGCTGTGGAAGATGAGATACATAACAATTCCATACAGCAGGAGAGATTGGACAAAAAACTTAAAGCAAATGAGCAGACAATGGAAAAATTAGTCAAAGAATGGGAACAGACGAAAATAGAAGTCTATGATAAGATCAACAGAAACAACTTAAGAATCATTGGAGTCCCAGAGACCCAGGAAGAAAATTTCCAGGAAGAATCAATGGTCAAGAACATCATTAAAGAGAAACTTCCAGAGCTAAAGAATATATGTGATCAAATCCTGCATGCCCGAAGAGTACCAACCAAAAGAGACCCCAGAAAAACCACCCCAAGACACATCCTAGTCACAATGACAAATCCCACAGATAGAGAAAGAATTCTGAAAACAGCAAGATCAAAAGGGGAAATCATGTTCAAGCAAGCTTCCCTGAGATTTACAGCAGACCTGTCACCAGAAACACTCAATGCCAGAAAGCAGTGGTGGGATATTGTGACAAGACTGAATGAAATGAATGCTTCACCCAGAATACTATACCCAGCAAAACTCACTTTCCGGTTTGATGGAAGAATACATGGTTTCACAGACAAAAAACAGCTCAGAAACTTCACAGACACAAAACCAGTCTTAAGAGAAAAACTGAAAGACCTAATCTAAGACAAGACTACCCAAAAGACACACCAAATTTTGAAATAAAGATGGCGTTAAATCCCAGGACAATTCTTTCTCTCAACGTCAATGGACTAAATGCACCAGTTAAGAGACACAGAGTGGCTAAATGGATCAAAAAACTCAATCCAACCTTCTGCTGCCTACAAGAAACGCACCTGAATAGTCAGAACAAACATAGACTCAAAATAAAAGGCTGGAGAAAAATCATCCAAGCAAACAACACCCATAAAAAAGCTGGAGTGGCCATACTAATATCAGATAATGCAAACTTTATACTCAGGAAGGTTGTAAGGGACAAAGACGGACATTTTATATTAATCAAGGGGTACGTAGAGCAGGAAGAATTCACTCTCCTAAACATATATGCACCAAATGAGGGGCCAGCAAAATATTTAATACAACTGTTGACAAATCTGAAAAATAATATCAACAACAACACAATAATTGTGGGGGACCTTAACAAGGCTTTGTCAACACTGGACAGGTCAACCAGACTGAAACCCAACAAGAATATACTAGACCTGAGGAGAGAAATGGAAGAAAGAGGCCTAGTGGATATATATAGGACTCTCCATCCCCAGAAACCTGGATACACATTCTTCTCCAATGTACATGGGACATTCTTCAGGATAGACTACATGCTGGCACATAAAACATACCTCCATAAGATCAAGAGGATAGAAATTTTGCAGACTACCTTCGCTGACCACAAGGCTCTGAAATTATTTGTGAACTCCAAAGGGACTCAGAAGAAACACTTTAACACCTGGAAGTTAAACAGCCTCATGCTCAATAACCAGTGGGTCCGAGATGAAATCAAGGAGGAAATAAAAAGGTTCCTGGAAACAAATGACAATAAAGACACAAACTCTCAGAACTTATGGGACACAGCAAAAGCAGTACTGAGAGGAAAATTTATAGCTTTGCAAGCACACATCAGGAAGGAAGAAGGAGCTTACCTGAGTAGCTTAATGACACAGCTAATAGAACTAGAAAATGCTCAACAAAAGGACCCAAGAATAGGAAGACAGAAGGAAATAACAAAGCTGAGAGCAGAAATCAACGAAGTGGAAACTCAAAAAACAATCCGAAAGATCAACGAAAGCAGAAGTTGGTTCTTTGAAAAAATAAACAAGATTGATAGACCACTGGCAAACCTAACAAAGAAAGAGAGAGAGAGAAACTTGATAACTCGTATCAGGAATGAAAAAGGAGAGATCACTACTGATATGACAGAGATTCAAAGGGTAATCAGAAACTACTTTGAAAAACTCTACGCCACTAAAAATGAGAACCTGGAAGAAATGGATAAATTCTTGGACTCTTATAATCTTCCACGGTTGAAGGAAGAGGATGTAGCATATCTAAACACCCCCATCACCATTGATGAAATTAAAACAGTAATCAAATGTCTGCCGAAAAACAAAAGCCCAGGTCCAGATGGATTCACTAATGAATTCTATCAAATTTTCCAAGAGGAACTACTGCCAATCTTGGCAAGACTCTTTCATGAAATTGAACAAACAGAAACACTTCCAAATAGCTTTTATGAAGCCAACATCACCTTGATACCTAAACCAGACAGAGACGCTACCAAAAAAGAAAATTACAGACCAATATCACTGATGAATGCAGATGCAAAGATCCTCAACAAAATCCTGGCAAATAGGATTCAATGCCTCGTTAAAAAGATCATCCACTACGATCAAGTAGGTTTCATCCCAGGAATGCAAGGCTGGTTTAACATCCGTAAATCTATCAACATAATACACAACATCAATAACAAGAAAAATAAAAACCACATGATCATATCAATAGATGCAGAGAAAGCATTTGATAAGGTCCAACACCCATTCTTGATCAAAACTCTCAGCAAGATGGGAATGGAGGGAACCTTTCTCAATATAGTGAAGGCCATCTACCACAAGCCAGTGGCAAATATTATCCTCAATGGAGAAAAACTGAAAGCCTTCCCTCTAAATTCTGGCACAAGACAAGGCTGTCCTCTCTCACCACTCCTATTCAACATAGCACTGGAAGTACTTGCTATAGCGATTAGGCAAGAAAAGGATATCAAGGGAATCCAGATAGGAAAGGAAGAAGTCAAGCTCTCACTGTTTGCAGATGACATGATACTCTACTTAGAAAACCCTAAAGACTCTATCAAAAAGCTTCTAGAAACAATAGACTCATATAGCAAGGTGGCAGGCTACAAAATTAACACACAAAAATCAATGGCCTTTCTATATACCAATAGTAATAAGGATGAAATGGACATTAAGAAAACAACCCCATTCACAATAGTGCCACACAAACTCAAATATCTTGGAATCAACTTGACTAAATATGTGAAGGACCTATACAAAGAAAACTATAAAACTCTGCTCCAAGAAATAAGAGAGGACCCACGGAAATGGAAACGCATACCCTGTTCATGGATTGGCAGGATTAACATCATCAAAATGTCAATACTCCCCAAGGCATTATACAGATTTAATGCCATCCCTCTAAAGATACCCATGACATTCTTCAAAGAAGTAGATCAGACACTTTTGAAATTCATTTGGAACAATAAACACCCTCGAATAGCTAAAGCAATCATTGGGAAAAAGAATATGGGAGGAATTACTTTTCCCAACTTTAAACTGTACTACAAAGCAACAGTTATCAAAACAGCATGGTATTGGAATAAGGATAGGTCCTCAGATCAGTGGAATAGGCTTGAATACTCAGAAAATGTTCCCCAGAGATACAACCATCTAATTTTTGATAAAGGAGCAGGAAATCCTAAATGGAGCAGGGAAAGCCTCTTCAACAAGTGGTGTTGGCACAATTGGATAGCCACTTGCAAAAAATTAAACTTAGACCCCCAGCTAACATCATGTACAAAGGTAAAATCCAAATGGATTAAAGACTTCGATATCAGCCCCAAAACCATAAGATATATAGAACAGCACATAGGCAAAACACTCCAGGACATTACAGGCATCTTCAAGGAGGAAACTGCACTCTCCAAGCAAGTGAAAGCAGAGATTAACAGATGGGAATATATTAAGCTGAGAAGCTTCTGCACCTCAAAGGAAATAGTGCCCAGGATACAAGAGCCACCCACTGAGTGGGAGAAACTATTCACCCAATACCCATCAGATAAGGGGCTAATCTCCAAAATATACAAGGCACTGACAGAACTTTACAAGAAAAAAACATCTAACCCCATCAAAAAATGGGGAGAAGAAATGAACAGACACTTTGACAAAGAAGAAATACACATGGCCAAAAGACACATGAAGAAATGCTCCACATCACTAATCATCAGGGAGATGCAAATCAAAACAACGATGAGATACCACCTCACACCACAGAGAATGGCACACATCACAAAGAATGAGAATCAACAGTGTTGGCGGGGATGTGGAAAGAAAGGAACTCTTATCCACTGCTGGTGGGAATGCTGTCTAGTTCAACCTTTATGGAAAGCGATATGGAGATTCCTCCAAAAACTGGAAATCGAGCTCCCATACGATCCAGCTATACCACTCCTAGGAATATACCCTAGGAACACAAAAATACAATACAAAAACCCCTTCCTTACACCTATATTCATTGCAGCTCTATTTACCATAGCAAGACTCTGGAAACAAGCAAGATGCCCTTCAACAGACGAATGGCTAAAGAAACTGTGGTACATATACACAATGGAATATTATGCAGCTGTCAGGAGAGATGAAGTCATGAAATTTTCCTATACGTGGATGTACATGGAATCTATTATGCTGAGTGAAAAAAGTCAGAGAGAGAGAGAAAAACACAGAATGGTCTCACTCATCTATGGGTTTTAGGAAAAATGACAGACATTGTTGCAATAATAATTTACAGACACAAAAGAGAAAAGAGCTGGAAGTTCCAGCTCACCTCAGGAAGCTCACCACAAAGAGTGATGAGTTTAGTTAGAGAAATAACTACATTTTGAACTGTCCTAATATTGAGAATGTATGAGGGAAATGTAGAGCCTGTTTAGGGTACAGGCGGGGGTTGGGTGGGGAGGAGGGAGATTTGGGACTTGGGTGATGGGAATGTTGCACTGGTGATGGGTGGTGTTCCTTTTATGACTGAAACCCAAACACAATCATGTATGTAATCAAGGTGTTTAAATAAAAAAAAAATAAATTTAAAAAAAAAAAAGTTAAATCACCAGCACAACTGTTCATAGAATCCTTGGGCTGTCTCCTAAAAATAAACCCTCTCCTTTTTCTTCCTTTTCTTTTTTGGAGGCACTCAGGAATCATTCCTGGCAGGCTTAGGGGACAATATGGAATAGCGGGGATCGAACACTGGAAGGCCGCGTGCAAGTCAAAAGCCCCTATTCACAGTGCTCTCACTTTAACCCCAAATTTTGATCTCTTTTGAATTCACTGTAGTTTTTTCCTTTCATTCTGACACACAATAGTAGCCATTATCATGGTCTCTATTATAGTATTCTTCCCCAAAATGAATATTTTAGATAATACAGTGAAACAAAAAAGAAGTAAAAGCTATCAGCATAAACATATTTAATGATGTTTATTGGATTTAAATGTGATTACTTACAAGCCCTTTAAGTCAAAGTTCTTTTTTGGTACAAGTATCCATTTCCTAATAGAATTTTATCAGTTGAATAATGCTTTGTTCTGCAAGCATACTAACATCTCCCTAACACTAAATTGTAGTCATACATATGCCTATCTGCCCTTACCATTATATAATGTTGTTCTACATATCTTAATGTGTAATATTTAATGTAGAACATTCATTATATTTAATTATAATGCCACTAGGTTGTCCCTTGCACATTAAAGTGCTTTCTGCCTTATAGTCTCAAAAATTTGGCCAAATGTTTACATTCATGTAATAATTTGCAGAGCTTGAACTTCATAGGCAGACAGTTATTCATTTTACTCTTACCCATCCTCAGTCCAACATAGAAAGCTTAGAGTATATCAATTCCAGTTAATCCTTTCAAATTATTGACTATTTTTTTATCCTATTTTTACACTGTTACCGAGAAAGTGAATTTTCTGAGCTGGTACTTTCTTGAGAATAAAACTCAGGTTAAGAAGTTTGAGTCTATTGACAGCTATTTCTGTCATCTTGGCTTTCCTAGTCTCCTGCAATAGCCACGTGCACATGGGTGAGTCTCTTGAGCTCAATTAACATTCACTGGGCCTTTCTTAAAAAATGTACCCCAGTGGTTCCTGTCCTGCGTTTCTAGTTTCTGACTATGGCTATAGAGCTTATGGGTGAAATGCCTGTGTTCTGTCTTGTCTTCACGCTGCCTAGTGTCCTGTGTATATTCTGCCATGAGCTCTGCCTGTGCTTGACCTTTTGAAGACTTGAAATTACGGTGCATCTGGGTGTATCTGAAGACAGAGACTTGCTGGAGGATTCTTTCATCTGCTGCCATCTCTTACTTCCAGCCATTCCATTTGTCTATTTTTTTATTTTTATTTATTTATTTATTTATTGGTTTGGGGGCCAAACCCTCTGACGCTCAGGGGCTACTCCCGGCTATGCGCTTAGAAATCGCTTCTGGCTTGGGGAACTATATAGGACACCCGGGATCTAACCAAGGTCTTTCCTAGGTCAGCCGCGTACAAGGCAAACACCTTACTGCTGTGCCACCTCTCCATCTCCTTATTTATCTATTTTGATTGAATATCTTTTCTACGGGCACAATATAAACTGATCAATTAAATTCCCCTAGTGCTCTACACCCCCATTCCTGCTGTAGTATGTGTTCTAAATCAAAATGTAAGTAGCCATATATCCCATATAAAATTATATGCCATCATTATATTACTGCTTTCATAACCGTGCTGTTTTAGATCTACCTTCTTTTTTATTTCATTTTCTTATATCTTTCTTGAGCTTCATCTTCTGCCAACTATCATTGTAACTCCATGGGAACAGTAATTTTTGAGATTAATAAGCTTCTATTGGAAAGAAATGTTATATTGTGTATAATTTTGATAAAAACTCATTAAGCGTGAGGTCAGACAGATCTCAGTAGGACAAAATGCATATTTTTCAGGCAGAAGGCCCAAGTTTGATCAGGCATTAAGCCTGGCACCATGTTTGGTCCCTGAGCACTAGAATAGTAAACCCTCTCCACCTCCTGCCCCATACATATACAAATACCTAGCAGGGAGACCTTGAGCATACATACCAAGTATAGCCTAAAAGCAAAAAAATAAACAATTGTTTTTAATCTAAAAATTAATTAAAGCATTGTAGATTGAGTGTTTTCCCCACACCATTTTGAAAATACGTTTTGACTCTTTGGGCTTCCATTACTACTGCTAGAACAGCTGTCTTATTACTGCTAACAAATCTGTTATTTGTTCATAAGCAATTGTTTTTCTTTCATAAAGCTTTTAAGATCTTTATCTTTAGAATTGTGAAGTTTAACTACAATGTGGCCAAGTAGGATTTTAATTATGCACTCCACTCTAATTTATTTGGCTTATTGAATCTGATAACAGGTACTTTGAAACACTTCTGGATTTTTTTTTATCATTTATTTAAATACAATTATACACTGTTAGATTTTTATATTTTATTTTCATAATCTCAATGTTTCCTAATTTTTCAAATCATTCCCTTCTTTTTCTATATGCAATATATCTTTCACCAACTTATAGTATATTCATTCTCTCCTCACCTATATCTTACTTACCTGAATTATTTTGAGGGGAAAGTGGGGGACAAGGGGTATACTCAGCAGTGCTTAGGGCTTACTCCCGCATCTGTGCTCAAGGATTACTCCTAGAAGGCCCTAAATACTATATATGGTGTCAGGGATCTAACCCAAGTTAGCCATGTACAAGGTAAACATCCTACATACTGAACTATATATCTCCAGCCCCTTACCTTTATTGTGATTTAATATGGATCACAGATTGTATAAACTACTTCAATTTTATTTTTCACTTTTATAACTCAAATGAGATTTGGTTCTTTTCCAAATCCACTTTGTCATTTTAGTTTTATTATGATACTTTCTTAGATTTTTAAATATTTTAAACAAATTAGATTTCCTCATGAGACCATAATTTATTGACGAAGATGCTTTCTCTTTGCTTCAGTGTCAAATTTTGATAAATAATTTTATCTTGCTGGCCTCTACTGAATTTTTCATCACTTATAGGCCATTATTGTTTTCTTGAGGTCATAAAAACCCAGATTCAGGTCTTTATTGATGTGCCAAATGTCTTCAATTTCTGATCTCTGTTTACTGCTCTGAGTACTCACTTCCAATTATTTTGGGACCCTGAAAAGTTCTAATTTCTCTAAGCTAGTGTGCTTTAAATGAAAAGATATTTCTCTGGCAGTAGAAACTGATTGCCCCAAAGTAATTTAGTCAGATATCAGTTAGAGTCTTTGAGGGAAGGAAGTAGGTACAGTGGTGATGGGTCTATTCCGTAGCCCCAGACTTACAGGCTTGATGGCCTAATGCCAGCAGGACTGCTGGGTGCAGGCCAAGCCTCCCCCTTGAAGAAGGGGGTGTGGTCCTGGCAGACACTCTGAGTAAAGGTCAGTTGCTCCTTAGGTTAGCACTTAGCAGGATAGCAACAATGAACTTACTAAACATTATTGTATGATGAGAATTAACAATGCCGAGTTAAAAAAAATACCTGAGTGACTTTGCCCCTTGCATTAAAACAAGAATTGCTGGAACATACCTTGCTTACTCTAAGTTGATGAAATAATCTACAATAATATTTTTCTCAAGCTGGTAGAATATACAGAAATATTTTTCCAAGCTGGTATAATCAATAATATTATGTTTTAGTCAATTATTAAGTATTGTGTAGGCTACAGGTGTGTTTGGTCTTTTAATTACATCTTCCCTCTTTGGTATAATATTTAATAGACAATGGGTTGTACTTTGTCCATTAATAGTTGACTAACAGGAATGATATCCAAGAGGAAAGAATAAGTATTTTTTCTGATGTCTGTTTATAAAACTGATGAAAAAAGAATTTACAATATACATATAATGTTTAGGTGGCTCTCTAATAACTGTGCTGACATGTAATGTTTAATTATATGGCTAAAAAAAACATGGCATGCTTGATCTACCCAACCTCCTACTATTGATCATTTTTGCTTTGATATAAAATAGAACTCCCAATAAATCGGACTCAGTTCCAAATACTCTTGAGTGTGCCTGGTCCGAGTTCCCACTTTTTGCCGACTTCTTGCTCCCATCCTCTTATTGAATAACCCTGAAACTCTTCTCAGTGCTGCCTGACTCAGCTGGCCTGCGGCAGGTGTAGTATTAGAATTAGCCACATAGGAAAGCACTAATAACAGTATCATACATCACAGAATTACAATAAAAATATATATGCTTCTTTTTTTTATTCATTATACTTGTCCAGATAAAAAACATTTGAGGGAAGACTGACTTGCTCTATCTTAATCGGCATTATTTCCCAATCACATGTAACAGGGCCTAACATGAAGATAGAAATTATTAGCACTTTAATTTTAATAAAAAAATAAAAAGAAATATAACTTCAAGTGTATATTCAGGAGAAATAGGTTACAGGCTTATCCTATTTTTTTAATTTTGATAAAATTATAATTTCTTTATTAAAGAGAATTGCTAAGTTAAAAATGAGGTACTTAATGTCAGCCATGTAGTTACTAAAGAATCAATGTACTTTTACTTTACCAATATACTAAACTGTCACATTTCCTCTGAAGAAGGAAGATGTTCCTATGCATATCATCAATGACACTTTGTGGAGGAAGCATATCTTGCCTGTATTAGTTTGCTAGGAAAATCATAAATAATAAATAGACTGGATGACATAACAATTGGATTTACTTCTTACAGATTTGGATAAACAAAGTCCAAGATTACATTGTTAGAGAGTTTTGTATTTTCTAGTGATTTCTCCCCCTTCCCCCTTTGCTTTGCAGTTGACTTTCTCCTTACTGTATTCACAGATGCTGATATATCTGTGATCACACACTTCTGATTTCTCATTTGTTCTAACTCTCCATTTGTCCTTCATTTCTCTTATAGGAAACCAGTCATATTGAATTAGAACTCTCCAAATAACCTGTGAAGTCTTTGTCTCTAAATACTGTCAGATCCTGTAACAGTTGGGAATAGATGTCAATAGAAATTTTTTAGGAGAAGAGAATTCAATCTATGATATGTCACACTGAAAGAACTAAAAAGAAATGATGTTCTATGTTAGTAATACCTCTATAGGTTAGTTTCAAACTAAACCAAACCAAACAACTTCAGAATATACATTTTCTTTGATTAATATATATACACATTATTTTTTCCATCTAAAGTTGTCTTATTTGCCATATATATGTACCTTTGTCATAAAATTTGTTTTAGTTTAACAGAGCGGTATTTAATTTATATTAGAAGATTGTATAGTTTTAGACCAGTTTAAGATTTACAGTAAACATGAAAGGAAGATAGAGAATTTTCATGCAAATCCTTCTCCCCACATGTGTGACCTTCTTTATTATCAGTTTCTTTTACCAGGACACAGAATTTTTTATCAGTGATGAACCTTGACTTGGTATAGCATAATAATAAAATTCTTTACCTTAGCATTAATTGTTGTTCCTGTATATTTTATGGATTTTGATAAATGTATAATGACATTTTTATTATAACATTACCAGAATATTTATATTGCTCTAAAAATTCTCCATGCTCAGCTTACAATTTTTGCCTCTGATGCTGGAAACTACAAAAATTATTTTAGTTATTCATTTGGTTTTAGTGTTGTTTCATTTTAAATTTTTTGTGGATTTTTAAAATTCATTTATTTATTATTTTTTATAACTTGAGATATGCAGTTATAAAGTTGTTGATGGTTGAGTTTTAGTTACATAATGTTCCAATATCTATCCCTTCACTAGTATACACCAGGTATAGTCTCATTCAGATGAATCCCACAAATTTTAGTTTTTATTTTGATACACACAAGCAAAACACGGGGTCTACTACTTATCCTGTGCTTGGGAAACTTTTCTTGCAGTGTCCAGGAGACCATATTGAGTAACAGTGATTAAACAAGGGTCAGCTTCCTGAAAGGCAAATACCCTCCCTCATATACTATAGCACCACCTCTCTGATGTACTATCTCTCAGTCCTACTGAAATTTTTATAGTCTCAGTAATTTTACTTTTAGTGTGCCACATGGCATAAATCACACAGAATGTAATCTTTCACATTAACTTTTCCACATAGTAATAAGCACTTAAATTTTCTTCATTTCTTTTTGGTAATGAATATTTCTTTTGTCAAATTATACTCTGAGTCAAAAAATACCTAAAAGAAACAAACACAAAGATGATATAATATATCAAATAGAAACAGAAATCAGTTGGAAGATAACTTTATAGTTAGCTTTAGAACATCAATTAAGTATAATAGCATTCTGTTATAACTTAAATTATAAAATAAATATGTATGTATCCTTACTAATCTGAATAATTTGGAGAAATAAACATATTTTGGTCCAGAAATAAGCCAAATGATCTGTGTATGTATGAATTCCATTCCATAGCTGATAACTAATAAGCACCATTTTTCTCAGACTGTTCCATGTAATCAATTCTTTAAAAACTACTGTAGGAAAAGTGGTGATGGGAAGGAGGGACTTTTTTTTTTTTTTTTTTTTGGTTTTTGGGCCACACCCGGTAACGCTCAGGGGTTACTCCTGGCTATGCGTTCAGAAGTCGCTCCTGGCTTGGGGGACCATATGGGACGCCGGGGGATCGAACCGCGGTCCGTCTCCTAGGCTAGCGCAGGTAAGGCAGGCACCTTACCTCCAGCGCCACCGCCCGGAAGGAGGGACTTTTAAAAGAACAGACACTAGTTTTTTATAATCATGATTGATACGAAAGGAAAAAAAAATTTTAATAGAACACATGATGTGATAATAGCATTTCTGATGTCTGTAATACTAATCTAAAAATCATGAGAAATATTAAACAATATTAAACATATTAATGGTATTAAACAATAATAATCATGAAAAATATTAAACAAATACTGTTGCTGGTAGTTTAATTTTTTTTTTTTGCTTTGTTATTTTCAGAGTGACTCCTAGAGGTGTTCCAGACTTACTTTTGGCCTTATGCTCAGGAATAACTTCTGGTGGGGGGAGAAGGTGTTGTGGGGACTACATAGAGAGCCAGAAATAGAACCTGGATCAGCCACATGCAAAACAAGTGCCATATTACTGATCTGATTGCCTACTGGACATTTTAATACCTTAATAGTATTCTTCAAAATAATAAAAATTGCCAAAAACAGTGAAAAACTAATGTTATAAAATCAAATAGAACTATATTATCAAAATACACAAAACTATTTCTATTTTATCCCACAAGTACAACATTAATGATCAAATAACAAACCAGAGAGATGGTAAAACACGTAAAACATTTGCCTGACTCAATATTGATGCAGGCTCAATCCTCAATATCACGTATAGTGTCCTGACCATTTATAGGGATCCTTGAGAATAGAACCACAAATCTCTGAGAACACAGTTGTGACATAAAAAATATAGATAGATACACACACATATATATATACATGTGCTTATGTGTGCATATGTTTATATCACATAATCAGCTATATTAGCACAATTTAAAAGCAGCTATGTCATTATTTGCTTTAAGCAAAATTCAACACCTATTCTTTCTGATTTAAAAAAATATGCTTAGAAAAATGTTAATAGGAGAGTTAATAAAACTATACCTAAAGGTGATAGACTAGAGTGTTTATTACTTTTGTCTAGGAACACAGCATGAAATAACTTTTTCTCTATTTCTATATGACATGTTAGTTGATAGTCTAACATTTTGAATGTACTACGTGAAAAAAGTTCAAAAATAAAGCTGAGAAATGGGTAGCTAAAAAGTCCCTTTTAAAAGTATTGTTTCACTAAGAAAATGGCAAAAGTCTACAAAACTAAAATTAATAGCCATAAGTGAATTTAATGGGCATACATATAAGAGAATATGGTAAATGGTTTTCAGTTATATTAGATGCAAATACATACAATATAAGAAATTTAAATCAACTTAAAATAGAAAAACATAAGATGAAAATCAAGAATCCAAAATAAAGTTGACAAAACCTTAAGCAATATTAGAGAAGTTTTAAAAAGATGGAACAATATACTTTGTTAATAATTTGGAAGACTCAATATTATTAAAATAGCAATGCTCTATAAAATAATTTTACCCATTTAGTGCAATCAAACTTCTCTAGGCATCATGTACCACAAATTTGATAAGCTAATTCTAAAATCTGTAATAAAATTAAAAAAACCTAGAATTACTTATTATTTTCTTACAATAAACAATGTTAAAATGATTTTTAATTTTAAGAATATTTGTTTTCAAATTCAAAATAAAACTACAGCATCATTTTTTTTTTTTTTTGGTTTTTGGGTCACACCTGGCAGTGGTCAGGGGTGACTCCTGGCTCCATGCTCAGAAATCACTCCTGGCAGACTCAGGGGACCATATGGGATGCCGGGATTCGAACCAATGACCTTCTGCATGAAAGGCAAACACCTTACCTTCATGCTATCTCTCTGGCCCCAACAGCATCATTTTTAACACGAGTGAGACACAAGGTTAGGCTTATAGAGCAATGAAATGAAGCATTAGGAATTAACACGGACATGATTTTTAACAAAGTTATTAAATTAATATAATAACTAAAATTTTTAAATAGTATTGAAACAAATGTATATAGGAACATTTTAAAAAGTTAAAAGCATTATCATAGCATATTTTGGAAACCGTATAAAATTAAATGCAATTTCTAATATTATAAAATGTGTAAAGAGATTAAGAAACAAAGATTTCTTTTTTTTCTTTCTTTTAATATATATTTTATTTAAACACCTTGATTACATACATGATTGTGTTTGGGTTTCAGTCATGTAAAGAACACCACCCATCAGTGCAACATTCCCATCACCAATATCCCAAATATCCCTCCTTCCCAGCCAACCCCTGCCTGTAATCTAGATAGGCTTTCTATTTCCCTTGCACATTCTCATTATTAGGATAGTTATTTCTCTAACTAAACTCATCCTTGTTTGTGGTGAGCTTCATGAGGTGAGCTGTAACTTCCAGCCCTTCTCTCTTTTGTGTCTGAAAATTATTATTGCAAGATGTCTTTCATTTTTCTTAAAACACATAGATGAGTGAGACCATTCTGCATTTTTCTCTCTCTCTTTGACTTATTTCACTAAGCATAATAGATTCCATGTATATCCATGTATAGGAAAATTTCATGACTTCATATCTCCTGACAACCACATAATATTCCATTGTGTGTATACCACAGTTTCTTTAGCCATTCGTCTGTTGAAGGGCATCTTGGCTGTTTCCAGAGTCTTGCTATGGTAAATAGTGCTGCAATGAATATAGGTGTAAGGAAGGAATTTTTGTATTGTATTTTTGTGTTCCTAGGGTATATTCCTAGGAGTGGTATAGCTAGATCGTATGGGAGCTCGAAACTACTCATCCAATAGCCATCAGATAAGGGGTTAATCTCCAAAATATACAAGGAGCTGACAGAAATTTACAAGAAAAAAACATCTAATCCCATCAAAAATGGGGAGAAGAAATGGACAGACACTTTGACAAAGAAGAAATACAAATGGCCAAAAGACACATGAAAAATCATCAGGGAGATGCAAATCAAAACAACTATGAGGTACCACCTCACACCACAGAGATTGGCACACATCACAAAGAATGAGAACAGTGTTGGCGGGGATGTGGAGAGAAAGGAACACTTATTCACTGCTGGTGGGAATGCCATCTAGTTCAACCTTTATGGAAAGCAATATGGAGATTCCTCCAAAAACCAGAAACAAATATTTCTTATTATATTAAAATAACTTTAAAAATCACTAATAGAAACCTAATAAAACATTAAGCTTGGACTTGGGTGACTTCTTGACCTGCCTCTATTGTTGTCAGGAACCATCCCACCAAGAAGAGCTTGCAGAAGATATGTCAACAGATGTGAGCTGACCCTGCACATCACTCTGATACCAAAAGGTCCCCACTCAATTTAAATAACCCCTTGCTAAATATCATCCCCTTGCTATGTGGTGGAGTTAAAAGCAGAAGCTAACAAATACATATTTGGCTGATTTGGTAATTTAGCTTAAATAAGTTAATGTTTTGCTGATATTTTGATTAGAGCATAGTTTTATTATTTTACATTTAGTATATATGTATCTTTTTTTAACTGGGTTAATGCTTGACTATCATGAATGCTGTATATTAGATTGTATTTTTCTTTTTATTTATAGCACCCAGCATAAATCCTGGAACCCAGCAAGTAATAGAGGTCATGAAGAAAGGAGAGAGTCAGAGAGAAGGGACAGATCAAGAGAGAAACTAATTGTCCATTGTGTTCAGTTCATTGAGTGTTTAAATACCTCTTGGTATCTGAGGTAGAATTTCCATAAGAATATGAAATGGGAATAATTTAAACTGGCAACTGTGCTCACTCTCAAGTAATTATCCAGTAATTTTTTCAGATAAATTCTTGATTTATCCCAAAGAGGACTACTAAAATGAAAGCTAGTTTAGACAACATTAATAGCCTTTTCTTGGGGAAATTTCACAAGTACTTATTTGTGCCTGTGTGTGTAAAATCCCAACTTATGATTCTAGTTTGAGGTACTAACCATATTCAGCATACCAACTGTTCTATTATCATCAAAAGTCAGAAATTTTAAAAATAATTAAAAACAACACTCACAAGTGTCATGTCTTGAGTTTATATGTAAGACTTTGTGAACTAATTTACTTATACAGTCCAAATAATTTCAATAACGTATTACTCTATCAAGAGTGCATCCTTGAACTGGACACATTAGATTAAATAAAGGACTAATATTCACATTCATGATTTGAACAAAAATATGACCAATACATGTATGAAAAAGTGTCCATTGCCAGTTATCATTAGGGATAACGAAAGAAAATGACAAAAAGATGTCATCTCGCTCCAGTGATAATAGATTGAATCAAGAATGCAAAAAATAAGTAAGGCTGGCAGAGATTTGTTGAAAAGACATTTTTTTGTTTGTTGTTTTTTGGGTCACACCTGGTGGCTCAGGGTTTACCCCTGACTCTGCACTCAGAAATTGCTCCTAGCAGGCTCAGGGGACTATATGGGATGCCAGGAATTGAACTGGAGTCTTTCTGGGGTTGGTTGCAAGCAAGGCAAATGTCTTACTGCTGTGCTAATGGTCTGGCTCCCTGACATTTTTTTATGCAGGGTGCTGGTAGCACTTTTCTGATTCAGTCTATATGGAAAACAATGTAGAGTTTTCTCTTGCCATTAACCTTAAGACCCAGTAATTACACTTCTAATCTACCTTGCAAAACATTAACCTGGAAAAAAATTATGACTATTTTCCTTGCAGCACTAAGTACTATAGCCACAACATGGAAACTATCCAAATGCCCAAAGCGGTGGCTCTGTGATAAGGTGTTTGCCTTGCACGTGGCTGACCTAGGATGGACTATGGTTCGATCCCCAGGCGTCCCATATGGTCCCCCAAGCCAGGAGTGATTTCGGAGCACATAGCCAGGAGTAACCCCTGAGCATCACCAGGTGTGTCTCCCCACCCCCAAAAAAGATGTGGTGTGTACACACACACACACACACACACACACACACACACAAATTTAACTCAATGCAACCTGAATAATATTGGAAGTTATCATGCTAGGTGAATTAATATTGTGGGAAAACTGATACATAATGTTTTCACTGGTGTATAGAGTGCTCTATACGGTGGCAAGGTATCACATGAAATGTAAATAAAGATGGCAAATTTTTGAACCTAAATTATAGAAAGAAGAGTGTTGAGGAAGGAAAATTGGAATAGGTGGGTAGAAGGAATGGGGAAATAATATGACTATATAATAATATCATTGGTCAAAGATCTTGGACATTTTGTTAGTTTAGAGTTTACTTAGGTAACTATGTATTTCAATATCACATGTCACCGCTATTTTAAACATATGGCCCAAACTATAATAGGTACATTTTTAAAATTTACTACCTCCTTAGTATAAAGGTGGAATACAGCCACTGGTTTGGAGTGGGGCATTGAATACCACAAAGCTATTATTAAACACTTTGTATTAAAAATAAATAGTTGGCTTTTGGTCTCAAAATACCCATTACTAGGTGAATAAAAATCTTCCTCTGAGGCAGGTTGGAATGTCTTTAACAATCCCTTTAAGTGTTTGGTAACCTCTTATGGTTAATTTGTTTTGTTTTGTATTTTTAGTTTGGGGCCACACCCAGATGTTTCTAACACTTAATTCTTACTCTGAGCTCTGAGATCGCTCCCAGAAAGCTAGGGAGACCATATGTCATGGTGAGGATCAAATTTAGGCTGGCAAATGCCTTACCAACTGTATGAGTTCTCAAATTTATGAATATTAGTAAATAATATATTTCCATATGTCATCTTTAAAGGAGATCAGGAAAGCTCTCAACAAGACATTCTGAAAGAATGTTAAAATGGAGAGAAAGTTAATCAAATATATTCAAGACAACAGAAGCAAAAGCAGAAATCATATAAGGAATGAGAATTAAAGATGCGTAGAAATGATGTCCACTTTTCTAAATAACTAAAGAAATGGACTCAAAGTAATTGAATGAATACTCGTATTCCAATTTTTGATAGTATTTAAATGCTATTTATACATTTTGAATACATTTTGAATGTATTGAATTGGTTGCAGAAAATCAATGATAGTTTTATTTATGGGAAAACAATTTTGAGTATTTATCAATTTTCATTTCTATGAATTTATATAATATAATTATTATTTTATCTAGTAAACTTGTCCAACAATAAAATTGTGTGCTTGCTGTATGAGACACTAAATTCTATTTTTGGCATCAAAAAGTTATAGATGTGAGAAAGCAGATTCTCGTAACAGATAAAGTTCTGTGGAGCTAAATTAAGTTACACATTCAAGGATTATTTTAAAAACAGTTTTATAATTTGGGATAATCTATATGGATAAAACTGCTTTGTAAAACATTTTACATATATTATTTGTGATAGGTGAAACTGAGATAAAAAATCTCCTGTGAAATTAATGTTTGTATTTTTCAAAAAATAAGGAAAGAAAGAAAACAGAAAAATTTGAAATAGTGAGAGCTTGGTCTAGAACAGGAAAATGGAAATATAAGGACAAATGGGCAAGAGAGACTGCGATGATTGCACAGACCAATGGACAACTGGACAATTTCCTTCTGGGAAACTCAATTTAAAATAAAAAATATAAAAGTAAATTGTCTTTCATTATGATTTACTTATTTGGTCAACTAGCTTAAGCTAATAAAAATGAAAATAACAATAATGTAAAGCAGGTGTCAAGAAATACTTTTAAAATAACTGGGCACTATAGTTTATTTTTATCCACATTCTTTTTTAAAAAGACATATAAAAGCTTTAAGTGTTTGTAGGTTTCCAAATCCACCCACTTACACCTGTTAAGAAACATCTGTTTTCTTATAAAATGGAAACTGGAAGGAGAAAAAAGGCCAGCTAATAATAACATGATGAAAAGGAAAACTTTTTTTGCAGGTTTTTTTGTGTTAAAATTGTTTTCCCAACTAAAAAAGGTAAACTTTAGAAGACTATATATTCATAAATATTATTGTTTAAATACAGAATGGATACCTGGTATTTTATTATATTTTAGTGTATCTATGCATTTGTTGTTTTTAGTGTTAGTTTTAGTATAAGCTTATTTTTTTTAATTATTTTCATTTTGGGAAAGACCACAGCAACAGTGCTTTGTGCTTACTCCTGACTTACTCAAGGGTAACTTCTGGAGGGGTTCAGGAGCCATATGGGTTTGTGAGAATTGAACCCAGGATAGTGTGTGCAAAGTAAGTACATATTTTGCTATATTATCTCTCTGAACCCAAAAGAAGAGCCATAGTTTTAGTTTTGTTCAGAGTAAGTATATGCATTATTTTCAGATTGTCTATTATATATGTTAGATAAGTGAGAATTTTAATACTTTTGTCAATTTTATATTTACATGATTTGGAGATTACAAAGATATAGGTTTTAAAATGATATGGTAATGACAGTGGAGGTTTTATATTTACTAAGGGAAAACAGAAAGAGAAATTGAGAGAGAAAAATTTCTCTATTTCTCATTGTAGTTAAAACTACTTGTTCTTTTCTTTAATTTACAAATGTAGAAATTTTAAATCAATTGTAAACTAGTAAAATGATTAATCTAAGGCAATGAATATATATATACATATATTTATATATACATATATACATACATATATATACATATATGAAGGTCAATTTGTAGAAAATCATAGAAATACCATTAAACAGAGCATTCAATGTTAATGAATGAATGATAGATTGTGAGACCAGAATAGAATGAAATTCTTTATGTATTCAAAAATGCCAAGGAGTCAGAGCAATATTACGGTCCTTGCTTATATATGGTTAACCTAAGTTAATTCATTACTATGCACTTTAGATAGTCTCCTGGGCCTATCAAAGAGGTCCTGAGAAAAAAGACAGGAGAAATACAGGAGTATCTCCAGGTGTGCACCCACTCCCCCCAAACCCACACAATTAAATTAAGCCAAGTGTAAAAGCTAAAAGAAGCAGTAACAGAGTCAGCAAACGGACAAATGATAAAATTTATGGAAGTCTTGGAAACTAGAGGGATTTTAAAAATAAAAATGGGAGTTCATTGAGATGTTTTATTCAAAACAATATTGGTTTAATTTATGTTTTTAGAAGTTTAATTTGATAACTGAAGAATGACTGTATAAGAACAGAGCAAAACAAAGATAGCAATTAAAAGATTTAAATACTAGTTTATCCAAAATATATGTATGTACAATCTGATTATCAAAATGGTATTCTTTAAGAACTTAGAACAAATACCATTATTTTCGTATGAAAGTGCAAAACTCTTCAAATAGCTAAGACAATCCTAAAAAATGATTCTAGACATTACATCCCCAACTTTAAACTATATTATAAAGAAACTGGAGGAACAGACCTTTAAGTGCACCCAACCTGTCTTAATCTGGGGTCCTTTATGGTACTCTACGTCTTATCAGGCGCATTCCTAGAGGCTGCTTAGTACCACTTTCATGTCCCTGTGGCCCCCCTTAAAATCAGTTGGGAGTTCCCCACCAAATACTCAACTCTATAATAATAGTAATTGAAACAGTATTGAACTAAAAGCAGTATTGAACTAAAAGCAGACATTCTAACTTGGAAATGGAATTAAGAACCCAGAGGTAACCCTCACAAATGTGAATGGCAAGAAAAAGGAAGGAAGGAAGGAAGGAAGGAAGGAAGGAAGGAAGGAAGGAAGGAAGGAAGGAAGGAAGGGAGGGAGGGAGGGAGGGAGGGAGGGAGGGAGGTAGGGAGGGAGGGAGAGAGGAAGGGAGGGAGGGAGGGAGGGAGGGAGGAAGGAAGGGAGGAAGAAAGGGAGGGAGGGAGGGAGGGAGGAAGGAAGGGAGGGAGGGAGGAAGGAAGGAAGGAAGGGAGGGAGGGAGGGAGGGAGGAAGGAAGGAAGGAAGGGAGGGAGGGAGGGAGGAAGGGAGGGAGGGAGGGAGGGAGGAAGGAAGGAAGGAAGGGAGGGAGGGAGGGAGGGAGGGAGGAAGGGAGGAAGGGAGGAAGGAAGGGAGGGAGGGAGGGAGGGAGGGAGGGAAGGAGGAAGGAAGGAAGGGAGGAAGGGAGGAAGGGAGGAAGGGAGGGAGGGAGGAAGGAGGAAGGAAGGAAGGGAGGAAGGGAGGAAGGGAGGAAGGGAGGAAGGAAGGAAGGGAGGAAGGAAGGAAGGGAGGAAGGAAGAAAGGGAGGGAGGAAGAAAGGGAGGGAAAGAAAGAAGAAAGAGAAAGAAAAAGAAAAAGAAAGAACAAAAGAAAGAAAGTAAAAGAGAGAAAGAGAAAGAAGAAAGAAAAAGAAAGAAAAAGGAAGGAAAATAGAAAAAGAAAGAAAAATAAAGAACAAAAGAAAAGAAAAAGGAAGGAAGGAGGGAGAGAGAAAGATAAGAAAGAGAAAGAAAAAGAAAGAAAAAAGAAAGAAAGAAAGGATAATTTAAGCCATATACCTTATGAAAAATTCATAAAATATATGAAGAAAACAATTCATAGTACAAACTTTAGTAGTGCCACCAGTGATTCAACCCATTGGCAAATTTTGCCCCAAAGCACAAATAAATGAATGCAATTATATAGAAATCAAAACTTCCATTCTGCAAAAGAAACTATCACTAATTGATTGCTGAATAAAAATACCAAACACCACACATTAGACCAAGAAAAAATATCAAAGATATAGAACAAACATACATCAGTAATTACAAAATACAACAATAAAAAGTACATCAATAATTACAAAACCGATAAGCCCATTAAAAACTGGAGAGAAGGGCATCTCCAAGTCTTCATGAGAAGATGATTCAAATGACTAACAAGTACATTAAAAAGTACTCATTATCAAATAAATAAAAACTAAAAGAACAAGACACTATTTCACACCTCTGCAAACAGATTATTAAAATAAAAAGTCCAGAAATAGCAAGTGCTGGCTATGGATGTAGAGAAAAGGAATGTTTATTTGCTGTAAATGGGGATGCAATTTTTTTTCAGCCTCTGTAAACTATATTAAAAATCTCAAAGAAAAAAGTAGAGAAGATAGAGGTAACTTGAAGACAATGGTAAGGGGAATAAATACTTTGGTAGTGAATGTAGTGTTGGGATGTCATGTGTATGAAACATTGACAACATAATAAAACTGTAAATGATATTGACCTAAGAATATCACTACAGAATCTAACAATTCTGACTCTTCAGAAAAGTTGTGCATACCGATGTTGTTTGCATCATCATTTACAATAGTACCTGGAAGTAGCATGTGTTCCTCTATATGAGAGTGGATAAAGAAGTGGCATATATGTATATGTGTGTATGTATGTATATACACACAAGGAAAACAATGAAATGCTACGTGGTTATAAAGGAGATATCAATTCTTGCCTTTTTCTAGTTCATGAGTAGAATTAAAGATTGTGTGAAATATGTCAAAAGGAGAAAACAAAAGCTGGATGTTCTTCCCTAGACATTTTATAACAACATCAAATCTGTTTTGTTTTACAGACAATCACCCGTGAAAACAAACCTTTGAATCTGACAATAATAAAAGTGCCTACATAGACAAGAGGGCAGGCCATAAAGATCCACTCGTTTGCAGTTGAATATGAATGTCACTTTAGAGGTGGGTACAATGTGCACCCTCAAACATAAACATTCCCAGTTTATAATTCAATAAATTTTTAAAACATATAGTTTCTCTAAAGCACAATGGTTTTATTACCATCGTCTAGAATATAAATAAGTCATTTAACCCATAAAATATTGACAAAGCAACATTTATACAAAATTAATGTTACTCATGGTTATGCTTTATTTCTTATAAAATCTTATTAGAGCCTGATTGTGTCGTCCTTTAAATTGATTTAATTGCTGTAATTTTTACCAAGCTTGTAATATAAAGTGTGTGACACATGTATGAATTCTTATAAAATATGTTATTATAGAGGTGGTAATGCTAGTACAGTGGGAAGGGTGTTTTACTTTGTAAGCAACCAACCCATAGTTCAATCCCTCATAACTCATTTAATTCCTGAAGCTGTCAGGAGACATACCTGAGCCAAAAGCCAGAAGTTTTCCCTGAGCAACTCTAGGCATCGACACCACTAATCCCTTAAAATAAAAAAGCACAAAGGAAACAAAAACGAAAACAAACAACTCAGATCACTGTAAGCACAGAGATGTTTGAGTTAATGTATATGCTGCATCTACAAACAAATAAAAAGGACACAAATTATGAATTTGAGTTCACAAAGAAAATACAATAGCTATATGACAGTAAACATGGCTAATATAGTTTAAAAAAAGCCTATTGCCCAACCTAGAGAAATACCTATTTAGTTGGAATTACGGGAGCAGTTTCTATTTTCCGCTCAAGTTATATTCAAACTCAAGTAGTACTTGTGTAATGAGATAGTCTACATTAAACTCTAATAATGGTTTGCTGCATGATCATCACAATGATAATGTGTGTAATTTATCACACCTGCCATTGAAGGAGCTCTAAGAATTTCAAAAACAGCCCCTCATTAATCTATTCATTTAGCTCATTTCCTCTTAAAAGTTTCTAAAGCTGTTTAAGAAATTATTCAGCAACTGTGGAACAGAAAAGATTTTGGAGACTTTACTGAAAAATAAATCAAATGAGACACAAGTTCAGAGAATTTCTAATAGACCTCTCTAGAGATAATTCACAATCATATGTGTCAAACTTTTTTTAAATTGTGAAATACCCTAATATATTTATATCAGGTTCATCATTTTGCAATTTGATCATCCTGTATAATTTCTCATTCATCTGTTCTCTCTGGAGAGTTGAAGAATGGCAAAGACTTGATGGTCTGCCTTTCCAAAGTCAACACTGGAATTCATGTGATGCTTTTTAGTCATATTTTTAAAAATTGTTTCTCAGGTATCCAAAATTGATGCCATGTTTACACATAACAATCTTAGTAATCTAAAATATGCTTGTTTAATATTTGAATTGTTTATTATAAGCTTAATGTATATTCTGAATATATTATTAGTGATGGTATATTTTCTCAATTAAAAATTGTATAATATACAGAATACTCATTTGACTTTTGTTTCTTCAATCTTAAATACTTTATATATATTTATTTATATCATTAATTTTAATTTATACTTACTTGACAGATGTTACATAATTTCCTCAAAACTATCATTATTGATTAAATATTTTCTCAAGAATAGTAAATACATTGAAAATATTTTCAGAAGTTGGTTTAGGATAGGATGAATAGACTGAACATGGAGGATTTTAGTCAGTGAAAATACTATTCATGTACAGTTTCTTTTCTTTTTTTAAGGGGTATGGATTTGAGTCTACTATACATAAATAGTATTACCTCTGGTGCTTTGAGCACCACTAGTAGTTGTCTATGATCCTAGAGCCCAGAATAAGCTCTGAGCTCTTCTAGAGGTGCTCAAACATCATACGTGATACCAAGGATCAAACAGGTCAGCCGCATGCAAGTCTAGTAAGCCTTACCTATTCTACTAACTCTGCAGGGGTCCTCAAACTTTTTAAACAGGGGGCCAGTTCACTGTTCCTCAGACCATTGGAGGGTCTGACTATAGTGAAAACAAAACTTATGAACGAATTCTTATGCACACTGCATATACCTTATTTTGCAATGAAGAAACAAAACAGATACAAATACAATATGTGGTCCACTGGCCATAGTTTGAGGACCACTGCTCCAGAGGGAAAGCACAGTTATTTATATTTGTCATTGCACATCAATGCAAACTCACAAAATATAAATAAGTAATAAACTATAGGATATGGAACTTTAGTCACTAATATGTATATATCATTGATTTTAACTACTATATCATTTTAAGGAATAAACCATAGGATCTAGAATTTTAGTGACTAATATAGATATATCATTGATTTTAACTATTATGTCATTTTGATGATGGATATTGATATAAAGGACATACATTTTTAAAGGCTGGGAATTTATGGAAATTTCTGCTTCTTTGTGTAAATTTTTTTATAAATTTAAAACTACTCTAAAATATTAACTCAATGATTTGCAGGTATAGAATGTACTATACTATATATTATATTTACCATATAATATTGATTTAATGTAACAAATAATTAAATTAGAGTACAGTTAATATTTGTATTTTTAAAATAATTTCTATAGCAAAATTATATTTAATTTTAAAATGTATTCTATATGAGATTTGTATTGACTCACTTTAGACACCCTATTTAAAAATTCATGAATGCTTTTAAACACTGTCACTCAGGTGAAATAAAATAAATTATACTGGGAAATATTTAGCTCCTTCTTTCAAATGTAATACTTTGAGAATTGGAAAGATAGTTCAGAGGGAAAGGTGCTTGATTCTCATGCCCTGAGTTTGATCTCCTGCACCAGATAACCCCCAGATTATTGCCTGAAATAACCCTCAAGAACTTCCAGCGATGGCTCAAACCCATATCCTGCCCCACAAAAATTAATATTCTGGGTTGAAACTCAGAAGCTGAACAGCTTTGTGAGGATGTAGTAGCAAGCAGATGTTGCCAGTTACTTATGTAAATGCAAAAAAATCATCTTTTTTTCAGATGTAGTAAGTTAGGCAGAATAAATACATTCTTAATTAAAAAAGGACAGTTCCAATTGGATGTGGCATATTCAATATAGACCAATTACTGAATGAATTGAAACAGAGCACCTCTTGAATTTTCAAATAATTTCAGTTAAACCTCTGTCAGGTTTAGTTCACAACATGCCTTTTTTTTTTAATAGTTTTTATTTTTATGATATCTGATCCCTAAAGATAAAACATGTCTACAAAATACTCCCTCAAAACCTAAGTGATTTGGGGGCTTGATTTCAAGTCTGAGAATATGTAATCAAAAGAAAATGAAATTAGTAAATATTCTCTTTAGACTATATTTAACCATTACCTTTATAGACATTACTGTTTGCTAAAATTAGCCATGGATTCTAATAAATGATGGTGAAGAGTTACTTGAACTTGGGTGATAAGAATGCTAATATTACATCATGACTGCCCTAAGTTAGTACATTCACACAATTATTGGTTTTGTCTTTAATTTTGTTTTAGTTTTGGGGTCACGCCTAGTGGGTGGTGCTCAGGGGTTAAGGAGTTAACTTTTGACTCTGTATTCAGGAATCCCTCTTGGACAGGATGAGGGACATTAAAGAATTCTGGAGATCAAACCCAGGTTGGCCATGTGCAAGGCAAGCAACCTACTCCCTGTACTATCATTCTGACCCCAACGTTCACACACTTAAAAATAAGAAAATTTCTGAAAATGTTTAGTTTATCAGACTATTAAAAAGGTTTTTACTTCAATGACACAGACCTTTAAGTTACAGAATGCCCCCCTGGTGTTCTTTTTACATCTCCTACTTTAAAATATGTTATAAAGCAATAGATGTATAGTATATTTCTATATAGTATAGTAATTATTTATCTATGGTATAGTATTTATAAAGTATCAACAAATTCAATGTATTATCTTTGAATGTATTGTTGACATTTATAGTTGCATATATTTACCACCTCTATTTTCTGTCATTGACAATGTTTGCGGTTTCCTCATGGAACTGCTACCATATTAATATATTTTGAGAGTTGAGGGCACACTCATCTGTACTCAGGAACTACTTCTGGCTCTTTATGCAGATTTTACTTTTGGCAGTAATACAGAAACCATATATAATGTTTGGGATTTAACCTCTTTTACATTGATTGCAAGTACTTCAAGTGGCTGACCTGAGATACTATTTCTGTGGCCCATTAAATGCATTTTTGCAACATTTTTGCTATTATTTTTTCTTTTTGTGCTTTTCATCTGTAGTAATGTACATTTTAATATAATTTATAATAATTACCCTCTAGTATATAAAAATTTAATATATCATCATTCCATTAACCTGTTTTTAAATATTACATTAAATATTACAATATAACAATCTTACCTTCTGCTCATATAGTTTAAATATTTCATCTACATATAATAAAATTGATTGAGATGTTTTTTCTTGCAAATGAGTCAACAAATAAATATTTAAAATTTTTTTTGAATTACAAATATTTTATGTATTAATGACGCTAGTATTAAATGTTTAAAATTAATGATGCCAGAAAGTTCATATCTGTTAATTATGATTATTTTATTGCTGCAGTTTATGTAATATTTTCACAGTATTGTTGATATTTATGGTCTTGATGTATAGCTACTATATAGCACCACATAAAATGGCTTCATACCCTTTATCAATGCCCTTATGCTATCTTGATCTACCTGTTTTTTTCACCCATCCCTCACCCATACTGTTCTTTAATCTTCAATTTGTAAACTAAGGAGAAGTGTTTATATCATCTTTTGGTGTTGTCTATCCACTTTCTCAGTTAGTTTTGCTGTATACTGCAGATGAGTGAGACCATGCAACATCTGACCTCTTCCCTCTTAAAATGAAACCATCTGGTTCTACTCAATTTGTAGCCAAACTGCAAGATTTTATGCTTTATTATAGTTTCATACTATTTTATTGTTATATAGCTCACACATATTTTATCCATTCATCTGTTGTTGGACTATTGAGTTGCTTCCATATCCTGACTACTGCAATACAGTATATATGTGTGTATATTTCATTTATTTTATTAATTTATTTATTTTATGATGTGTGTTGGCATTCTTTAGTTTGAAAATCTTCAGGCTTTTGAAAATTAAATTTTTTTATTTTAAACACCGAAGTTTTCAGAATTGCTTATTTTGCAGTTATTTCTGGAATTGAGTAGTTCACACCAATCCCACCACTAGTGTAACATTCCCTCTACTCTTGTTCCCAATTTCTCAACTTCCCCACTTCAGGCTTCTTGAATCTGGGTATGAGTCAACCCTAAAACTGGGAAGTTCTCAGCTGTTATTTTTTTCTCAGAAAATTTCTTTTTTTAAAATATGATTTCTTTATTTAAACACTGTGATTACAAACATAATTGTAGTTGGGTTTCAGTCATAAAAAGAACACCACTTTCTTTTTTTTTTTTTGGTTTTTAGGCCACACCCTGTGCGAAGGAACACCACTTTTACTGTGCAACCTTCCTATCACCAATGCCCCCATATGTTCCCTTCCCCACCCCCAGCCTGTATTTGAGAGAGGTTTTCTACATTCCTCACTCACTGACATTGTTATGGTAGTTCTCAGTGAAGTTATTTCTCTAACTGCCCTCACCGCTCTTTGTGGTGAACTTCATATCTTGAGCATGTTTCTGACCCTCATCTCTTGAAATTATTTCAATGTCTTTAATTTTTCTTAAAACCCATAGATGAGTGAGACTATTCCGTGTGTCTCTCCCTCTGACTAATTTCACTCAGCATAATAGATTCCATGTACATCTATGTATAGGAAAATTTCATGACTTCAACTCTCCTGATGGCTGCATAATATTCCATTGTGTTTATGTACCACAGTTTCTTTAGCCCTTTATCTATTGAAGGGAATTTTGGTTGTTGCCAGAATCTGGCTATTGTAAAAAGTGCTCTGATGAATATAGGTGTGAGGAAGGCATTTTTGTGCTGGATTTTTGTGTTCCTAGGGTATATCCCTAGGAGTGGTATAGCTGGATCAAATGGGAGCTCAATTTTCAGTTTTTTGAGGAGGAATCTCCATATTGTTTTCCATAAGGGCTGGACTAGACAACATTTCCACCAGCAGTAAATGAGAATTCCCTTTTTTCCACATCCCCACCAGCACTATTCTTGTTCTTTGTGATTTGTGCCAGTCTCTGGTGTGTGATGGTACCTCATTGTTGTTTTGATTTTGCATCTCCCTGATGATTAGTGATATGGAGCATTTTTTCATGTGCCTTTTGGCCAATTGTATTTCTTCTTTGAGAACTTATTCATTTATTCTCCCCATATTTTGATGGGATTATATATTTTTTGTTAAGTTCTGTAAGTACCTTGTATATCTTAGATATTAGCCCCTTATCTGAGGGGTATGGGGTGAATAGTTTCTCCCATTCTGTAGGTGGCTTTTGTATCCTAGGCATTATTTTCATTGAGGTGTAGAAGCTTCTCAGCTTAATATAGTCCCATTTGTGTATCTCTACTTCGACTTGTTTAGAGAGTGCTGTTTCGTCCTTGAAGATGCCTTTAGTTTCAATGTCCTGGAGAGTTTTACCTATGAGTTGCTCTATATACCTTATGGTTTCAGGTCTGATATCAAGGTCTTTAATCCATTTGCATTTGACCAGGGTGCATGCATGGTGTTAGCTGGAGGTTTGAGTTTGTTTTTCTGCAAGTGGCTGACCACCTCATCCCCAGTGACAATCAAAAAAGAACATAGCATATTTTATTTTAAAATTAATGTTTTTGTGTTGTAACAGCAGAGCAATAGAATCACTGGGTCATATGGAAGTTCTATTCTTAATTTTCTGAGAGACTTCCATACTGTTTTCAATTTATTCCAAAATAAATCAGAAGACATACCCACCAAGGCTAAAGAGATAGTTTCTTCACACATCTGCAACAAAACTGGCTGCTTGTCTTTTTTGATATATAATGTGGATTGATAATGGTTTTCTGATTTAAATTCCGCTGATGATAATTATTGTGATGAATTCTGAATTAATGATGAATGTCTTCTTTGAGGAAGTTTCATGTTTTTTCCTTTCCCCAAGTTCGTTATGTATTGTTATGTATTTATGGTTTGTCCTTTTATTTTAGTATGTTTTCTCATATAAGGAAACACTAAAAAATAATGTACCCATATTTGCTTATTTTTGTTCTTATTATCTTTGCCAATGGAATTACATGATAAAAGACATCTTAAGATTGTTATACTAAAGAGTTCTGCTTTAATGTGTTTACTGTATTTTCACTTAACCTTGAGATATTCTTAAATTTTAATTTTCAGGAAGCGTAAGCACTGTGATTTCAACCTTCACCTTATTCTAACAAATTTTATGAACAATTCTAATATTTAAGAATGCTAACATTTTAATAATAAATATATGGAAATTTACAATTTTTATAAAGAATGTTTAAACGCATTTCAATATATTTCTTTGTACTGTAAGATTAAATTCTAAGCAATGACTCTTTTCTCAGAGTAAAACAATTAATTGTACAAATTCCAAATTTTTAACAGAAAATGTTAATGCTACTTAATAATCTGATTTTATAATTTATAATTAATATGAAGAATTAATTTCCTTGGTAATAGAATGAAATTATTATTTCCTGTTAATCTCTCCTCCCTCTTCCCTTCCAGGTACTTCTGTGAGCCCTATTGGATTTATATGATTCAGTTTTACCAGGTATGTGACATAATTACATTATTTCAACTTGAGAGACATTGGACCTTGACTATCCTCTAAGATGCTTTTATTCGCTAATGTAAATATTCTGTTGGCTATAAAGTGATTTTTATAAGAATTAATATAGGCAATGCCAGAGAACTAGCACAGCAGCAGAGCATTTGCCTTGCATGCAGCCGATCCAGGACAGACGGTGGTTCAAATCCGGGCATCCCATATGGTCCCCCATGCTACCAGGAGCAATTTCTGAGCAGAGTCAGGACGGATCCTTTGTGTGCCGCCAGTTGAAACCCAAAAAACAAAAACACAAAACAAAATAAAAGAATTAATTAGGCCACACCCTATATCCTGTGATTGTAAATTTGTTTCAAGCATATTACTTTATTAGCCATTATAATAACATTTTCCTTCTCTGGCTTTTTTTTTTTTTTTTACCAAGACCAATTGTGTTGTGGCCAGGGAGTTGAAGGATGGGTAGGATGCTTATATTTTTCTTAAATCATTCTTTATTTCATAATTTCAGTTACCTGATGACAACTTTATGTACAGTATGTTTTAGGTAAGCTTATGCATATTTTAATGTTGTATTTTAATAAAATAGGGTGACTTTTGATGAACAAATTTGTATGCATGTATGAAATAGATCTGGATTATATATGCATGTTTTACATTATCGTTTCACACAAAGATGCCTCTTAATAAATGTAAAAATCTTACCAGAATTCAAATAAGCAAAAATTCTTCTGAGAAGAAAGGAATTTGTAAGGTTTAACATTTGTCACTTACTTATCATTCCAGACCCTTTTAGCCACTACTTTAGCCACCTCTGGGGACTCTTTAATGCTCAAGTGCTTCAATCTGACTATCCTTCCACTAATGCCTCACTATGTTCTTCTTGAGTCCTGATGACAGGTTTCCTGATCAAATAAGTCAAGGGACTCAGCTTCTGCTCAGCCCTAGTATATGAACAAGATGAAAATGCCTGAGAATAAATGCCTCATAAATAACAACCTAACTCCCCTTCTCCCACTGTGTAAACTGTCTTGTCTAAGTCACAATCTCTCTTACTTTTTTTTCAGGACAGTTCTGTATAACCAGCCATCAGTTAAAGTGAGGCTTAAAAGACTAAATGTCTTCTTTTTCAGGCTCAGTCCATAGTTTTATATTCCATAACTATTTTCTTCATTTATCTGTGATCTCAAAAGTGGTGAGCACAGTGTTATCTAACTACATGTCATACAAGTTAAATAAGTTCTTTCAAAATACTTATAACAATGTATAGCATATACTGAGTTCTAGATAATAATAGTTCTATAATTAATATTACAATATGACCTAATTACTCTATAATACAAATATTTATATCTTTATTTTGGTATATTTATATTGATAGTTTTACATAGATTCCCCTACCCTTTTCTTAAATTTCATTAAAATAATTACAGGGCTGCAGCCAAGCACAAAAAGTAGGGCCTTTCCCTTACATGCAGCCAATTCAGGTTCTAACTCTGGTATTTCATATGGTTTCCTGAGCTTATCAGGCATAATTTCTAAACTCAGAATCAGGAATAACCCCTGAGCATCACTGAGTTTGGCCCACACCTCCCCAAATAAAAATAAAATAACTAAATTTGACAAGTCTTTTTGTCAATCCAAATTATTTTAAAAGTTATATATGTGTGTTGTTTTACTTACATTATACATTAGAAATTTTACCTAAAATTCAATGAGTACATTATATTTATAAATAAAAATGATCAACATTATTTACATTTTAATAGAATATCCAGATGAACATTAAAAGTAATAATCTCTGCCTTTTTATAGTTTTTGTTGTCTCATGTTCTATTTCAACCAATTTTTCCTTACTTAACTAAAGATATGAAGGAACTATACAAAGAAAACTACAAAACACTGCTTCGAGTAATAAGAAAAGACAGAAGGACATGGAGACACCTACCCTACTCATGGACTGGGAGGATTAGCATCATTAAAATGGCAATATTTCGCAAAGCATTGTACAGTTTGAATGCAATTTCTCTATGTATATCCATGACATTCTTCAAAGAAGAGGATCAAACACTCCTTAAATTCATTTGGAACAATAATCATCCACAAATAGCTAGAGAAACCCTTGAGAAAAGGAATATAGAAGACATTACTTTCTCCAATTTTAAATTGTATTACAAAGCCATAGTCATTAAAACAGCATGGTATTGCAATAAAGACAGAACCTCAGATCAATGGAATAGACTTGAGTATTCAGAAAATGTCCCCAGACATACAATAAAATAATCTTTGATAAAGGGGCAAGAAATGCAAAATGGATCAAGGAAAGCCTCTTTAACAAGAGGTGTTGGGACAACTGTCCAGCCACATGCAAAAGTGTCTCCATCTAACACCATTCACAAAGGTCAAATCCAAATGGATTAATGACCTTTAAATCAGACCTAAATCTAAAAGGTATATAGAACAACACCTAGGTATAACACTCATGACATTAAGAATAAAGGCATCTTCAAAGAGGAAACAGCATTCTCCAAACAAGTAGAAACAGTGTTAAACAGATGGAACTATATTAAGCTGATAAGTTTCTGCACCTCAAAGAAAAGATTGTCTAGGATATAAAATCCACCCACAAAATGGGTGAAACTGTTTACCGAATACCCATCAGATAAGGGGCTAATATAGAAGATATACAAGTTACTGACAAAACATAACAAGGAAAAAACATCTAACCCCATCATAAAATGAGGAGAAGAAATAAACAATTTCTCAAAGAAGAAATACAAATGGTCAAAAAGCACATGAAAAAAATGTTCCACATCACTAATCATCAGGGAGATGTAAATCTAAACAACACTGAGGTACCATTTTACTCCAAAGAGACTGGCACACATCACAAAGAACAATAACAATCAGTTATGATGGGAATGTAGGAGAAAAGAACTCTCATTCACTGCTTGATAAATGCTGTCTAATCCAACCATTATGAAAACAATATGGTGATTCCTCAAAAAACTGGAAATCAAACTCCCAATGTGGTCCAACCATACCACTCCTAGGGTTATACCCTAGGAACACAAAAATACAATACAAAAATGCCTTCCTCGCACCTATATTTATTGCAACACTATTTACAATAGCCAGACTCTGGAAACAACCAAGATGCCCTTCAACAGATAAATAGCTAAGGAACATGTGGAATGTTATGCAGCCATTAGGAGAGAAGAAGATATACATGGATGTACATGGAATCTATTATTATGAGTGAAATAAGTAAGAGGGAGACAGATAGACACAGAAGAGTCTCACTCATTTGTACATTTTAAGAAAAATAAAAATAAATTGTAATAATTCCAAGAGACAATAGAGTTGAGTCTGGAAGGACTGGATCACTATATGAAGCTCACCACCATAAGTAGTGAGTGCAGTTAGAGAAATAACCACACTGCCAACTATATTAACAATGTTAATGAGGGAGAAAATTAGATGCCTGTCTCAAATACAGGAGGGGTGGGGAAATAGGGACATCGGTGATGGAAATGTTGTACAGGTGAAGGGGGTATTGTTTATATGACTGAAACACAACTGCAATCATGTATGTAATCAAGGTGCTTAAATAAAATATTATTAAAAAATTAGTGAGCAATGGACAGGATTTATACCTACACGTAGAACCAGGAATAAGTTCCAACAGGTTGGTCCTCCAATCCAAAACAAAAAAGTCAGAAAACAGTGTGCATTTAGATTAGATTATAGTTTAGAATATATTATAGATGCAGATAGAAATATGATTGTTTTAATGTACTAAATGTGAAATGTAAAATCCTGTCAGGATCAAGGTCAGAAAAATTAGGACATGCTATTTATTGCCAGAAATCTGACACACTAAATCAACAGTGCTTTTAAAACATTAAAAAAAAAACAAAAACAAACGGTGGACTTCCATTGAATCAAATAGGATGGCTATCAGGCTGGCTTATTTATTTTTCCCTTTGCAACTTTCTGCTAAATGTATAAAAGTTGTTTATTTTTACTTCTTTTACTTTCCTTTTGTTCCAATTTAATCCTTATACCTAACCACACAGATAATCCTTTTACTCACTGCTTTTTTTTCTATCTCCAAGCCCAATTTTGGAGATAGGAATGTCTTCAGACTAATCAGAACATGTTTTCTTTAGAGTAAGTAGGAAAGAATGGGTCCCTACAATAAAGTGAGGTTGATGACAAGAGTAATAACTACCTCTATGGGTAATATGTTAGAATAACAGAAACAGTTTTGTCAAGTAAGAAATGTATAGTAAAGTTTAGATAGTATTTCCATCAACATTAATAGGAGAGCCTGAAAAGAAATCCCTTACTTTTTAGGACACCACATCCTGCTTGTATAAAATCTATTCTGTTTTAATTATTAATTAGTTAAAAAAATAAGATACACACAGATTTTGTTATAAATATTTTATAATGTACAATTGTGGGAACTACTTTAAAGTGCATGTCAGTCTCTTTCTTTTCGTTGAAGTCTCAAGTGGCTAAAAACAAAATTAAAACAGCAGTTGTGTATTTGTCATCTGGGAAGACTGATACAGAAGTACTATGCATTGTGTCAGATACTTCAATCCTGCCTATAGCTCCTTCCGCTTATTAGCTTGGGTTGGAAATTGGACAACTATTGCTGAGATTACCTTCACTTTCTTCTTCAGTTTCACTCATTATTGTCTCAGAGCTGAGTGGCAAAGGACATCTTTTCTTTCCACGTTTAGAAACAAGCTTGAAAGTGTGAGGAAAAAAATGTAGATCATAGTTCACTGTAGATCTAATTACCGTATTTTCCGGCATATAAGATGACCCCCTAATTTTACAGTTAAAACATAGAGTCTGGAGATAAATTTAAATTTAAATTGTCTGATCAATATCAGAGATGGAAAGGACATAATAATAACAACAAAAAACGGCCTTTAGTAATATTTGGACAATACAAAAAAGAAATACAGACTCTTTATCCAAAGCTACTTGAGAGTTCTAATGAAAAATACGCCACGGTCTTGGAATCACATCCCTTTAAGTATAAAACCATGAAAGCTGAGAAAGGCTCAAAATCATTCCTCTTCCCAGAAGTATTCAAGAGCGAACATCTAAAACCCAAAATACGGAAAGAAAGAGACCATCATAACAAACAAAAAAAGTCCCTCACCAAGATAGGTAGGGGACTGCCAAACATGATGCCTGCCACAAGAGGTCTACGAAAATCCATTCCAAAATCCATGCTCCAGTGGACCGCAAGAAGAACAATACATGACTGTTCTGATAGATTTGAGGAACTACCTGAGAAAGCATTTCAGAATTCTGAAAAAGCAAAATCCAGAGCAAGACTAGTAGGAAAGAGCCTAGAGGAACATCCAAAACACCCTGGAAGACCATACACCGCCCCGGAGATGATCAAATGCTGAGACAGCTATTCTGGAAGACACACACATTCTCAACTGAGTTCAACAAGCTCATTCCAAATGAGTGATCTAGCCCAAGATTATGAAGCCCATAAAATGCAGCAGAGGAAATTTCGAAGAGAATGCTGAAAAGTATTTGCTTTTCTGTGGTATCATCTAAGTGTTAATACAGCATAGAATTTGTGGAGCGGCCTTCAGAATACCATTTCTCCAGTTAACAAAATGGTTTAGAGACTCATTATTTTGGTAGAAGTCAGCAACCAAATTTCATCCCATTAGAACCATTTTGTTTAATTAAATTGAAAGAAAAATTTGGAAAAAAAAAAAAGCCTGCTTGGATTGGCTGAGTTAGAGAGGCGGTCCAAGCAGCTTGGCAGTGATTGGTGCAGGATCGAGTTGGAAAATTTGTTTGTGGCAATATTCAGACAATTTTCGTTTAGCGGTATATTGAAACATTTTTCGAGATATACTCGGCGTATAAGACGACCCCAATTTTTGGTTGACTTTTTTTGTTTCAAAAGTTGTCTTATATGCCAGAAAATATGGTATTTTCATGATTTTTTCTTATTCTTGCACTATAAATTCACCAGTTATATCCAGTGCCTATTGATTTATTAGACTGCAAAAATTTTTTTTTTTTTTTTGGTTTTTGGGCCACACCCGTTTGACGCTCAGGGGTTGCTCCTGGCTATGTGCTCAGAAATCGCCCCTGGCTTGGGGGAACCATATGGGACGCCGGGGGATCGAACCGCGGTCCTTCCTTGGCTAGCGCTTGCAAGGCAGACACCTTACCTTCAGCGCCACCTACCCGGCCCCTAGACTGCAAATTTTATGCAAAACTTTTACCCTGCCCCCCCCCAATAACTTCAATGAATTTATTATTGGAAAATTCAGATTCAGCTTTGTTAAACTAAAATAAGATAAATTTTTGATTCTGCCATTTGTCAGGGCAACATAATTTTGGCCTCCTTTAGTCATTTAGTTAGTTCCTTTATTTGGAATAAAATTTCCAAATAAGGCAATAGAAAATCAAAGCTTTCATCTAACAAAATGCAATAAACTTTTACCAATTATGAAAAATTATCACTCTCTTCAAAAATAGGCAATATTAATCAGCTGTAACTTGCAGAAAGGCAGGTCCTTTGTCTGTGAAGTCAGGTAAACGGAGTCTGCCCCTGCTGTGTGACTACCAATTGGAAAAGACTGTCCGTGTCACCTGTGCATGTTTCTTTGCTGTTCTATCTCCTGAATCTATCCTGAGTGGGCCAAGAAGGGCTCAGCAAAATTACTCTCCTAAAGGCTCCAGAAGAACACTGCTGCTCCGCTTCGCATCGCGGTCACGTGCTCTTTCTAACTAATGAACCCCACCATAAAACACAGAAAAAAAATCACACTACAAGCATGACAATGGGTAAAACTCACAGGAAAATACCATACATAGAGAATGAAGATGATAGCTCTGATGACCAAAAAAATACCAATCGTCTGATTAACTTCTCAGATAAGGAGTTTAGAATAGAAATATGGAGATCCTCATGGAAATCAAAGAAAACATAGTTCTAGCTGAACAGAACACAAAAATAGAAATCAAAAAACTCCAAAATGAAATAACAGATCTAAAAACACAGTAGCTGAACTAAAAAAACTCAATGGAAAACCTCTCCAGCAGGGTAACAGCAGCCTAGGACAGAATCATTGAACTGGAAGAACAACTCCATACAGCAGAAGAGATTGGAAAAAACCTTACGGCAAACGATTCTAGGGTGGAAAATATATCAAAAAATGTGAACAGGGAGCCCAGAGAAATAGCACAGCGGCATTTGCCTTGCAAGCAGCCGATCCAAGACCAAAGGTGATTGGTTCGAATCCTGGTGTCCCATATGTCCCCCGTGCCTGCCAGGAGCTATTTCTGAGCAGACAGCCAAGAGTAATCCCTGAGCACCGCTGGGTGTGACCCAAAAACCAAAAAAAAAAAAATGTGAACAGATGAAAACAGAAGTCTTTGATAAACTCAACAGAAAGAATATAAGAATCATTGGAGTCCCAGAGGACCAGGAAGGGGAAACACAGGAAGAATCAACAAGCAAAGACATCATCACAAAAAAACTTCCAGACCTAAAGACTGCATGCCATCAAATCCTGCATGCCCGAAGAGTACCAGCTAAAAGAGACCCAAAGAAAAACACCCCAAGACACATCCTAGTTACAATGACAAATCCCACAGATAGAGATAAAAAACTTAAATCAGCAAGATCTAAAAGGGAAATTACGTTCAAAGGAGCATCCTTAAGATTTACATCAGACATGTCACAAGAAATTCACAAAGCCAGAAGACAGTGGTGGAATATTGTGGCAAAGCTGAATAGTATTCAACTAGAATACTGCACCCAGCCCTACTCATATTCAGGTTTGAAGGAAGGATACATAGCTTCATGGATAAGCAACAGCTCAGAAACTTTACAGATGCAAAACCAGCCTTAAAGAAAAAATGGAAAGATCTACTCTAAGACAAGACAGATGAAAAGACACAGCAACCTTATACACAAAGATGACATTAAATCACGACAATCATCCCTCTCAATGTAAATGCACCAGTTAAGAGACACAGAGTGGCAAAATGTATCAAAAAGATGAATCCAACCTTCTGCTGCCTACAAGAAACACACCTGAATAGTCAGAGAAAACATAGACTCAAAATCAAAGACTGGAGGAAAATCATCCAAGCAGACAACACCCTTAAAAAGCTGGGGTGGCCACATTAATATCAGATAACACAAACTTTTCACTCAGAAAAGTTGTAAGGGACAAAGATGGACACTTTGTGCTAATCAAGGGATATGTGCAACAGGAAGTAATTACACTACTAAACATATATGAACTCAATGAGAGACCAGCAAATTATCTAATATTATTGACAAATTTGAAAGAGGACATCAATAACACAATAATTGTGGGAGATATCAACATGGCCCTGTCAACACTTGATAGGTCAATCAGTTTGAAACCCAAAAAAAATATACTAGCCCTGAAAAGAGAAATGGAAGAAAGAGGTCTCATACATATATATATGGCACTCCATCCCCAGAAACCTGGATACACATTTTTCTCCAATGTACATGGGTTATTCTCCAGGATAGACCACATACTGACACATAAAACATACCTCCATAAAATCAAGAGGCTAGAAATATTGAATATTACCTAGCTAACCAAAAGGCTCTGAAATTAGATGTAAATTACAAAGGGACACAGAATAAGAACATTAACAACTGGAAATTAAACAGCCTGCTACTAAAAAACCAGTGGGTCCAAGATGAAATCAAAGAGAAAATCAAAACTTTCCTGGACACAAATGACAGAGAAGACACAAACTACCAGAATCTATGTGACACAGCAAAAGCAGTACTGAGAGGAAAATTTATAGCTTTGCAAGCACATAAGGAAGGAAGGAAGAAGAGGCATACCTCAATAGCCTAATGACGTAGCTCATAAAATTAGAAAATGATCAACAAAGGAACCAGAAATAGGGAGACAGAAATAACAAAGCTTAGAGCAGAAATCAATGAAGTGGAAACTCAAAAAACAATCCAAAAGATCAACAAAAGCAGAAATTGGTTCTTTGAAAAAATAAACAAGATTGATAGACCATTGGCAAAACTCAAAGAGAGAAAGAAACTAGATAACCCATATTAGAAATGAAAAGGGGGAGATCACTACAGATATTGCAGAGATTCAAAGGGTAATCAGAGAATACTTTGAAAAACTCTATGCCACAAGATATGAGAATCTGGAAGAAATGGATAAATTCTTGGACTCATAACCTTCCACAGTTGAATAAAAGAGATGTAACATAACTAAACCCCTCCATCACTATTGAGAAAAGTAAAATGATAATCAAATGTCTGGCCAAAAACAAAAGCCCAGGCCCAGAGGATTCACTAATGAATTCTTTCAAACATTTCAAGAGGAACTACTACCAATCCTGGCCAGGCTCTTTCAAAAAATTGAATAAAAATGGGAACATTTCCAAGCAGCTTTTATGAAGCCAACATCAACTTGATACCAAAACCAGACAGAGATGCTGCCAAATTACAGGCCAATATCCCTGATGAACACAGATGCAAAGATTCTCAAAAACATCCTGGCAAATAGGATCCAATGTCTCATCAAGAAGGTCATTCACTATGATCAAGTAGGTTTCATACCAATAAAGCAAGTATGGTTTAACATCCGTAAATCTATCAACATAATACACAACATCAACAAGAAAAATAAAAATCACATGATAATATCAATAGAAGCAGAGAAAGCATTTGATAAGGTCTAACACCCATTCTTGATCAAAACTCTCAGCAAGATGGAAATGAAAGGAACCTTTCTCAATATAGTTAAGGCCACATACCAGAAGCCAATGGCAAATATTATCCTCAGTGTGGAAAATCTAAAGCCTTTCCTCTAAATTCTGGTATAGGACAGGGCTGTGCTCTCTCACAGCTGCTATTCAATGTAGTACTGGATGTGCTTGCTATAGTGATTAGGCAAAAAAAAAAACAGATATCAAGGGGATCCAGTTAGGAAAGGAAGAAGTCAAGCTCTCACTGTTTGCAGATGACATGATACTCTACTTAGAAAACCCTAAAGACTCTACCAAAAAGCTTCTAGAAACAATAGACTCATATAGCAAGATGGCAGGCTACAAAATTAACACACAAAAATCAATGGCCTTATTATACACCAATAATGATAGGGAAGAAATTGACATTAAAATAAAACAATCCCATTCACATTAATGCTACACAAACTCAAATATCTTGGAGTCAACTTGATTAAATATGTGAAGGACCTATACAAATAAAACTATAAAACACTGCTTCAAAAAATAAGAGAGGACACCAGGACATGGAAACACATACCCTGCTCATGGATTGGCAGAATTAACATAATTAAAATGTGTTTTATTAAAAATAAAAGATATTTTTTCAATAATCCTCAGAGACAAAGAGAGGGGGGCTGGAAGTTCCAGCTCATGACATGAAGCTCACCACAAAGAGTGGTGAGTGCAGTTAAGAGAAATAACTACACTGAAAACTGTCATAGCAATGTGAATGAATGAGGGAAGTAGAAAGCCTGTCTAGAGTACAGCTAGGGGTGTGGTTGGGAGGAGGGAGATTTGGGACATTGGTGATGGGAATGCTGAATTGGTGAAGTGGGGTGTTCTTTACATGACTGAAACCCAACTACAGTCATATTTGTAATCAAGGTGTTTAAATAAAGATAAATATAAAAATAGGCAATAAATAGGGCCACAGTAGTGGTTTAGTGGTAGGGCATTTGTCTTGCCCAAGGCTAATCTCAGACAGACTTTGTTTGATCCCCCAGTGTCTCATATGATCCCCCAAGCCAGAAGAGATTTCAGAGCACAGAGCCAGGAGTAACCCCTGAGTGTCACCAGGTGCGGCCCAAAAGCAAAAAAAGCAATAAATTCCCTAAATCTATTTCTGAGTAATGTTGATATTTTTTCTAGATGGACCACATTTATATTTATATTTTATAATTTACATTTATATATATTTACATTATATTTTAAATGTAAATACTGGCATAAAAACCCATATCCTACTAGAGAAAGTTTTATAAGTGATTAAATGGAAAAGGAGAAGAAAAAATGGTTAACAAGTATCAAATATATTTATCTTAAAGTAAAATGAACAGTCTAATGCAGTTTATATTTCTGAAACTGGTCAGATGATCATAGCTGGAATTTATAACTACCTTTTTTATTCCACCTATTTCCTATTATCATTATTCTGAAAGATCACGTTACCTGGCTATAATTACTTGACATATAGAATAATCATAGTTATTTTTGAAGTATGTATACAATTAGCAGACCTAATAATATTGAACTATTAATATTTTCTATTGACTTAATCAGAGGGGGCATAGAGTCTCATAGAGGCATCCGAAAAGTTCACCTTAAATAATCATAAACAGAGCCGGAGAGATAGCATGGAGGTAAGGCATTTGCCTTGCATGCAGAAGGATGGTGGTTTGAATCCCTGCATCCCATATGGTCCCCTGAGCCTGCCAGGAGCGATTTCTGAGCATAAACCCAGGAGTAACCCCTAACCGATGTTGGGTGTGACTCCAAAAAACCAAACCAAAACAAAACAAAAATAATCATAAACATGTCTTCTCTTTACAGTTTCATTTAATAGTATATAAAATTATATTTATAGATGAAACTGTATTATCTTGTACTGATCTTTTACAAATATACATTTATTCACATAAATCATCAAGGTTTTATTATTGGAACTTTGTCTAATATCATTATAGGATCTGGTCAAAGTCAATATAAGGCTGTTTAATACATAAGGTAATGTAAACACAAAGAAAATCTGACAATTATTAAAACATGAACAAATCATAAGTAATAAGTCGGAACCCATGTATACAAAAAGAAAATCACACTAACTTTTCTCCATTTATAAATCTTCAACATTTTATTGAAATATTTCACAAGAAATGTTAAACCAGAAGTTAAACATGTACCTGGCCTAATAATCAAAAAATCATAGATAATTCAGGTAGAGTTACATACCTTGTAATAACACATAAAAAGAAATTCTGAAAAGTATGATTTCCAACAATTCTAAATTAGTGTACTCAAATCCACCACATGATATAAAGTATGCAAAAAAGTCACTCTATTAGAATGTAAGAGGCTTATGATATTTTGAGTTTATTTTTGTGGCTTCTCTTGTTCTCTCAAATTAGATAACCTTCATCCTTTAAATATGAATATGAATCCTAGAAACTAATGTTTCACCTTGTACATTTGGTTTTACAAGTCATATGTTACCGACATTTAGTAATTGATGACCTCTAGGCAATTCTTCTCTACCTATAACAAAACAATAAAAAATAGTGTCTGTGATTTACTTGATAAAATATCATCATGCATTGATATAAATAAGTGAAATAATAAAAAATGAAATATCCTAACTTACAAAGACTAATGTACATACAGTGATGGGATTATTAAATGTGTTTGTGCTTGAGTTAACAACAAAAAGATATCACAAGAAAAGCAAAGAGTAGTCTTGATTTTAATTCCTATGTGACCTCGACCCCATGTCCTTATGCATTTTCTCAACATTTCACTTTTGCTTCACTTATGAGTCATTTTCTTTCCATGTGGTCAACAGCACCAGGAAATAAAATCCATTACAGTCCCACGTAGGTGGTTAATTTGTTTGAACTGTCACTTAACTGTACGTTTTGTACGTTACTAATTATTTCCCTATTGCAATGCAGTACAATTCTTCTGTATTATCTGGTACCAAATCATTTTCTAAAGATAGCATTTTTTTATTAAATGTATAATTATCCTTCAAACATTAAACACATAATAGACATACAGACTAGAAAAGGTAAAGAGAGATACATTCTTGATTTCAGTCTGGGAAATAAATTTTTGGATTACAAACGCAATGATATACAAGTAGAACTATATTCTAATTAAAAAGCTTCCACACATTGAAAATAATTAAAAATGGAAATATAACCCACACAGTGTGAGAAAATAATTTCAAAGAATGTATTAGATAAGGAGGTAAATAGCTAAACTACTGAAAGAAAAGGACTCTACCAAAAATTTGATTAAAAATGAACAGGGGGTCAGACAAAATATTAAGTTATCCACAGAAAACATTTATGTTGACAACAGAAAAAGAGTTTTAGTGTTACTAATCACAGAAATCCAAAATAAAAACATAATAAAATATAACTTCACACCTGCTAAAACGGCTTTCTTCAAAAAGGCACACAATAAACAAATGTTGATGAGAATATGGAGAAAAGGAAACACTTGTACTTATTGGTATAGACATAAATTAGCAACACTGGAATATAATAAGGAGGCACCTTAAAAAGTTTAAATGCATCTAGTAATATGATAATTGTATATTTTCTGAACTTGTTTTCTTTTTTTTTTTTTTTTTTTTTAGAGATGAAACCTAGTTAGCTATGTGTAAGACAAGCACTTTTTTTTTTAATGCATAATTTTTTTTTATTTAAACACCTTGATTACATACATGATTGTGTTTGGGTTTCAGTCATAAAAGGAACACCACCCATCACCAGTGCAACATTCCCATCACCCAAGTCCCAAATCTCCCTCCTCCCCACCCAACCCCCGCCTTGAACTTGTTTTCAAAGAAAATGAGAACAAGATATAGGAAAAAATATTCCTATTTTCATTGTAGCATTATTATTAAAACATACATACATTTGAACTTGAAATATTTGAAATCGAAGAATATTTGAAATTTTATTAAGTGAATGGATTCTCTGTGTGTTGAAATACAAAATAAGAAAAGAGAAAATATTATGTCTGAAGAAAAGACTTCTGAGCATAATAATGTATAGAGAAAAAAGTAAGAAAATAACTTATTTAAATGTAATAATAAAATGTATAAATAATAAAATGACTTGTTTGACCCAGATCAGGAGGTCCTGTTAATAGTCATAATTCAGTTAGAACTTATTCAATGAACACAATTGAAGATATAAATTATTTTAGAAAAACCCTGTGTGCATGACTTAATACGAACGACATTTAGGTAATTGTACTGTTAGTGCTAGGATAAGAGACCACAGTTGGGGGAGACAATCAGATAATATGTGCTTGGGGCAAAATGCATATCATAGGTGAGTATGTGATTGAAAACATAAATTAGAGGTAGAGCAGATAGGATGCTTGTCTTGCACAGTTTGAAATAGGTCTGATATCAGGTAACCTGAGCCCTGCCAGGAGTGGTATAATCCCTGATCACAGAGCCAGGAGTCAGCCTTGAAATATGACCTTAAAATCAAAAATAAAATAAAATAAATGAATGTTAAGAAGATGGCACAGGGCCCGGAGAGATAGCACAGCGGTGTTTGCCTTGCAAGCAGCCGATCCAGGACCAAAGGTGGTTGGTTTGAATCCCGGTGTCCCATATGGTCCCCCGTGCCTGCCAGGAGCTATTTCTGAGCAGACAGCTAGGAGTAACCCCTGAGCACCACCGGGTGTGGCCCAAAAACCAAAAAAAAAAAAAAGATGGCGCAGCAGAAGAGTGTTTGCCTCGCACGTCAGGATGAACCGCTTATGGTCCCCCAAGCCAGGAGCAATTAGCGACACCGGTTGTGTCCCCCCCAAAAAAATCCCTTTTCTTTTTAAATAATGATTTTCCATGTAAAATGTTCCAATTCTTATGATTAAAGAGAGATAAAATATCAGGATTAGTCAATAAACTCCATGCATATTTTTGGATTTTATAAATATTCCTTCTACAGTATGAAAGAGAATAAGTAAAGAATTATATTCATTAAATCTCCACTGAGTTATAAGCTCCAACATTTTATCTCTAAATGTTTGCTTTTTACTCAATTATTTTATACAGAAACATAAATGAATATAAATTGCTCTGGGAACAACTTCAGATTATTAATAGATATTAAGAACTATCAGTTAATGTCAGTGGTCAACAGTAAACATTATGGCATACTTGATATCAAACTTAATAAGAAAAGCTAAAATATCCTCCCCTCAAACAACAGAATCACCATCCCAAATGATGTTCTTTGATTTGCAGAATTTTCATGTTTTTCTAATACTAATGAATATAGCACAAGAATTGGACAGAGGCCACACCACTATCTAGTCTTTATCACTTGTTTCTCCCATTTACCTTTATCCTTACAATTTCCCAAATGCCCCATGCTGTTTTAATTATTTATACTTCCATAATCTTGAACACAAAACATGTTTTTCTTTTTATCTAAGGTCTGTGTCCCCCATTCAATCTAGCTGAACAATCATTTTTCCTCAGGAGCTCTACAAATACAATTTATTTTAGATAGTTTCTCAAAAGCTCCTGAGAAAAAAATTTACAGTGCTATTCATTTGTTTATCTGTTCAAATGTACCCAATGCATACCTCTACTGTTAAATATAATCACAGTTTGAAATATAACCATAAAATTATATTTTATATTCATATATAGTCCCCCAGCCAAGAATGTATACTCCTTATTCTGCATTTTATGCAATACTCCCTCTAGCTATGTTTTATTGCCCTATCCTATTCATGGTTCACCTTGTCTTTCAAACTTGCTAAGTCACATTGCATTTTAATAAATAAACTTTTATAAATTCTTTCAAATAATTTTTGTAACAACATAAGATAAAATGTGTTTAAAGAAAGAAATCTATCCTCCTGATTTGTGCAACTCTTTAGACAACCACTGTTTTGGTGACTTTTGATACAATAGAACATGATAGAATAGATGTTATCTGATACCATTAGGGACCCAATCATGAATGACTCACAAATAAACCCATAAATCTTCTTTTAAAGATATTTTTAGACATTTAAAAAATTATAGACATTTAAATCTTGATACATTTATTGACTAAAAATTCACATATTTACAATGGAAATTATGCTATTCTATTTATATAGACATATAAGGGCTTCTGCAAATGTTCTCAGTGGTATCAACTTGAACACCTTCAGGTAGTGTAAAGCAATGCTTCTTAACTTTTTTCCACTCACTGTCACTTTCACCACATACATTTTTATGAAACTTAGATGTATAAGTGATAAAAATAAGTATACAGATCAAATATTTTCTAATAATAAAGACATGTATTTAAAGCAACTGTTTAAAAAGTTAGGTGTCGGAGACGGAGAGATAGTGTGGAGGTAGAGCATTTGCCTTGCATGCAGAGGGACAGTGGTTTGAATCTCGGCCTCCGTAGAGTCCCCTGAGCCTGCCAGGAGAGATTTCTGAGCAGAGAGCCAGGAGTAACCCCTGAGCGCAGCCGGATGTGACCCAAAAACAAAACAAAAAAAAAGGTAGGTATCTGCATATGGAGTTATGAATGATGCATAGTTTAAGAAATTAGAATCTATTGTCATATAGTTACAATTGTTATTTTTATGCTACAGTTTAAGAGATTAAATATGGGGCATTTATAGTAAGGTGAAATAATGAACACTTAATGTCAACACTTCAGTGGTGCCACTAAAAACAATAAAAATAAATAATTTAATAGATTAATATTTGAAGTAAATAGAAATCCATACTTATAAAATAGTATTCTTAGCAAGTTGTGTATGTGCTATGTTTTAACTGATATCTTAGTTGAAAGCAGTAGTTATTGTCATTTTTGAAGAAGTGAGCACATTCTGTAGTGTTCTGAGCTTATTTATGACTCAGGGATCACTCCTGATAGAAGCTGAGGGACCAAAATGATACTACAGATCAAACCTGATTGACCACATGCAAATCAATAATTGGTATGTGCTGTCCGATAGCTTGAGACCCATATTGTTTATTTTTTATAAGTTGCTATTTATATAATAGACCTGATTTACTACAGTGTGGATATCAAATAAAATACTTTTTTGATCATTTGAAAAGTTGGTAGACAAAAGTGCCAACATAATGGTTTTTATCACATCATGCATAGTTTACAAAAAAGGATATTCCTGGACCAAAGAGATGTATAGAGGATAAGATACTTGCCCTACATGTAGGTGACCCAAGTTCTATCCCCAGAAACACATCTGGTCCCCAAGAAAGGGAGTGGTCTCTGAAAACAATGCTAAGACTAAAGATAAGCCCTAAGCATCACCAGATGTGATTCAGAAACCAAAATCACAACCAAAAAATATCAGAAAGATAAAGGTATTCTTCTAAAGGGACCCTACCCATATGTTACTAAATAAGTAATTTAAAAGCTTGCTTTGTGTTAGGTTTGGAGAATAGAACAATGAAAAAGCAAAACTCCCCCCCTTATATAATATTATAGTAAAGCCATTAACTAAACTACACGTAAACTAAGTACAAAAATGAAGACAACAAAATGAATAAAAGTAATCCAAATTTGGAAAAAGGTTAAACTCAGTTTAAGAATACTTCATAATATATATAGAAAACACATAGACTGAACAAAACAACTAATAGACTAAGACATAGTAAAAACAAAAATTTAAAACAATAATCAGATAAGAATATTTACATATAATATGTTGCAATATTATTTACAAGCAAACACCAGAAGAGAAAGAAATCAAAGACACAATAAAATTTACAATTGGGGCCGGAGAGATAGCATGGAGGTAAGGCATTTGCCTTACTTGCAGAAAGTCAGTGGTTCGAATCCTGGCATCCCATATGATCCCCCAAGCCTGCCAGGAGCGATTTCTGAGTATAGAGCCAGGAGTGACTCCTGAGAGCTGCCGAGTGTTACCCAAAAACAAACACACAAACAAAAAGCAAAAGAAATACCCTTTCAATTATTTAAAAGAAAATAATAAATAAATAAATAAATAAAAACTACCCTTTCAATTCTTTAAAAAAATAATAAATAAATAAAATTTACAATTGAATCAAAAGAAAATTAAGTGGGAGAGACATAAAAAAACTGTTATCATATTTAAATAAATAAAATAAGCAAAGAAATTTAAAGAAAGTTCATGATTGTGAATGGAAGATTTACTATTCTTAAAACATATTATAAAAGTCAATAAAATTTCTCTAAATTTCCAATATTATTTTTAAAGATATAGAACAAACATTATCAAATTTGTACAAAACCACAAAATCCTTCAAGTAGTCAAATTAATCCTAAGGAAAAATTCATGGGAACACTGCATTCCTTGACTTTATGCTAGACTATATAGCAATAGTAATCAAAATAGCATGGTATTGAAAAAGCAAATAGACTAATAAAACATAATTAATAATCTAGAAAAATACTCACCTATGTAAAAGAAAGTTTATTTTGAAGGATAAAAAGGCATAGAATGCAGAACATAATTTTTTTCAATAAATAATACTGGGAAAATAATATTAACTATATAAAAAGGGATGAAGATGATACATTCTCTCATACTAATCAGAAAAGTAAATTAAAATGTACAAAAATGTAGTTAGACTCAAATTCATAAAATATATTTAAATATGTAAAACATTCCATAACATTGATATTAGTGAAATCTGATGATTTATTCCCATAGATAAGAAAAATATCCTGCCTGTAAAATGTCTTTTATGACATTTTATGAAAACATGAATAAATGGTTAATAAGTAAACTTTAGTCACTATTGGTTGGTATGCCAATTGTTTAAGTCTCTCTGAAAAGAACTGTAGTGATTTCTCAAAACTTAAAATGATACTACCGTGTGCTCCAACATTTCTACTCTTAGCAGTCTATCCTACTGTGTATAAAAGCAGTTAGACTAATACATATGCATTAATATGTTAATGAAACATTATTTATAATACCAAGATCTTGAAATAGTTTGAGTACAAGGACAAATAAGTAAAAAAATATTTGGTGTGTATACATGGTAGGGTACTATTTCACTGTGGGAAATGTTGAAATCTTGCCTTTCACTACAACATAAATAGAACTTAAAAGAATTATGCTAAAATATATCTGCATATAAGACAGGCTAACTCAAAAAGAGAAAAATACAGTATGATACCACTGATAAGTACTGTTTATACAAACATGTCTATATTTATAGATATGTTTATATGTGTAAACATATTTTGTATACAGATATATATATATATGAATATATACATAGTGTAAGGGAATAGATGATACCCAATAAAACAAAGTCAGGCTTTTCACAAAACTGAGGTTCCTAAGGTAAGGGATGTTGAAAAGGACAATGGATCATGATGGAGAAATATCACATTGTTTTGATAAGAAAAGATTGAACCTCTGAAATTTTACAATAACTTGGAGTCTTCAAAATCAATATTACCACAATAAAATAAATTCAAGCATGTATTTTCCCAAGAAAAATGCAAACATGTAAGTAATATTACTATTTAATATTTCAACATTTAATATTTTAGTAAATAAAGTTCTCTTCAAACTATCTCAGATCACATATATAGCCAGGATTATTGTGTTAGTACCCATCCTCCTTCAAACATGCTGTCTCAGTAAGTCAGAATTTAGATATTTTTTTATGGAAGAAGCTTTAGCTTATTTGGTAATTTTGTGTCATTTTGTCTTTCTACTCTTCCAAAAAGTTCTTGATGAAGTGAAGACCAATGTAAAATTTTTAGTAAGAGTTGTAAAAAATATTAACTGTTAGTTTTTGGATATTTTGCTCACTTATTGTTATGGGGGTCTCAAACTCAATTTACCTGGGGGCCGCAGGAGGCAAAGTCGGGGTGATCCTTGAGTGCAAAGTCAGTAGTAAGCCTTGAACATTGGGGGGTGTGACCCAAACAACTAAAACAAAACAAAACAAAAAAAAAGATTCCTTTAGGGCAGGGTCACAAAATGTTGTACGGAGACGCTGCCGTCTGCGGCCTCCAGGCCGCGAGTTTGAGACCCTAGGTTTTGTTACTATTTTTGATCAATTCTTAAGTTGTTAGAGGTCTGACCCTAATAGGATAAGTCTGAGCTCTTTTTTTTTGTTGTTGTTGTTGTTTTGTTTTGTTTGTTTTTGGGGCCACACCCGTTTGATGCTCAGGGGTTACTCCTGGCTAAGCGCTCAGAAATTGCCCCTGGCTTGGGGGGACCATATGGGACGCCAGGGGATCAAACCGTGGTCCTTCCTTGGCTAGTGCTAGCAAGGCAGACACCTTACCTCTAGCACCACCTCACTGGCCCTGGGTCTTTGCTCTTAAGGACTGGTTGAATTAAGATAGTTAGCTTAGGTATAGCTTAGGAAAGAGAGAAAGGGAGAACAAAATATAAGAGAGAGGAGAAAAGAAAAATAATTAAATATAGTAAAAATAAATTAAAAAAGAAAAATAAGTAAGTCAAATAAAAGAGATTGGGCCAGTGCATCGGGAGTTGGGAGTTTTCCTAGTTTCTAGGCAATTCATCAGTGATGAGGTTGAGCTTTGCTAAATAAAGGTTTCAGGGTTAAATAATGGCTGGAGCATTTTAGAACACATAGTTTTTGCGTCTCGAGTACTAAGCAATGTATAGATAGAATGAAATAGAAAGTATAAAGGAATTAATGCAATAGAATAAGAAAGCTAAACTTGTCCCAGAAAACTAGTTTGACAACTAGTATATTCTTTCTTAAAAGATATACCAGTTAGCAGAGATCAGGCCACTAACTTTACATCAGACTTACCAAGCTATTCTCCTTCCTACAAACACAACCAAACCTTAAATGTAAACAATTATCTTTAAGAAGCTAAATGTAAATATCATTTATCATTTTATCATGTATGATCATGAGCATGTTAATATATTAGGGAAATTTAAATCTACTTCTTTGAAAAATATTTAGGAATTTAACTTAAGGAAACTAAGTATTGGGGCCTGGGTGGTGGCACAAATGATAGGGTATTTGCCTTGCACGTGCTAACCTAGGACGGATCCATTAGACTCCCCAACGTCCCATATGTTCCCCCAAGCCTGGAGCGATTTCTGAGCACATAGCCAGGAGTAACCCCTGAGCATTACTGGAGGTAGCCCCAAAACAAAAACAAAAGAAACTAACAAAAGAAACCTTAAATATTTGGGTTTTTTTTAGATATTTGTTTCTAAGTGTGTCTCTTTTGCCCTTCCTCTTTTCATTATCATTATACTTGCTGTTCAGTGCTAAAATAATTTCCATAGGGAAACACTTCAAATCATTTTTGAAATTAAAACACTGCTCAGAAAACTCCATTGATTTTATAAATGTAATGCCTATCTATCTATCACCTATCTATCTATCTATCTATCTATCTATCTATCTATCTATCTTCTGTCTATCTGTCTACCTAATCTGTAGGAATAAAACCTTTAAATGTTTTTAATAGCATTTTTTCTAGGTTCAAGAAGCATGTATAAACAATGGAGAGATTAAGAAATAAAAGATGGAAAACCGAAGACCTACACCATACTGACAATAGTGAGAAAAAAGACACTCTGCCAATAGCCATGGCTTGATTTTAAAACAAATGTTAAACCAGGAGTAAGAGTGAACAAGAGATAATGGTCATGGAATTAAATTACACTGAGAAATATTTTTTATTTATTTTAATAGAGACTACACACAATGGCAATAATGGACCCAGGTTACCTAACATACACCCAAGAATTTTTCCGCTTGATTGCAGCTCTAAAACTGAACCAAGATCTCTCACATACACTGGGTGTATTTCTAGCCTTTGATATCTCCCATTCCCGAGTAATAATTTCAAATTTTTACAGTAGTTTAATATCCTTAGAAGCAAATTATTGTCTCCATACTTCCTTCCAGTTACACTACCAAAGATTTTTGGAAGAGAATAATTCATGGGTCTTGAAATCCAGTCCCTCCCCATAAAAAATCAATTCCCTATCTAGATTAAGGAGGCTTGAACTATGGAATACTGAATGGAGAAGGATAAGGTCAGACTGAAAAATCTTGAAGACAATCATGTAAAGCTTTTAGTTTAATAACCATGTAAAGTTTAAGTTGAAAAATCAGAAACTCTAGGTGAAATGAGAAAAAATTATGTGGTCATGTGAACTAGTAGAGAAGCACAGACCTTACCAAGAGGTGTAGGGGTCTGTCTGAACAGAAATATATCCTCACATCTCAAAGGTCTTAAAGAAGAGAAAACTAGTTTCTAGGCAAAAACACCCCATTTTAGAAATGTTATTTATGTGTTCATCAGTGCTTAATTCAGCACAAATTTATTTGTTTTGAATGTAACATTTACCACCTTATTGAGGTTGCAAAAATTGTAACTTGTAGTGAATTTTGATGACTTTTTCATCAGAATATCCCCCTAATGCCATCACCACAATCAGGGTAATAAACCCATCTATCAACTTCCCCCACAAAAAAAATTTTTTTTTTTTTTGGTTTTTGGGTCACACCCAGCAGCGCTTGGGGGTTACTCCTGGCTCTATGCTCAGAAATCGCCCCTGGCAGGCACAGGGGACCATATGGGATGCTGGGATTCAAACCACCGTCTTTCTGCATGAAAGGCAAATGCCTTACCTCCATGCTATCTCTCCAGCCCCCCAAAAAATTTCTGTCCCTTTATGTTTTCTTCTCTTTCTATTCTTTATAACAACATGCCATCTCTACCTTCTTGACAAGTTTAGAGTATTCAATCCTGTACTGCTGACAAAAGTCTATATTTTACACCATCTTTCTAGAAATGATTCTGTATATACAATGATAACTTTAGATTCATGGAATGATTCTCCCGTATCTTCCATCCTCTCATAATTAATCCAGCCTCCAATTTTATGAATTTGACGTCATTTTTCACATGTTTTAGAAAACTCATCTAACAAGATACTGACTTAAATGTGTTTAAATACACAGAAACACCAATGTAATTTGGTCATGCTTTATGTGCATCACTAAACATGAAGTGCAGCCTGCAATCACACAATCCCATAATTGACTAGTCATGTAACCTCTTTCCAAATGCAAAATAAATAAACATTCAACATGAGTTTCTGTAATATTTATTAGTCTGTGGTTTTAATCTTGTCTTCAACTTGAGAGTCTAGTCATAGAAACAGGAGGAGCTCTGCAAGTCTAGGTATCATGGAGACTTACCCAGTCCTGGTCCCATTTAATTACCATGAAAACATGTATAATTCTATCAATAATATATAATTAATCTTTATTGGAATATGATTAAGGTCAATATGAAGTTAGAGTTATTTGTAAATTGTATCCTTTAACATCAATAAGGATTAAGACAAAATCCCTAGTTGTTTGAAGGTAAAGAAAAATATATTTTTAGTTCCAGTAAGACTAACTTTAAGAGTTTGTACTATGACCTTGTAAAATTTAAGGATTAAGATGAAATCCCTATGTGGTTGAAAGTAAAGAAAACTATATATTTAATCCCAGTAAGACTTTAAAAGTTTTTACTGTGACCTTGTAAAACTTATATTCCATTTCTTCACATTAGTGTCCTTGCCTATAAAATTAGAAGGTTGGACACTGTGCTCTCCAAGGTCCCATAAAAAGGCAATATTCTATTATTTATATAGATGCTCTAGATATTTCTCTTTGAAATTGGAGAACTAAAGGTTGATATCAAATGTGTACCAGACCTAAGAATATAGTGAGTAGTAAATAAATATTTGTTATTCTATCTGGTCTCATTGTGTTCTTTTTTTAAACATTCTGAAATGATCATTGTTTTAATATTGTATGTATTTTATGAAAAGTGTTATTAATTTTAAAATTAAATTATTTGTCACTTTTATGAATTAAGAAGTAGGAAAATAGTATACATATTTTAATTGTGTTTTATTTAGCCTTTGGTACACTTTATCTATCAATTATAAGAAAACAATGACCTTTAAAGCCTTAAATGTTTTTGTGAAAATGTATCTTTGTAGAACAATTTAAAGAAATTTAGATGCCAAAGACCCTTACAAAGCTTCAAGCTCATGTTCTTGCCTTTAAAGAAATAACCAGGCAAGACCCAAGAATGAATGTACAAGTAAGCACTAACTCATGACCTTATCATCAGGAGTGATGTGATTTCTGATTTAATGTCAAATTTATTCATAAACAAAATATTATGGGGAACGTAGTTTGAAATAATAAATGCCTGATTGATTTATGCATTTTTATATGCAGGAAAATTGACAGCTTGTCAAATAATCTCTACCACACAGCTACTCAGAAGAATTCAATTTTATATGCTCCAACAGTAGTATATGCATTTTCACTAAAATAAAATGACTACAAAGGACTTACTGCATGAAACTAATAAGGAATAGCAATAAAAGTTCTGATAAAGAAATTTCAGTGAAAGATAACTATTGATTATTGCCTTTGAAGTAGTTGGAATTTGAAATAAAACATGAAAGCTGGCTAAGATTCAAACAATTAGAAAAAGAGTAGAAGGACATTTTCAGGAAACAAGGAGAATATACTTATTTGGAGCCATTTCTGAGCAATATAATGGGAAGAGTCAACTGTCAACTGTCTATTCTTAACCATAGAGTATAAGGAAGACATTGGACACTCACTAAATGTAAATGTGTCTTTCAGATTTAGTAAGCGTATAAAAACAATTCATTAAAGACAAAGATAATATATGGCAATGCTAAGAACAAAGGATTCACTTTGAAATAAAACTAGAGCCAAATGGACTTCAGAAACCTTAGGAAAAAAAGTAAAAATGGCTCAAAATTGAATCTACAAAAAATTGATAATATGAAATTTTAAGAGAAGAATTGCTAGCATTCAAATGTAGAAATATTGCTAAGAGTGAAGTAGAGAACAAACTTTAGTTTTGCTCTTTTAATAGGAGGAAGACTACTGCATCAGGGGCGGGGGATATAAACTCAAGTCCAAATATAGCAGACTTCTATTAATGCAGATTTATTTTCACTAAATGTAGCTGGAAGGGGGCCAGAACATAAAAAAATACTAAGAAAGTTTTTCACTAGAAATGAAAATCAGGAGGTATCTTGCTTAATTAAATTGCTAATAAAAATGCAAGTGATCAGATACAAGGAAGATATACCATCAATAGAATGATCACAGATTTTTTTTTGCAGGGATATGCTTTTATTTCTCTTACTTAATTACCTAGAATAGAATTATGAAGTAAAATCACAATGGTACCATTGAATTTAGATTCTTAAAGGACAAAACCAGTGAATGAGATCCAAACAAAATTCAGACACAATAAATTTCAATCAAGATTTGGGTGTAGGGGTGGAGAGGTGGTGCAGCTGTAGGGCCTTTGTCTTGCATGTGGCTGACCTCGAAAGGACCACTGTTCAACCCCCTCCACCCCCCAAGGCAAAAGCTATCTTTGAGCACAGAGTAAGGAGTAGCCCCTGAGCATCACCGGGTGTGCCCCCCAAAAATGATTGGTATGTCTCTGCCACCTCATCTTGTTAATAGCACTGAAATCAGATTCACAGATCTCTGACTATTTATATAACTTGGATAACTACTTCTGCTCTATGGCTTTGTTCAGAGGCCTATACCCCTATAAAAATTACCCTAACTGGACTTCTACAATTGCCATTCTAGACTTATCTGTCCACATTGTAACTTCCTAAGTAATTGTCTGTGTATCTTATTAGATTGTAAATCCTAAGAGTTTATGGGCTATAATTCCCTTTCACTAATCTTCAACACAACTTTTCCAAGTAGTAATTCAGTAGTTGACAAAGTTGGCAAAAAAACAGACATAGGATACACAGTGCTAACTCAGGGAGAAGCCAAGGATATGTTGTATCTTAAGTGAACTGATACTTTAAAAAGTCACTGGAGTGAGGAGCAGAAAGTCCAGGACATGATCAAAAGTAGGGTCCCAAAATATTGCTGGATTGAAGATTTCAAAAGACCAAAGAGAAAATGTACTGAGATTTTCTATAGAATTTATTAGAACACAATACATATACTTGATTATAAAGCAAATGATTGGTTCTACTAGCAGCTCTAATATTTTTCCTAGAACAAGGTCCCAGAACTCAGATTATTTTTTGATCTCGTAACATTTTCTCAGTTCTCATATTCCTTTACAAATATTAGTAACTCCTCTTAGTGATCTAGGGACAGAGATCAGGTTGATAATGAGATAACAAATATGTAGTGTATTACCTAGACAAAATAATCCTAAAAATGTAGGATCCTCAGAGACAAAGAGAGGGGGACTGGAAGGTCCAGCTCATGACATGAAGCTCACCACAAAGAGAAATAACTACACTGAGAACTATCATAACAATATGAATGAATGAGGTAAGTGGAAAGCCTATCTAGAGTACAGGTGGGAGTGGGGTGAGGAGGAGGGATATTTGGGACATTGATGGTGGGAATGTTGCACTGGTAAAGAGGGGTGTTCTTTACATGACTGAAACCCAACTACATTCATATTTGTAAGCAAGGTGTTTAAATAAAGATACTAATAAAAAAGAATGTAGGATCCTGTGTTTTATGTGAGTTTCTGAGCATTATCAAATAAGCTATTTATTAAAGAAATGATGACATACAGTCTTTAATTAATTACAATGGTACTTTTTTTTCCCAAAAAATTGTTACCCAGATAAACAAAGTTGTAGGAGAGAAGGCTAATATTTTTTATCTTCATCTCCCTATTCATGGGCATTTTAGTGAAACTGATGATCTGATATCTGAGGGTTTGTCACTTTGGCTGTCATTCTGACTCTTAAAGTTTTACTTCATTCTTAAAATTAGCTATGTACAAAAATTTCCATAGTAAAAAGAAAATAAATAATAAGTTAAAAAAGGAAAAAGATTCCATTGCTAATCTATACAGTCATTCCCATTTTTGTTTTATTTTTCTCTAAATTCTGTGTCATGAATGACTTTCTGATTAACCTAGTTGAAATTCCATTTCAGAAAATAATCATACACTATAGATAGGCAAGTGTATGTTAAGAGCTCAAAGCCTCTGTTAGACTAGAATCACTTCTTTATATGATAAGGCTGAGTCAAGATGGATTTCATATTCAACCCAAGTTTGTAAACAACTTAGGAATTATCTCTTCAACTATCTATTCAGCACAAAGAAAACAGATTTGTTCTGTTAACTCATGTCAGAATAATGGCTGCAATGTTTTATTAATGACAAAATATTATAAAGATAACACAATTTTTGTTGTACAGAAAATATATAATAAGTTTAGATCAGAACATAAATTTTCTCCTAGCTCTGATTGTCTTTCAAATATTCAGTTTACAATGGCAACTCTTCATCACACCCAAGCACACATTTAAAATTTTAAAGTGTCAGTACAAAGCACCTGCATGCTCGAGTGATTATTAGAGACAGAAAGAAAAACCAGAAAACATGAATGTTGCCTATAATTACTCTCGGATTTTTTCACATATTGTGATATATTATCATATATATTTCATATATTAATATTTATTAACTACTGACATTTAGTTTATACATTCCAATGCAGAAAAATAGGTGTATTCAGGTCTTCAAACCAATTCTATAAATAGATATGTCGATTTGACAGACCATAAAACAGTTGTATATAAATGAGTCACTATAATGGCCAGGATCAAGTCTTTTGGTGACTCTCCTGAGAATTACTACACCTGACCCTCTCCTGTAGTTTCAGTCAACCTAACTTCACCTGCTTCATTTTCACTATTCTGTTATTTGGCCTGTATTAACCCAGTTTTTAGTGAGATTATAAAAATGTGTCAATAGAGCATACCTAAAAAAAAAAAACCCACGAAGGCTATTTCTTTAAAATAATAGCTCATTTGGTCTATGTATTTAGTCATTCATTTGGTTTATACATTCCTAAATATCTTTTGGTTTCATAAAGTAAAATGGTTTTCCTTCTTTCCCAAGCAAAAATCTCTCAACAATGGTATACATATGTTCATGTTCTACTTAACCAATTTTCACTTTCAGAAATTTGATAATAAGAAATTAAGTGTGCCTTGCCATATAAATAGAGCAGCTAAGGCTTCAGGTCTGAGAGGGAAGGGAGAAATTTATAAATCTCTTCAGGTCAGTGATTCTAAAATTTACTGCTTTTTAATATTAATCTAAAAGTTTTTGAAAAATACAAATGTCCACATTCCTGCCCAGGAGAGATGAATTTAATTGTTCTGACTTGTTAATAAATAATGGATTTTTGAATCCTTCCTAAGTATTTCTATTATGTAGCAAGAATTTAAGCTAGTTCTGTTTTTCTAGCTTAAAACAGAACCTTAGGCTAATTCTCTCAACATTGGCCGACCATTAGAATTTCTCGATGAACCTTCTAAAACTATTGATACTAAGTTCTTCAGATAAGTTGGTTTCTTTCAGTAGGGACAAATTTCAAAAAGATCCATAGATAATTTTGTTTTGTTGTATTGTTGGAGTATGGTCATTCACTGGTCTAGAATCCTGACAATTCAGTTATCTGGTCTATGGATTAGGAAATAAGCAAGTCTTAGAAATTGATTTTTGCTTCATTTTTCATTCCATGCCTGGAAGTGCCCCAAGTTTACTTCTGGCAATGCTTGTGGGGAAATTTATATCTGTTCCCAGGATTCAGTTAGGGTTTGCAACAAACAAGACAATCTTCTTAACTCCTGTACCATCTATCTGACTCCAAACCCTCATAGAGGAAGGCTTGCTATATTCTTTTCAGTCCCTACAATATACTAAAACTAAATCTGTATCTTAACAAGATCACATTGAATGCAAGACAATATGTCGGATTTCTTTCTAAATACCTAAGGGCAATGCCATCCTTGCCCAATTGTGCAAATTATTTACACTTAAATGTTTGCAAGTCCCACCTGAAAATGTACTTCTCACTTGAGTCACTGGGGAAAATATTACTTTCTATTTGTACATAATTGTCACAGTACAGAAATGATTACTTATACCTAATTATTAGCAGTAGCTATTTACTATGCTAATTATTGAGTTTAAAATTTATGTTCCTTCTTAGTTCATCTGTTTTAACCAAGTTTGTGTCAATCTTTTATTATCTATTGCAACATTACACACTACTCAAATTTAGTATACTATGTTTTTTTGAGTTTCGATTCACTAATCTAAAATGTTTTCTGTTTATGCCCAAGTATATTCATAAAAGATCTGCTAATGGCATTGAAACACACATATTTTCCCTAGCACAAAATACTGAGCATTTTATCTATATTTCCAGTAACCTAATATACATTATATATGCTATCTTTACAGACTTATATTATATTATTAATTAGATAATAAGTTACATTGAGAAAAGATTCACACATAAGTCACTTCTATAAAATTTATTCTATGCAAATATCCACACATAAAGAACAGTTTGGAGACTTTCTCACCTAAACATCTTTTTTTTTTTAGAAATTTGATAAAAATTTGTTTACTATGAATAATATAATATTATTTCTTTTTTTTTATTTTGATCATAGTGGCTTACATATTGTTGACAATGATATTTTAGGTACATATTTACATAAAATCAGGAGGGATTCCCATCACCAAATTGTCCTCCCTACACCTCCGTTTTTGTCCTACCACCCATATCCTCTTCCCTCACCCCCAGGGTAGCTAGGATATGTGGTCTCCTCTGTATCTAGCCTACTGCATAGTAGTCTTGCACCTGTTTGGTCCTGGTGTCTCCCTTGTTTCCCCCTCTAATTGGGGGGGCAGGACTAGCTAGTTCAAGTTACGTGGTTTTGTTTGAAGGAGAGAAAAGTAATAAACTGGGGTAAAAGTCTAATACGCCGAAAATAGGCGGAATTCTTCCAGAGGCTCTCAACATCGGTTTGAGAAATGAAGGAGAGAAAAAAGGTGAAACATTCCACCAGTACAAAAAGAAGTGTCAAATATCCCGTGAGGACTCCAACAATAAACACAAGCACCAAAAAAAAAAAAAAAAAAGAAAAAGAAAAAGAAAAAAAAACCACAAAAACTAACACAAAACAAAACAAGCAAACAAACAAACAAAAAAATGCCATGGTCTTGATATAGGGAACATGGCATAGCATACAAAGAAAGAACAGAAAGGAAGAGAAAGAATAAGTATAACTGGGGACAACTTCAATTATCACACCCAAACAGAGAAATTGACCAAAAATAGATAGGTAAATAAAAATAATAATAATGAATGAAAATAAAATAATATATATAAAAAAATAATGTTTTGTGCTTTTTGTTTTTTTTCCCTCCTGCCCAGGCACAGTAAATATTGGGGTCATTCGAAAAGGAATTCACTTGGCCTAAGAGATATGGGGTTTCTCCGCCCTTGGAGTGTATTGTCATGGGATCAACTATAGACTCTGTTCAGGATCATTTACTCTCCCGGTGGTGCTTTTGTGGTGTTTGTAAGACTAAACATCTTTTAAAGACATCTCTCACAGATATTGTATGCTCATTATAACAAACTCTGGGGGTATTTTTAATAATAATTTTTGAGAATAAGCCTTCTGAGATAAATTTAAGCTATTGAGACTATACAGGTTCATCTACAATAGACAATGTTTCTTCTTTTCTGATTAGAACATGGAAAACTGCTCAAAAATAAAAAAAATAATGCTTTAATAGTTTGATTTGTAGGGTGAATGGATAAAATGTTGGAACCATACATCTTCTGGATAAGGACATAATACAATGTATTTGCTTTCAACCAGGGAGAATCCTCCATGTATTGACTAAAGACCTTAGTGTAATATCTGAGAAAAAGGTAGTACTTACTGAGTTCAAACTATTCTAAGAAAAAATTGTCTAAGTAATGGTCTTGGAGACAGAGAATTCTACTAAACTTCCTAGGAAATATGAAGTAAATTGGAGAGAGATAATAAGAAAAATGTTTGTCACATTCCATGCTTCCATATTTTTAAAACCACAATAACAAGGAAATCACAGAAATAGATGTAACCAATGAAACAAATTATTTTAGATGTATCACATATATGGCCAATTTGTATTGCTCTTTGCAAATATATTCATTTATTTTAAAATAGCAGTGTATTTCATACATCCTATCAGTGTTGAAAAATCCGGCCAAAATGAAACTGTGATGCAGACCTGTTTAGTTAATTTTTCTCAAGATTGAAAATTCCTTATCAAAATTACTAATAAAATAAAATAACTTTCTATCTTCCACAAAATTATTTTGTAATAGAAAGAGTAACATCTTAATTCCTTACAGATACAATTTAGGACCAAAGGGAAAAGACTAATTCACATCTTTCTAATATTTATAGTGATATCTGTATCTTAAAACATTTATATCTGAATCTATAGTCTAAATACAAACATTAACTATACTTAACTATAACTTAATCTCTACTTATACAATGAGACAAACATGTTTCACAAGTCCTTTGTAAGTGATGATTCTAGTAACACATGCATTAAAATGATAATCTCACTATAGAAATGTTTACATTATGTATTTTATCAAATAATTTAGAACTAAATCTTCAGGACTCTGTATAATTGATTACAGTAAAGTTGATTTCCCCACAAAAAGTTTTATAAATAGTTTTAATTTTTCATTTCTTTTTTTGTTGATGTTGTTTTGTTGTTGTTTTGGGCCACACCCAGTGATGCTCAGGGGTTACTCCTGGCTCTGTGCTCAGAAATAGCTCCTGGCTTTAGGGACCAAATGGGACACTGGGGTATCAAACGTAGGTCTGCCCTAGGTCAGCCACATGCAACACAAATGCCCTGCCGCTGTGCCACCGCTCTGGCCCCATAATTTGTCATTTCTCATAAATATCTCTGCTATGTTGTCAAGGGGATTCTGCTGTTAGCTTAATGGTTCCTAAGCTTAGACATTTAAGCTAACTGGATATTATATAAATACTAATATCTGATTAACAATCTTCATATATATATGTATATATAATTAGTCTTATAAGTGTCCTTGGTATAGAAAGATAGTACAAAGGGTGGGGCACTTGCCTTGCACACAGTTAACTGGATTTGATTCCAAGCACTCTATATGGTTCTCTGATCCCTTCTAGTAGTGATCCATAACTGCAAAGCCAGAGCAGAAGTCCTGAGCACTGCACAGTATAGTCCCAAAATAAAACAATGGAGAGAAAAAGAGAGAGAGAGAGAGAGAGAGAGAGAGAGAGAGAGAGAGAGAGAGAGAGAGAGAGAGAGAGAGAAGAGGCTAGGGATGAGCACATAATGTTAAAATGCTGGGAAGATAAAAAATAATAATTTTGACAGGTCTTTTCAACATGAAGATTCTTTTTAATTTTTTTAATTTATTTTAATTGGGCAGGGGAGTACCATACTTACCTGTGCTCAGTACTTATTCCTAACTCTACATACTGGAACTAAAGGAACCAAATGGGATGCTGAGGTTCAAACCTGGGTATTCCATGGGCAAAACTACTGACTTCCTGGCTATACTATCTATTTGAACCATGAAAATTTATTTTCAGTATCAGTTATATTAATAGTAAAAACTTTAATCATTAGATTACTATTTTATTTCATATATTTTGTTGAATACTCTCCAAGTTTTGAAAATTTTTCTGAATATCATTCTACCCATATAAATACAGAGGAGATATTTAAAAGAGCATTGCTAATTGCTAGTGTTCTGAAAAGGGCCTTTCCAGGAAGACAGGGAAATAGAAATTAAGATATCTCTATGTAGATATGCTGCTCTCATTAGCTGTTTCTCAACTACTCATATGTGTATTTATCCACTGTAATTATAGTTCTAATTACTTTTTACTTAATTTAAGACCCAACTCTTTGCCCGACAATGTGTAAAACTAAATTTGCATTTTCCTCTTTCATTGTATTTTGTAATCTCATGGATCTTACCATAAAAAATTAAATAACAAAATATGAGTAATATAGGAATAATCTTGAGAATCAGTTTGTAAAACCCATTTAAATGCCTAATGAGCAAAAATACATATAGATGTAAATTAATGCCAAAATTGATTGGCTAGTATGGCATTCATGTACTTATTTGTCTGGACTTCATGTTCTCGCCTGTGAAAACTCTGGTGATATTATATTCCATGTGGAAAATATCCAACATGGATAGTCTTATAAAACTAAGAAAACAAGAAATTAACTTTCAATTGTTCATAATAGCTCAAAAAGTGAGAAAAGCCATTAATTAGTGATAGATTCCATACTAAAGTGGGGCATAATTGTGAATTATAATATTTTCTAGTGCCTAAAATATTCTCTAGTCTTATGCTTAATTATCCGCTCTTTTAAACTATAGATGTTGTTTGAGAGTTGTCCTAAAGATATTTGTCATGTTCAACTCCAAATTCCTTGCAAAAGATCCTGAACTGTACTTGCCAAAGAAATTTGTGTCAATAAACTCACCTCTGCAACTCTAATATTAAATAATAAGATAATATTTCTTAAAATAATTTTCTCAAAATAAAGATATTTACTGCATTCTTTATCTAATTACTACAAGATTAATTTTGCCATCTGTTTTTCTTAACTAATGCTCTTGTTTATATTTTATATATGTACTTATATATAATATGTACAATATTTTTGTATCATTATATTATCTACAATGAAGCATTTTAATCTCAGTCATTATCACAATACTCTTTTTGCTCCTATTAAAGTTGTTTCTTGTTTCATCATTATGTTTTACATGCCTGACTCAATTGCTAAATTAAAACTCCCTTGGCTTTCAATGGTGATATAAATAACTACTTTCTAGTTCAAAATCTTGCTCTGCTATTTACATTTTAGCTTCCAGCTTCTTTGAAATTCAAATTATGAACTTGATGCTATTATCTGAAAAAATAGAGGGACATTTAGGCAAAATTGATCATTAACTTCTTGTTAGTCATTAGACTTTAGAAATTAAATGATCATTCATTTGCTGAAGTAATAGACAGTCATGACCTCACAGGACACAACATTCCAGTATATTAGACCTTTTCCAAACCAGGCCCATACACAATTGTCATTACTAACAAATACTCCCACAATAATCTCAAATCCCAGCCATTATTTTGTGAGAAAGAAGATAAATTGGATAGATGCAATCATCATTACTCATCTACCTGGCTGGGGTTTCCAGCTTATTCATTCTTTGAGACATGTTAGAAGATAGATGTGGAAAGGTTTGCCAGATTCATTTTGAGAAATCACTGATTGAGAGATTAAAACTGACATTTCCTTTTGCTTATATAAAGGCTGAATTTTGACATACCTTTTCATTAAGGTGTTTTAAGAGTGAATACCTCTTAAAAGCCCTGACAGTGTGTGAATCTAATTGTCCTTCATACAGTTTTGCCCATAATCTGATCTGTTAGCAGTCAGCCTACTATTTGGAAATTATATAGATTATTATGTTTCTCAGTGTGGTGACTCTAGTTACTCTGTGAGTCAGGATTGTTAGGCAAGAGATGAAGGCCTATTCAGACATTTTTGATAAAGATTTGCAGTGTTTAGGTAAACTAATTCATTGTTAGTGCAATTTTTTTCAGAGTTGAGCTTCAAAGTCACCTTCTAGGGTATGTTCAATGCACCAACAATGAGAGACATTATTTTCTGGCTCAGTTCTTGCATTGTTCTGTGCTTCCAGTACTTTGAAATTAGGATTACCAGATCTGTTCTTGAAAGAAAAACAAAACAGTCTCCATTTTGACTAAGTAAATAGGCAACATAATGGTTAGTGAAGTTAACAGAATGAAGAAACTGTCCAATTGGTGAGTTTTGAATTATTTCAATGTCCTATGTTGAATGATAGCAGTTCAGTAATACATGGAAAATAACGCATGTTTTTTTTTTATTTGGGGTGGGGCTTTGGGCCACACCCAGTGTCGCTCAGGGGTTACTCCTGGCAATGCGCTCAGAGATCACCGCTGGCTTGGGGGACCATATAGAATGCCGGGGAATCAAACCGCGGTCCATCCTAGACTAGCACACACAAGGCAGAGTCCTTATGCCCTGCACCATCACTCTGGCCCCAAAATAATGCATATTAATGGAAGTGAGAATCGAGTGCATTAACTTATCTCTAATATACCATCCAGGACAATCTTTCCTCTTTCAACTTTTGAATACTGTAAGCAGAAAAATTTTGTAAAATAAAAATCATAAAACAAATGATAATCATTCCTTATCCTTTGCAGGCTGAAATTATTTTTAATACTAAATTTCTTTATTTAAGCACCATGGATACCAAAATGTTCATAGTTGGGTTTCAGTCATAGAATGTACATAGCCATTCATCAGTGCACCTTTCCCACCACCAATGTCCCCTGTTTTTTCTCCCAGCTACTCTCGCTTTGTCTTTGGGACAGACATTCAGAAATTCTGCTTTTCCTTTTATCATTGTCTCTCCTGTTTTTGTTTTTGTTTTTTGTTTTTGTTTTTGTTTTTGGGCCACACCCGGTGAGTTTAGGATTTACTCCTGGCTATGAGCTCAGAAATCCCTCCTGGCTTGGCGAACCATATGGGACGCCGGGGGATCGAACCAAACCACAGTCCGTCCTAGGCTAGCAGGGGCAAGGCAGACGCCACCACCTCTCCGGCCCCTCTCTTTCCTTTCTGACATTGTAGTTTGCACTACTGTCAATGATGGGGTGCCATGCAAATCATTTTATCCCCTTTCAGCACCCAGTTCTTGTCCAGAGTGATCAGTTCCAATTATTATTGTGATGGTAGTTGTCAATCCTCGAATTGCACTCACAGCTCTTTGTGGAAAGTTCCTTCACATGGACTGGTCAACTTGGCTCTCATTTCTATTGTCTCTGGGTATTATTACCATACTGTGTTTTATTTTTCTTATATCCTACATATTAGTGAGACTATTCTATGTCTAGTCCTCTCCCTCTGACTCATTCCACTCAGCATAATAATCTCCATATCCACAGGTGTATAGGCATATTCCATAACTTTATTTGCCCTAATGAATGCATAATATTCTATTGTGTACATGTACAACAGTTTCTTTAGCCACTCATCTGTTTCCAGGCACCTGTATTATTTTCAGATTCTGGCTGCGATGAATATAGGAGAGTAGAGGGCATTTTTGTATTGTGATTTTGTGTTCCTAGGTTTTATCCCTAGGGGTGGTATTGCTGGATCATAAAGAAACTTAACTTCCAGTTTTGGGGGGGGGGAATATATAAATGGGGGGATATAAATATTGTTTTTCAGAAAGACTGGACTAGATGCCATTCCTATCAGTAGTGAGTCTCTTTCTCCCCGCATCTACATCAGCAATGGTTGTTCTTGTCCTCTGTGATCTGTGCCATTATATGTGGTGTGAGATGATTTCTCATTGATTTGTTTGCATCTCTCTGATGACTAGTGATATGGAATATTTTTTCATGTATGTTTTTGGCCATCTGAATTTCTTCTTTGAGAAATGTCTGTTCACTTCTCCCCACTTTTTGATGTTTGATATAAAATTGTCATTTTTAAGTATAGATTTAAATCATGTGTTTGTTATTGGGGGAACATTTTGAGGTATAATGAAAATAAATAGAAGAAAGAAATTTTGGCCTATAGTTAGAAAATTATTTTAATTCTCTAACAAAATAATAAAAGGAAATGAAAAATTTAAAAAATAACCTTTTAGGAGCTGGAGCAGCGGCACAGCCATAGGGCATTTGCCTTGCATCTGCTGACCTAGGCCGGAGCGTAGTTCAATCTTTGGTGTCCCAAATGGTCCCCCAAGCCAGGAGCGATTTCTGAGCACATAACTAGGAGTATTCGACCCCTGAGGGTCACCAGATGTTCCTCCCCCCCCCCAAAAAAACCACTTTTTAAAATTAGAAGTAGTTAGACTTAAACTTACTCATAGTATATATTCCTTATTTTTGCACAGTTGTAACACACATTTAAATAATTTAGGTAAAGTAATAGCTAAATTACACGTGTCCTTTAATGGTATGCCTCCTTTTCTTTATAAATTAGAACAGAGATAAAGTTTCCATCTTAATAACTTCAGTCACACTTTCTTGCTTTTCTTGTGTGGGAGACAAAGGGTGATTTCCTGGAAATTTCACAGCCTCATCTATCAGATGTACAAGAGGAAAATTGCAAGAAGCAAACAAGCCAAGGCATCAGCAGAAAGGTCAAGGTTCTTTTTCTATGATCAATACTCACAGACAGAGATTAGATGTAGAAGAGGTAATTAACAGGCACTTTATATAATAAGTATATATAATTCAAGAATGTTCTCAGAAACTTTGCTAGTTTCATTATTCTACTTTTGACTTTATAGGGCAGAAAATATCTATCTTAGAGTTAGTTAAATTTCAAGAAGCTGAAATTTATACCTGAATGGACATAAGAAAAGTATGTTCTAGATACAGTTCCTTGAAAATGTATTCATTCTCAGGTAAAACACATTACATATATTATATTGTACATTACTTATGAAAATGAGTCTTGTATTATTAATAAAAATGAATGAATATGCATATTCAATCATTTTAAAAGTTTTCATAGTGTCACACAAATACTCTTCAGAAAACTACTCATTCCATGAGAATTTTATCTATTACCAATATGTCATGATGTCCTTATTACTTTGTGTAACAGCAATGGAATTTAGAACACAGTATCTTAAGAATATTGTTAAATTCAAAGCAGTTGGATTGAGAGAACATAGAGTCTTCTATCATGGATTCCTAGAAAACCCTTTTTAAGAATAAAGTGTTATAAAAGAATATGAACCCAAACAGCATAAAATCAGACCGCATTAAGGATCTATGTTTAATTTCCATGACCTATCTCTTGCTCTGGAACAAATTACCAACTGAATTCTGAGTATCACTGCCTTCAGACCTAACACATATTTACTGAGAAGGTAAGAATTTAAGTGAGAAATCTACCCCTTTACTTTCTATAAAACTGTTTAAAAAATCTAGTTTGCTGAAACTTTGGAATTTATATAATGTGTTCTTTTCCTGCTCCTCTTAGCTTTAAGAGGAGTGTTTTATTTGCATTATTGATTGAAATGTGATTTAAACTGCCTCTGTGCTAAGTGGATTGTGAGGCAGGAATCATATTTTAAGAAGGTGTCTTGACAAAAGCAAAACTTCCAGGCCTCATTATCATCATCAAATAGTGAGACAGTTCATTTCTTCTATGCCATCTTCAGAATTTACTTGAGTGTTCTAGAGCTTAATAAGTTAGGAACAGATTTTTCTAAGGAGCTTCTAAAGCTATGCTTCTATTGTTCTTTTATATTAATTAGTGTTCTTTTAGTCCTCAACTTAGACTTACGAAAAATCTAATCCTATTTTCTTATGATTTTAGTTGTCAGAGGGCCAAGATAGCTTAAGTACATAAGTTCAGAAGAAGTATTTTGGCTATATTCTATAAATTTTTAAAATATTGGTCCTTGCCTTTTCTGGATTTTTACGTCTTTCCCTAAAAATAGATTTAAACTAATTATAGAGTTTGCATGTTATTTTGTAATTTTCATTTGTCAGTTATAATATAACCATTTTTCTTGTTATGCTTTAATTTGTTAAACCTGTTAACAAAAAATTAAATTATTTATTTATTGTGCATTATTACACATAAAAACTGTATTTTAATAGTCACCACAATAGAATATATTTAAGTAAAAACCCAAGTGCTGAATATATTCATGATTTTAATCATCTTCTTGATGTCAAAATCCATGTTGATATATTTTATTAATACTTTCCATTATAAAATTCTTCAACATTTCTAAAAGTATAAATATAATATAATATAATATATAAATAAATATATAATATATATCATATAAAATGAAAAAGCAAATAAATATACATGATGTATACAGGCTTGTGTTTTTTCCTGAGACAAGGTTTGGCAGGTAGCTATCACAAGCATTCAATTAAAACATTTTCATAATTTTCAAATCTTATTGCCCTAAGTCCCACCATTTTTCATATCCTTTCCCAATCATGTCAATGTGCATATTTGTTACTTATTTATAGTTTTCATATACATATATGCACACACATACATATACACATGTACATATACATGTATGCATACATGTACCACATGTATACCTGTAGTATACATTGTGTATATGTGTAGTTTTAATTATACACTGATATATTCTAAAGTCTTACTTATTATAAATTGATCAATCTATATTTCTTTATGCAGAATTTATTAGTTGACTAAATTGAGTTCTAATTTTTTTCAAAAATAGTAATGTTATTTTTTACATAGATAATAACTTGTTGGACATAAATAAAATTTTGTCTATAAGTAGAAGATTCAGCTAAAGTTTTGGGGTTTGGATATAGTTGTATTTGTTTTGTTTTGCTTTGATTGCCTCAATTGAGTTTCTTAGAGGATAGTCACATACAAATGGTTTAAGGGTTTGTCAGAGATCTGAGAAAAATTATACAGTGATCAGATCTCTTTACTTCTATCCATCCTGAAATAGTTATTATGATAAATTTCTGCCCTTTGATTTTTCAGGCCAATGTATTAAAATGATGACAGTTTTTTATACCTGGTGCTAAATGTTACCTCCCTCAGGCTGGGTAACACAAATATATAATATGCATTTTCTTTTTTCACATCATTTAAACATATTCTTTTGCATTACATCTTTTATTTTTTATCTTCTTTCTTATTTGTTGCTGTTGTCTTGGGGGGCAGAGAATATATGGTAGTGTTCAAATCTTACTCTTTTTCTACACCTAGAAAAACTATTAGCAAGTTCAGGGAACCACATGGGGTTCTGGGGATTGAGCCCAGGTCAGCTATAAGTGCTTTATCTCTTCTACTATTGCACAGGCCCTTGTTATGAGGCATCCACATCTTGGGTATGATTTATTATTTATGTGTTCATTTATGATCACATACATTAGTCACAGTATTTGCATCTTAGCTTGCTGGAGGTCATTTTTACTTAACTTTGGTTTTCAGGCACATTCAACATTGTAGTCTAGCCAGAAGTCACTATAATGCTCACATATCTGCATGGAAAGCCAAAGTGTCAGGTTTCATCCCTTGCATTGGTATTGTCATATCTTTTAATGTAGTCTTTACTGGGGCTCTTAAAGGGGTGCTGTGTTTGCACACATCTGGCTATGCACCAGATATTACAGGAGAGCAGTGAAATCATGCTCAGCACAGGTGGGCAGCCCCAAGGATTGAAACAGGCTCCATATCTGCAAGAAAAGCACAGTTAGTCCACTAAAACTTCTAAGAGTTCCTTCTTTCAAATTTTGATTCCATCATGTCCATTTAACAGGTTCATTGAGTAATTCCCTTTCTTATCTTTCTATTGCAAATTTATATATCTGTTATCAGTTTGAAGCTATTATAGATTTAATTGGTCATATCAAATCAAAACTTAGCCAAAAGGATGGGGAGATAGAACAAAAATAAAGTGCCTGTAGAATAAAATCCCTTCAGATGGGCTTGGATGGTGGTGAATGGAGATGGAGAGATGAGAGGCCTTTCTCCTCCAGCCCAGGACCACAGGACCAGCAGTTGGGGCTGCTGCTTCAGGATAGCGGCCAGTAGAAAATTAATAGGCAGGCTTCAGGGTATATAATCTTTATTGAGGCCCTAGTCAGCATGTGTGGCCTATCATATTTATGCTAGATCCCTATTCAGCCCTGCATAGTACCTTGTCCCTCAGCCCTCTCCTTTCCATACATCTTCCTTGCTCAATCTCTCTCCAAACCTCTCCTCCAAATCTCTTCTCCAAAAAATCCTCAACAAACCCCTCCTGGCCTTCCAGCCAAACTTTTTGTTACCTCCCAAAGACCCCTCCCAGAAATGGGCAGGTCTTTCTTGTCGGTAAGGTTACTCGGGAAGAATGGGGGTTGGGCAACAGGTGCCTACCTTGTATGTAACTGACCCCAGATCCATTGCAAGAACTGCAGATGGTCTTACAAGTACCTCCAGGAGTGATCTCTGTGTACAGATTCAAGAGTGAACCCTAAGAAATGCCAGGTGAGACCCAAATCTCTCCCCAGTATACACACACGCATACACACACACACACACACACACACACACACACACACATGTTTGTCAGATAAATATCTGTAAATTAAACTGCAGGATTATATGCTCAGGATGTATTATTATAGCAGAATCAATCTCACAAAGATTCCTAAATTTTTACCTAATTTAAGTTCATATCTAAACAAAAAGAAAATTACTTGGACTAAAGGGTTAAAAGCTTTTCTTTGTTTGCTACTCTAGTTTGATTCCTAGTACTGGAATTCCTAGTGGCTGGTCCTCTGAGACCCTCATGTACAAAGTCAGGAGTAAACTCTGAGCAGTATCAGATGAGGCACAATCTCCTGCCCTATCTTTACCCACCCAAACCCACCATAAAAGATCCAACTTCTTGTAGTTTAAATATCTTTTAGGAGTCTGCTACTATAACTTGACCAAGGATTCTTGTAAACAATTTTAGTAATAATCTAATCCTTGCAACTTTGGACTTCAATGGCTTTCTTATAGCTTTTCTCTTTCAATTCAGTCTGAACATCAGTTTTGAGCATCTTTCTCAAGACATTTAATGGCCCATGTCTAATTAGTTCTGAACTTCTAAGCCTCACATTTCCTCATCTTTATAAGTGGTAAGTATAAAACACTTAATATCAGACCAGAAAAAAATAACTTTTCCAGTCCACACTCTAAATCAGAGGTCTCAAACTCGTGGCCCGCGGGCCGCAAATGGCCCTCCATACATTTTGTGGCCCTGCCCTAGAAGATTCTTTTTTGTTTTGTTTTGTTTTGTTTTAGTTGTTTGGGTCACACCCCCCAATGTTCAAGGCTTACTACTGACTTTGCACTCAAAGATCACCCCAACTTTGCCTCCTGCAGCCCCCAGGTAAATTGAGTTTGAGACTCCTGCAATATACCTATGACCTCAGACAAAAATGTATACGATGAGGCAATTGTGCTAGTTGAAATGCGCTTTATGATTTGTAGTTGTAGAACAATGAGAAATATTTTAACCTAATTTTATAACAGTTATCAAGCAATATGAGTTTAATGCAATTCTGCCTATTTAAACCGATTAACAGATTAAATGGGAACCATAACTTAAAACAGTGTATGACACTAGAAGCTTCTTTGTTACCTACCTTTACAATCATTCATATCTTAATTTTATACTCTGATATGGAAGATGTAGCTCTATATTAAAAATTTATTCTTCATATATAATAAATGCTATAGACATAGTTTTTATTTTAAATTTTAAGCAAAATAGCTAAGCTTTGCCATACAAGAATATTTGCATTTCTTGCTCTATACAAAAAGCAATTTACATCTTCCAACTTTAAGATGAATTTTATGTGCGAAATGACTGCCTCTTCGATTTCTTTTAAAATTTTCATAAACTTTGAGACAAAAAAAAATAATACCACCAGTCTACATCAAAGCCGGTCTCATGCAGCAAAGCTCTATTCTTCTCACCTTCAAAAGAGGTACTTCTTTTATTTGTGTAATATTTTCCATAAATGCTATTTAATTTAAACACAGAGTCAATAGTTATTCCAGCAAACAAATAGAAGTACTTAAAATAACCATGTTTATGTCAGGAAAATAAACAGGTTAGATAAATAATCATAGTTCATAAGTAATAATCCAAACTGGTGCTATTATCTTTAAAAAGAATAAAATTTCTCCCTGGAGCACATTCTAAATGCTTGGTAAACATGCTGTTGAATTGTGTGGTAAAAGTAATGACATTATTTCACATTCCAAAGTCCAACCACCGGCCCCTTTTGCTCAATGCAATTCACAGCTAGCAAAAACTGCTTAGTGCTGGATTTCACACCTGGTCTCCTGGGAGGGGATGGAGAAGCAGTAAATAGTACGAGAAAGATCATATAGGTGTCTGAGAGACATCTGTGCACAGTGGTATAAATGACAAACTGCATCATTTCATCTGTCCTCCCAATGTTAACCTTCTACCTAGGGGACTAAGACACAAGCAAGGATAGAGCTTTGTTTACTGGACTGGCAGAAGCCTTGCTTTCCCTTCCATCTGACTGAAAGCAAATGTAAACAGTAGGAAAGTAAAGCCTGCCCCATTATCAATGCTTGTTCTTACTGCAGTGATGTGATTCTATAAGGCTGCCCTCTCAAGCTGTTTTCCTGAGTTCCATCTGGAGTTGTTTACACAGTGCAAATCTTATTTGTTTACTTCTAGACAACACTACTTGTCCTCTACCTCATCTAAATGCTGCTTTGTAAATCTCAATATTAAATAAAGACTGTTTTAGTGGGTTTCAGGCAAATCAAATACAGTTTGTACTCCTTAAAACTCAGCAAATGTTAACTTCAAATCATAACTCATGGGGCCGGAGCCATAGCACAGCAATAGGGTGTTTGCCTTGCATGCAGCTGACCTAGGATGGACCTAAGTCGAACCCCAAAATTTCATATGGTCCCCTGAGCCAGGAGCAATCCCTGAGTGTCCAAAAACAACAACAACAAAAATTCTTAACCCATAGAATACCAAACTCTGGGGTTTGCAATTGTAGGAAGAAGCTTCTGTGCCACAATCATGGCAAGGTTCAACAATATGAAATACACAGTCCACTTATCATTTTCATTAATTATGAGTGAATTTTATTTGCAATATAAATATATAAAATATATCAAAAACATATACATATGTATATTGGGGCCCTGGTTTTATTGGCTTTAAACAAATAGATTATTGTTTAAACAAATAGATTAATGGTCCAACAACATACAGGTTGTTAGCAGAATTTAGTGACTTGGGATTCTAGAAGTAATGTTCCTGTTTTCCTGTTAGTTTTGCTAGGGAAGCTTTCAGATGCTTGAGACTGCCTATTTCTTCAGATAGTTTACTACATGTAGATTTGCATTTTTAAGGCCAGTCAGAATTTGATGCTTTAGATCTCTTTCTACTACCAGCTAAATAAATTCTACTTTTAATGGATCTTGTGGTGAGGCCAGACCTACTTAGATAAGAATTACCATGCACATACTATATAACATAACGTAATAAAAATAGAACTTATAATTTTCAAGATCTAAGGCAGAGGTCCTGAAACTAAGGCTCATGGGCCACATGCAGCCCACCAAGGACACTTGTCCAGGCTGCAGGGTATTTTTGCCACTACTGATTGTCCTGCTTAGCAGCCAACTCATCCCAGGTTCACAGTGAGCATGTGTGGGATGTGATCATATTCTCTAACACCCCTCCTTCTCTCTGTCTCTCAACTCCACCTCTCAGACTCCAGCAGGGATCCTCAAACTATGACATGCCAAAAGCAGGCTCATAGTTCCTATTGAAATCTGGTAAGATTGTTGATTTACCTTTACTTTTTCTTCAGTTTAAATATTGTATTTGTTTCTGTTTTGTTTTATTACTTCAAAATAAGATATGTGCAGAGTGGATAGAAATTTCTTCATAGATTTTTTAAAACTATAGTATAGCCCTTAAATGGTCTGAGATACAGTGAACTGGACCCCTGTTTAAAAGTTTGATGACCCCTAGTAAGTAATATCTGAAGGGAAAGTAAACCATTTAGAATCTTGACAGTCATAGAATTTCTCATTTTCTGTATGTGAGTATGTTTTGGGGTCTGGACCCAGCAATGCTCATGGACTGCTCTTGAGTCTGTGCTTATACAAGGCTCATTCCTACTTTATACAGTGCTCATGAGCCATCTGACACATTTACTACTGATTTTTCCAGTTATAAATAGTCTCCCACAAGATGAAACATTTAATTTTACTTCTGTTGCATTCTCTTTCACACACAAGTGTAGTTTTGAAATTTTCCTTGCATATGTTTATTGGGCTCACCAGTTATTGAACATTTTTGAAGTGCTCAATTATTTTATGAATTTATTTTTAGCACTGACTGAACAAGTTTTGAAAGGCCTACTCTATATCTTTATTCAGCACAAGCTTGAGCTTCTAAATGTCTCCTAAATAATAAGTTTTATATCCCAAAATAGAAACATATAACTAGATTATTGATTATTGAGGCAAGTACCATTAAATAAAAGAAACAATAATGTTATTCCCTTGCAGATTTCTGCTTTAATGAAAATAAAGACTAAGGGGCAGTGATAGTACAGTGGGAAGGGTATTTTTACCTTGCACACAGTTGACCTGAGTTTTATCTCCAACAACTGATATGGTCCCCTGATCCAGCCAGGTGTAATTTCTGAGCCACGAGTAATCTCTGAGAGCCACTGGGTGTAGCCCCCCCCAAAAAAAAAAGAGAAGAAAAGAGAGAGAGAAAGAGAGAGAGAGAGAGACAGAGAGAGACAGAGAGATAAAGAGAGAGAGATGGAGAGAGAGACAGAGAGACAGAGAATGTCTAATTTAATCTCCCTAAAGGGTAATTTTTATTTTTTTTAAGTTTTGAGGCCAAACATAACAGTGCTCAGGTCTTACTCTTGTTTTTGCTTTCCAGGATCATGTCTAGTGGTGCCAAAGGAACTGTATTTGTTGTCGGGGATTTAACCAGAGTCAACAACATGCAAAGTAAGTGTGCTATCCCAAGTAGAATATCTTTGGCCAACATTTTGGCTATTTTCTTTTGTATGTTTTGTCTACTTTCTTTAAAAGTGCTCATAAATGGGTAGATGATATAGCACTGGGACAGGGTTATATGCTTTGCATACTTGGGGGTGGTGCAATCCCTACTAGCCATGTCTCACTCTTACTCCAGAACTGAAGGCTTTAGCCATTGAAATCCATGAACACTACCCAGGGTGTCCTCATATTGTGGATGCCTCTAGTATCACAAAGATAGCCCTGGAGGCCTTTGAGTACTGCAGGTATCAGATTCTAGCATTGAACTGTCTTGTCTGCTGGCAGAACATCACCAGGATTGGTCCCAAGCCTCTTGAATGCTGCTTAGAAGGCCCCAAAGTAAATAAAGTAACATAAAATACCACCATGATAAATTAGGTCTTGTATACTATTTGAAATAAGATCACTACTCCTACTCATTTTAGAGCTGAGCTATGCAGTCAATCTTTACAGTTGACACCTGAACATTTCCTATTCTTGCTTGGCTCACAGTATCAATGAGAAAACAGTAGCACAATATTTTATGTCTATCACTTCCAAGAAGGTATAGATGGGAAAGAGCTGTATAAGGAAAAGATAAGTAAAAGAAAAAAAGTAATGTTTCCCCTTTACAGTACATGCTAAATCATGGGATAGATGACTTTCTACCTAGGGCATCTAAAGTAATTTCTCCTTTTGTCTTTAGTTTAAACTCCATGATTTACAATACTACTCATAATACAGCTGTTTCGGGATTTTAGAGTTCCAACACCCATCCCACCACCAGTATTTCCAGTTTTCCACCCACAAGCCAAGCCTGGTCTCTTAGCAGGTACAAATTCATTTTATATGGCTGTTAAATCAACATGGCAAATAGAATGATCAGAAAATACATCAATAGAAGTTAATTTTTTGTTAGCATTATAGCTCATGATATAATTACTAAAGTCATTGTCTGACTAGGTAATTTCTTCTCAAATAATAAGTTAAGTGAGGCTGCTTGCATTTTAAAGCAATGTTTTAAAGTCATAGGTATTACATTAAAACAGGTTTTATTAATATATATTTTATTTGAGGATTTTAGTCGGACACTTTTCAATGCTCAGGGCATACTCCTGGCTATGTGCTCCAGAAGGAACATATGAGGTAGGGAGACAGATCATACTGAATTAGCCATCTGTACTTAACACCTTTCTGGCCCCTAGCTGCTATATATATGATGTTTTCAAGGACTCATTTCTCCCATTTAAAATGTGAATGACCTTAGGCAAGTCACTTCCCTTTAAGGGTCATGATCTCATTCTCTGTGAGAGGTGGATAAAATTAATCACTGAACTTAAAATTATTTGACTTTTTGCTATCATTTTACTTTATTTAAGAAAGAATTTTAACAGAATTTTGACTCGAACTGCTGACTGAAACGCTTTTATGACCATGCCTATATAGGTACAATTAAAATGCTAGAAGTGGCTTTCTCTGACTACAGGAGTACATGTTACACTCTTTTAATGCTAATACAAATTCAGAATCTTTACAAGCTCTCAATTTGAAAGTTTAGGCATCTGCTAAGTTGATGAGAAGAAAAGAAGACATATGTCTTATCCTTATGATCAGCTTATTTTGACAGAAATGGCTAAAAGAAAAAAATTTGTCATCAACAGAACACTTAAGCACACTTATCACATGACTTCGGATGATCATTTTTCTTCTCTGTCCTCCCCCTTAGAGTGAAAAAAGTTTTAGGATGGTGGTGGATATTTTATTACAATATATACCTAGCACCTAAGAGGAAAAAAATGACAACTATGTGGAATCATTTTAATTTGTACATGTTATTTTACTTAAGTTGGTTTCTTAAATACAATAATATTACGACCACCATTTCAGAAAGGTACCAGTGCTATCCCAATGTTAGCAATGAGAAAATTAAGAAATACAGAGACTAAATATAATTTATTCAAGCAATTTAAGTGTTAGAGGTAAGTTTATTTGGTCTGACTTCAAAACCTGAGAACTTAATTACCATACAACATTCTTGTTTATGGTAAGTAGTGTATATTTATTCATATTTATTAACCTATTAAATGAAACATCACTTAAGTTGAAAAATGGGGTTGAATTTAATTAGAATTTTATTCAATTAATGCAAAATATATATGAGCTGCAAAAAGGAGATGCTTTGCTTGGCAATTGGACAAAAACAGAGTAGATGGCAGTGTCTGCGCACAGTTAAGATTCTGGAAGATTGAATAACTCTAAGTCTATGAAGAGATTATATACAGAGCAGTAGTATACAAAAAATATAGAGTGTTTCAGAAACTTAAAAGAAGGGAGGTAGCAACCCAATCAAAACACGATAGAGATGACATTTGAGAAACTTCTTTCAGAGAGATAAGATGCAGGGGAAATATAAGTGTGAAGAACAAAAAAAGACAGGGAAAAATCATAGCTCAAGGAAAAAGCTATCTAAATAAAAGGTTAAAGAGCAGCTAAAATGTTCAGGTTACAGTTTCCTCCTCTTCACAGAACTCAAAGATTTACTGATGATAATTAATTATTTGGGTAAGACCAGAAATAAGGAAAAGCTTAACATTGGCTGATACACAATTGAAGCTGTGTCATCTCCAGAATTAAAATGTGGTCTAAGAGAGTGTTAAAGGTTTTAACTATTGACAAAGAACGTTGTCAAGAAATTGTATCATTTCCTGAAAGATTCACTTTTCTGACATTTTGGTTAAGAAAAACAATTTTATTCTATGAATATTCTATTATGATTTGAGTTCTTAGACTCACAGAATTATAGCAATAGAGGAATCTGATGAAATCACTTCTACTCAAGACTAAAATGTGTTTTCAGTATTTTTCAACCGACTTCATTTCCATCTTTCAAGGATTTCTCTATGCCTAAATAAAATTTTGCCAGGTCTATTCTCACAGAAACTTAGAGAAATAAAGTCTCAAAAACATCTATCAGTTGATCTAGGATCAACTTGACAATATGGATCTTCACTGTCAAGTACTGAAATGCTCCTAATACCCTAACTTAGAGCCATGCATTAATAACTCTATGAATGGCTTCTACGAAGAAGAGATACCAAAGGTATTTAAAGGTTGGATTGTAATTTTGTGATTTGTGATTAACAAAATATTTATGGAGGGGACAAGAGCACATCTGTCAATACTCAAAGCTTACTCCTGGTTCTACATTTCAGGAATCATGCTTAGTAGGCTCGAAGAGCCATATGGTGTGCCAGGGATAGAACCTGCATCAGCTGAGTGCAAGGCAACTGCACTATCTGCTATACAATCTCTCCAGCCACAGAGCATAAGATTTTGAATGGTAGATGTGAAAAATAAATGAGAACTTAAAGGTCAAATCTCAATATCTTTCTCTTGATTAAATTACAAGGTCAAATTTGTTAGTGACTTATTTTCCACATATCCAGAGTGAAAATAAATTCCTTGCATAACTTTTAATCCTTCCATAACTTGTTGCAAAAAATATAATTATATAGGGGCCAGCGTCGTGATGCAAGCAGTAGGGCGTTTGCCTTGCATGCGCTAACCAAGGACGAAACACAATTCGATCCCCCAGCATCCCAGAGGATCCCCCAAGCCAGGAGCGATTTCTGAGTGCATAGCCAGAAGTAACCTGTGAGCATCAGTGGGTGTAGCCCCAAATCCAAAATGTACATATAATTGTTTAGCAATGAACTACACATTATAAAACAAAATTAAAATATTTTAGGTGGCATAAAATATTTAATGCAGACCTCAATTTTTTTATTTTTATTTTTGAGCCATGCCCAGCTGTACTTAAGGCTTAATCTTGGCTACGTGCACAGGGATCACACCAGGACATGCTCGAGAGAACATTATACAATGCCAGAGAATGAACCAAGGTAGTACACTAAGAACACAAAAGTACAATTCCCACTCTACTACCTTTCTCCTATTTCCTTGCCTTTCATGGCAAATAGAATATTTCATTATTCTGAGGGTAAATTCATATCTACTAAATGTGTTTTTCCTCCCAGCTTCCAGCATAAATTCTGAGTCTTCAAAAACATTTTGATAAATGAAATTTTTTTTTTTTTTTTGGTTTTTGGGCCACACCCGGTAACGCTCAGGGGTTACTCCTGGCTATGCGTTCAGAAGTCGCTCCTGGCTTGGGGGACCATATGGGACGCCGGGGGATCGAACCGCGGTCCGTCTCCTAGGCTAGCGCAGGTAAGGCAGGCACCTTACCTCCAGCGCCACCGCCCGGCCCCGATAAATGAAATTTTTAACATTTTTATCTTGCCAGAATTATCATTTGAAATTTTTTCAATTAAACTATGGTTACTTCTTTGATATTTCCTTCTTTGTATTATTTAACTCACAACAGCTCCATCATCACTGGCTATAAAATTTATGATTTAATATTCAATATTATAAATTTTGTGTACTTGCAAATAATTAAATAGGCAAAATATGTTATTCTCAATATTGATTCACTGGAAGTGAGTATATTATATGTATGTATACTTAATATATACAGATATATATTAGGCATTAAATAAATATATTTTTATTTATGTATTTATTTTTGCTTTTTGGGTCCCATCCAGGTGCCCTTAAGGATTACTGCTGGCTCTGTGCTCAGAAATCACTCCTGACAGGCTTGGAAGAATATATAGGATGCCAGGAATCAAACCACTGTCTCCTGGGTTGGCCAAGTGCAAGAGAAACACCCTACTGCTGTGCTATCTCTCTGGCATTTTTTTTATTTTGGTGGTGATCATGAGTTATTCTTGGCTCTGCAATCAGAAAACACTTCTGGCAAGCTCAGGTGACTATATTGGATGCCAGGGATCTAACCTGGGTCTAGAGCACACAAGGCAAATACCCTACCCACTGTACTATCACTCCTGCCCCTGAATAAAGATACATTTACAAGCACCAAATACACAGGAAATTTGTTCTTTAGAATTAAATAATAGCTTGTTGAAAATAGGTTGCATAATAGACTAGTAAAAAACAACGTATGAGTCAGAAGCCTAACAGGCACATTAAAAAAAATTGATTATAACATTTAGGCCAAATTCATTTTTAAGATGCTCAAGAATTTTGACATTTGAAACTATAGCTTTCTTGCCACAATTTTTTGTTGTTTTATATTATAAATATTTGTATTTTGGTATTTCATTTTTAAGGTAGTAAGAACAATAGAAAGTAATAAATCCTAATTTGTGTGCCCAAGACTTTCTCCATAGGGATACAATATAACTATAAATAATAAAACATACACTTAGTAATCAAACACTCAAATCTTCCTGGAAAATTCCCATGCTCTGAATGTAGATAAGATCTAATGCTACACTGAGCTCCCCTAATTTACATAACAGTGATTTAATTGAAATTAATCAGAAGAGTGAGCTCTAACTATTTAATTCTGGGGTTTTCTTATGTCTTAAATATAAAACCATTTAAATTTCATATGTTTTTTTTTTGTTGTTGTTCATTTTGAGCCACACCCAGTGGCACTCAGGAGTTTTATCTGGCTCTGCAATCAAAAATCCTGCTCCTGACAGGATCCGAGGACCATATGGGATGTCAGGGATCAAACCGTGCCAGGTCCTAGTCAGCTGCTGTTCAAGGCAAATGCTCTACCACTGTGCTATCACTCTGGCCCCTCGTATGCCTTTTTTTGGATTTACTTTCACTATTTTCAACTTAGTGATAACAGTATATTCTTCAAGTTATAAAAAGTAGAGCTATTTTATTATGTAGTATTTATTATCAAGGTGCTGTGATTTATAATGCTGATGACAGAATTTTCTGCATCAACACCAAATCCAATACAAAAGTATCACTTCCCATCTTCTAGAGAGAAACCCATTCTCATCATTAATTCCTAAGTTTTATGATTATAAACATAGGATTAATGTAAGGAGTGTCTCCAGCTCTTATTCTAGATAATGGTTGGAAGTAGGCCAAATACATAGGAAGCTACCATCTGTCCAGAAAGGAGCCTTTTATTTAAGAGCCCATTTTAATCTAGATAGTTGGCAGTCAAAAAGGGTCAGAAGCATACTAATGTTGTGCTAAGGTTTAACAAAACAGTAAACTTCAAGTACAGTTCTTTATTTACTGGGCCCTAAATATTTATTCAGTTAATTCCTTTTCCCTGGACAGACAGTTTCATCCAAGGACCAGAACTCAAAGGAACCTAAACAATTATTAGGATCTGCTGAAATGCATACAGCTACTTTAATTTAATTTGATTTGCTACTGAATAACAAACAACTAGTATTGTTAGTGATGACCTTTGGGAGATAGATGTTCAGGTAAAACCATTTCATTTTGTTGCTTTGTTTTTTGTTGTTTTGTTTGTCTTTGAGCCACACTCAGCAATGTTCAGGGCCTATTTTTAGCATAATGCTCAGGGATCTCTCCTGGTAAGGCTCAGGAGACCATATGTGGACTGGGGATCAAACCCAAGTAGACTACATGTGAAACAAGCATTTTCCTAACCACTGTACTATTTATTCAGTTCCATCTTCTTTCCTTTTTTTTTGGGGGGGGGGGCAAACAGGAGGATTCTCAAGAGTTACTCCTGACTCTGCACTCAGAAATCATTTCTGGTAGTTTTGGGGGGCCATTTGGGATGCTGGGAATCAAACCTGGGTCGGTCCCAGGTTAGCCATGTGTCCTACATGCTGTGCTATCATGCGGGGCCCTACTTTTTTTTTCCCCAAATATATCTTAAATGCTCTCACTCTCAAAAAAAAATAAAGTAAAAGTAAAAGAAAATAAAGACAACAAATTTAAGAGCTTAATACCGCTCTCTCTTTTCAGCAAGAGATTTGAAGACTGCAGATGAGATGTTGACAATAATATTCACTCATTAATAATAATAATGATGACTGCTGTAAGGAACCAGTAAGTTAATTAAATGAAAGCAATATTGGCTTAAAATAAGCACTTTAAATGATAACTAGTTTTTTTCTTCCCTTTTTCTGGTGATATAATTGCTCATATGTTTAAAGGTCGCTTACATGGCCAGGGCACTCTCCAAGGGTCATATACTTGGTTATGTAACCTGGGACCTCAGAGCATAGGGCCTCAGACCATCGGCAAGCTCCACCTCTGAGCTTCAACTTTGGACCCCTAACACAATTGATTATTAAAAACATACCTTCAGGGACCGAAGTGATAGCACAGCTGTAGGGCGTTTGCCTTGTACACAACCAACCCAGGATAGACAGTGGTTCGAGGGCATCCCATATGGTCTTCCCAACCCCCGATTCTGGCAGGGGTGATTTTGAGTGCAGAGCCAGCAGTAATCCCTGAGCAATGGCAGGTGTGACCCAAAAACAAACAAACAAACAAAAAAACCACAAACCATCAGCACTGACTTCATTTACATGACAATCATTAGCTCATTTATCCAGTAAAAAAAAAAAACCCTATCTAGTTCTAAAAATAAATCAAGTAATTTATTTAACCTTCAGTATTGATAGGCAGCCTACTAAATAGATGCATGAAACTATTTCAAGAAACTAGAAAAAAAGCACAAAGAATATAAAAACTGAGATGTAGACACTCCTTCTTGTCAGTTCTGCTACCAATTGGTATGTAACTCAGACAAATGATTATTTTTGTTGTTTTTGTTGAGCCTTCTCAGTTTCTGATTACTCCAAATATTTCACAGAGACAGTCTCTGTTTTTCTCACTTCAGATGGGGAAAAATTTAGTGATTTAGAGTAATCTCATACTACAGAGACCCATAGTTCATAATTTCTAATTTTTTATGTTAAAGGGAACGTCTGAGAGATCATTAAAAAGGAAGTTATATACCAAAAAAGCTAAAAATAATATTTAAAAGACAAACAAATAGAGACAACCTTGCTCTTCAAGAACTTGTTCTCAAATTTGTATTGAAAATTATTGTAGGGGCAGAGCGATGGCGCTAGAGGTAAGGTGCCTGCCTTGCCTGCGCTAGCCTTGGATGGACCGCAGTTCGATCCCCCCGGTCCCAGATGGTCCCCCAAGCCAGGAGCAATTTCTGAGCGCATAGCCAGGAGTAACCCCTGCGCGTCACCGAGTGTGGCCCAAAAACCATAAAAAAAAAAAATTATTGTAGCTTCAGTAGTGACCTTTGTGGTGGCTGTGTGTGTGTGTGTGTGTGTGTGTGATTCTTTGTGCTGAGCCAATAAGGTCTAACTAACTAAGCTCACCTTCAACCTAAGAAGTGATGATAATGGGGGCTGCTTATCTTCTGCTCTTTTCAATTAAAAAAAGAAAAATACTTATGGATCCAATGAACAGAAGTAAGCAGGCAAACCAAAGACTAAGTCAAACTCAGAGCCAGAAGTAAGCACAAAGACTAGAGGTGTGGGAGGCCTTTGTTCTATCCAACACAGGACATGGTTTCTAGTGTCAATTAGCATGACCCAAAAGCAAGATACAAAATTAAAATCAAAAGAAGCCAAACATGATGATTACTTTAAGTGCTTTTTATTTAGTATCACTTTGGATAGGATCAGAATGATTATAAAGATAATAGGGCATCTGCTTTCTATATATCCTATATGGATTTGATCCCCGGTACTTCAATATGGTTCCTTAAGCCCAGTCAAGAATAAGATGCCCTGAACACTACTAGTTATGCCCCCAGTATATACATAAGTTTGGTTGCTATCTTCTACAGTTGTATGCAATGTTCTATAACAAGGCTAATATTGTATTTATTTTCATGAATCAAGTCTGTAAAATGTTGTAAAATGCCATACAAAAGGATCACTGGAAAGGAAAGGAAACAAGGATATATCAAAAAATATTTATAAAAACATCATCTGTGTTTCCGGATTGTATATCAGGATTTAAATAGTATAAGTTCAAGAAATCTTGAAATCCTTCATACATCTGAACCCTGAGAATTAATAACTAAAGAGATTTTGAGGAAGGTCATATTGAGAATCAAAACTCAGGTGTTCATATTCCCACGTACTGGATTCTATATTCTGTGTTTCTCCTATATACTTTAATTTCTCCTTTCAGAAAGGTTGGTGCAAAAAGATAGTATTATCTGCATCTCATATCATAAAACTTTTCTATTTAATTAAAATCAGTTCTTAACATATTGGCAAAATGCTCTAGTTTTTTCAATTTGACTGTTTTAACCTTCCATGTGATTACTTATTAATTTTGGTTCTTCTTCTTTTTTACTTTCAAAGCACACCTGGAGGGAAATAATGGTGGGAGATAAAGAGAAAGATGATTTTAATGCTGCAAATTACAGAGATTCTTATATGTTATTTGTCAAGCTTTTCATGTAAGTCAGTGCCTACATTCACAGTGATTCTATATATAGGAAATAAAATTGCAAAGACATGACTGTACCTTCTGAGAAAAAACTTACTTCTGAAGTATATTACTATTCTATCCTGATTCCTTGTTTGGTTTTCCTTTTGATATTCAGGTCTTAACTTTAATTTAGAAATAGATAGCAACTATTCTTTCTTGCCATTAGATCAAGGACATGTCGTCTAATCATTGAAATTTGATTTCAAGTTGCTATGATCATTATCACCTGACAATTCTAGTTGATCAGAAATGAAAGATGCTTGTAATATTTATGGTACCAAGGCAAATAGGTTGAAAAATTTATTTTTCACTCCAGAGAGAGATTCTATTAACTCTTGATGGCAATGTAGTTTACTCACGAATGCAATATTCTGCAAAGGGAGACTATATCCGCTCAATATAAAACCATAAACCTTACTATCACTCTAGGGATTTTCTGAAATATACCAAATAACATAGTCAATCTGGGATGGCAACAGAAAATCCAATTATTTATATTTTTATTATTAAAATAAGATAAGAACACTAATTTTTGAAGAAAAGTTTTATAATTATAGAAAGTATGGGGATATCTGAGGAAAGCAGAAAATACCACTGTTTTTAGTTTTGTCTCTCACTCCTCTGGAAATCCTTGGAAAGGAGAAGATCATGGCAGTGATAGTATATGACAAGCATCTATTTGGTAAGCTTTACAGACCAAGGTCAAAGGAACTTCCCCAAAGAATTATCTTAGACACTGGATTTGGTGTTCAACACCCCATAATTCTCTGTGCATTTGGTCAGGGGTGATCTTCAACACAGTTGTGTGTTGCCAACACATGCCAACACCCACCGACACCTACACACACACACACACACACACACACACACACACACACACACACAAATGCAAACCAAATCTGATAATTTAATGTCCTGTCCGTAACAAACTATTTTGTTTGTTTGTTTGTTTGTTTGTTTTGGGGACACACCCGATGATGCTCAGAAGTTACTCTTGACTATCCACTCAGAAATCGCTCCTGGTTAGGGGGACCATATGGGACGCTAGGCTAACATGAGCAAGGCAGACACCTTACCACTTGTGCCACTGCTCCGGCCCCAAGACACTAATTTTTTAATATAAAATAAAATCCAATTAAATTCCCAAAACTCCTCTTATTTATGATAATGTAGAATACTAAGTGCTATTAATCAAGATAAAAACTCTAGCAAATTTCCAGTTTTAGAAATAAATGAAATAAATTGATTGATCATTCTTTCCTTTTCTGAACATTAACCAGCCTATTATATTTAGTTGTAGCATACAATAAACTACAGTTCAATTTTCTATTTTCTTCAATTTAACCTACATTAACAATATTTGAACTAACCAGGCAGAAATATAATGAACTATAGCCCCAGAAATAGATGAAATAAAAATCAATATTTACTAAATCCACATGAAGTGATTAGAGATGGAAAAACTTCATTGTTGCCATGACAATGACACACATGCCTGTGATTACTCTTTTAAAGAATAACAAAATGTGCATTTAATCAAGATGTCTTAATTGTCTTTGACTTTGATTTTTGCTCACCAACATAGCAACCTGTATCTTGCTAAACATCAGCCTATTGAAGTTGTTCTGCCTCCAGCTTTCATTTACATATTTTGTATTCATGCTTTGTAAAAATTCTGGAAAATGCTTCCTGGTTAACTTCCAAGTGTACATTTAATTAATATTTAATAATGCATGAAATTTTAAAATAAATATCAATTAACTTAAAATACATGTAATGATATTTCTTAATGCAACGGTAGGTAATTTTGGTAAATTCTATCAAACCAACAGTTCAATTTTCATAAACTCATAATTCTTTTTAGAACGGTATCTTTTTTAGATTTATAAGGCTTTCTGACATGCTCCCTTGTTGGTGGAACTATTTATCAACTATAAAATTGGTGTTGGGGTGGTGTCAATCTGATGACAAGACAATCTTGTCTTGCCTGAAAAATATCTTCTGAAGACAAAATTCAGTAAAAGTGACCCATATAAAATAAAATTTTGACTAAAGGAAAAATAATCTAGTGAAAGTTTATAGCACTTAAAACTGAAGTTTGCCAAGTTTATTGTGAAATAAATGAAGAATCACGTCATATAAAGTAAATTGTTTTAAAAAAAAAACTTGGCAGTGAGAGCAGATAAAGGGCTTGCAAGCAGCAGAACTATGTTTAATCCCTGCACCCTGCTGGGAATGATACCTGAGCAACACCAGGTGTTGCACAAAATAAAAGAGAAAACAAAATTAAAGAACTTTATTAGAGCTGGAGCAGTAGCACATAAGGTAGGGCATTTGCCTTGCATGTAGCCAACTGGGGGTTGATTCCCGACATATGGTCCCACGAACCTGACAGGAGTGATTTCTGAGCTGAGAGCCAGGAGTAATCCCTGAGCACTGCCAGGTAATGCCCCAAAATAAAAATAAATAAATAAATAAATAAATAAATAAATAAATAAATAAATAAATAAGTAGAATCTTGGATCATATACATCACACATATCTTTTATTTGTTTATAATTTTCTTTGATTTTTTTATAGTGGCTTTACAAATTAGTAAAAGGTTAATGTTTTAATTTAGGTTCATGATTTTAAAACATATGCCCTTTTTATTAAATCATGCCAGATTTATTAGTACTAAAATTGCTGGAAAGTAGAATAGATAAGGAACTTTACCAAAAACCAGGGGATTTTCTTACTGTATTTATATATGACATATAGTAGAAATTAAATTGACGATGTGATATATGATAATACCATTCAATTTTTTCAGACTATCCTAGATCATTTCAATAATCATTTCACTTCAGAGAAAAAAAGTCTCAAAATTAGCACTATTATAAGATTACTACTTTGTAATGATATAACCATGCATTCTTTCCTTAACTTTCATTAAAAGTGCAACCTGGCTTTCTTGATCTGGAGGCTAGCCCTAGCCGGCATGGGGTTTGGGGAGACCCCATGCTGAAGGCCTTCTCCCTAACTTGGGTTGCTGAGGGCCTTGTTAAGCCCCCAGCAGTCCCCTCTTCTGCCCCTGGCCTCCAGGCCTTCCTTCCCTGGGTGCCAGCTTAGGCGGCCAGACAAGGTGGGTGTTGGGTGGTCCCTCCTGGATAGTGGGTCCTAACTTGGGGTGTGCTGAGATTTGCTCGGTTGTACTAAGGTTGTCACTGGCAATTTCTTTCCAGTCTACATGTTCAAAACCGCGCAGGGGCTAGCATCTACGCACGCACAATATATATTAAGAGTATTTCCTATCCTTGTTATGTTTTGCGTATGCAGAATGTCCATTATGTATTCTGCCCTTTCGCACACCCCTACAAAACACATTTTCACTCCTTAACTCTCTCACCCCCACCTACCATCAGTAACCAACATTACTCTTTTTAACTTCAGTACCCCAAAATCCTAACCACAGACCAAAGCCGTGCATTGGAACTAACAACCCCCAACTATTTCAAAAAACATAAAATGGACACGTATGTCTTTTGAATATTTTATGTGTTTTTTCTCTGAAAGCTATGTCATACTAAATATTCTCTTATACAGAGACGATTCTAATAAATTTTTATCTTTTCTTTACTTTGTGAGCTGTTCAATAAGAAATTTTGGCGAGAGTCCCCCAGTTTAATGCTTATGATTGAACCATGTCATGGGGATTGTTGGACTTTTTCTTATGGCCCCCATATGAGCCGATAACATCATGTGGCATTGTTCCTTGTTTGCATAGGCACATTAAAATGGGAAAATACTATACATACAAATAAGCCCTTATCTAATAGAGATTGGAACACACAAATCTTGTAGTGCAATGGGACCTTACACCCTGAACGTTGACATAATGACCTGGCACAGGCCTCAGAAGAATGGGCATTCTCCATTCACCCCGGAACCAGGGAAGCCATCCATGAAACATCCAAGTTTGTCTATAACATCACCTGGAAGCAATCCTCTACCAGGGAAGACCCTAGTGCTGCTCTAACTTTGACCTGCTCAAAAGAGACTTCCCTTAACACTGAGAAGACTTAACAACAACAACGACCTGCTTACATGACAGTGCTCTCTGCATTGCCCTTTAATTGTGAGGTGAAACTAGAGGACACTACACATCCTGACTTTAATGTAGGATATGCAGATTCCAGGATCTTTAATATAGAAACATGATACCAACAACAGAGACTGTGTGAAAAATAAAAGTGTGTTGGCACTACAATGTCTTGGATTAGACAAACTAGCTTGCCTGGAGCCTAGAGTTGGTCTTATGCCAGGAAACTTCAGGGTTAGGGTCTCCTTGTATTTAGGCCAAGGTTTTTCCTTTCCATGTCCCTCATATTTTGGAGGGCCTATGCAAACAATATTTGCCACTCTAACATCATTTTTACTATGATCCTTTGACTCTAATCCTTAAAAAAATACCACTTAAACTTTTTAGGTTAACTTAAACTAATATGCATGTGCATGGAAATGTAAAAATAATACTATGCCTTTAATGTTTAAGGAATTACATAAGTTTTATGCCTTTATATTGCTTTGTGTGCTGCTAAGAAATATTATAATGTATTACAATCTGGGGACTTGAGGTACAAAGTAATTGTACATGGGTTCTGTTTTATTTATCTTAATGTTCTTTGGCTGAAAGTGCAAAGTTAAGATATCAGCAAGGGGACTTCTTCTGAGAATTATGTTTATGGGTAATTATTCTTCCACTGTAACTTTATTTTGCCCTCTTTCTTTGCATCTTTGTTCTCATAATTAAAAAAAAATTTAAAAAATTATATAAACTGTATTCATGGCCTATTGTGACATTGGATTCAGAGTTCTAATTTCCTTCATTTTCCTACTCCAGCATCAGCAGGTCACCTTTGTAAATCAGTTGATATACTTCTGGCCGCTCTATTTCTAATGTAGCCTAAATTAATCTACTTAGTATTATTTCCAAATCAGTCAATGACCTATGCAAAATTCTTGGAGTTCCCATTATCTAGAAGTCTTACTATATGCACAATCTAACTCAAGAAGTTTTATTCAGCATACTTCACCCTCACCAAAGATGATTTACCTAGGAATTAAAACTTTTTCCCATTGGACTGCCAGCTTTATATTTTTTTAGCACTCTGAACTGTACTGTCTCAGTCAGTTTTTCAACTGCAACCTATGTATTGATCTTTATTGTCTGTCTATGTGTGTGAGAGTCTGTGTGGTGGCCACTAATGCCCATCTGTATTGTACATAATGTCTGTCTGTTTGTATATAGTTCTTACTCCTGATGTATAACCCTTGCTTTTCCCTCTCCCCTGCTTCCCACTTTACAAATCCTTTTCTTTTTTTTGCTCTCTCAACCTTGATCTGTTATTTCCTCCTATTTACTCCATTTTACCCTCAGTTCTTAGATTCTCAGGAACTAGAACATTCCCCCCATTTCAACCAGCTGGCTCCCAAACTTAAAGAACAGTTTTCATCCTACCTTTCCTCTGCCTCAAGAAGAAGCTACTGCCACCACTGCTGCTGATTAGTTTTCAGTGACCCCTTTTCTCCACCCACTACCTTCATGTGTACTGTTGCTAGCTACTGGATTCAACTTTTGAGAGACTTGGCTCAAGGACATTTCCTGATCCGTGACTACTGCGAGCCATATTTCAGATCCCACAAGACCACATAGCAGGCTGAAGCTGTACTCTAAATTGTATACCCCCCACCACCACAGGCTATTTCAAAAGACTTAAATGAGATATGTATATTTCCTTTGTATATTACTTTAGGTGCATTTCCTTAATAGGTACAATTCTTGTTGCATATTTCCTTACGTTGATGTAGTTTTCTCTACCCCTTTCTTGGATTTGTTTAATAAAAAATTCTAGTAGGTAAGTTTCTCTTGGGTTCTGAGTTTATGTTAGAACTAAATTATAGTGACTGCTTACCTTATTATTTTTACCCCCATATGCACCAGTAGTATCATATGATATTGTTTCTTTTTGCATAAGCAATTAAAATAGATACATCTTAGGTATAACAAGAAGTTCTTATCTAATAGGGATAGGAACTCATATTTTTTTTTTTTTATTGCAGAGGGGTCTTTCACTCTGAACATTTGTTATAGTGAATTGACTTAGGATTCACGCCCTGAACCTTGGATCCAGTCTTTGGAACTAGCATGGTTTTTCTACAACAGTACCAGTAATCAAACTTCTACCAGGGAAGGCCCCAATGTTGTCATAGCACTGACTTGCTCATGGGTGGGTTCATATGACAGCCTGACAATTTGCAAACAGATTATATGACAACCTGTCAACTTGCAAACAGCAACAACTTGCTTTCAAAAAGTGTTTCCCTGCTTCTCCACTCAATGGTGAGATGAAACCAGAAGATGCTTCTAAGACCTTGACTTTGACATAAGATCTGTGCAAAAACCAAGAAGATATCTAATAACTGAAGCCTGACTGCAACAACTGTAATGGAAGAGAAGTTTTCTTGGAACTATGAAGAAAGACTTTGAGGTCAGACTAGTCAATATGTCCAGAGTCTATATCTGGTCTTATGGCAAGATATTTCATGGGTAGGGACACCCTATTTTTTAGGACAAATTTTTTTTTCTATTTTCCCTAAATTTTGCTCTACTTGTGCAAAAATATGCCACCTCTTATTTATCTTTTAGATAGGGGCTCCCACCTTTTACATAGAACCTTGGGACATGAATTACTTTGTTTTTCCTCATATTTATGCATTTTTCTATAAAATTAAAAAGGAGGAAAAGAGGATGGATGTCAGAGACCAAGTGGTCTTAGGTGCATTGGTGGATATAAAAAAGGACAGAACTGAATATTCAAGCTAAAGTAAACAACAATAGAATCAAGAGACCCAAACTATAACATTCTGAACTTAAAAAGGGCCTGTTATATTGGCAGGACAGGGTGCATAAAGTGGTGGTTTAGGATGCACTCTGAACATTGGTGGAGGGCAGTTGACACTGGTGATGTTATTGGCTCTGGTTCATTTTATGTTTGAAATCCAACTATGAAGAACAATGGTTTCAATAAAAATAAAACCAAAAAATAATGTCCACAGTACCTCTTCATGTCTCATTTCACATAATCCTGACACGATTTTATGCTTTTTAGTTGAACTCAGCATTCATTGAATATTATCACACTTGGACAATTACCCTAAGGTTAAGAACTTCCTAACTCAGAATAGTTCACTTTACCTTAAGTTGCTCTTTCAAATTTACCTAAATGTATCTGCCAAACTAAAGCTAATATGTAAAATTTGTAATTATTACTATAATAAAATCTTAACTTTCTCAAAAGTCTACACTGACTAATTTTTCATGGATATTGATGATCACAGACAGGCACACATATAAACATATGCACCAACATCAATATCACTTTACACACATACTTCATGAACCCTTCTAGATTCTCTAGTTTCAACATTTCACCAAGTTTCAATAAATAAGAAAATGCATACTTCTTGAAGCAAAGTAACTTAGGAGAGCCTCTATGAAACTTTTTGAAGGACTGAAGTGTCATGTGCTCTAGGAGATTGGTTAAGGTTTGATTCCCACCGAGCTCTCAGTCAGGAAAGGCAGTCCCCATTCCCCTGTGTGATAGATCAGGGGGAACAGTTCCAGTTGTAAAGATCCCAGAAAATAATTCACACAGTGAAAATGGGTTCAGAAAATCAAGTGCTCAAGTAAGGAATTTAAACCACAAAAGTTTTCTGCTCCTAAGATGGAATGCAGGTCAGCAGAAGAAGACCAAAAAATGAGTCCCAGTCTTCCTCAGACCCTTGCTTTTATTGACAAGAATTAGGTACCACCCTAGGGTGGGAGCAGAATACCAAGTAAAGAATAATCCAAAATACACTCACCAGTTCACACCTTAGGGTGGGGTACAATAATTGATTAGGGTAGGATCAGTATCACAACAAAGGAGTACCAATAGGTTCAGGGGGCCAGAGACATAGAATGGAGGTAGAGTATTTGCCTTGCATAAAGAAGGACGGTGATTCGAATCCTGGCATCCCATATGGTACCCTGAGTCTGCCAGGAGCAATTTCTGAGTGTAGAGCCAGGAGTTATCCCTGAGCGCTGCCGAGCGTGACCCAAAAACTAAAAAAACAAAAAAACAAAAACAAATGAGTACCAATATGTTCATAGCAATGAGCTTAGAATTGAACACTATAGTGCTTTTTATACAGTAATAAGCCTGCCGAACTTCATTAATGCACGGTAAGATATATGGGTTAGGTAAGTACTTTCACATTTCACATCATCTTTACTCCCTCCCAACACTCACCTGGGAACACTATTGTGCATGTGTATGAATGTGCGTAAGTGAGTTTAATAATCAACTCACAGATGGCATGGAAAAGAAATTGGAAAAACAGCTGGTAGTTTTACAAAGGTACCTTGGGTTCTTTCAGATGTTCGGTTCAAACTGTCCCTTTAGCCAGAACAAAAGAGGAAAGAAGCAAAATTGCCTGGCAATAAAGCACTTTATTTCACTTGAATTGCCTAAATAATAGCTTCAACCCTCTGTTTAGTTTTAACTTAGATGACCTGGCAGGTAAAATTGCAGTGTGTGGGCTCCTTCAGTAACAGCAACAAAAGCATAGTCCCTGGAAGCTGCCAATAGTGATAGCCTATAGGTGTCACTGACCAGTCTTATTTTAGGTGCTGAGGTTATATATATAATATATATATTAGGTATATAATCAAGATTCAAAGAAATGGGGATTAGGAGAGAGCAGCCTAGTGGTAGGACAAAGCAGTTGCATTTCACATTCTGAAAATGAGTCTTACTTGTGAAATTAGTCACAAGTCCTTCAAAATATTACCAGCTCTATTGTTTGAACAGTCTACATTTCAAGCAGAAGAAAACAAAATAATGAAAATACTACCTGAAAAACGTACTTTGTATTTATGAGCATTATACAGGAAATGGACATTTCTGTCCAAAATTTAGAGATTAAATGAATAATTCCCTATTATATAATTTTATAGTTAATATACACAGCTGACTTTTTCTCTACTTGAAAGTCTTTTGCTAGTAAAATATTACCTCCTGATCAAAATTTTCACTCAATCTTCTTTGGAAAAAAATGTATGTATTTGTAAAAAAAAAAAAAAAAGCACCACATATTTACCGTGTCACAGAAAACACTCAGTACAGAAAACTGTACTGAGATCTCACTAATTTATGCTTTAGTAGAGACAGTAGGAGCTAGTTTAGGGAGGATTGAATTGAATACTAAAATGTACATAAGACAGAAGAGTTCAGATAATGCTAAGTGGTCTACTAATAAATATGTGTGACAAGACCATTAGTTTTGGAAGGCATTGTAATTTAGATAATCAGAGAAGAGTTTTCTGGAAAAAGAATATTTGAATCTCAACCTGATTGATAAAAATAAATATATGATAACAAGAAAAAATAAGAGGGTAAAATTATGAACCCAGAAACTCTTAAGAAAATAGCTCAGCATATTTTTGGCATGATAATCCCAAAATGAAAATTACTTGGAATAAACTTCTGTTTTTGACAAGTGCAAAGAAAATGAATATGGCTGGAGCAAAGTGAATAGTATAGTGAGTGCAGATATATAAAGCTGTAGTAATCAAAGTCAATTTTGGGGCGATGGCCACACCTACTGGTTCCCGGAAAATATTCGTGGTTCTGCGCTCTGGAGCCATTACTGGGGTACTCAGGGACCATATGGGATACTGGGGATTGAAACTTTTCCATCCATTAATTGGGGGGGTGCTGGGGGATTTGTGTGTGGAAATTGTTGTTTGCATAGGCAGAGCAAAATATGGGAGAAATAGAAAGGAAAAGCCTTTGTTCTAAACACAGAGAGTCTTTACCCATGACGTATTCTGGCATAAGATTAACTCCAGGCTTCAGACATACTAGGTTGTCCAACTCCAAAGTCATTTTTATGGTCCCAGTAAAAGCTCTTCACAATCATGGTTGTTGTTGTCAGATTTCTGTAGTTAGAGATCCTGGTTTCTGTATAGATCCTATAGATCCTATGTCAATGTAATCCATGAATTCAGAGCCAGGAGTAATACTTGAGCAGAACTGAGTGTAGCCCCAAAACAAAATAATGCATACATAAACAAAAGTAGAAATTATATACTTTTTACATTCTTAATAAATCAGAAAACACATAAATCTAGAATTTTTCAAATTTAATAAAATATTGCTCTTTAGTTCCTATATGTTTTGCCATTTTTATAAGAATTTCAAATATTATGCTGCCAACAGGAGAGATGAAGTCATGAAATTTTCCTATATATGGATGGACATGGAATCTATTATGCTGAGTGAAATAAGTCAGAGGGAGAGAGGTAGATGCAAAATAGTCTCTCTCACCAATGGGTTTTAAGAAAAATAAAAGACATTTTTACAATAATTCCCAGAGACAAAAGAGAGGAGGGCTGGAAGGCCAGCTCACAACACTCAGCTCACCGAAAAGGGTGATGAGTACAGTTAGAGAAATAAATACAATGAGAACTATCATAACAATGTGAATGAATGAGGGAACTAGAAAGCCTGTCTCAAGTGCAGGTGGGGGGGTGGGGTGCGGAGAAGGGAGATTTGGGACATTGGTGATGGGAATGTTGCACTGGTGAAGGAAGGGGGGATGTTCTTTACATGACTGAAGCCCAGCTACAATTGTATTTGTAATCAAGGTGTTTGAATAAAGATATTAAAAAATAATTTCAAATATGCAAAAAGAAAAGAAATAAAAATAAGATAAAATGTAACTTTTTTTTTAATTATTAAATCAATACAAACGATTTTATTGAAGAAAATATTGTTGGAAAGAAATTCAAATACATATTAATTTAAATATGATTACAAACATAAAATTCATTTGAATAGAAACTATAAATTTAATAAGTATAGCACTTTGAGACTCTAGCATAGCCTGTTTATGATCACAAAATTATGAATATCATTTGCTGTTATTAAAATCAGGGGATTGGATATCTTTCTTGGATGCCTTATTTATTTCCAATGAAAAATATATTTCCCATTTGAAATTCACATTGCTCCATGCCTTCAACCTGTTCCTATCATATTCTCTTTCACCTCTTTCCTTCTTACTCTCTATTTTTCATAATACCATAAAAAATTCATTTTTTACCTAGCAAAAGAAATTCTAAAAATATGAGTTTTCTCAAATATTTTTCTTTCTTATAATATCCTACCATTTTGTTCATCTTCAATTTACTCAATTTAGTTGCCTCATAAAATAAAACCTGTAAGTCCTTCCTTAACGGTTGCTTCTTCCATGTAATTTTTTTATTCTTTTTTTTTTTTTCTTTATAGTCACATTTTTTATATTTTTTTAATATAATTTTTATTTTGATCATAGTGGCTTACATATTGTTGACAATAATATTTTAGGTACATATTTACATAAAATCAGGGGGGATTCCCATCCCCAAATTGTCCTCCCTATTCCCCCGTTTCTGTCTTACCTCCCATTTCCTCTTCCCTCACCCCCAGGGCGGCTAGAATATGTGGTCCCCTCTGTCTCTAACCAACTACTTAGTAGTCTTGCATCAGTTTGGTCTTGATGCCTCCCTTATTTCCCCCTCTAAGTAGGGGCAGGGGTAGCTAGTTCAAGTTGCGTGGTTTTGCCTGAAAAAGAGAAAATAAATAAACCGGGGTAAGAGTTTAATACCCCGAAAATGGGCAGAATCCTTCTAGAGGTTCTCATCATCGATTTGGGAAATGAAGGAGAAAAAGAAGTTGAAACACTCCACCAGTACCAAAAGAAGTGTCAAATATCCAGTGAGGACTCCAGCTATAACGATAAGCACCACAAAAAAACAGATAAAAAATAAACCAAAACAAACTAAAAACAAACACAAACAAACAAAAAACACGCCGTGGTCTTGAAATAAGAAACATGGCGTAGCACATAACGAAAGAAAAGAAAGGAAGAGAAAGAAAAGAAAGAAAAAAAAAAAAAAAGAATAATTGGGGCCAACAATTTCAATAATCACATCCAAACTGAGGAATCGACCAAAATAGCTAGGTAAATAAAAATAATAATAACAATAATAAATGAAGGTAAGATATATATATATATATATATATATATATATATATATACATAACCAAGGTTTTGTGTTTTTTGTATTTTTTTTTTCCCTCCTGCCCTGGCACAGTAAATATTGGGGTCATTCGAAAAGGAATTCACTTGCCCTATAAGATATGGGGTTTCTCCGTCCTTGGAGTATACTGTCATGGAATCAGCTCTAGTCTTTGCTCAGGATCATTACTCTCCAGGTTGTGGTTTTTTTTTTTTTTTTTTTTTTTTTTTTTTTTTGGTGTGTGGAAAGCTTCTGCTCTGTCCAGTGTGATACCGTCAGAGCTCTGTGTTTAGCAGTCCCAGTATCTGTACATATCCTGAGGTGGGACTTATGGTGAAGTCAGTCTTTGTGAATCTGGAGGTTCTGTTACCTCAGTGCCAGATAAAATGTAACTTTTAAGTCTTTTTTTTAACCCTGAGATTTTTTTATTTAAACAACTTTATTACATACATGATTGTGTTTCAGTTTCAGTCATGTAAAGAACACCACCCATCACCAGTGCAACATTCCCATCACCAATGTCCCAAATCTCCCTCTTCCCCACCTGTACTCTAGACAGGTTTTCTATATCCCTCGTACATTCTCATTATTAGGATAGTTCAAAATGTAGTTATTTCTCTAACTAAACTCATCCCTGTTTGTGGTGAGCTTCATGAGGTGAGCTGTAACTTCCAGCTCTTTTCTCTTTTGTGTCTGAAAGTTATTATTGCAAGAATGTCTTTCATTTTTCTTAAAACCCATAGATGAGTGAGACCATTCTGCATCTCTCTCTCTCTCTCTCTGACTTATTTCACTCAGCATAATAGATTTCATGTACATACATGTATAAGAAACTTTCATGATTTCATCTCTCTTAACAGCTGCATAATATTGCATTATGTATATGTACCACAGTTTCTTTAGCCATTCATCTGTTGAAGGGTATCTTGGCTGTTTCCAGAGTCTTGCTATGGTAAATAGTGCTGCAATAAATATAGGTGTAAGGAAGAGATTTTTGTATTGTATTTTTGTGTTCCTAGGGTATATTCCTAGGAGTGGTATAGCTGGGTCGTATGGGAGCTCGATTTCCAGTTTTTGGAGGAATCTCCATATTGCTTTCCATAAAGGTTGAACTAGACAGCATTCCCACCAGCAGTGGATAAGAGTTCCTTTCTCGCCACATCCCCGTCAACACTGTTTGTTCTCATTCTTTGTGATGTGTGCCAATCTCTGGGGTGTGAGTTGGTACCTCATAGTTGTTTGGATTTGTATCTCCCTTATGATTAGTGATGTGAAGCATTTTTTATGTGTCTTTTGGCCATTTGTATTTCTTCTTTGTCAAAGTGTCTGTCCATTTATTCTACCCATTTTTTGATGGGATTATATGTTTTTTTCTTGTAAATTTCTGTCAGTGCCTTGTATATTTTGGAGATTAGATCCTTGTCTAATGGGTATTGGGTGAATAATTTCTCTCACTCAGTGGGGGGGGGCTCTTGTATCCTGGGCACTATTTCTTTTGAGGTGCAGAAGCTTCTTAGTTTAATATATTACCATCTGTTAATCTCTGCTTTCACTTGCTTGGAGAGTGCAGTTTCCTCTTTAAAGATGCCTTTAGTCTCAATGTCCTGGAGTGTTTTAACTACGAGTTGTTCTATATATCTTATGGTTTCAGGTTTGATATCAAGGTCTTTCATCCATTTAGAATTAACCTTCGTACATGAAGTTAGCTGGGGGTCTAAGTTCAATATTTTGCAAGTGGCCAGCCAGTTGTGCCAACACCACTTGTCGAAGAGGCTTTCTTTGCTCCATTTAGGATTTCTTGCTACTTTATCAAAAATTAGGTGATTATATGTCTGGGGAACATGCTTTGAGAATTGAAGCCTATTCCACTAACCTGAGGGTCTGTCTTCATTCCAATACCATTCTGTTTTGATAAATACTGCTTTGTAGTACAGTTTAAAGTTGGGGAAAGTAATTCCTCCCATATTCTTTTTCCCAATGATTGCTTTAGCTATTCTAAGATATTTATTGTTCCAAACGAATTTCAAAAGTGCCTGATCCACTTCTTTGAAGGATGTCATGGGTATCTTTAGAGGGATCGCATTAAATCTGTACAATGCTTTAGGGAGTATTGCCATTTTAATGATGTTAATCCTGCCAATCCATGAGCAGGGTATGTGCTTCCATTTTCACGTGCCCTCTCTTATTTCTTGGAGCAGAGTTTTATAGTTTTCTTTGTATAGGTCCTTCACATTTTTAGTCAAGTTGACTTCAAGATATTTGAGTTTGTGTGGCAGTATTGTGAATGGGGTTGTTTTAATAATGTCCATTTCTTCTTTATTACTATAGAAAGGCCATTGATGTTTGTGTGTTAATTTTGTAGCCTGCCACCTTGCTATATGAGTCTATTGTTTCTAGAAGCTTTTTGGTAGAGACTTTAGGGTTTTCTAGGTAGAGCGTCATGTCATCTGCAAACAGCGAAAGCTTGACTTCTTCCTTTCCTATCTGAATTCCCTTGATATCTTTTTCTTGCTTAATCACTATAGCAAGTACTTCCAGTGCTATGTTGAATAGGAGTGGTGAGAGAAGACAGCCTTGTCTTGTGCCAGAATTTAGAGGAAAGACTTTCAATTTTTTTCCATTGACAACAATATTTGCCTCTGGCTTGTGGTAGATGGCCTTAACTATATTGAGAAAGGTTCCATTCCCATCTTGCTGAGAGATTTTTTTTTATCAAGAATGGGTGTTGGACCTTATCAAATGCTTTCTCTGCGTCTATTGATATGATCATATGATTTCTGTTTTTCTTATTGTTGATTTTGTGTATTATGTTGATAGATTTACAGATGTTAAACCAGCCTTGCATTCCTGGGATGAAATATACTTGATTGTAGTGGATGATCTTCTTAATGAGGCATTGAATCCTATTTGCCAGGATTTTGTTGATGATCTTTACATCTGTATTCATCAGCGATATTGGTCTGTAATTTTCTTTTTTAGTAGCATCTCTATCTGATTTAGGTATCAAGGTGATGTTGGCTTCATAAAAGCTATTTGAAAGTGTTCCTGTTTTTTTGATTTCATGAAAGACTCTTGCCAGGATTGGTAGAATTTCCTCTTGAAAGGTTTGAAAGAATTCATTAGTAAATACATTGGGACTGGACTTTTGTTTTGGGGCAGATATTTGATTACTGTCTTAATTTCATCAATAGTGATCGGTGTGTTTAAATATGCTACATCCTCTTCTTTCAACCATGGAAGATTATAAGAGTCCAAAAATTTATCCATTTCTTCCAGGTTTTCATTTTTAGTGGCATAGAGTTTCTCAAAGTAGTTTCTGATTACCCTTTGAATCTCTACCATAACAGTAGTGATCTCTCTTTTTTCATTCCTAATACGAGTTATCAAGTTTCTATCTCTCTCTCTTTCTTTGTTAGTTTTGCCAGTGGTCTATCAATCTTGTTTATTTTTTTTAAAGAACCAACTTCTGCTTTCGTTGATCTTTTGGATTGTTTTTCAGGTTTCCACTTCATTGATTTCTGCTCTCAGCTTTGTTATTTCCTTCTGTCTCCCTATTTTTGGGTCCTTTTGTTGAGTACTTTATAATTCTATGAGCTGCGTCATTAAGCTATTCAGGTATGCCCCTTCTTCTTTCCTGTTGTGTGCTTGCACAGCTATAAATTTTCCTCTTAGTACCGCTTTTGCTGTGTCCCATAGCTTCTGATAGTTTGTGTCTCCATTGTCATTTGTTTTCAGGAAGGTTTTGATTTCCTCTTTGATTTCATCTAGGACCCACTAGTTATCCAGTATTAGGCTGTTTAACTTCCAGGTATTAAAATTTTTCTTCTGTGTCCCTTTGTAGTTCACATATAATTTCAGGGCCTTGTGGTAAGTGAAGGTAGCCTGCAAAATTTCTATCCTCTTGATATTATGGAGGTATGTTTTATGTGCTAGCAAAATGTCCCATGTACATTAGAGAAGAATGTGTATCTGGGCTTCTGGGGGTGGAGTGTCCTGTATATATCTACTAGGCCTCTTTCTTCCATTTCTCTTTTTAGGTCTAGTTTATTCTTGTTGGGTTTCAGTCTGGTTGACCTGTCAAGTGTTGTCAATGCCATTTTGAGGTCTCCCACAATTATTGTGTTGTTATTAATATTATTTTTCAGATTTGTCAGCAATTTTATTAAATATTTTGCTAGCCCCTCATTCGATGCATATATGTTTGGGAGAGTGATTTCTTCATGCTGTACATATCCCTTGATTAATACAAAATGTCCATCTTTGTCCCTTACAACTTTTCTAAGTATAAAGTTTACATCATCTGATATTATTATGGCCACTACAGCTATTTTATGGGTGTTGCTTGCTTGGATGATTTTCCTCCAGCCTTTTATTTTGAGTCTATTTTTGTTCTGACTATTCAGGTGCGTTTCTTGTAGGCAGCAGAAGATTGGATTCAGTTTTTTTGATCCATTTAGCCACTCTGTGTCTCTTAACTGGTGCATTTAGTCCATTGGCATTGAGAGAAAGAATTGTCCTGGGAGTTAGTGCCATCTTTATATCAAAGTTTGGTGTGTCTGTTGGTCAGTCTTGTCTTAAAGTAGGCAGTTCAGTTTTCTTTTAATAATGGTTTTGCGTATGTAAAGTTTCTGAGCTGTTGTTTGTCTGTGAAACCATGTATTGTTCCTTCAAACCTGAAAGTGAGTTTTTCTGGGTGCAGTATTCTAGGCAAAGCATTTATTTCATTGAGTTTTGTCACTATGTCCCACCACTGCCTTCTGGTCGTGAGTGTTTCCGGTGACAGGTCTGCAGTAAATCTCAAGGATGTTCCCTTGAATGTAATTTCTCTTTTCGATTTTGCTGCTTTCAGAATTCTGTATCTATGTGTGGGATTCATCATTGTGACTAGGATGTGTCTTGGGGTTTTTTTCCCTGGGGTCTCTTTTAGTTGGTACTCTTCGGGCATGCAGGATTTGATTACATGTATTCATTAGCTCTGGTAGTTTCTCTTTAATGATGTTCTTGACCATTGATTCTTCCTGGAGATTTTCTTACTGGGTCTCTTGGACTCCAATGATTCTTAAGTTGTTTCTGTTGAGCTTATCATAGAATCTGTTTTCATCTATTCCCATTCTTTGAGTAATTTTTCCATTGTTTGATCATTTGCTTTAAGGCTTTTTTCCAATTTCTTCTGCTGTATGGAATTGTTATTCATCTCATCTTTCAGTGTACTAATTCTATCCTCAGCTGCTGTTAACCCGTGGGAAAGCTCAACCATGTTTTTCTTCAATTCATCTACTGAGTTTTTCAGACCTGTTATCTGACCTGAAATTTCAGTTTGGAGTTTTTCTGATTTCTATCTTCATACTCTCTTGATTCTTATTAGTGTTCTCTTCTATACTTTCTTTGAGTTCTTTGAACATCTTCCATATTGCGACTCTAAACCCCTTATCTGAGAGACTAACTAGTTGTTTGGTCATGTTCAAGTCATCAGAGTTGCCATTGTCCTTCTCTATGTCTGGCGCTGGCCTGTGTTATTTCCCCATTGTCACACTTGTATTGTGGGTTTTTCTACGTGTTGTGGTTGTATTCATTGGCTAAATGATGTGCACGGCTGGGAAGCAAAGTGGAGTGGTCATGCTCCTCTGGCTCCACCCTTTCTTGGCTTGTAAACTCCCCTCCAGAGAAGGCTCCAGGGAAGGGGAGATGATGAGCCACACACAGGATGAAATCAGGCCAAAAATGGAGCACAGCACAGAAGACAGGCAGATAGGGGTGCTGGCATCTGAGTTCCAGCAGAGTTTAGCAACTTTCCCTTTCTGGGCTTTTAAAGTCAGCCATTTCTTACTCACTCACTCACTCGTTGGGTAGCTTCAGAATGCAGTTTTTAGGGGTTCACTTCCCAGGGCTCTGAGGAGAGCTTCAAGGATTCAGAAAAAACAGAGAATCACAGGACAAGGCTCCCTTCAGGTCCTCAATTTCCTCAGAAGAAGCACAGCAGGGCGGAGACTCTGCAGGTGAAGCAATCAGCACTTCACCTGGCAGTCCCTACATTCAGCCATTTCTTACTCACTCACTCGCTGGGTAGCTTCAGAATGCAATTTTGGGGGGGCTCGCTTCCCAGGGCTCTGAGGAGAGCTTCAAGGATTCAAAAAAGACAGAGAAGCACAAGACAACGCTCCCTTCAGGTCCTCAGTTTCCTCAGAAGAAACCCTGAGATTTTGCCAGCAGAATTGAGTTTGCCAAATGAAGATTTGGCAAAGGGTGAGGGGTCAATTTTTTTTAAGTCTTGATGAGCAAAATAGTGAGATTTTTGTGTTTTATGTTTGGCCACATTATTGTGTTGCTGGGAATTTAATTAGAGATTTGTCACTTCTATAGACAGTGGTAGTAAGGATTTCACTCTCTACTTTAAAGAGTCTATGTCATATATTTTTCCAGATCATTGCCTGTATTTTCTCTCATGGCCAATAATAAGTAATTAAAAAGTCACTGGCAATGCTTTGTTATGAACTAGCAAGTAACCATAAAAAGGCTTGACAGAGAAATTTTTAAGTATTCCGAAACATATAAAAAACATCTTGTTATTTCAGAGGAAAGGAATTCACATTGAGAGCTCCATCTTGTGAAAGAATAAGGAACTGACTTACCAAGAAACCAAGTAACTAGTCTTGTATCCATTAAAGGCAATTGTGCAAAAAAAAAAAAAAAATCATTTCTTTGGACTGGGAAACTGACTTCATTATAGGACTCCTGCTTTGCAAGTTTTATCCCCCCCAAAATGCTCCACAAGCTGAGTAATATCCGGACTAAACTGCCATTAGGATCTCCAGCCCCACAATTAAGAGTGCAAGAACACCTAATCTGTGTAATCACTTACCTTACTCCTTCAGCTTAATAAACAATGTCTGCAACCAAATGTGTAGGCCACCTCCAGAAAGCATCAAAACCAAAGTGGACACAAACACCACAACTATAATGTGTGAACATCTGAGTACCAAGCATATGCCACCTTCAGCTACAGCAATAACAATCAAAAAGACAGTCAAGGGGACAAAACTTCAAACTATAAGTAATTAAAATGAGACTCCTTCTCTGCCTCTCAGTAGCATATTTTCTTTTTTAACCTCTACTCTCACTCCATCACACTATAAAGACAGTAATATTTTTCATGAATAATAATATTTGAAATGAGGTAATTCATTTCTAAAAGTTTCTTTGAGCAGTGCATAAATCATAGCGATATAAATTATGTATTTACTATCTGGTATTCCAATCAATTTAAATATAGAAAAAAAACTTATGGAGGTTATGCTACTTATTATGAAGTTGCTTTTCAGAATTTTAGAAATCAGACTCATCATCGGGGCTTTAGTCATTAAAATTTGTAAGATGACTTTCCTTTTTCTATTTAAAGTGTGCCAGTTACCAAGTCCAATGGTTTTTCAAGAGTACACACTATTTGTTATTGAACAGATATTGACTACAGACTCCAATTCCAGACAGCTGAAGCTGAAACCTCATAACTTACATATCAGCCAGATCACAGAAGCTCTGAAGCAGGTGATCTTCACAATACACTCTGAGAAACAGTGGACTAACTCAATTTTATTTTATGTGCCATTTAAACTCACTAACTTCTTAGTTACCCTTGATTTCTATTCACACCCCATGCTCTGCCTCCTATTTAGTCCTTTGATACTGCTTTTCTATCATATTTTCCATGAACTGTCTTTGTCCTGGATCAATCATTTTTCTATTTTTAAAATCTTCTCACTTCCTCACTATAATATAGATATATCTTTCATTGTCAGACTTTGAATGAGAGGAGTCTGTTCATATCTAAAACAAAGGTAATACTCAAAAGTACAAAAGATAATATTCTGCTGAGAAATTTATTACTAAAGGAATTATTCTGATTCACCACAATGGTGTAATACTTAATCTATAGTAATCAATTAATCTTAAGTAATCACTAAATTAGTATTTTTATATTATCTTCTCATTGAACCTTAAATTATTGATGTTAACACCCTCACATGAAAGATAGATTAATAGGGGACAAAGCAATAACACTGCAGTAGGGCATTTGCCTTGCACATGGCCAACCCAGGAGGGCCCCTAGTTCGATTCCTGGCATCTCATATGGTCCCCTGAGCCTGCCATCAGTGATTTCTGAGTGCAGAGCCAAGACTAACCTCTGAGTACAACAGGTAGGACCTAACCCCCCCAAAAAAGTAAAATAATAAAAATAAAAATAGGTAAATAACGGGCCAAAGAGATAACACAGAGGTAGGGCATTTGCCTTGCATGCAGAAGGATGGTGGTTCGAATCTCAGCATCCTATATGGTCACCTGAGCCTGCCAGGAGTGATTTCTGAGCGTAGAGCCAGGAGTACCCCTGAGTGCTGCTGGAAGTGGCCCCCCAAAAAACAAAACAAAACAAAACAAAAAGATAGACAAATAAGGCCATTGCAATAGCATAGCAGGTCGGCCTTTGCCTTGCATACAGCTGAGCCTGGACCCACCAGGAGTTTGAACCCTAGCATTGTATATGGTCTTCTGAGCCTGCTAGGAGTGATTTCTGAGTACAGAGCCAGGAATAACCTCTGAGCATCACTGGGTATGGCCCCAAAACCAAAAAATTATATATATATATATATATAATAGGCTATGGAGGTATTCCAGAGAAACATATCTAGGCAAGACAGAACATGCCTAACCAGGCACCATCTTTTGCCTTTTCAGAGTTCTACTGAAATACACATCCTTCTGCTCATAACTATATTGCAAATTATCCAGGTGTACATTCACTAAATGCCATCTGAGTTGTTTTTAACTAATGCTAAATGTAATCAGACTTTTCCTATAATACTTAGTATTTCTGAGGAATGATAGTTTTCCATTTTTGTTCTCTGACCTGCAGCTTGCAAAAATCTAATTATCTCCAACTTCAAAATCTGTTTAAATAAAATCGCTCACCAAAAACGAACAGGCACAGCTGTACTTTAGCACAATTCTATTTACTATAATAGTTTTAACTTTTCTAATTAAAGTTCTTAAGCCTGAGCATTTTTAGAGTGCATTCAGTAACGTTTTCAGCACATTCAAGTTTGGTCATTGGATCTCCCTCAAAGTTTGTGGGATAAATGGATAGTGGGAAGGAAATGTTTGTAAACATATATACATATATGTACTGTGTATGCATATATTCTTCAGTGAACACATTATAAATGTGCAGAAGTAGATAATAGGCATATGCACAAAAATTAAAGTCACTTAGTGTGCTTAAAATATCTTGTGGTGGTTACTAGTCAACATAAATCTCATTCTTGATTTTTTCCCCCAATATTCCTTGTTTTCTGAACTCACTCTCCAACTTCCAAATCAAGGGATCAAAATCGCTAGTCTAGGAAAGTCTAAGATTTCTTTTAGAAGGAGTATTTTAGGACTATTAAGACCACATAGTGAGCAAATTGCTCATATTGTCAATGATATCATCATGGACAGGTTTAAGTTCAATCTTAAGAATGAAAAGTGAGATGCTCTTAAAAAATTAAATTATTTTTCTGCCACCTTATTCCTACCCTTGCACTGACAAGTTTGATCACTGAAAAAGAAAGCTGGAACTGAGGCTCCATTCTGTTTTGACTCAATTCAGTCAAGTCCATCTCTTTCTCCCTCATGCTCTCATCCTCCGCCTGAATGTGAGACCATTAAGTCTGTGCTCCCAGAGCTAATCTGGGTCATGTCTCTTAGTTTCATGGCAGAGACCATTCCAGTTCTTTCTGCGTTAGAAAGTTCTATTTTTCTTGACCTCAAAAATCCTACTTGGTACCTTTTACAGGAGTTCACTCTGTAACTCCGAAACTCAATTTCATGAGAAAAATAAAAAACAGCCAACAGCACTGGAATAACATCTCTCATATGTGATACACATATGTAGGAGATACAAAGTAAGGTATGAGGTACTGTGTATCAGATACACAGTAAGGGAACCACAAATGACCAAAAGCAAATGAACTGGAGAGATGGTTGAGACTAATGAGTTTGGAGGGGAGTCAGGGTATTTGAAAGGGGAGGGTTCTTTGGGACCTAGTGAACAGAAGCAGATTACTAGTGGAGGTTACATGGTACTGGAATGATGGATGCATGAAACCATCATTAACAATATTTTAAATCACAATACCCCCAGGAAGATCATAAAAATAGTGATTGAATCATGAACCTTATTTCTACAATTTACAATTCTCCAAGACCTTGATCAGAGTCCTCATTTGTGGGAACTTTTCTAAAGAAGGTTTATGTGTCCACCCAGCAACAAAATAAGTGTTGGCATCAGAGATGATGGTGTCTGTTCTAAAGACTGACAGGACAGGGGTTAAAACTCGAAATTCATGCCCCGGACCCTTTCTGCTTCTCCACTTTGAAAGAGACGTGAAAGCTAAATCTCATCTCTGATCTGAAATCTATAAAAATATAATGTCCTTATCATTTCTTGAGCAACAGAGTTCGGTGCTGTGCAAAGAACACATAGAGAGCTGCCCACGCACATCCTGCCACTGTCATTTAGGAAGCAGTTTCCATTCCAGCAAATAATACAAAGAGATGAAGAAGCGAAGCAGCTGTACCTGATGGCTACCTGATTTCTGACTTGAGAAGGGTGGTAAATCTTTTGCCCACTCTGGTGTCAGGGACCTCATCTGTACAGGGCGGAGATGAAAAAGCTGAAGCGACCTCTATTTGTCCTTCCAGCTCAAAGCTTGCAGCGGTGCAGCCAGCTGGAAGCTCAGCCTTCGCCTGCCCAGCGCCCCAGCCGGCCGGAATGATGCCAACGCAGCTCCCTCCTCCCGCAGGCAGGGCTTCCCTGGCCCGGGCTGCAGCCACGCGCAGCAACTCGGGGGCGGCTCTCCCGGGAAACAAGGTTAGCACAGTCTTCAAGACCATCAATAATGCAGTCTTTTGTCAGCAATAAATTCCCTCCAAAATTAATGAAACCGCCCTTTTAAATTCTCATGTCATTGCCTCAGACAGGAGAAACTGGGCAAGGCCTCCTGTTCTCTAAATAAATATTAAAGCTCTATCTATAAATTGTCTGAAGGCGGTATCTCCCTGGCTGGGCCACAATCTAATCTCCTGGGCCACAATCGAATCTCCTCTACCGCCCACAGAAACCAGAGTAAAGACGGAACCCCAGGATCAGTGTTTGATCTCTATTACAGATGGCATTCACTCTATCACCGATGTGCAGGCTCCCACCCACTGGGCAGCCCTGGGACAGCTTCCAATTCTTCCAGGGCCTTTTGACTTGCCAAACCTTGCAATGAGACCTCGGGGATACCTATATGGATCAGGAGCACAGAGTTAGAGTCTCTGGTTTTGAACAGGTGTAGAAATAAAACAAAGCCCAGAAAAAAAACTAGGAGCCATCATTTAAAGCCTCTGTTCCTAGTGTGCCAAAGGGACGCTTCTCAGTTGTTAATGTGCATCTTTCAAAGTTCCTGAGCCTCTTGTTATGTGAAGTTAATCAGAAGGAGAAAATTAAATGCTTGGGCAATATTACTTACATGTGATATAAAGGAGATAATGCAGGAATAGGTGATTGTTTGGCAGCTATATCCAACAAGGCTTAGGCTTAACTCCCTACTCTGTGCTCAGGGATCACTCCTAGCAGTACTCCAGGGATTTGGGTGGGTGGGGTGGGGGGGATACCAGGAATCTCCTGGTTGGAAATATTCTATAAAGCACTCTCTGGATCCTGGAAAAAAATATCTAAGAGCAACAGTCCCGTAGATCTTAGTACTAAAGTACTAAGTGTGGATAAATAGAAGGGTGTGAAGAAGCAAGGTAGGAGGGAAAGAAGTTTTTCTAGGACAGTGAGCAGCAAAGGGTCTAAAACATTCTGGTGTTGGAGGGAGGGTAATTTTGTTCAATATCAGTATGCACTCCTATCCCATTATAAACATGTTATCTTAGCTACAATAAATTATTAAAACTAACAAAGTGGGTTGCTTCTAATGGTGGTGTGGCCATATTTCTAGTAATAAGAACCTTTCTAGAACATAAAATTTATAAAATCAGAAGCATATTTTTTCTTTTGCTCTCAGCACCTGACACATCAATCTTGTTGTAAATAAATGTTTGTTGAATAACCGGTTGCTAAATAAAAAGTAGCATTGCATAATCAGCAGAAAGATGGACTTTGGGACCATCCTACTGGTTGTCAATGGCACTAAGTTGTGCCTTAGGTAAGTTATCCTCCCCAAGTCTTGATTTCCTCAATTGCAAACCACATGACTAACAATATGTCTTATAGGGTTGCTGAAAATGAGAGAGATGAGTGAACATGAAAGTCTTTAAGATGTAGCTGCAAAGAGTTTAGATAATGTCTTTGTATCCTCAGACCTTACCACCTCACCAACATGACTTTATTATATCAGTCATTTTCTTTTCCTTTCTTTCTTTTTTTTTGTTTTGGTTTTTGGATCACACCCAGTGATGCTCAGGGAGAACGCTTGGCTATGTGCCCAGAAATCACTCCTGGTAGGCACAGGGGACCCTATTCGATTCCAGCATTCGAACCATCATCCATCCTGGATCTGCTGCATGAAAGGCAAATGCCCTACTGCTATGCTATCTCTTCACCCCTATATCATTCATTTCTAATAGGAAATTCTTGAAATAAAAACTCTCTTGGGAAGTTTACCACAAAACCCCCAAATTGTGAAAAACAAGCAAATGCAAAAGTACCAGAGCTATATGAAGCCACTGTAAAACAAAATTCAAATGTATAAATGACCTACCATTTGTTTCAGCCTTATTTGACAAAAAAAAAAAAAAAAAAAAAAAAAAACAATTCTCTTCTTGACTAGAGAAATTATTTGAATTTCATTGAATCTTCCCAGACGCCATTTTTCAGGCACTGTCTTTTTTAGAAATTAACCAGGGCTTTCTCTCCTGTGTCCAATAGAGGGAAAAAATATGACTGGTTACTTCCTAGTCATGGTAGACTGGTTATCTTCCTAGTCATGGTAGTCTAAACCTTAGAATGCATTTTCTTATCTCCAAAAATAAAATAGCAATTAAAGTAAAATTTCAGGTTGTGAAAACCTTACTTTAAAAAAAATTACCCAATATTTGGTCCATTGCCTTTCAAGTGGATTTAATGTGTTTAATAAATAAGAGTGTTTCAGGATGCTGTAAAATGACATTATTAGAATTTCACATTCTTCTTAATGTCTAGAGAATAGACAAATCAATGAAAGGCAATGAAACTATCCAGTATCCTGGGAAATTAGGAGAAAATGTGGAAGTACCCTCTCTAAAAAAAATGAGAAGTTGGCCTTATTAAAATCTACAAGTAATGCTCTCTTTAAGGGTATTAGAGATAAAGGAAATATAAAGACACATATATGACACCTATCTCAAACTATGACTTGCTGATTTAAAATAAAAATAAGAAGGAATAAATTTAGCAAGATAGCTATTTTATTTACTTTTTTTTAAATTTTTTATTGAGATCATTGTGAATTACAAGTCTCTCATAGGCACTTAGTGACAGTGAATTCAGGCCATTCCCCACATTAGTTCCCACATGCAGCCCCTACCTCCACTTCTAGCCCCCAGGAATACCAGAATAACAAATCCATTTTGTGTTTAGTTTGTTATATTTTAGGTCTCTTGATTCTATTGTTGTAGACTTTGGCTTGGGTATTTAGATCTGAACATTTTTTTCTCAATGTTCCTGAGATAGCTTGGATCCTGGGCTCCACCACTTTTTTTTTTTTTTAATTTTCTCAATTTGTAGGAAGACATAAAATTATGAGGCAGAACAAAATGATTCAAGTTTTAAAGTTCTATAAAAATGGTGGGAGCTCCTATCTAGAATATAAATAAAATGTAAAGAAAAAGGAGAAAATATAGGGAGAGGCAAATTCGGCTTTTCTTTATTTTGCATAGGTACAGCAAATGTTGGGGAAATTCCATTGACCTAAGAGATACAGGATGTCATCTCCACCTATGAAGCATACTATCAAAAGACCAACTAAGATTCTGGGCACATTGGTTGTCCAACCCCATGGTCTCTCCTTATGGTCCCAGAGCAAGTTCTGCTCAGTCACAGTTATCAAAGCAGTATTTTGTAGATAGAGATCTTGGTTTTGCTCAGATCCTAGGGCAAAGCCTAGGATAAAGTCTTTCTTTGTGGTCCCAGGTAAAGTTCTGCTTAGTTGTGGTTGTTGTAGTTGGTCTTCTAATTAGAGATCTTGGTTCTTGCACAGATCGTAGGACAAAGCGTCTTCTTATTTTATCTCACCATTGGGTGGCCTTAGATCAAGTTATTGCCCTTTCCTCTTTGTCAGAGTGTCTTATTAACCTATCCTGGAGCAGGTTGGTGCCAGGGCAGCATTTTGGCTCCCTCTGAGGTAGTTTATTCCTGGTGCTGGTGCCATAAACTGTGCTGGTACCAATATTGGAACCTGAGGTTTGGAGTTGGGCAGTCAATGTCTGATCCATTGAGTCCTAAGTCAAGTGTTCACAACAAATGTCCAGGGTGAAAGGCACCCCTGCACTATAAATTTTATGAGTTCCTAACTCTAGTAGACAATAACTTCTTTCTATATGTAAGATTTCCTTATTTTAGCATGCCTATGCAAAAAGGAACAATCCACATGATACTCTCCTGCATATGACGGTACAAATAACAAGCTAAACAATCTCTATAACCTGATTTTAACCTAAGGTCATAACTCAACCAGAGTTTTCTACTAGAATTTCCTATTAAGCAGATCTAAAATAAGAATGGGGAGAGCTACATCTACATATGAAAAAAGACATGAAGAATTATAATTATATCACTTCTAGGCCTTTTGGCTAAAATCAAGTGTAGTATCTGTTCTTGTCAGTTTAACATATAAAGACAACATATTAAATGGATTTTTGGCACTAGAAACTGGAATAGGAGCTTGCTTCATCCATTCCATGCATGGACCTGGTATTGCAGTACCTCCAGGAACGGTGCACCAAAAAGAAGGAAAAAAAAAAAGAATTATAATTATTAAGGAAATGCATCTACAGAAATATACAAAGAAATATAAATAATTCATTTTAAATCTTTTGAGATGAAGGGGGATTTAGAATTCAGAGCACAGTTTCATCCAGCCTCGTGGTCTTGTGGAGTCTGAGAAATGTTTCTCAGAAGTCAGGCATCAGGTAATGTCTTCAAGTTGAGGTCTCTCAGGTGCCGAATCCTGTAGTAAGCAAGTCTACAGTGGGGGAGGTGGGAGAAAAAGGGCCACATATAACGAGTCTGTGGAAGTGGTGGTGTCTGCAGTTTCTTTATTTAAACACCTTGATTATAAATATGATTGTGGCTGGGTTTCAGTCATGTAAAGAACATCCGCCTTCACCAGTGCAACATTCCCATCACCAATATGTGTCTGCAGTTTCTTCCTGGGGTGAGACAGCGGGCTGGTAGGATGTCCTATCACTTTGGGAGTCAGCTAGCAGCTTGCTGGGTAGGGGGAAGGTTCTAATCTCTGAGGAGTTAAGAACTGAGGGTGAAGAGGGTTTAGTAGGAGAAGGTAAAGGATTAGGGATGAGAGGATTAGAGAATAGAAGATTTGTGAGGTGGTAGTTTGGGGTGGGGAAGGAGGGATATTATATTATAGAAACTATATCCAATATAGGCAGGATTATGTACAATACAGGTTAGACAAACATAGAGTAGTCCACCATGTATGCAATAATACAAACACACACATAGACAGACAATGGATATCTATTTGTAGGTATACAGTTGAAGGACTGACCCTTATGGAATGAGTCAGAGCACTTAAAAAAATAAGGCTGGCATGTGGAGGGGGCGATATTTTCCAATATCTAGGCAATTTATTGAAGGTGGGGATAAACTTTTCTAGATAAAAGCTTTTAGGGTAGCTTGTACATAGAACATTCATAGAATAATCATAATTTTCACATCTAAAGTAGTAATATGATAGTGAACTCTGTAAGAGGAGTCTACCCCATGGTATATCGTTTACAATGTCTCAAGCATCCAGATTAAGGTGGCTATTTTAACCAAATTATGGGATTGTTGGACTTGTTTCCTCAGCCTCCAGATGCACCAATAATATCTTGTGGCATTGTTCCTCTTTTGCATAGGCACATTAAAATGGGAAAATATTACAAATAAAATATGCAAATAAGTTCTTATCTAATAGAAATAGGAACACAAATTTTGTAATGCAGTTAGGCCTTATACCCTGAACATTGTCATAATGTTTTGGTTCAGGCCTCAGAAGAATGGGCATTGCCTATATACCCCTGAACCATGGATACCATCTATGGAAACAACCACAATTGTCTATAACATCACTAGGAAGCAATCCTCTACCAGGGAAGACTCTACTACTGCCCTAGCATTGACTTACACCAAAGTGTATTCTCTTAACACTCAGACGACTTAGCAATAGCAACAATCTGCTTGCAGGGCAGGGCTCTCTGCATCTAATGGTGAGGTGAAACTAGAGTACATTCCAATTATCGTGACTTCAATGAAGGAAATGCACAGAAACCAGGATCTTTGACTACAGGAACCTGACACCAAAAAGCAGCTAATGTGTGAAAAAATTTCACTGGAACCACAAAGAATGACTCAGGGGTTGATCAACCTAGTATTTCTGAAGCCCAGAGTCAATGTTATGCCAGAAAACTTCAGGGGTAAGGTTTCCTATATTTAGGCCAAGGCTTTTTTCCCCCATTTTCCCCATATTTTGCTGGGCCTATGCAAACAACAACAATTGCCACTTTCACACCATTATTATTGTATTTTTTTTAACTCTTATCCTTAGGGGAAAAAAAAGAAGAGCTTACTATATTTAAAAAAAAAAAAGTAACTGTAGTAAAATGCCTGTCTCGAATACAAGCAGGGTATAGGAAGGAGCGGGGAGGGGGGGGGTAGTGAGTTGGACATTGGTGGTAGGAATGTTGCACAGGTGAAGGGTGTTCTGTTAATGACTGAAACACAACTACAATTGTGTTTGTAATCATGGTGCTTAAAGTGTTTATATAAAAAATAAACAATATTGACCCAAAAAAATGAAAGAAAAGGAAAAGAAAAGCAGATCAGCAGTAAGAGGTATCCATTAGTGAAACAAATTAGGTACAGATAAGCATGTATGAATGCTATGCTATAAACTGAAAAGCTGTCCAAAGTGCAATATTTCATCAACCACAGAATAAATGTTCTTTTTTTTTTTGTTTTGTTTATTTGTGTGCTTGTCTTGTCTGATGCTCAGGGCTTACTCCTAACTCTGCACTCAGAAATTTCCTGGTGGTGCTCAAGGGATCATATAAGACCCTGTGGATTGAAACCCAGATCAGCCTCTCAAAGGCATGTGCAGCACTATCTTCCCAGCCCCCAGAGATAAATGTTCTAATTTTATAAGATCTTATGTCTTTCTCATGTACTTTCTTACTTCTTAGTTGGAAGTAAGCAGAATACTTAGAATTACAAGTGGAATAAGGATAAAATGTGTTCTTGCCTTTCTTACAGAGGAAAATTCCATATCTCCTCAATAGGAAGTTCAGATCTAAAAATTACAAATAGGGGCTGGAGAGATAGCATGGAGGTAGGGCATTTGCCTTTCATGCAGAAGGTTGGTGGTTCAAATCCCGGCATCCCATATGGTCCTCTGCGCCTGCCAGGGGCGATTTCTGAGCATAGAGCCAGAAGTAACCCCTGAGTGCCGCCAGATGTGACCCAAAAACCAAACCAAACAAACAATAAAAATTAAAAATAAATCTAATAATAAGTAAATAAGTTATAAGTAATAAATAAATATGTAAAAAATAAATAAAATTTTAGAAATCAGAGTTGAAGGAAGTATGGAAGCAAAATAAAATAAATAAATCCTCATTTTGTATAATAGAATTCAATGTACACTTTACATTTTTAATTGTTCATTTAAATAGTTTATATCATATTAACATAATTATTCATGATACATTTGTTTACATATTAGTGGGAGCAAAATTATTTTAAAAGGAATTAAAAAAGAAGGAAGAGAGGAAAAAGAAATAATTGCAGGGAAAAGAAAATGTTTAATATTTATTGTATATCCAATGAGATCATTAATTCATTGTCAGAAGTTTTTATAAGTTCTTATTCTGACTAGCCATTTTGTTATTTTATTTGTTTCTGAACATTAGCTGATTACAGATATACACTAGTGTCAAACTGGTGTGTTCCTAGAGGGATGCCACTATTAAACAGAAATGGGGTCAATTCCCTTTTCACACAGGGCCAACTCCATAAACTCACTCTTTCTTCAAAAGAGATGTAATTTAAGCCATGAAAAATCATGGAAATCATGAGAGGAGAGGGTAGGCCAAACCTCTGCCCTGCTGATGCCAATCTTGCTGCCATCAATCACCCAGGATCACTGCTTTGCTTGTGGCCATGCCTTATTATTTGTCTCTGATTTTTTTTAAAGACACCAATCTTACCACACTTCAGGTTTGCAAGTATTTGGGCTTTTTTGGAGTGAGGGTGGGCACTCTCTTCCTGTATCATCTCTCTTCTAGGAGCCCTGGAAATTGAGAAACATACCACAAAAGTGGCAATATCAGTAATAGTGCTTTAAATTCCTGGACAACTTAATTTGTTTGATTCTGTCATCTATATAGGAATACATAAATTTAATATACCAATAGTTATATCACTTAACTTACAAAAAACAATGAAATAACATAATGCACAGCTAAAAAGCGCTTACTAAAATTCTGCTATTGTATTTTTAAATTTATATATGTGTGTATATATACATATGTAATATGTATATTTGGGGGGCCACACCCAGAAACACTCAGGGACCACTCCTGGCTATGCACTCAGAAATCACTCCTGGCTTGGGGACTATATGGGACCCCAGTGGATCAAACCATGGTCTGTCCTAGGTCAGGACTGGCAATTTGATCCCCCGGCTTCCCATATGGTCCCCCCAAGCCAGGAGTGATTTTTGAGCACATAGCCAGGAGTAACCCCTGAGCGTCAACAGGTGTGGCCCAAAAAACAAAACCAAAAAAATTTTAAATAAAAACTTAAAAATTTCAAAATATTGGGGCCAGAGAGATAGCACAACGGTAGGGTGTTTGCCTTGCACGCAGCCAATACAGTTCTGTCTCCAGAACAGAAAAATACTCATCAAAAATAATTTATGCACACTACTATTCACTGTAGCACTCAATATAATAGCTAAGAGTTGGAATCAACCTATCTGTACAACAGACAAGTGGATTTTGAAGATGTAATACATATATACAATGGAATATTACATAGTTGTAAGGAATGATGCAATTATGCAATTCACTGCAACATCGATGGAAGTAGAAGATATATTAAATGAAGTAAGCTAGAAGAGGAATAAATAAAGGATAATATGACACATATGTAGTATTTAGAATAACTGCATGAAGAAATGCAATGACTTAAATGGAGGTTTTTGGGAACATTCTAGTTCTCAGTACAGTGAGGATGAGAAAAGACATTGAGTAGAGGAAGAGAAACACAAATATGAACAAATGTGGGACAGGGGCTGAAGTCTTAGGTGTAGTGGTGGTGTTAGGAAAGTACAGAAGTAAATATCCAAGCCAAAGTCAACAAATGAAAACATGAGACCTGATCTTTAACAAACAAAATAAAAAAAAAAAAATGGTCCTGTATGCTGGCAGGCTGGGGGGAAGGCGATGCCAAGAATGGACTCTGGTAACATTGGTGGAAGGAGGTTGACATTGATGGAGGGGTTGGTCATAAAACATTTTTTGTCTGAAACCAACTATGAAGAACTTTGTAAAGCACAATGGTTTAAATAAAAATTTACTCATTAAGAAATAATGACCCTTAGTGTAAAATGACAAGAAAAAAATTTCTAAATGTTGGGGAATCCTAGAATAGGGTGACTTAAACTTAATTGTTTATAAATTTATGAAAGCACTTTATTATTTATTAAAGTGAATGGTGGAAAGATGCTGACCTAAGTAACTTTGGAAATGAGTGCACTCAAATGAGTAAGTCAAAATTTAAAAGCAATTGCACATATGCATTGCACTCTACTTCAAAAGGCACTTTCCACTTCGATTAGGTTAGCAATTCTGACACCATTCTGCATTTACAGTGCAATTTAAAACAGAAATAAATAACCGAATGTAACAGTCAAATATTCCACCTTTACAGTGAGACACTGCAGAAAAGGTGACTAGAAAAATCAATATGATTATATATTAGACTGTAAGACCATACTGTGAATACATATTTTATAAATAAAAATCAAAGATAATTATATACTTTATAAATTTATATGCAGAGAGGTCAGTATAAATTTATTGTGTCACATATGTTTCTACACTTATATGGATATATAAACACACATATATAATATACACAGAAATGTATTTCTTTGATGTTCTTGGGTAGAAAACATAGAAGCAGAGACATCCCAGTTGCCCAGTTCTATGAGCACAAATGAAAACCAAATTTTGGTTTTAAGTGTAATTTTCCAATAAATGCTACTCAAGATTCTTTAAGAAATCATTTATTCTAAATCTAGGTAAAGAAATAATAAATATAGTCTTGGAGCATCTAGAAATGCAAAAAATAAGGAAAAGTTCAAAATACAAAATAAGAGTATGTCAGATGGACACAAGCGCCAACAAAACAGTGTTGCTATAATATGAGCAATTTATTAGAGTAGCATTAAAATATATATTTACTTATTTACCATAATATCTTACTAACTCAAATACATGATTGAAAAAAATATAATGGGAATGAATAAGCAAATTTGTAAATGAATGCCAAAAATTTGTATTATCTGAATTAAAGTCTAAGAAGCATTGGCTAACTTATGCAAAGCGTACTTCATAAAAGCAAACAGAAATGGAGAGTGGAGAAACTGTCAAACACTATTTGGACTGAATGATCAAGTTTAACATCAATGGTGACATACCAATTTGATAGTCTATATCCTTGCTATGATGTGATGAGATCACTTCTGTGGTCCTTTTCTGAATGTCCAATTCCTGTCTAATGAAAAAAGTCATCATGGTGGCAAGTACCAAGTAACTTTAAAAAATGTCCTTGATGACAAGCCTCTAAATTTTAAGGCACTAAAAAAGCAAAAAAAAAAAAAAGAAAACTCTAAAATCTATCATAGCCAAAAGTAGCATGACCAGCACACATGGATAAATCAATAAAGTGTGTCTCCTGGGGTTAGTAAAAGAAATGGACAAAAAATCTAGTACACAGTAAACCTAAATAAAGCACAAGATTTTATTAATGATACATAAATATATATATACATATTTATCGAGAGAGAGAGAAATATGTCAATTCAGTGTGACTTAACCACTAAATTAATATAAAATGTTAACAACTGGGGCACGTAGATATAATTTATGGAAAATTTCTACTATTTTCACAATATTTATGTAAATTTAAAATATTTCTAAAATTAAAATTTTATAAGACATAAAAGTAAAATCTCTTAAATATAAGTAAGAATATAGTTGCTTCCTAGAAGGTATATTATTTTATGTTATTAGTAACTTAATATAATCAAATCTAGCAAAAGTTTATAGAAAAGTAAATAAATAGAACTGTGGTTCTTGAGCGTAAAATAAAAAATTAAGTTGTGGGGACACAGATTTAGAACTGTGGGAAATTCCATTGCCATGAACACAGCCAACATGGGATTGACAGCCATTTTGACAGCCAAAAATTGTCCCTAAGCACTACTGGGGACCTGAGCACAGAGTAGGTACTAAACCCTGAGTTCAGCTAAGTGTGGTTCTCCCCATTGACAAAAGAAAATTTTAATTTAACTTAATTTTAATTTAATCTTAAATTGTAAGTGTGTGAAGAGCAACACAATCCTTGGTATATTATTTTGGGTATGTGACTTACTAGTTTAGGTCTCCCTATTCTCATATACTTAATAGATTTTAACTCCTATAGTGTCATTGAACTCTGGTCATATATTTTGCCATTTATCAAAGGTTAAATGGCAATGTAAATTAACAAGAAGCACGATGTTTTCATTAAATTATTTAGCCTTACCTATGGTGAGCATCAAATCAATAATCAAAGATAGTTACCTGTCCTGTAATCTCCTATGACATATTATTTTCTGCTTTAAATAAGAAAAAGTCCACCAAGTCCACAGGAGTAATTTCTCAGTTCAGAGTCATGTGTGGCCCCTGAAAACTGCAAAACCAAAACAAACGAACAAACAAACAAACAACCGAAGAAAGAGACCAAAGAAAGGAATCAAATGTCAACTTAATCATTGTTAGGTGATGAAAATTTGACTTAAATAGAAAATTTGCTTTCATTCAGAAGAGGGAACATATACTTGCTTTATTCATTTGGCTTAGTTATAGTTCACAGAAATAGACTCGTCGAGTAATATCTTTATGTCACAGATGCCAGCAAATTTATGGCATAAAAGAATAAAAGCATATGTCTATTTATATAAAGCAACATGAAAAGTACATTCTCCTCTTCCTATGCTGATTGCCACTTCACAAAATCTCTGATTGACATCATCAAATTGAAGTTTCTTTGCCAAAATTCCAAAGAGATAAAAAAAATTAATAACTATTATTCTTAACAGTAGATCAATGTTAGAAAATCAATTTTAAATCCTATTTAGTGAAGAACATCACTAATGAAGAAAGCAGTTTCAATAATGGAAGAATTTTGTCAATCCCATTAACAGAAGTAGGATGCCTACTCAGACTACATTGGGGTTTGTTTTGTTTTGGTCCCCAAAACATTCTCAGGGCTTACTTTTGGCTCTCTTCCCAGGAGGGGTCTCAAATTCGTGGCCCACGAGTTGTTGCGGCCCTCCGTCAATATTTTGTGGCCTGCAGCCAGCCTTCAAATATGGCAGTATTCGCGATTATTCGCTTACCAAATAAAAATCGCATATTTGAAGGCCGGCCGAGGGCCACAAAATGTTGTACAGAAGGCCGCAACAACTCACCGTCTGCGAGTTTGAGACCCGTTGAAGGACCATGTAGGATATGAGAATTCAAACTAAGGTCTGTGCTTGAAAGGCAAATGCACTACTTGCTCTATTATATGTCCATCCCTGCCTACTCAAAATTTAATCTAAATAGACAAACAGATTTTTAAAAAAATGCCCAATACCCATCAGAGAAGGGGCTAATATCTAAGATATATAAAGTACGATAAAACTTAATTAGAAAATAATCTAACCCATCAAAAAATAAGGAGAATAAATGAACTGATCGTCCTCAAAGAAGAAATACAGATGGCCAAAAGCACATTAAAAAATGCTCCACATCACTGATCACCGGGGAAATGCAAACTCAAACAATAATGAGGTACCATCTCACACCACAGAGTCTGGCACAGACTACAAAGAACAAGAACAATCAGTGCTAATGGTGATGTGGGGAAATGGAACTCTCATTCACTGATGGTGGGAATGCCCTCTAGTCCACTGTTTCTAGAAAAAATATTGATATTCCTCAAAAAAAATTGGAAATTGAGCTCCCATGTGATCATTCCCTAGGATATACCTTAGGGACACAAAAACACAATTAAAAAAATGCCCTCTTGGGGCCAGAGAGATAGCACAGCGGTGTTTGCTTTACAAGCAGCTGATCCAGGACCTAAGGTGGTTGGAATCCCAGCGTCCCATATGGTCCCCCGTACCTGCCAGGAGCTATTTCTGAGCAGATAGCCAGGAGTAAGCCCTGAGCACTCGGGTGTGGCCCAAAAACAAAACAAAAAAAAGAGAAAAAAAATGTCCTCTGCACACCTATATTCATTGCAGAGCTAGTTCTAATAGCCAGAATCTGGAAACAATCCAGATGCCCAATAACAGAAAGAAACTGTGGTACCTATACATAATGGAATACTATGGAGCTGTCAGGAAAAATGAAGTCATGAAATTTTCCTATACATGGATGGACATGGAAACTATTATGTTGAGAAAAATGAGTCAGAGGGAGAGAGATCGACACAGAATAGTCTCACTTAAATATTGAGATTAAAGAAAAATAAAATATAATATGGTAATAATACCCAGAGACCATAGAGATGAGATTTGGAAGGATCAACCCATGATATGAAGCTTACCACAAAGATTTGTGAGTGCAGTTTGAGAAATAACTACATCAATAACTATCATGACAATGTAGTGAGTGAGAGAAATAGGATGCCTGTTGAAGACAGGCAGGGTGCGGGAGAGGAGGGAGATAGGGAGATTGGTGGTGGTAACATTGCACTGGTGAAGGGGGGTGCTTTTTATGACTGAAATACAACTAAAAGCATGTTTGTTATCATACTGCTTAAATATATTATAAACAAAGTAGAGAAAATGTTTGTTTAAATTTCATCTAAAATTTTATTATTATTATTACTTTATTTATGGTATTGTTATTCTATACAATATATTGATGCTCATATGCCAGTGCCAACTGCCAGAGAGGGGTCTATGCTATCAGAGTCCACTGAGGCCTTGAAGGCTAAACTCTGACAAGATATGTCAAGCCTTTTCAATAGAGAAGCCCAAGGGCCTATGACAACCCCCCAGGCCAGAAGAGGGAGAGAGAGCTGGGTTTAGGACCAGGGTAAGGTCAGATTGAGGGCCAGATAAAGAAGAAACAAGTGCTCATAATAAAGGGTAACCAGTTCAAAAGATATAGCAGAAGTCAGGTTTCTCCTTGTGGCCAGGAATGAAAACAATCTGTTCTGCACTGTCAAATTGATCCTTCTACTACCAGAACTAACTGCTCCAAGACCTCTCTCAGACTCTTCTGGGAGGGGCTTTTATTAGTCTCTATAGCCATTAGCAGTTGGAGAAACTCTTTTGGAGGTGTGGTTTGGATCATATCCGGCAGCACTCAGGGGTTACTCCTATTTCTGCACTCAGAAATAGCTCCTGGCAGGCTTAGAGAGCCTTATATGGGATGCAGGGAATTGAACCCACGTCAGTCCAGGGTTGGCTGCATGCAAGGCAAACACCCTACCTCTATACCAGTGCTTCTCAATTATTTTCTGTCATGCCCCCTAGGAAGAAGAAAACATTTTGCGACCCCCCCCCCGCGCAACTGTAAATAGTATCTTTATTAAAAAAAAAACTTTAACCTGCAAAACAAAAATATATCAAATAATTTGAGCTGATATTTTGATCAGAGGTGATGTCGGGATTAATGGCTACAATGAGCACGTTTTGCAATGCATAGCTTTTCAAAGCGGGATTTGAAGCAGGGCACAGCAACTCTCAGCTCCAGAGACATACAGAGACATAAACAAGGTGCTTAGCTGGTTATGACAGTGTTTGCTGAGGTCAAAGGGGGCTGAAAAGGGGCTGTTGCAATTGGAGTTGCTCTTTCTTAAGGGGCGGACCCCTTATCCAGCCATCAGTGTAGGGTGGAACTCATTGTTATAGAAATACTTTTTTCATTTTTGACTCCTATAGCCACTATCATCTTTGAGCCATTATAGTGTAATTGGGAAGACTGAAACTTGAGCAGAACTAATCTATAGACACAGGATAAATTTTTGTCAGGACCAAAACAAAAATCCTGTCATTTGATTCCCATATCAGTACTTCTTTACCTCCAGAAAAGACACAGATCCAGACTTTGAAAAATGCTGTCTCATGCTTCTCCTTACTTAGAAGAGGCAAGAATTATATTCTGAAATATTGTGCAATTGACATATTGGTGAATTGGGACGGACAATATTTACACCACGGAAATGGAAAAACAGTACAACTATGGGTTTTCCTTTATTTCTTCTCCGATATAAATGTTTTTACCAACACATTTTTGACTCACGTATATATTGTAATAAATAGGTTTATAAGAAATAAATTTTATACTAAATGCTAGGTGATAACACTGTCTACCCATTGCAGGAAAATCTTCTAACATTGCATAGTTTTTATGCTTAAATTTTAACATATGTTTTGTAAAAATATTCAAAATGACGGGCAATTATACTAAAGGGGATTGAGGGTTCTAGTCTTAGTTGTAATTTTTCTCATATTATTTTTCTTGCCAAATTAGAAATGGGCAAAGTTAATTTTTAAAGCTAGGTTTATTTTTATTTTATTTTATTTTATCAATATATAAGAATATATTTATTAACTTGACCCAAAACTCAGAAACATAATCTGGAGAGGAGAATAAACAGGACCTGAGATACTGAAAAGTCAAAGCAGAAAATAGATTATCAAAATAGATGATCAAGGACTATTACCTGCTTATAGTGAAAGGCCAGGTACTTTTAGGCTTAAGTTCTTTCTCTTCAATTGTTGTGACTTTGCAAAAATTGTTGTCTTACCTATTACTTGAGTGACCTAACTTCACTATGAATTCTATCCACAGTGAATTACTATATAGAATCAAGATTAAAATATTTTGAATGCACTCAGGTATTCCTTGACACTAGAGAAATGGGACATTGTATATCTGGTTTATTACAGAAAACTTTGAAGCATGTATATGATTTTCAGCTTAAAAAGTCAATGAAAAGTTTGACATTTAGTTCTCTAACAGGGTTGCTCAGCTTGTCACTATTGACAGCATTGACTTAATCTTTTTTTTTTTTTTGGCAACTGGGCAGAAATGAAGAGTATCATGTACCTTGCAGGATACTAAGCAGCATTCCTGATCTCAGATCATTGAATGATAATAGTATTTTTATCCTTGACATATCTATTAAAATATTTCTAGATGTTTTGATATTGTCAATGTCCCTGTGGAGGGGTGAAGGGTGGGGATTGTTATCTGTTGGGAACCATATGTCGATAGCAGCGGAATGAAGTATGGGTTTAAAGATATGTGTGTCTCTATGTTCAGATGTTATATGTTCTTTTAGGTAACTATAAAATCCTATAGAAAAATAGAAATCCTCCAGGAACACACTAAACACTCCTTAAAACGAAAGGAGACAAATTAGTGGATAAGTCAGAACTGTTTCTGTTATATATAACAGTTTTTAACTCAAACCAAAGGAATGAGAATAATTTTACCACTATGATATTTCATGAAAGTATTTTTATCCTCAGTTTCTCAATCTATAAAGTGAGATTGTTTAATAAATGGTCCTTTAATAACATTACAAGTCTGAAATGTGATTTTTATAAACATGTCCTTCTACTAAATACTTGACTATGGCACCAAGTTAAGTCAAATTAAATATAAACTGAAAGAGGGAATGAGAGCCATAGTACAGTGAGTAGGGTGCTTGCCTTGAGTGTGGTAGACCCTAGTTCAATCCCTGGCACCCCATATAGTCCATAAGCAGGTCCAGAAGTGATCCATAAACTTAAAGCAAGCAATAATCTCAGCATCACTGGGTGTAGTCCTCCCCCAAACCAAATATATGTATATATTACAGTGTCTGAAAAAATAAACTACTAAAAGCACCAAATGAATTTGTAACTTAGTAAATCATGCCAATTGACACTACCTTCTAAGTTCATCTTGGCAATAAAATAGAGGTGGATAGTTCTACGAATATTATTGCCACTAATTCTGCTTCCAACTACCTTGAGAGAATGCTGAGGCTAGCAAGTCAGTAAGGTAAGAAATAAATTGCTTTTCAGATAGATGGCTATATTTTACATTCTATCACAGGACTACCTAATAAGTGAGTTTCTTGAGCACAAATGGCTTATAAGAATGTTATTTCATATTTTTACTTTTAGGCATTTTAATTTAAATAATAATTTGTATTTTATCTTTTCTACAGATAGCATAACAATGCTTTGTCATCACAAATATTCCTTCCTTTTTGATAAGTTACTATAACATTAGTATTTATCTGTGGGTAAGGAAACATTACACACATACTTCATTTCTTCTTTAAAATTTGAATAATGGGGGACTGGAGCAATAGCACAGTGGTAAGGCATTTGCATTGCATGTAGACGACGTGGGACAGACCTGGGTTCAATCCCTGGTATCCCATATGGTCCCCAAGCCTGCTAGAAGTGATTTCTGAGTGTAGAGCTAAGAGTAACCCCTAAGTAACCCTGAGTGCCATCAAGTGTGGCCCAAAAACCAACAGAAAATATTCAAATTACGACATGTTTGTTATACAGTGTTCACAGAAATGGAAAAATGTGTAATTTCCTTAAGTCATTAAATTTAGTTTTCTTTAAGTCTAGTTTAATTTTCTATTTATTTATATTTTAAGTTATATGTTAACAATAACCAAACTACACTCACACATTTTCAACTATTGCACATATGGTAATAATAATGAAGATGATAAAAGAGTTAACTGGAAGGGTTCTACCCTATTATTACTTGCTTATATATTTTGTTGTGGCTAGTATTTATTCTGGTCTGTGTTTATGTGCAGACAATAATTTACATACTGGAGTCACAGTTAAATACAATTTTACATTTGGCTCTTTTACATTTCATTATAGGAAGCATTTCTCATTCTGTCACATAGTCATTATAATACAAAATGACTGCTTAAAATTCAATTTCTTATGTTCAAACTCAAGCTAATAGAACTATGCCATTTTTTGAAACTAGGCCATGATTTCTTTCTTTCTTCTCTTTCTTTCTTTCTTTCTTTCTTTCTTTCTTTCTTTCTTTCTTTCTTTCTTTCTTTCTTTCTTTCTTTCTTTCTTTCTATCTTTCTTTCTTTCTTTCTTTCTTTCTTTCTTTCTTTCTTACTTTCATTCTTTGTTTCTTTCTTTCTTTCTTTCTTTTTTTTTTGCCTCAGTCCTTTGTATGTTCTCTTCCTCTGGTTTAGAATGTAGACCCATCTTTGGGTGTTTTAATTCTACACATGAATATATTCTATCTCTTTCTATCTCTCTCTTTTTACAACATTTATGTATAAAAAGTTTTTCATCATTGAATTTCAGTCACACAATATTCCAAAACTCATCCCCTCGATGCACATTTTGCACCACCAATGTCCCAGTTCCCACCTCTCACCTGCTCTATAGCAGACATCCCCCCTTTTTCCAATTCAACAAGGTTAAGTTCTGGTAGTATTTTTATTTCAATAACAGTTTTACTAATTATTTCTCACTTTTTTTGTGCAACAACTTTCACCATCTATACATTTTCTGCCACAAATGTCAACAGTTTTCCTCTCACCCTCCCTTATGCCCTCTTTCCTCATCTTTATCTCCCACCTTTATTTACTCTTCTAAGTATGAGTTCTACTTTCTTTGAACTTCCCATGATCATCATTTTCTAACTTTTACATATATGAACTTTACCGCTGACTCCTGCTTCCCAGTTGAATCTGAAATGCATTTCTTCTGCAATACTACAAGGTCCATGGGGATAAAATTCATACCTGATTTTGTATATGTCCTCTGCAATGCATATATATTAGAAGTAAACAAATGTTGATAATATGAATGTTACAAATGATGCACTCATTTTTATATAGCTGCCTTATCAAGTTACCAAAAAAAGTTTCATGAAACAGCAAAAATATCTATTATTTACATATCTTCCAGATTAGAAATATAACCCAGGTATATCTCTTGCCATATAAAATTGAAGGCTTCAGGACAGGAGAGATAGCTCAGCAGACTTGAGCATATGCTTTGCAAGCAGGAGACTAAATTTGATCGTGAGCACCACATGGTCCCTGAGCACCTCTAGGAGCAAGCTCTGAGCACACACTGAGTAGCAACCCCGCCCAAACACACACTCTGCCAGATGTAGATTCAAACAAATAACAGCAACAACAACAACAAAAAAGAAAACACATAAGAAAAGAATTCAAGGTGTTAGTAGGATTGTGCTCTATAAGAGGATTGTAGAAGAGGATCCATTTCCATATGGTCTTCCCAAGCTCCTCCAGCAGTGATTCCTGAGTCTAAAATCCACAGTAATCCCTGAGCACCTCAGGCATCTTAAAATATTGACTTCATATTGGGCAACTCAAGGTCAAATGAATTTTAAGATTTTTTTCCAACTGATAGTATTACACAATTTTCAGTACATAGATTGTTCCACAGCAAATATTAATTATATACCTTAAATTATGCAAACACTTTGCTTTTATCACTTTGAACTTTCTACAATTTTATATTTTACAGCAATTTTATTATTTATAAATCATAACTGTTTAAATTTTTCTAAGACTCCTCAACATATTACAAATCAATGAAGTTTAAAGATATTACTCCCTACAGTGAACTAAAGAAGATGATGAGGTTGGAGAGATAATAGAGCAGGTAAGGTACTTACCTTGCATGTGGCCAGGTCAAGTTCATTTTCTGTTACCCCACAGAATTCCCCTGACACCCAAAATCACCATGCTTGATTCCTGAGTCAAGAGCATAGGTACTGCTGAGTATACGTACATCCAAAATAAATTTTAGAAAAGAGGTGGGAAGCAGCCACTTTTATTTTATTTTATTTTTGCTATTGGAGAAGAATATTTTGGGACTAATGTATTTGTGTTGAAATAGACAGAATAGGAATCCCCAGTTTTTTTCTCACTTATACAGGCAGTGAAGATAAGTTACTTGCAACCATAAGGGCTCCTAAAAAGAGAGTAACAAATCCCTACCCGAAACTATTCTCTCTCATTACAGGCCTCTGTCTTCTCAAGTCATGCAGAATACAAAATCGACTTATTATTATTTCTAAGTACTAATTTTTTTCAACTAACTCTAAATATCTCTTTACAAAATGGAAATCTCATGTTTTACACAAATAAATGGACAATAGTGGTGGGAATGTTGCACTGGTGATGGGGGATGTCCTCTTATATGACTGAAACCCAATCACAATCATGTTTGTAACCAAAGTATTTAAATAAAAAATATTATTTAAAAAAAAAAGGCAAGCAGGTACAGAAGCATGAAATGGCACATTTGTAGAAATGATGCTGCCTTCATTCATTTTCTGATTTGGGGGGGGGGGGAGAGGGGTCACACCTGGCAGCGCTCAGGAGCTACTCCTGACTCTATGCTCAGAAATCACCCCCGGCAGACTCGAGGGACCATATGCGATGCTGGGATTTGAACCACCGTCCTTCCGCATGCAAAGCAAAAGACTTACTGCTGTGCTATCTCTCCGGCCCCAATTTTCTGATGTTTTTGCTTTCAATTCTGCATTTCCCAATACCTGATTATGAATTGCTTTTCCACTTAGAATAATAATATGCACCAGACCAGATTTTTATAATAATTGTGCGCATGTTAATAAAATCTAATGTGCACATGTTATAAAAAGTGTATGTACCTAAAATATTATTGTCAACAATATGTAAGCCACTATGATCAAAATAAAAATTATATTTTAAAAAAAGTGTAAAACAAAAGTAAATTTTCTTAAGAAGTAGCAAGGTAAATTTTCATTAATCAAACAGTGGTTTAAATTTTTCCTTTCAGAGCATCATAAAAATACACTGAAAAATAATTTGTTGGAAGTAGAAATTATAAAGTAGTATTAATATGATAAATTAAATTACCGAAAATCTTATGGTTATTATTCCTTAAGATCACAGCATTTAAAAGTAGTGAAAGAAGTTCAGAGCCCAATTGTTATTCATATTTATTATTAATCATCTTAAAAGGCATAAATGCAGACTAAATTTTATATATAAACAAATTATAAGCTACAGGTGAAACTTGTTAGGAAAACAAGAATGCTCTATTTAATAAAACATCATTTTTGTAAAGTATAATATTCAGTTTCATATTTTTCCTTTTGGAAGAATTTTTAAAATATGTCTAAAGCTTACTAAACAATAAAACTTTCCCTGCTTTTCTTTCACCTTGTGAAAAAATGATCCATGTATTATTTTTCTAAATGCTTATTTAGATATACTCCTGATTTGTAATCTGAAATTGTGTTTTTTACAGAATGATAAATTCTAAACTTTGAAAGTCCCAACTAGTGCATGATACTAACTCTTAAGATAGCAAAGGATTAAGTGAATTTCAAAACTTCAACTCACCAGGAGATGGCCAGAGATTTTATCGACCCATATGTTTTTAAATCATGGAGTCAGTCAAGGAAAACTTGCTAGCTGATCACTAAGCCAAAAAAGTAATCCCAGATCATCTTTGACATTTTACAACACAGGAATTTATTTTACTTTATTTTAAATGTCACTTTGTAATTCCTCTGCAGGTGAAGAATTTATTCATTTGGTAGAGTGCAGGATGGAATAAAGCGGTCTTAGGAAAACTGTCTACAGAAAGTTTAATAGAATTAACTACACCCTTCTGAAATAGAATTTGAGTATTTGCTGAATCATCTGGATTCAGTCATCAAAAGGTCTCTTACTTAATCTTCAGAAGCAGTAAGATGCAGAGAGAAGTATCCTGATTTGAGAGCAGATGGCAGAATATGAGTTTTTACTTCATCAATAACTGGCTGAGTCTTTGGGGAGAGTCAGCCACCACTAGGTCTTTGTTTCAACATCTAAAACAAGAAAGTCAGCGTCAGTCATTAGAATCTTCAAAAGCTTTTTGATTCCTCAGAAGGAATTTAGTATCTCATATTCAATATCCTTAGAAATGTAGAACTAAAACCTGAGGCCTTGATCAGTTTAGAGCCATAGGAATTATATTCAAAAATAAAGGTGTAAATTCACTTTGAAAAACATTAAAAGTAATCAGAATATATTTGTTTATTGATCTATATAGTTAAAATAGCACTGCAACTATATGAAACACAGTCCTTTAAAATTAAATTGTTTCTACTTTTCTAAAATTTGTGTTTATTTCAAGGCCGCTTTGAGCTGTATACACTTAAAATATTCACTTTTGCTTTGTTTGTGTTTGTTTTTGTTCTTGGACAACACCTTTATTTAAGCACCATGGTTACAAGCATGTTCATAGTTAGGTTTCAGTCATAAATTGTACACCCCCTTTACCAGTGCAACTTACTAACCAACAATGCCCCTCATGTCCCACCTCCCCAACCTCCTGCCTGTCTTTAAGACAGGCATTCTATTTCTCTCACTCACTATCATTATCATGATAGTTGTTAGTGTAGTTATTTCTCTAACTGCACTCACCACTCTTTGAGGTCAGCTTCAAATTGTGGGCTGGTCCTTTCAAACCTCAACTCTATTGTCTCTGAGTATTATTACCATACTCTCTTTTATTTTTCTTATATCCCACCGAAGATTGAGACCATTCTGTAACTATAACTCTCCCTCTGACTTATTTCACTCAGGATAATAGTTTCCATGTTCATTCATGTATAGGCAAATTTCATGACTTTGTTTTTTCTAAAAGCTGCATAGATATTCCATTGTTTAGATGTAACAGGTTTCTTTAGTCATTCATTTGTTGAAGGGCATCTTGGTTGTTTCCAGATTTTGGCTACTATAAACTGTGCTGCAATGAATATAAATGTGAGAAAGACATTTTTGCATTGTGTTTTTGTGTTCTTAGAATATTTCCCTTGGATTGGGATAGCTGGATTAAATGGGAGCTCAATGTCCAGATTTTTTTATTGTATGTCTGGGGGTCATGCTCTGAATACTCAAATCTATTCCTTTGATCTGAGGGTCTGTCTTTATTCCAATACCATGCTGTTTTACTACTATTTCCTTGTAATACAACATAAAGTTGGGGGAAATTATGCTTCCCATGCTCTTTGTCCTAAGGATTGCTTTAGCAATTCATAGGCATTTGTTGTTGTTGTTCTTGTTCCAAATGAATTTCAGGAGTGTTCAATCCACTTCTTTGAAGAATGTCATGGGTATCCTTAGAAGAATTACATTGAATCTGTACAATGATTTTTGTAGCATTTCCATTTTAATGATGTTAAACTTCCCAATCCATGAACAGGGTATATGTCTCCACTTATTTGTGTCCTCTTTTATTTCTTGAAGCAGTGTTTTTGTTATTTTCTTTGTATAAGTTCTTCACATTTTGGGGGGGGGGGCTTTTGGCTTTTGGGCCACACCCGGCAGTGCTCAGGGGTTTCTCCTGGCTGTCTGCTCAGAAATAGCTCCTGGCAGGCACGGGGGACCATATGGGACACCGGGATTCGAACCAATCACCTTTGGTCCTGGATCGGCTGCTTGGAAGGCAAACGCAGCTGTGCTATCTCTCTGGGCCCAGTTCTTCACTTCTTTAGTTAAGTTGACTCCAAGGTATTTGAGTTTCTGTGGCAATAATGTGAATGTGATTGATTTTCTTTTTAATGTCCATTTCTTTTCTATTACTATTTGTGTATAACACCATTTATTTTGCATGTTAATTTTGTAGTCTACCACTTTGCTATAAAAATTATTGTTTCTAGGTGTTTTTTGGTAGAGTCTTTGGGGTTTTCACAATATAGTGTCATGTCATCTGCAAATTGTGAGAGCTTGATTTCTTTCTTTTCTATTTGGATGCCCTTGATATCATTTTCTTGCCTAACTGCTACAACAAGTACTTCTAGTATTATTTGGAATAGAAGTGGTGAGAGGGGGCAACGTTGTTTTGTGCCAGATTTTAGAGGAAAGGTTTTCAGTTTTCTCCATTAAGTGTAATATATGCCATGGGCTTGTAGTAAATGGCCTGACTATATTGACAAAAGTTCTTTCCATTTGCATCTGTTCAAAGGTTTTATCATAATGGGTGTTGGACGTTGTCAAATGATTTCTCTACATCTATTGATATCACGTAGTTTTTAATTTTTTTGTTGGTATGGTGGAATACATTGATTAACATGCATGTGTCAATTCCCTTTCATCTCTGGAATAAAACTTACTTGATAATGGTGTATGACCTTCTTGATGAGGCGTTGAATCCTATTTTCTATGATTTTGTTGAGAATCTTTGGATCTGTGTTCATCAGAGATATTAGTCTGTAGTTCTCCATTTTGGGGGCATAACTGTCTGCTTTTGGTATTAGGGTGATGTTAGCCTCATATAAAGTATTTTGTAGTGTTTCTGTTTATTCTATTTCCTGGAAGATCCTGATAAGAATTGGTAGTATTTCCTTTTAAAAAGTTTGAAAGAGTTGCTGGAGTAATAGTACAGCAGTAGGGCATTTGCCTTGCACACAGCTGATCCAGGATGGACACAGATTCGATTCCCAGCATCCCATATGGTTTCCTGAGACTTCCAGGGGAGATGTCTGTGTGTAAAGCCAGGTATAACCACTGAGCGAGCATTGCTGAGTGTGACACCAAAACAAAAACAACAACAAAAAATAAGGCCCCATTGTTTTAGGCCAGTGGTCGGCAACCTTCTTTTTTTCAACTGAGCCAAATCTCGCCAAAATCACGATTGAAATTTATTTTGAAAGCCACACAGGGCGCGCACTGACAGAGGTTAGGAGCAGAGTTCTGACTCCTGGAGTGGCCGCCCGGCACACAGAAGAGCCAAATTAAAAGTGTAAAGAGCCACATGTGGCTCATGAGCTGCAGGTTACCGACCACTGTTTTAGGCAATTAGCAAAAAAACAAAACAAAACAAAACAAAACAAAAAAACCCAAACACAATACCTTGTGTAATGCATCTCTTCTCTCACATTAGGTTATTAAGAATAAAATTGTTACTCATTAAACATTTGATAAGGCATGTCAGGTTCATAATAAATCCAATAACTATGCGTAATTTATATTCTGTCTACGTTGTGATGTTGGTGTATGAACAGCATGGGTAGCAGTTGGGAGAAGTAGAATAGTGGGACTTCAAAGAAAGAAATTGTTCTAGGGACTTGAGGAGGTCTTGGGAGACAAGTACCAGTACTCAGGCTCTAATGCATATGCTGCATAGTCCCATTAAATTCAAATGAAATTGAACACAGCTGCAGGCAAAGCAAGAATACAATGAGCATGTCACTTGTTATGCTGCCCCCAATTTCAATGCCTGCCATCCCACCCTGTGCACAGAGCCAGGAATAAATCCTGAACACTGCAAAATGTGGCTCAGATAACAAAACTAAACAAGCAAAATAACTAGAAGAACATAAATTTAGATTTTAAGTCATTAAGAATTTCGAGATTGGGATCACCTAACATAAAACATTAATTGTCAGGTCTTGTAAGTGAATAGTAATGGGTCATTTAAGACCTCAATTTTTAATTTGCTATGTATACTGAGTCATAAAACTCTCAATTTGGAGCTGCTTTTAATATGATAATTTTTTCTTCTCATTATGAGTACCTTTCAAAGAAATAATAGAAAAGGAAGGAAAAATAAATAGAGATATAGTTATCTAGGGAGGAAAGAAAGCAGGAGGATAGTGAAAATTCATTTACAACTTAACAGGGCCACAGAAAAGAACAGAAGGAAAGCCAAAATATACTCTACATCAGATGAAACTGATCTTATTCCATGAGACAACATCTATCATAAAAAGTGATGGTGCAGTGCAGAGAGAACAGGTTTTGTGGGTGGAGCTAAGGAGACTAGAAAGCAGCCATGTAGAGCAAAAATCATTTACAAGAAAAACAAAAGTTTGAAGAGAAAAATCTGGCATGTTATAGTTCCTTGTCCTCTCCCCTTACCAGCCTGTTTTAAAGATGTAGCAACAAAATTCAAGTTATTTAGCTAAGAGAATGTGAAACAGCCATTACAAATGACACCAGAAGTAAGGAAACAGAATTCACTGTCAAAAGTTTTTTTAAAGAGATAAATACATGGCATGAACATGAAAATTATAGTCAGAAGTATCTCATTACATGTAAAAGTTTCATAAAGTTATCAAGGAAGGCCACAAAGTGAAAATAGAGAGGTTCAATTAAAAGTGAGTACATAGAAGAAGATAAAGTATAAGCTGCCAAACTGAAAAAAACTCATCAAAGAATGAATATTATGGATATACAGCTATAAAAATAATCAAATCAAATAAAGAAGTGACACTAAGTGGTTGCAAGAGAGTACAAGGCTCAATGTGCTTTCTTTGCAGTGATTGACTGCATAGTTTTGGGATAATTATCAGAAATGATCCCTGAATACAAAGTTAGGAGTAAGTCCTGGACATTGCTATGTCTAGCATATCATCACCATCCCCCAAGAAAGAAAACAGTATAGCATTTTTTAAATCACAAAAATTTTATAGATATACTATATAATAAAAGTGAAACAAGACAAGGAGGAAGTCGGGTAAAAAAAACAGATACAGAAGACTGGCAAAGCAGATCACATTCTAAAATAATGGAGTTTATGGAAAAAAAGAAACTGAAAAAAATGAGACTAGAAACAACATTTAAAAATATAGCTGAAGGAAAATTTTCTGGCATAAAAAGACTTAATTTACATATTGAAAGTGTAAATCATGTACCAGGGAGAAGTGACTCAGACCAGTCAACACTGAGCAATTTCCTGTAAAATAGCTTATTTGACTTTAAACAAAGAACCATTTGGGCAGTCAGGCAAAAATTCAACTCACTAATAAAGTAAAATGCTGTGTTAGTCTCCACTTACTCCATAGCAACAAAAAATGTTATTTTTTTTTGCATTTTTATATTTTGTGTTTCTTTTTGTTCCCAGAGTTGCATAAAATAAAAGAAACACCTCTTATTTAAAAAAAAAAAAAGTATATGGTTCCAGGACTTTCCATCAAATCAACCTGAGTTTTCTAAGTATAAAGAATAAACTAAAACCGATACCAAAAGTCTTTCTGGAAGAACTTTGAAAAAATAAAAAACTAAAATAAAATAAATAAAAAAAAACAGCTGGAGGAAAACATTTAGTCATCAAGAGATACTCAAAATAAGTGACAATGAATATTAAATGTATTTAATTCAAAATAATAACTTTATAAAATTCTAGGAGTAGGTAGCAGAATTGACTATAATTGTAGGAATTGCTGATGTCAGAAATGTATAACTAGTACTCAGAGAAGAAAGGTGGGAAGAAAATAAAACTGTCATAAAACTAGGATGTGTCCCCTTCAGCAGCAACTGGAACACCTAATTACCCCAAAAGACAAAGAAAGAAGAAGATGCATCATTTACAATAAAAAGTAGGTGAACAATTATGTAATTTGTTTATTAAATATCTTAGCAGACATTAGGTAAAATAAAACATCTATTAATAAAGTTAATAGTATTGAATAAAATCAGATGGGTAGAGAAGGAACATAATATATAACTTATATTAAATAGATACTTAGAACATTCATTTTTGAAGTGCTGATCCTTGGGCCAGCATCATTTCACAGAAATTTCCTGCTATTCCTTGAAAAATATATTGGTGTTTAACTAACAATAATTTGCCACAGCTGTCATTAGCTGCAAGTATATAAATTTTAAAAGCAATGATTAGTGGTAGATTGATAAAAGTAGCTATGAAGAAAAAATAAGAGAAGTTTTTAATATTAAAGGACTACCAAGAAAGAAATAAATATGAATTAAAAAGGCTTATAAGGTATGAATAACAAAGACATAACAAAATTATGGTAAAACTAAAATTAAATACATCTGTTGGATTAAAACAAATATTAATAAATTTATTCACCAATTTATTTGTGTGGTTACTTATGTATGGTTGGGGGCTCACTCTTGGTATTAAATTATCAATGATTGTATTTGTTTGCTTGATTTGGGGATATGCCCTGCAGTACTCGAAGGTGAAGGTCAAACTTTTGTCTCTCTGCTTGAAAATCACTCCTAGTGGGGCTCAAGGGAGTATATGACATGCCTGGAGATGAAATCCAGGTTGACTACATATATGACAAGGGCTTTAACAATTGTTCCTCTTCCATATTCCATATTTTGTTTGTTTGCTTTTTGGGCCACACCCAGTGATGTTCAGAGGTTACTTCTGACTATGCATTCAGAAATCACTCCTGGTTTAGGGGACCATATGGGATGCCAGGGGATCGAACCACAGTCAGTCCTGAGTCAGCCATGTGTAAGGCAAATGCCTTACTGCAAATGCCCTACTGTGGCCCAAATCACTTGGGCCACAACTTACATATCCTTTTATTCACCAGTTTTAAAAAAAATAACTCTATGTTGTAGTACCAAGTAACATAGAAAGTTACTCCCAGGTAGCCTCCCATAAAGGAAGTGATTTATAGGAGTTTAAAAAAAATTAAATGTCAAATATTTTAAGATAATTAAGAAAAATAGAAAACATAGTTCATACATATATAGTAGTAAGAGATAAGGTAAGAAAAGAAATTGGTCAAGCCATAGCAAAGGCAGTATTAGCCCTGGTATTTTCAGTATGTTACATACACTCAAGGCATGGCCCCCTTTCTACACATGGGGACTGAAAAGAGAAGAATAAAGATGTTCTCAGATGGAATAATAATATAGCAGGTAAGGTGCTTGCTTTTGACGTGAGTGATCTCACCACTACATATGATCTCCTGATCCCAGCTAAGTGTAATTCCTGATCTCAGAATCAGTATTAAGCCCTTCCCATTGTAAGTTGTGGCCCAAAATCAAACAAAACAAAATAAAATCTCTCAAGTACATGTAACTTCTATAACAAATATGAAGGGGAGGAGATAGCTCAGTGGTAAAAATCTCACTTGTGACTGTCAGGACCCACAGTGCTACCCACAAGCTTTGAGTGTCTCAGCAGCTTGTTCTGGATTCCTGAATCTACAACAGATTATGAAGTCTCTATCTGTCACATGTGCATGTGCCCCAAGTGATGCGATTTAAGGATGTGATCCCATCACACAGCCATGAGGGCACACCCTAGGAAAGAGCCAGAATGAGAGCAAGCTCTGAAGGAATTTGATCTCCAGTACAGATCTCAGCCATGTTTGAGCATCACACTCAGATTATTCTGCGAACGTTGGTCACAGTAATAAAAGCAATCCCCAAGGAGAATGGGGGAGGAGTTAAATAAATAGAATAAGAGGAATCATGAAAACTGCTATAGTCATTTTTCAAGAAAAAGGCTCTTTTGGAGCTGTGAGGAGTTCTCTTTCCCTAATAGCAATCAGAATTGACTTGTCCACTTTAATGAGCTATTGTGAGGAAGGAGGTCAAAGACCACAAATTCTGCTCTTTTTTTAACCAACTTTATGTAGATATGCTTTTTAATATAATGATTTATATAAATTATTATGATTTGTGTAATATAAATATAATTTATTTAATAATTTTATAATAATTTTTAACTTGAAGTTTGCTTCTATATACTTAAACTTGATCTTTTAAATTGCTTTCACAGAATTGTTTTAAATTGCATTTACAGAATTAGGAAGTAGATCAAACACAATTCTTTACATCAACATGCTAGAAGTCAATCTGCTAAAAGTTTATATATATATATATATATATTTTTTTTTTTGTTTTTGTTTTTGCAAGTTTGGCCACATCCAGTGGTATTCTGGGCTTACTGTGGTTCTATGTTCAGCAATCAATCCTGGAGAGGTTTTCTGGTGCCAGATCTATATGTGGTGCCAGAGATCAAACCTGCTTTAGCTCCTGCAAAGCAAGTACCTTACCGCTGTTGTTTTTCCTAGCCTTAAGTATTTTTTTTCTTAATAAGGAATTTAAAATGAAAATTCTTGCCACATTAAAGTATTAAGCTAGCAAAATCAAACACAATAAGTTTTTCATATAATCCTTTGAAGAATATACGAAGATTTCTATGTGAGACAAATTGAGTAGAAAGTGTATGATCAAGTTTAGTATAAATATGTTTAAGAAGATAAGCCTGAAAAATATAAATTACAAAGTCATATATTTTGTCTGCCAGCTTCTCTCCATTCAAATATAAAACATAATTAAATACAAGAGGTTAAAGAATGAAAAGATTGTGGCTTAAGAGATAGCACAGTGGTAGGTGTTTGCTTTGTACACAGCCAATTCAGAATGACAGTGGTTTGAATCCTGGCATCCCATATGGCCCCCTGAGCCTACCAGGAGCGATTTCTGAGCACAGAGCCAGGAGAAACCCCTGAGTGCCACTAAGTGTGACCCAAAAACAACAACAACAACAAAGAATTAAAAGATTACCATGATAAATTCAATTCTTAAAAAAAATGCACTAAATTCCATATTAAAAATGGGGGTGGATATATTAAGTTATACTATATTTTCTTAAAATTTTATATAGAAACTCTGGAAAGACATCAAAGAATTAATTAAAACACAGAGCAATGCATAATCTGTTTAATATCAGCAAAGGAGTGAATGAGGTTTTCACACTATCTCTTTGAAGCTAGTTTTTATTTGAACAATTCAAATACATACCTGTGCTCAATTTTTTTTATTTCAAAATAAGTCAAAATGGAGACTATCTAGTACAAGAATGGTACAGGGTAGAAAGCAATTTCAATATTATCATGCTTCCTTGGAACTGAAGATGAGCAATTAAAATCAAGATAGAATGATAATTATCCCTGTACTTCTAGCAAGTTTTAGATATGATTTAAATTTTCTAATCTGATTTCTGCTTATTTCTGAATAATTGATTTTGGTATTAGGAGATCCTATATATTAAATTTATTACCATTAAATTAGACCATGTTAATACTATATAATACTATGCATCAAGTTGAAAATAATATACCCTGAGCCTTTTTAGTCTGTGGGAGCCCCAGAATATCTAGACTATATGGCAAATATGGTATCAGCTTGCATGTGGCACCTAATAAGAACGTGACAGGGTCTTCAGACCAGGATTCACTTTATTTAAAAAGATTCTAAAAGGAGGCCACAAATAGGCATTTTTTGCACCATTTTTTTTTGTTTTGTTTTTTCTTGGAACTTACTTTTTTCTTTTTTTTTTGCCATCTTAGGAACATTTCTCATGTATTTGTCTAATCTTATGACAGCACAAGCACCAAGACCTCATCTGTATTCTTTGCAACTAAAATTTGTCTAGTTTTCTAGAGATAGTATGGAGAGCATTTAAGTGATTGATTACGAATTAGAGAGAAAGCCATAGCAAACAAAACTTTATTGAAGCACTTTCTACAGATATTTCTTTATATATTGATCCTAACTTTTTATTGGAATATATGAAGTGTACTTAACTTTTCTTAGCATAATCTTTTCTTGTAACTCTCTCACGTAGTCTCATTGCCAGAGGTTCAAGGATTGGTGTTAGCAAGAGGAACAGACTGGGTTTACCCATCTATATGTAGACAAATAAAATTCCCCGCAGACCATGCTCATCACACACGCAATGCACTCGCATGCACGCACACACACACACCCACACATATAGTGATTCAAATATAGGCATGTAACTTGTTCTAGATCCATAATAACATGTCTAATTTTGAAAATGCTATCAAAGAAAGCCTTAAATTTTTTACTTGGGGTTACAAAATGTAAATCAATATGTCTACAGACCTTGTAACCAATTTTTCATTAGCACTCAAGTAAACATAGAGGAATCAGAATTTAAGAGAAAGACTGCTGATCACAGTGTTTAAGTAGATGAATTTAACTATATTTAAAATTAATTTTTATCATTGCAAAATCACATTTTTGGTAAGTATTTAGATTTATCTCTTGTAACTCAGTAATCTTTACAAAGAAACTTTACTATTAAATGAAATATAGATATATTTTCTAAGTTCTAATGGTCTCCAAATTTAAAATGATTTACTATTTATTATTTCCAAAATAATTTTCATATAAAATGCAAATACTATAATTAAGGAAATATACTTAGCATGACATGTTCACTATTTAATCACAAGCTCTAGTACAACTATAAATGTTTTGTTTTGCATTTGTTTTGGGGATCATGCCTTGCAGTGTTCAGAGCTTACCCCTGGTAGGGTTTGAAAAATCATAAGGCATGCTATAAATAAAACCTAGGTTGTGAACTTGCAAGCAAGTGTTTTACCCAATGTAATATTTCTCTGATCTCACTAAAATTTTTCTAAATATAAAAATAGTATTTTTTATTTTAAAACTTTATGACTACTGTAATAAACATTCTTATAATCCTTTTAACAAGTTGTTATGTCACAGTCATAAGGCCAAAATATGTTTCTAATCCTCTAAAAAATCTATAATAGGATAGTGTATTATAATTTCATTCTAAAAATGAACAAAGAAAACTTTCAAAAATCACAATGTATCAGAGGAAAGAAATAAGTTAGAACTGAACGCTAGCATTCCAATTTATTTCTTGTACATGCATTAGATTACATGTCTTAGGGAAGGACAAACAAAATCTGGGTGTGAATGATAGTTCAGTGTCTAAGATGCTTGCCTTGTACAGACCTAGGCATCTAGGCATTTGATCCTAGGCTTTTGATCCTAGGCATCACAGATAATCTCTTGAGCATCATCAGGATTGATTCCTAAGCACAGCTGTATGCATCAATCTGTACTCCTTTAGAAAGACAAAAAAAATCAACAAATATGACATATGGTGTTAGGCCATAACCATAAAGACACAGAGTCACCAGAGATTAGATAATTAAAGAATAGGAAGTTTATTAAGAGCTCAATACTGAGCAATCAGACCCAAAGAGACACCAAGGTCTCAAGCAGGTTTTTTTAGCCACATATATATATTCTTTTCTACACAAAGGCAGGAAGGCCACATTCCTACATCACTAATGTATGGTGGGCTTACAAGGTTAGTGTACTGAGACATCCTGGTGAGCTTGTGGCACATAATTTAATTTATGAGGCATTCTTATGATGGTGATGGTTCTTGTCTTGTGGGAAAGTCCATTCCCAGGATGATGACTATGACAGCCCTTTTGGGAAATGTCTGTTTTGAGGTTAGCTCTTTGTTTGCCAAATCCTGTTCTCCATCTCTAAACTCTTCATTGGACTGAGTTATGCTACACCAAATAAGCAACACCTGGCAGGTATGATAAAACTTCTATAAGAGAGTTATCCTGTTAATTCTTGCAGACATCACAAAATGGATGAATTAACCCAAAACATAACTTTTGATATCACTTGGATTCTAGAAATTATAGGGATTCTCTTTTACATTTGCAAATCAGTAAATCGATCCCTTTTATTTTCTCTGCACTACCCCTGCTTAGAAAATCCGTGCTCACCAACACATAGAGATATTGATTTCGCTAACCAATTTAAGCATAAATAATTTTAAAGCATTATTCATGAAGACTCTTAGGGAAAATCTGTTTTTGTTTATAAGAGGAAAGAAAGAGCTGCCTCAGATGGCTTTGAGATAATTTTTTTGACTTGAAAACCATTTACAGAGTAAATGCACTTGTAAATCTAGTGAACTGATGCCAGTTGTGATGCTGGATAAAACTAAAGTAATCAAGAGAAATAAATTACTGCCTTCCTATAAGTTAAATTACTTACATATAAACTGAAGTACTATCAATTACTGAGAAGACAGAAGAAAGTAGCACAGTGGATAGGAGTAGGTTCATTTTTCAAAATTCAGAACTGTGAACCACAATATTTGTATATTTTTAAGAGGAGGAAAACTAACCCTCTTTAATGTATATAATTCTTTTTTCCCTCCCCTCCCTTCCCTTTCTTCTAATGTATATAATCCTTTATATATCTGAAGTAGAAGGATAATCAGAATCAAATAGGTACAACCAAGATCTGAAACTGTTCCTGCCAGCCCAATATTCATTGCCAAGAAGACCATATTCTGCAGTGTCTGTGTCCTTTTTACTGAAACGTTTAACACTCTCCTAGAATGCAGGTGCCTTGAGTGGTCTCCACAGAAATCCCATAGTCACTACTTCTTTCTTATGGGGACATTTGTACATGAGAAGTGTACAGACTAATTTTCCTGCTGCAAGGCAGGTTCAGAGGATTTCTGCATCCTGAATTGAGAATAGGGACACTTCATTACATTGAAGGAAATTTCTCAAATATATAGGTATTAAAGAATTCCTGGCATCTTTTCTTTCTTTCTTTCTTTCTTTCTTTCTTTCTTTCTTTCTTTCTTTCTTTCTGTCTGTTTTCTTTCTTTCGGTTTTTCTTTCTGTCTTTCTTTCTTTCTTTCTTCTTTCTTTCTTTCTTCTTTCTTTCTCTCTTCTTTCTTTCTTTCTTCTTTCTTTCTTTTTCTTCTTTCTCTTTCTTTCTTTTCTTTCCTTCTTTCCTTCTTTTTTCTTTTCTTTCTTCTTTCTTTCTTTTTCCTTTCTTTCTTTCTTTCTTTCTTTCTTTCCTTTCTTTCTTTCTTTCTTTCTTTCTTTCTTTCTTTCTTTCTTTCTTTCTTTCTTTCTTTCTTCTTTCTTCCTTCCTTCCTTCCTTCCTTCCTTCCTTCCTTCCTTCTTCCTTCCTTCCTTCCTTTCTTCTTCCTTCCTTCCTTCCTTCCTTCCTTCCTTCCTTCCTTCCTTCCTTCCTTCCTTCCTTCCTTCCTTCCTTCCTTCCTTCCTTCCTTCCTTCCTTCCTTCCTTCCTTCCTTTCTTTCTTTCTTTCTTTCTTTCTTTCTTTCTTTCTTTCTTTCTGTCTTTCTTTTTTTTCTTTTCTTTTTTAAGATTATACATGTCTACAAAATAGATTAGAGGAACACAGAGGGCAATTTCTGGCAGGAAGTAATATATCTTGCTTTAGCAAGAAGCCCTCTGCTGGAAGAAATGGCAAAGAACTTGAAACTACTGACTGAAAGACTGCGCCAAAGCAGAGATTATACTGGTATTCCAACTCCCTGATTATTCTAATTACTTTATAAAAGAGATTTGTACAATCTTCAGATTTGTTGTGTAGCTTAGATCAACTAATTGTATACTAAATGTTGGTGCAGACAGTCAGATAGGTGACTCCTAGACAATAAATTTCAGGGAAATAAAAAAGCCTTAAAATATTCAAGAAATGTTTGGAGAACCCCCCCCTTCTCCCTCCCTCCTAAAAAGCATAAAATTAATAAATGTTTGGAGAGAAATGAGATATATTCTGAAAAGGAGTACTTTTCTACCAGTTCAAGACCCAAACTCAGACACAGCCAGGCATCACTTATGGCTAGGAAAATACCCCCAGAAGACTGAAGGGAATAAAGAAGCCACCCAGACTGAAGGGTTAAAGGGTTTTCTTCTGAAAGAAGCCATCCAGACTGAAGGGTTAAAGGGTTTTCTTCTGAACAACCCCAGCAGCAATGGTTAATCTAAGCTCAGGCAGCTGAGGAAAAACAATATTAACAGTAAAATCAACTTCCCCAAACAGCTCAGGTCAGTCCATCCTGGAATCACCTGCTTCCCAGTCTGTGCATCCTTTGGAATGTGATCTCCTTAAGTTTAATACCTCTCTTCTCTGTGTGTGTCCTTCTAGAAAAGCTCACAGTCTCCTTATAAATGACATCCTTCCTTCCTGTGAAGTGTTCATTTACTTCACTGACTTTTTTCAAAAACTCTTTTTGCAGTAACACAAAGACAAGTGCCTGAATCAATATTAGAAGTAATTTTCGGGGCCGGAGAGATAGCATGAAGGTAAGGTGTTTGCCTTTCATGCAGGAGGTAATCGGTTCAAATCCCAGCATCCCATATGGTCCCTAGTGCCTGCCAGGAGCAATTTCTGAGCCTGGAGCCAGGAATAATCCCTGAGCACTGCCGGGTGTGACCTAAAAACCACACACACACACACACACACACACACACACACACACACACACACAAAAGAACTAACTTTCCTTTTCTTGTAAAGAACCAAACTTCTCTATAAATTGAGATCCCATGAACCTTCCCAAAAATTCAGGTGAAGATCTTCTCAATCTCTAAGAAGATCAATTAAAGAGATTACAGTAATAAGGACCAGAGACAATAGAGTAAAGGCTGAAAGGGCTGGAAGGACTGGCTCACAATTTGAAGCTCTCTGCAAAGAGTGGTGAATGCTGTTAGGGAAATAACTACACTAACAACTAGCATGACAATGTTAAAGAATGAGAGAAGTAGAATGCCTGTCGCAAATACAGGCAGGGCTAGGGGAGGTGGGGGCATTGGTGGTGGGAATGTTGTACTGGTAAAAGGGGTATATTCTATTTATAACTGAAACCCAACAACAAACATGCTTGTAATCATGGTGCTTAAATATTTATATTTTTTAAAAAGGTTTTTTATATTTTTTTTTAAAAATAGTTCTCCTGTCAGTGGGGCTGGCAGGATCATAGTGTCCATGCCCTGCAGAAATTTGTGTATTTATTCAGTTCTGATCTCCCCAGACACACCTCCACCAACAATAAGATTAATAAGAAAATTTCAAAGGAAATGTTAGATTATTTTAGTTACACTAAAATGCAGATTGTTCCACAATAGCCTCAATTGTTAAATTCACATACGTCAAATTCCAAACTGAATATCAGCATAACAAAACAATTTGACAATTAAAAAAATATCTAGTATGTGATTCTGCTTGCTTCATCCCTTGAGGGGTACCTAGTGCCTCCTGGTTTCTTACAGCTGCACAGATTTTGAGGATTAAATTGGGTGTTTCACTGCCTAACACATACCTCTGGCACTTTATTAAGATGATGAGGGCTTTAGAGTTCCCTCAGGAGGACTGGGGTGAGGGTGGGAGTAATATTGTCTTAGAGAACATCCACCTAAAGGGAAGGGAAAAAAGTCAGCAAAATACTAAGGAAGTATGCCTCCCCCTCCAAACCTAGGAGTAGTAAAATATGCAGGCACTCAAGGACTAGAACTTTGTCTAATCCCACCTTAGTAATCAAACGTGTTTAGGTCTTCAGACTGAAGGCTAAGTATGCTAATGTAGGGAGAAACCTATCACATTCCCATTGTCTCTGCAGCAATCCTAGCAACTAATTGTGCAGTGATGATACAAGCAAAAGCCAGCTCACATTTAGCTTTAAAAAAAAAATCCCAAGAGTGTAGAATTATTATAGCCCTGAGTAGGCATAAAACTAGTTGTGTTGCTTTATGCACATGACTAGCAGATCATTAGATAAACAGGCTGAGGGAGTGTCATGAGGTTTAATAACTACAACATTCTCCAGCAAAGCAAAGCGAAGCCACAGCATATAATCTAAGTAGTTTTCACTAAACTCAAGTTTGTGCCTTTCCCAACAAGCTACAAACTTCCAGTTGGACTATTCACTAAGGTTTCTAGACATTTACACATTTTATATTAAAGTTTAATAAAGGCAATGGGGGTTGGAACAATAGTGTAGGATGTTTGTCTTGCACAAAACCAACCTGGGTTTGATTCCCAGCATCACCCAAGCACCAACAGGGGTAATTCTTGAGTGCAAAGTCAATAGTAATCTGGAGCATTTCGAGTGTGGACAAAAAAATTTTATGGCAATAGTTTCTTTTTTTTTTTTGGGACACACCCAGTGATGCACAGGGGTTACTCCTGGCTATGTGCTCAGAAATTGCTCCTGGCTTGGGAGACAATATGGGACGGTGGGGAATCAAACTGCGGAAAATAGTACATATTGCTATTCTCTACATGCTTACCATACATATATGATTAACATTTTTTTCTGGAAAGCATTCAGTTAAAAAGTTCACTGTTGTAACTTAAAATAGAATGTTAGTGTAATAATTACATTTATATCTGTGGAGACACATAAGCTACTAATTATATTTAATATATGTTATAATGAGAGTAAATAGAAAAGAAGGCAGGTGCCAGATAGTCTAATGAAAGTAATTGGTCATTATAAATATTACCTACAGAAAGTATAGCCAATCAAATTGAGATGAAAAGAGCAAGTGGCAGGGATAAACTAGGATATAAAAAATGACACAGGACAAGTAGCCTTCTATTTCACCTGTATCCATATATGTGTCAAGAAAAGCAATAATTCTCACATATGAGGACAGATAGAGAGCTAGTGGACAAAGCAGCAAGAACCAGAAAAGGGAGTCAAATCATCAAATCCCAGTGATAAATCAGAGAACTTCAAGAGCACTGGCAGTAGACAGACAAGATAAAAAAAAAAATAAACAAGACCTTCACTGAGAGAGATGGTCAACCACACACAAGCCCAATAAGGAGCCAGCATGAGACCGAATCACTGAACACTGTGGGACCTTAGAGATATCTGCACCTCCACTGTAATTAATAATCAGAAAAATAAAATAGAGGCTAAGTAGACCATTTCAAAGTCACAGTTACTTCCATGAAATATAAAATACATGATAATCTCCAGAAACCCACTTTCTAAATAAATTTTCTTTCATTGTTGAATTCCTAAAATGCTGTTAAGCCAAGAAGGTTTTATTTCCTTTACCATGCTGTTTTTGCTTTTTATGTAATAGTAAAACTGTGAAAATTAATAGCATCCCCTTATCTAAGTTGAGCCTTGAACAAAGACAATTCCCATCTGGAAGTCAAAATTAGAACTGCCTGAAGTTAGGGTGATGTATTTACATAATGTATGTATGTATGTATGTATGTCAGGATATCCTAACTGCCATGAATTAATATATTATGGGTATGTTTAGAAACAGCTATTTTACCTAAGAAGGGTACTTCCAGATGGGTTGTAAATAAGAGATAGGAAGCCCCCAGAGCCATTATCCCCTGAGAAAAGGGAGCAATTATGATGACCTCCTAAATTAGATATGTCAAGGTTGTTAGATATTAGCTCACCATCTGTAGCTCCACACTCAAAATCCATCCCACAAAGACCAGCAGAGATGACACAGTATTGCAAAAAGCAAGGCAGTTTATTCCAGCATGCTGGGGCCACACGTCTTGTGAGTGGCAACCCACAGCCTGGCTTACAGGCCATTTCCTTATAGAGTTATAGGAGCTTCTAGTTAGGGGTGAAACTATAGGTTCTCAGTACAGGTTGCACCATCCTGATCTGATTGGTTTTTAAATCTATAAGCTTTTAGTACATATTCCATCAGGCAAATTCTTATGATTGACCAACATTTTCTAACGTAAGACTAGAGAAAATCAACTATGTCTAGATCCCCCAGACCTAGTATGAATCTCCGATACCTCTCTGTACCTTATCCTTATCAGGCTTCACAAGTCTTCTTGGTGTTTCAGTACCTACTACTTCTGTTACACATCTGAAGCCTGTAATGGCTGAAGATATGTCTGTACCAAAGCAAGGTAACAGAAGCAAAACAAACAGTTAATTCTAAATCAAACTTAATCAGGAAGCAGGGTTACAGAAGCAGGTCAGCCATAGTTAACTCTAAAGTTAGTTCTAACTTACATTCGAATATTTCTTTCTAACACAGGGAGTCTAGGAGAGCCTAACCTCTGTGACATTACTATATACTTCAATAAGATTGGTTTTTTAATTAATTTTTTAATTTATTATTTTAATATAATTATTTAAATACCATATTAGAAACATGATTGTAGTTAGTTTTTAGTTATAAAAAGAATACCCCGAGTCACTGCAGCTGGGGGCTGAACAACGCCATCTTCCAGGTAGAAGGGGAGGGGTGGTAGACCCAGGTCGACCGGACCTGTGGTGCTCAGTCACTCCAAGCCAAACCACCAAATGCAAACTAAGGAAGACACTAGCAACTGGGGATATCTAGGGAAATCTAGCAAGTTTCCAAGTCCACCAAAATGCATGGGCCCAATAGATGAAGACCTAAAAAGCAGCAATGCAAGCCATGGCAAAAGAAATCAGCATAATAGATTCCATGTACATACGTGTATAGAAAAATTTCATGACTTCATATCTCTTGACTGCTGCATAATATTCCATTGTGTATATGTACCACAGTTTCATTAACCATTTCCTGTTGAAGGGCATCTTGGTTGTTTCCAGAGTCTGGCTATTGTAAATAGTGCTGAATATAGGCGTGAGGAAAGGATTTTTGTATTGTATTTTTGTGTTCCTAGGTTATATCTAGGGTACAGCTAAATCATATGTGAGCTCAATTTCCAGTTTTTGGAGGAATCTTCATATCACTTTTCATAAAGGTTGAACTAGACAGCATTCCCACCAGCAGTAAATAAGAGTTCCTTTTTCTCCACATCCCTGCCAGCACTGCTTATTCTTATTCTTTGTGATGTACACCAATCCCTGTGGCCTGAGATGGTATCTCATAGTTGTTTTGATTTACATCTCCCTGATGATTAGTGATGTGGAGCATTTTTTCATGTGCCTTTGTCCATTTGTATTTCTTCTTTGGCAAAATGTCTGTTCATTTTTTCTCTCCATTTTTTGATGGAATTAGATTTTTTTTTCTTATAAAGTTCCAGTAATGCCTTGTATATTTTGGATATTAGCTCTTTATCTGATGGGTATTGGGTGAATAGCTAATCCCACTCCGTTGGTGGTTCTTGTATCCTGGGCACTATTTGCTTTGAAGTGCAGAATCTTCTCAGCTTAATTTATTCCCATCTGTTTATCTCTGCTTCCACTTGTTTGGAGAGTGCTGTTTCCTCCTTAAAGATACCTTTAGTCTCAATATTATGGAGTGTTTTACCTATGTGTTGTTCCACATACCTTATGTTTCATCTGATATCAAGGTTTTTAATCCATTTGGATTTTACCTTCATAACTGGTGTTAACTGGGGGGTCTAAATTTGCTTTTTTGCAAGTGGCCAACCAATTTTGCCAACAACAATTGTTGAAGAGGCTTTTCTTGCTCCATTTAGGATTTCTTGCTCCTTTATCAAAAATTAGGTGATTGTATATATGGGGGACATTCTCTGAGTACTCAAGCCTATTCCATTGGTCTGTCTGTATTCCAATACCATGCTGTTTTGATAACTATTGTTTTGTAATACAGTTTGAAATTGGGAAAAGTAATGCATTCCATATACCTTTTCCCGAGGATTTCTTTTGCTATTCGAGGGTGTTTATTGTTCCAAATTAATTTCAGAAGTGTTTGACATTCTTTGAAGAATGTCATGGGTATATTTAGAGGAATCACATTAAATCTGTACAGCTCCCCACTTTTTAATCAATATAACCATCATCTTGTTTAAGCTAGAAAATAGGAATTATACTTGATTTTCGCTCTGTCCTGTTCTTCATTTGTAATTAGCTAGAAAGTCCTGTTATATTTACCCACAAAAGAGCTCTACATCCTATGTTAGTGTAATTTCCCTGCAGTTTTGGATGTTTCAGAATCTCCCAACTCATATTCCTTGCAGTCTTATCTCTCAATTCATCCACCCCCAATACATCTACATTACTACCAGGGTAATATTGTTCAAAATGCAGGTTTGTTCAAGCTGTTTCTTTACTTTTTTCTTTTTACTTTTTGGGCCACAACAGTGGTGCTCAGAGGTTACTCCTGGTTCTGTGCTCAGAAATCACTCCTGCCAGGCTCAGAAAACTATATGGGACTCTGGGATTGAGCCTGGGTCTATCCGGAGATGGCTGCTTGCAAGACAAATACCCTACCCCTGTGCTATCACTCTGGCCCAAGCTATTTCTTATTTCCTACATTTCTTAAAACACTTTATTGGATTTCTGCAAATTTCAAAGTAAAATAGCATCTATCTTGGTCCCTACGATTTGATACCATCAAATTCCCCTGTTTCCTACCATATTTGCTTTTATGATAAAACATGTCTATGTTTCACTCAGGTTGAAATGAATATATCAAAACTGACGTTTTGATCATAGGAAGTAAACATACAATGAATGATTTAAAAAACATGATTTTTAAACATTTTACTCTATGAATTGAGCATCACCCTGGAAGCTTCTCTTGTTCATTCCTAATAAAATGAGATGTTTTTCTACTGTGAATTTTTTTAGTTCATTGAGCTAAGCTAAAATATAGATCTACTCTTTTATGGGAGTCAATTTATTTACCAGTTTATGTTTCCAGTTCTAGGCAGGAAGATTCCTTTAAGACATGTATTCTATAACTTTATTATTACCAACATTTTTTCTTAGTGATTGGCATTATACTAACTATACTCCAATGTTAAATGTAGAAATCATGTATTATTTATCAATGCTATTAGAGGTTGGTAATATAATAAAATATATGTTACAGTTTAAGCTTAAAATGTTTCACATTTATGTAAAAAATTAGGGGCCAGAGAGATAGCACAGATCTAAGGCAAACCACCCAGAGAGGTGGTTTGAATTCCAACATCCCATATGGTCCCCTGAGCCTACGAGGAGCAGTTTCTGAGCACAGAGCCAGGAGTAAACCTGAGCATCACTGGGTGTGACCCCAAACCAATAAAATAAAATAGAATATAAAACAATAAAAAATAATAAAACATGTAAAAATTAAAACTTAAATAAGGAAGCTTGTCCATAATTTTACATGTGTGTGCATACACATGCACTTAAGTTTTAGGGAGTGCTGATAAATTCAAGTCTTAAAAATACTTGGAATATTTTATGCATGAAACCTTACCATTATGAATATTGAAAATCATGATGCCTAAAATAAAATAAAATTAAAAGACTTTTGTAAATATAAGTCATCTTTAAAACTTCAAATAATATTTAAAATAACACTGAAACTCGGAAAACTAGCTTACACTTTGAAATTCATTTGGAATAATCAATATCCACGAATAGCTAAAGCAATCCATGGGGAAAGGAATATGGGAGGCATTACTTTCCCCAATTTTAAATTGTATTACAAGGCAATAGCTATTAAAACAGCATGGTTGGGGCCGGAGAGATAGCATGAGGTAAGGCATTTGCCTTGCATGCAGAAGGTCGGTGGTTCAAATCCCTTTATCCCATATGGTCCCCCAAGCCTGCCAGGAATAAGAGTGCTGCTGGGTGTGACCCAAAAAAAAACAAACAAACAAACAAAAAAATACCAGCATGGTATTGGAATAAAGACAATTTATCAGGTCAATGAAATAGACTTGAGTATTCAGAGAATGTTCCCCAGATATACAATTAAATAATTTTTGATAAAGGGGCAAGAAATTCAAAATGGAGCAAGGAAAGCCTCTTCAGCAAGTGTTGTTGGTACAACTGGTTAGCCACTTGCAAAAAAGCGAACTCAGAACCCCATCTAACACCATGCACAAAGGCCAAATTCAAATGAATTAAAGACTTGCTATCAGGCCTAAAAATATAAGGCATATAGAACAGCACATAGGTAAAACATTCCCTGGCATTGAGATTAAAGATATCTGTAAGGAGGAAATGGCACTCTTCAAACAAGTGGTAGCAGAGATAAACAGATGGGACTATATTAAGCTGAGAAGCTTCTGCACTTAAAGGAAATAGTGCCTAGGATACAAAAGCCACCCACAGAATGAGAGAAACTATTTATCAAATACTCATCAGATAAGGGGCTAATATCTAAGATATACAAGCTATTGACAGAACTTAACAAGAAAAAAATATAACCCCATCAACAAAATGGGGAGGAGAAATGAACAGATACTTTATCAAAGAGTAAATACAAATGGCTAAAAAGCACATGAAAAAAATGCTCCAATTACTAATCATCTCACGCCACAGAGACTGGCATACATCACAAAGAACAAGAACAATCAGTGCTGGTAAGGATGTGGGGAGAAAGGAACTCTCATTCACCACTAGTGAGCATGTTGGCTAGTCTATGCTTTATGGAAAACAATAAGGAGATTCCTCAAAAAACTGGAAATTGAGCTCCCATTTGATCCAGCAATACCACTCCTAAGGTTATTCTCTAGGAACACAAAAATGAAATACAAAGATGCCTTCTACACACCTAATTTCTTTGCAGCACTATTTACAATATCCAGAATTTGAAAACAACCAAGATGCCCTTCAGCAGATGAATGGCTAAAAAAAAAGGCGTGGTACATATACACAATGAAATATTATGCAGCCATTAGGAGAGATGAAGTCATGAAAATTTCCTATACATGAATTCACATTATTATGAATCATGCTGAATGAAATAATTCAGCAGGAGAAAGAGAGACACAGAAAAGTTTCACTCATCTCTGGGTTTTAAGAAAAATAAAAGTAATTATTGTAATAATGTTCATAGATGAGAGCTGGAAAGACCAGCTCACAATATAAAATTACCAAAAAGAGTGGTGAGTGTATTTAGAGAAATAACTACACTAACAACTACCACAACAACATTAATAAATGAGAGAAGTAGATTGCCTGTCTTGAATACAGGCAGGTTTGGATGAGGAGGGAAATATGAGGTTTTGATGGTGGGAATGTTGCACTGATGAAGGGGGATATTCTTTTTATGACTGAAACCCTACTAGATCATGTTTGTAATCATGGTGCTTAAAGATATTATTTTTAAAATACTAATGTAATTATCTTGATTAGAAATTTTAAGTAAAAACCTGTAGATAATATGTTTATAGTTGGAAGAAAGCTGTGTTTTTTAACTTTTATTTTGTCTTTGTTTTTAAGAATAATTTTAAATAAATATTTCTATTCTCCATTTTAATATTAAAAAATAAAGACTTTAAGAGAAGAGTAGACTAGTAAATAGAAATAGCATAATAAAATATCTACACTGAGAACTTTCATAACTAAATGTGAATGAATGAGGGAAGTAGAAAGCCTTCTAGAGTACAGGCGGGGGTGGGTGCGGAGGAAGGAGACTTGGGACATTGGTGATGGGAATGTTGCACTGGTGAAAGGGGATGTTCTTTACATGACTAAATCCCATTTGTAGATTTGTAGTGAAGGTGTTTAAATAAAGATATCAAAAAGAGAAATAGCATATAAGTTTATTATTCTTTGGTTAAATAAACTTTCTAGTCCTCTTGGAAAATTCTACTTCATGTTATCTAATTCTATTTTAAGTAGTGATCCCAAGACATGCTCTGGGGGTCTGGAAGCCAGTCCTTGCAATAGTCATTGTTCCAGATAGAATTGAGGACTTTTGCATTTAAAAAAAAATGCTCTTATTCTTTGAGTTATCTTCCAATTCCCAAGATTAAATTCCTATAAAGAGAAAATCTTAAACAAAGATTTCTAAATCAACATCATATATAAAGTTCTAAAACAGCACAGAAGGTTAAAAATCCCATATTCCAAGTTACCCCATATGTGCATATATGAATGTATAAATATTCATATTTAAAGTATGCTATGGTAATTTAAAATAACATCTGCAAAAGATGAATAGGTAAAACTGACAAATTACAAAATAAAAATGATTTGAAAATCAGTAATTTTAATTCTACTCAAAATATTATTCAAAATTAATATAATCCTTATTAAAATTCCACTGAAATTCATCTGTCATAAAAACAAATAGTAGTAGAATTTGTATCGAAACATAAAACTCTGCAAATAATGAAAATAATTTGAAGAAAAAGAAGATGGAAACATTGCATTCCTTTATCTATACAATAAAAAAACATGCTAAACAGTGTGATACTAGTTTAAAAAGATGTTCAAACCAATGCAATAGTATTGAGAGCCCAGAAATAAACTATCAGATATATGGACAATTAGTTCATGGCAAAGAAGCAAGGAGCACTAAGTGGAGCTGAATATTTCTTCAAAAAATGGTAGTGGGAAAACTGGTTAAGTACATACAAAGAAATATATAAAATTGCAATAATAATGCAAAATTAAAAAATTACAACACCTACGTCATGCCACACATAAAACTTAATTCAAGATGGTTTAGCAACCTTGATATTAGACCAAATTCATGTCACCCAGTAAAGAAAATCTCCTCTATAGGAAAGAAAAGAAAGCTGATACATAGGGTGCTTCGGACAATACTGCAAAGGGTAAACACCTATATAGATAGACCTCACTAACACAATGGTTAGTACTCGAGACACGAAACCTATACATATCCAAAAGTTGATCTATTAGTTTCCTTTCCTTACAAGTACTATACCTACCTATCTTTCTGTACTCAGAGTATCTCTTGCCCTCTACATTAATATATACCTAAGCTAACTTCTATATGTTTATATGGGGGCAGGAGCACACAGAGATAGAAATCCTCCTTAAGAGACAAACCTAAACCACAAACAACCCATACCTATACCCTTTATAACCCCTCCCATGTACTATCCCCTCTCCCCCCCCTCAGAAACCTGAATATCCCGTCACCCCTTAATCCAATCCTCGATATCCCCACCATGTTATAACTCTTCACTCTTAGTTCTTAACCGATTAGGCATCAAGACCAACCTCCTACACCAATGAACCAGTACCCAGTACCCAAGTGAAGACACACCCACTCAAACTCACACCTCGTTCCCGGCAAGAAAATACAACCAACACCCTGACTGAATCATGCAGTGTGGCCCTCCTAATCTCCTCTCCCTCTTGTGGACTGTGGCTCCAAAAGGACTCCCATTGCAAGGACTCTACCCAAGACTTCCCTGCCTGGAGCCCACACCTCACGAGGAAATCTCAAAAGACAATGGGGAAGCCTATACTATCATCATAAGTATAGACCTATATAACGCTACCTCTTATACTGTTGCTCCCCAAATGTAAAGTAATCTCCTGTATCACTTTCTCCCCTTTTCTTTGTTTTCTCTTCTTCAAACAAAACCACGTAACTTGAACTAGCTAGTCCTGCCCCCCAGTTAGAGGGGGAAATAAGGGAGGCACCAGGACCAAACAGGTGCAAGACTACTAAGTAGTAGGCTAGATACAGAGGGAACCACATATTCTAGCAACCCTGGGGGTGAGGGAAGAGGATATGGGAGGTAGGACAAAAACGGAGGTGTAGGGAGGACAATTTGGTGATGGAATCCCCCCTGATTTTATGTAAATATTACCTAAAATATTATTGTCAACAATATGTAAGCCACTATGATCAAAATAAAAATTATATTTAAAAAAAATAGGGGAAATTTTAGGTGTAAAAACAAGCTCTTATCTACTATGGATAAGAACTTATACTTTTTTACAACACAGGTACATCTCCCACCCTGAATGTATGTCATGTGGAACCAACCTAGACTCCAGGGAAATAGGCACCGACCATCCAGCCTTGACTCCTGGATCCCAGACATAGAAATGACAAAGTTCTCCACAACAGCTCCAGGAACCAAATCCCCTCCAATGCATTCTTAATGCTGCTCTGATGCCAACATACGCCAATTCTAAATTGATAACCTGACAACGAGGAAATGGGAACAACTAGATCTAAGAGCAAGTTATCCTTCCTCACCAGCCAACGATAAGACAAAATCAGAACACATGTCACCCTTTGATCTGTGCAAAACCCAAGATTGATGACTGGTTGTTACAACCAGGACTAGACAGTACGCATTCCAGACCAACAACAACAACAACAACAAAAAGCTCTAACCTAGCTTTTGGTCTACAATTTGTTCAACAAACAAGATCTCCAATTTCAGAGGTCTGACTGAGACAACCACAAGTGAATGGGTCTTCTAGAAACATAACGAAAGACTTTATCCCAGGCTCCATCCTAGGAGAACATAATGACGAAGAACACCAACTACAGAAGATGAATTAAAATGACTTTGAAGAAGCAGAACTACTAGAACCACAAAGAAAGCCTTCATCATAAGCTCCATTCTTTGAGCTACACAGTCACCAAGATCTCTAGATACAGAGGTCTGATTTTACCATTCATGAGGAAGCAGAAGTCTTCCATACACCACAAAAGCACCTAGGGGAGAGAAAATGATCATGCAAGGAGTCTATAGTTAATCCCATGACAGTATACTTCAGGGGTGTAGAAACCCTGTATCTCCTAGGCCAAGGGAATTCCCTCTATAATATCCCCAATAGTCATTGTGCCTATGCAGGGGGGAAAAGAAAAAAAAAAAGCACAAAATAATCATTTTTCCACATATATATTTATTGATTGATTGACTGATTGTTTTTTTTAACGTCCTTATTTTGGTGTAGATATTGAAGTTGATGTCTCCTTTTTTATTTTATATTATTTTATCTTCTCTTTATCTTTCTTTTTGCACTCTGGCATGATTTGATTTCAGAACTGAGACTACTGTGTGGTACTTCTCTTTATTGCTGTAGGGCTCACTGGATATTTAATTTGACATTTATTTTTGTATTGTTATGGTGTTTCAATTACCTTTTTCATGTCCTCTCTTAAACTGAGGTTGATAGCCACTAGAAGGACTCCGCCCATTTTCAGCATATTTTAATTTTTTTAATTTTTTTTCTTATTCTTTACCCCATTCTATTGTTTTCTTTCCCTCAAAAAAAACCTCCACATAACTCAATTTATCTAGCTTAGCCTCTCAAATAGAGGGAGAAACAAGGGAGGGCACCAGGACCAAACAGATATATGACCACTGACAGTAAGCTAGACAAAGAGGGGACTACCTTCTCTAGCAGCCCAGGGGAGTGATGGTGGGGGATATGGGTTGTAGAAAGGGAACGGGAAAGGGGGAGGACAAATTTGGTGGTGGGTATTCCCCTGATTCAATGTTAATATGTACCTAAAATACTAATGTGAAAGATATGTAAGCCACTATGATCAAAATAAAAATTAAAAAAAAAAAGAATTCTTCATGATTCTCCAGAGGCAACTTAGATGATTTGTTTCCACTGGCTAATAAGCAAAAACAAAAATAAACAAATCAATCTATATTAAACATAATTAGTTTCTACACAGAGAAATGATGGTAAAGATAAAAATACATCTTGCTAAATGGAGAAAATATGTATACATTATAATATAAAAATATTTAATATCAGGGTATTATTGACAAAACTTAGCTACAAAAATCAAATATTCTCATAAAAATGAGGAAAGAGGGACTAGAGATATAATACAGCAGGTAGGGAGCATAAGATATCATCTTACATCAGACTGGCCAATACGAAAGAGACTACAAGAGTAAACAGTACTTCTGGGAACATGGTGAAAAAGGATTTCTCACTCTCTGTTCATGAGGATGTCTTCTGGTTCAATCGGTAAACTGAAAATCTTGAAGAAAATAAAAAATAGAAGTACCATATGCCCTAGCAATTCTACAGCTTTGTATTTAACTCTCCCAAAATTAATTTTGAAAGTAATTTGCACACCTATATTGATTTCATTGCTGTTTATAGGATCCAAGATCTGAAAACATTCTAAACGTCCAACAACAGATGAGTGGATAAAGAAATGATGGTATGCATACAATATGAAATTATACTCAACTATAAAAAAAAACTTTGAAAATTTAACATTTGCAACAAGTGGGAAAAACTAGAGGATGTCTTATAAAACAAAATTAATTACTGGATATTCTTTCTCATGTGTAGTATATAAAAAAAAAACAAAATGGGGAATGACCAATAATCAACAAAAACAAACCCTTAGACTAACAGCAGAACTAAGCTTAGAAGTTATGGAAACAAGAGAATTGGAAGGATATATAGCACAAATTAACACTATTATAAAAATAAATTTTTTAACAGAAAAGTGAATAAAATTATTTATTATAATTTATTTTGCTTAGTTTTGTTTTTGAAACCTGTGAGTTCAAGGCTTATTCCTGACTCTGCTCAAGTTCCTAACAGAACTTGAGGGACCATGGATGGTATTGTGGATTAAGTCCCATTGGTTAGAGGTAACGCAAGTACCCTATCTACTGTATCTCTTTGTTCTGGAAAATAAATAATTTGCAATACTGTTAGATAAAAAGTTATTTATGGATTTAATTCCAAAAGCTTACAATATCAGTTGTGTTTTAATGCAAAAGTACACTGAAAATCTACACTAGTAAATCTTATCATAACTCTGATCTATATGCATTTACTCATACCCTGGAAATAATTCTATATTCCGATACTGATACTCAGTAAGTAGTAAACCAAACTCCAGACATACTGACTGATGAAAAGTTCTGCCAATATGCCAAACTCTTAGTGGCTGGGAGTTTGGAGAAGATAATGAACCTCCCTTTCTTCCCTTGGCTTCTACAACATTGATATTTGGCCGGTAGATTTTTCCAGCCTTCCCCAAACCTGTCTTATTAAATTCTTATTTTTCACTTTTGTTGTTTATTCCTGGATCTCCTAGTCACTCTCATTATACGTTGCCAATGTTCCCATTTAATTCATTTACTTCTTCAACAATTGTGTAATACCTTGAATAATGCCCTGCTTTTTCATATGACTAATAAGGTTTCCCTTTTCCCATTAACGTTCTGACTGATGTGATAAAGGAGGTCCTAATGAAGGCAATTTAGGAGCTTTAACACTACCTGCAATCACCACAGATGGCTAGGAGAACATTTTTCAAAAATGAAAAGCTACTTACAGTGTCCTGCCCTTTAGAATAATAATTTAAAAAAAGTTCAGATACAAACTTGCCCTGAATCCAGTAAACAAAGATACATTCCTGAAGTTATCTACAAATAAAACAAAATTTCATCCACATCAATCACTCAGGGAGAGGAAGTATAAGGAGAGCAATTTCTTAAGTTTTCTTTATAGAAAGAAGACAAGGGTGGAGCAATAATGTCAACTTGGCTTTGAGAGCATCAACATTCTTTTAAACTTCATCTTCAAAAATTACCTTGCTAGGGCCGAGAAGACAGCACAGCAGTAGGGTGTTTGCCTTGTACGTGGCCAACCCAGGACAAACCTGATCTTCCCAGCATCCCATATAGTCCCCTGAGCCTCCCAGGTGGCTATTTCTGAGCACAGAGCTGCTGGGTGTGGCCCCAAAAATTGTCTTGCTCATGAAAATTTTATGATTAATTTAGATTCATTTAAGTATTTTTTCTTTTGTGGGGCACACCCCGTGATGTTCAGGGGTTACTCTTAGCTATGCTTTCAGAAATCGCTCCTGGCTTGGGGGACCATATGGGACGCCAGGGGATAGAATTGTGGTCCATCCTAGGTCAGCTGCATGCAAGGCAAATGCCTGATCGCTGTGCCACTGCTCTGGCACCACCAATTTCTTATTCTCTAAAAACAACAAGCCAGAAATGTTGGTCTCTTCTGTCATATTCTCATTCTGCAAAGAATTAACTGAAAACTGAGCACTATCTTTTCTATGTTTAAATGAATGGAAAAATTATTTTGATGTTTCTAATCCAATTCACACAAAAGTATCTCTCTAGCTTTGAGAAATGAAAAGCATAAATATTCATAGTAATGTGATTATGGGAGGTTATTATATACATTATATATAATATATATTAATATATCAGGCAGGGAGTTGGGGTTCAGCAGAGATATAGTCTAAATATAACTTGTGATATATAGCCTTATAATATAAATAAACAACTATTTTGAAATAAATTTACTTATGAAAGACTTTCATAATACCTACTTGAGCAATAATAGGGTCATAAAAGTTTAAAAAACCACATAGGTTACCAAATACTCTACTTGGTGAAAATCATTTTGCAAGAAAGCCAAGCATGGTTTATGCATGGAGGAAGAATTCAGGCATCATCTATATTGCATCACATCTTAGAAGGGAGAATGTTCAATATTTCAGGCCATAAATAATATAACTATCTACCAGTTTTTCTATTAAAGCTATCATTTCAAATATTAAAAAATTTATGAAAATTTGCTAATGATATCATGTATTTTAGCAAGAGCTGGTCTTTAACAAGATCCAGGGGCAAAAATTGAATGGTAAACTTTCATTCATTACCTATCTCATCCTTGGAAAAATAGGGATTATGTTACTTTTTTCCCATTGAGTCTGGAGAGCTTCAAAATGTCATGTGGGATTCGCTTTCACATACAGATCAGATCTCATCTAGATTATGTGTAGCTTTAAAAATCCAACTTTCCAGAATTTCTTGCACACAATTCTAACTTACAAGTGTCTTTTTAACATATTTAGAGAATTAAATAGATATATTTTTTCTATACTAGAGACTCGTGGTTTGTTTGGCTACTCTGTGGAAGTACAGTACTGAAACAAAAAGTCCATATTTTATTTATCCATTGATACTAAAGGAACATTGATTTTCCTAACAGTATAGGTTTTAGAAGTAGATATTTTACCTTTCAAAAAAAAGTTGATAAAATAATAAAATATTATCGTACACCAGTGAGGATGACACATATTAAAAATAATGGGAACAATCTCATCCACTGCTGGTGGGAATGTTGCCTGATCCAACCCCTATGGAAAATTGTTTGGAGGGTTCATAGTAAAATCAGAATTGAGCTTCCACATGACCCAGAAATCCCACTTTGGGTTATCAATCCCTAGGACAGAAACACATTTATCCAAAAGGATATATGAAGGGGACATATGAGGGAGAGATAGCACAGCAGTAGGGTGCTTGCCTTGTATGCAGCTGACCCAGGACGAACGATGTTTGGAATCCCAGCATCCTATATGGTCCCCTGTGCCTGCCAGAAGAAATTTCTTAGCACAGAGCCAGTAGTAACCCCTGAGTACCACTGGGTGTGACCCAAAAGCAAATGAACAAAACAAACAAAAAAAGCATATACGCACACTGCTATTTATTGGAACATTCAATGCAATAGCCAAAACTTGGAATCAACCTAGATGTCCAAAAATAGATGAGTGGATCATGTACATATATATACAGTGTAATTCTACATAACTGTAAGGAATAATGCAATTATGCAATTTGCAGCAACGTTGATGAAACTGGAAGATATTATATTAAATGAAGTAAGCCAGAAGAATAAGGATAAATACTGATTGATATCAATTATATGTGGTATTTAGAATAACCACATGAAGAAAGGCAATGGTCTAAATGGGAGTTCTTTCAAACACCCTTGGCCCAAAGTATAGTGAGAAGAAGGAAATGAACTGAATGAAAGAGGAGAAACACAAATATATGTATGGGGGCCAAGATCCAAGTAATCTCAGGTGCATTGGTAGTGTTTAAAAAAAATAAAAGGACAGAACTAAATATCCAAGCTAAAGGCAACAACAGTGGAATCAAGAGACCCAAACTTTAACAATCTAAACTGAAATGTCCCTGTTATACTGGTAGCCTGGGGTGGGGTGGGGCAAAGGGTCGTGGTTGGAAATAACTATGGGTACATGGTGGAGGGAGGTCAACACTAGAGTTGGAATTGGCCCTGATTCACTGTACATCTAAAACACAACTATGAAGGACATTGTAAAACACAACAGTTTTAATTTAAAAAATGATTATATTAGATATATATTTTAATATAATTTTTATTTTAATTATAGTGGCTTACATATTGTTCACAGTAATATTCCAGGTACATATTTACATTGAATCAGGGGAATTCCCACCACAATGTCCTCCCACAACCGCTCCCATTCTGCCTCCCATATCCTCCACTCTCCCCCCCAGGGGCTGCTAGAAAGCGTGGTCTCTTCTGTGTCTAGTTTATTACTTAGTGGTCTTATAACTGTTTGGTCTTGGTGCCTCCATTACTGCCCCCTCTAATTGGGAGGTGGGACTAGAAAGTTCAAGTTATGTGGTTTTGTTTGAGGAAGAGAAAGGTAATATAATGGGGTAAAAATTGACTTCGCCGACTATGAGCAGAGTCATTCTAGAGGCTCTCATCCTTGGTTTGAGGGGCGAAGGGGAAAAGAAGAAGGTGAAACACCACAACAGTTCAAAAAGAGGAATAAAATAAGATATCCAGTGAGCACTGCAGCAATAAAAATATGCATCACATAGTTGTCATGGTCTTGAGATAGGAAATATGACAAGGCGTAAAGAGGAAGAAAAAAAAGAAGAAAGAAAAAGTAAATATATAATTAAAAAATGGACAACTACTTCAATATCTATCCCAAAACAAAGAAATCGACAAAAACTAGATAAAAATATAATAAAAAATAAAAAAACTAAAATAAAAATAATAAAGAAGGGTTATTTAGTGTTTTTTGTCTCCCCCCCCCCTTGCATAGGCACAGTAAATATTGGGGTCATCCGAAATGGGAATCCCCTTGGCCTAAGAGATACAGGGTTTCTCTACCCTTGGAATATATTGACATGGGATTATCTATAGACTCCTTTCATGTTCATTTACTCTCCCCTTGGTGTTTTTGTGCCATATGGAAGACTTCTGCTCTGATCTGGATGATAAAAACAGACCTCTAAATCTAGAGGTCTCAGTCTGTGCAGAGGTCAAGGAGTGAAACTTATGATGAAGACTTTCTTTGTGATTTTAGAAGTTCTGTTTCCTCGATGTCATTTTAATCTGTCTTCTGTGGTTAGTGGTCTTGGCCCTGCACTGAAACTCGGATGGAGCCTGGGATATCGTCTTTTTTTATGTTTCCAGAAGACCCGTTCAGTTGCAATTGCCTCAGTCAGGACTCTGGAATTGGAAGTCATGATTGTTATGCAGGACATAGACCAAACCCTAGACTAGGGCTTTCTTGTTGGTCCCAGAATACATACTGCCTGGTCATGGTTCTACCAGCCAGTCATCTGTAGATCACGTTCTTGGCTTTTGCACAGTCCATAGTGTGATAAGTCTTCTGATTTTGTTTTATCATTAGTTGGTAAGATAGAATAACCTGTTCTTATGTCCATTTATTCCCAATTTCCTCGTTGTCAGGATATCATATTAGAACTGACACATGTTGAAGATCGAGTAGTATTTAGGATGTCCCAGATGGGCTTTGGTTCCTGTAGATGTTGTAAAGACTTGTGTCAATTCTATGTCTGAGGTTCAGGATTCAAGTCTGAACGGTCGATGTATAATCTTCTGGCATCTAAGATGGATCCACATGACATATTTTCAAGGTGGGAGATTCCCCTGTATTGTAAATAAGTATGAGTTCTTATCTCTAGTAGATAAGAGCTTGTTTATATACGTGGAATTTCCCTTTTTTAGTGTGCCTTTGCAGGAAGAAATGGTGCTTTATATTGCTGGTGCATTTGAGGGTGAAAAGAACAGAGAAACAAGTCACACACCCAAAAAACATAAAAATAGAAATAAAAAAATGTTTGCTCACATATCTATAGTGAAAAATGATTTTAAGTAAAATGAAATAAAAAATAAAGAGGTAGTGTTATACAGGTCTTATATTTATGATGGAAGTATAGGTTTCCCCATTGCCTTTTGAGATTTTCTTGTGGGATATGGGTTCCCAGGCACCTTTTCATCGCACACCCACCCTTCCTGAGATTGATAAAAGATTTGAGGTAGGGTCTTGTGTAAAGTTCTTGCATTGGGAGTCCTTTTAGGGCTAAGTCCAGTATCTAGCAATAGTCCACGTTAGGATAAGTTGGTAGGGAGAGCCACACAGCATGAGTCAGTAGGGGTGTTGGTTGTCTTTTCCTGCCAGGGACGAGGTGTGGGTTTGAGTGGATGTCCCTTCGCTCGAGTGCTGTGTACTGGTTCGTTGGGGTAGGAGGTCAGTCTTGATGCCTAATAAATTAAGAACTGAGGGTGAAGAGTTTTAATAAATTGGAAAATCTGGATGGGATTGAGGAGTGAGGGGGTAGTCGGATTCCTGGAAGGGGGATAGGGGAGAGTATTTGGAAGGGGCAGAAAGGAAGAAAGGGGAAAATAAAATTAAATAGGGAAAAAAAGGAAGAGGGAGTAGTGAGAAGAGCGGGGGCATGTCAGTTTGCTTGAATATGTTTGATGAGTAGGCCCCATAGTATAAGTCTGCAGGTCACCGTTGCTGCTTCAGTGGTCTGGCTGGTCACATGCTTTAGATCCTAAAAGAAGGTATGCCCTAGAGATAAAGGATGTGTTAAAAAGTTTTGACCAGAGAATTTTGTAACGCACCTGGGTATGGTATCTCGTGTGGCTTAGCTCTGAGATGCCATTTTAGGTTGTCCATCCATTATATCCAAGAACGCCTGTGGACAGAAAAGCTGGAAGGTTATTTTAAATATATTAAGGTTAAGGCATTAACACCTATTATTTTGAAATACTTTGATTGTAGTCAGTGATTTCCCATGGTATTCTTTACCTGTAACCTTGTATAAGATCCCTAAGAGATTATTATGAGCCTTTGCAGTAACAGGCTGATTACATACCTGTTCACTCTACGCTGCTGTTTCTGCAGTTGCTGGTTTCTTTATGGTTTAATGTGTGGTCGAAAGTTTATGATGTTCCTCTTTCATGTGTTTTGGGCACTTCTGCCCAGTATATGTGTGGTATTACAGTGTTTGGAGTTTCTACTCTGTTAAGTCCTGTTATTTGATCTTTGAATATTAGTTGTATATATGGTGGGTGGGCGGGGCTTCCCTACCTGAAGCAGGCAGGGAAAACCAGGCAGGGGCGGGCTAGGGCCGTTTGTGAGGTCGTAGGCGTGGGTGGGCGGGACTTCCCTACCTGAAGCAGGTGGGGAAAATTAGGCAGGAGGAAGCTAGGGCCATTCCACTGTTGGCGTGGGTCTATTATATATTATATAATATATAATGTCTATTACCAGAGTGATAATATCCCTCCACCGCCTCCCAATGCAAACATGGGAGTAAAAAAATACTTCTTTTGTGCTCTCCATGCTGTCCCTCTTTGGCAGGCTAAAGATCAGAAAGCAGGTTTATTTCTTAGTTTATTTGTTATATCCCACATATTATTTATATTATCTATTTTTGTCTCTTTCTTTTTGGCTTATAATACTTAATATTGCACTACCCAGTTCCACTTGTTTTGTCACATATGTCAAGATTTTATCATTTTTTAAAGCTGAGAAGTATTTCTGGTGTCTGTACCACATCTTATTTATCACTTATTTGTCTTTGACTTGTTTCCATATATTTTCTATTGTGAATAGAACTGCAATGATCACAGGAGTATATGATCATTTTGAATTGTTGAGTTTTTTTGTTCTTCAAATATAAAAGTTTTGGATGTTAAACTGCTCATGTGTATGATAGTAATCTCTTTTTAGAAAACACAAGTGGGTTTCTCAGATATAAATATGTTCTATTGATTTGGAACCCCAAGCCCTAAAGTTACCACTTCCTGCACTTGAAGAATTTACTTAGGACAGTAGATTGATCATCTCTAAAATGCTTCAAAGTTGATATTATTCCAGATGATCTGTGAAATCTAGGAGAATCCAAAACCTTTTATATAGCTCACTATTTATAGCTAACAATTACAGCTCACAATTTTTATTTCTTAGATGATTAGGTTAATCTTAGGATTTCTCTTCTGTTCCACTAAGGTACATACTACTCTAAAAGAAGAATAATAGCTGTGAAACTATTTCCAAGTCCAGAAAATGTTTCTAGATCTTTAACTGAGTCAATGTAATCTCTTCCTTTATACACACTACTGCCTGAAGAAAAAAATGACTCTATACTACTGATGATACAGGAATTCAAAATAAAAGTCCAAAGACTCATCTATATTTTCTGAGATGAGCAAGAATCATTATTTAACGTCATAATTTATAGCTAAGGCCACCAGCTATTTTAGGCAGTGTTCTTGGAAAAATTCTAAATAAGACTGATAAAACCCTTTAGAGTTGAATAGAAAGTTCTCAGATTCAACTACAAGTCAACAATGTCAAGCTTTATTACTCTATAGAATTGGGCTTGTATCTGCAATTATACATCTTGTTCTGGCCATGTTCTTAACCACAATTCTGAGAACTCTGTAAATTTTCCCTAAACTTGAGTGTGTTATACTACTGAATCAGATTAAACTTGACCAACTTTTGGGAGATGACAAATAAATGTGAAAACCATGATATGATTGGCCATCTATATATTTCAGAATTCTAGAATTTAAGGTTTTTACTATTTAAAAAAAATTGAAATTCAAGTTACAGCTACTGCTAGAGGGATTACTAAAAAGTTGTTATTCTTTACAGTATTATATACATAAGTGCTACTGTGAAATGCCAAGAATAAAAATTTAGCAAGACTCACAATGTTCTCTAGAAACTTGGGAATCTGCTAGCCATCTTACAGTCACCAGTCATTCTCACAAGTTGTTATTATTTTTGAATAAGATTTTGCTGATATAATTTCTTAGCAAAGCTCCCTGAAAAAGAAACTAGCTTTAAACAATACTCTATTGAAATCCATAATAGTTGAAAGAAAAAAAAATAAGACCTAATAAAACATCTTCACTCTCATTTATCTAAAATGATATAATATGCCATGTTCTTTCATATAAAATATAGTGGCTTCCCCACTATCTGATGTGAGAGAAGTATCCAACTATGATAAAGAAAAAAGTAGGCAACAGAAAGATAGTAAAGAGACTAAACTACCTGTCTTGCCTGCAGATAATCTCTGTTTAATATCTGGAACTGAGTATGGCCAATTAAACAAACCCAGAATTAATCCTTGAACACAGAAACAGGAGTAATCCCATAGCACTGCTAGGTGCCCTCCCTCAAACACATAGAAAGACAAAAAACAATTATCATGGATTTATATAGAAAATTAGTGCTCTACAGATAGAAAAACATAACAAAACCTACTAAGTATCTTATGTTGTCTATAATAGTTTATAAGTATATGTGTGTATACACACACATATACACACACACACACACACACACACACACACAATATTATAAAGAGAAAGCGTAAATGTGTGGTAAATAAAGTAGTTCCCAGAAAGAAGCATGGTGATACCATTTCTCTTGCTGGAGGGTCTTACTTTCTTGAATACTTTCTCCAGATAGCTGAAAAAACAACTAATGAGTGCTGTTTCTGCTTTGACAGACTTTCTTCAGGATTTTTTTGTATACTAAAACATAGGTCTTTAAAAATAAGTGAGCCTGTAGTGGTTCTCATGAAAGTATGCTTCAAAGGTGGAGAAAACTGAAATCTCTTAGGCCAAGGGAATTCCCTTTCAAACTTCCCCAATACTTACTATGCCTTTGCAAAAAGCACAAACCGTTTTATGTAGTTGCTGGTTGGGTTTTTTTTACTTTTTTTTTCTTTGTCATCATTGTTGGGTTTTTTTTTTTTGTTGTTGTTGTTGTTGTTGTTCTGTTTTTGTATTTTTCTTGTTATTGCTTTGTTGTTTTTGTTTGTCTTTTTTTTTAATATGGAATGCTTCACGAATTTGCATGTCATCCTTGCGCAGGGTCCATGTTAATCTTCTCTGTATCGTTCCAATTTTAGTATACATGCTGCTGAAGCGAGCACTGTTATTTTTTTTGTTACCTTCTTTTATCCCTTTCCTCTTCTAAACTGATATTTATAACACCTAGAAGGACCACCTTAGGTTTTTTCTTTTTTTCTTCTTTTGCTCTTTCTTTTTCTATATCTCCAACAGAACCACATTGCTTGAATTATTTTGTTTAATCTCATGAATCGAGGGAGAAAAATGAATGATTTCAGGACAAGTCACTCGCATGAACATTTAGTGGAAATAAAAGATGATCAAACCTGAATATCAAAGTCAATGACAACAGAATCTATACCTAATCCACAACAAGCTGTACAAGTAGGGACCAGTTATACTAGTATTCTGGGGGGGTGGGGGTGGTAAAGGAGGTTGATATGGGATGCATGCTGAGAACAGGGGTCGAGGGAGGACATCACTGGTGGTGGGACTGCCCCTGATTCATTGTCACTATGTACCTTAAATATTACTGTGAAAGATTTGTAATTCACTTCGGCCACAATAAAAATTTAAAAAATAAGGGATATAAAGTGAATTTTTAAATAGCAGATATAGCACATACATGTATGTGTGTGCGCACGTATAGATATAAATACACTAGTTGCGTGTTGGTTAAGGTCCTCTTAATGTTGCAATTGACTTATTTGAAGTGGGGGAAGAGAGATGGAAACCTCAAGATTTAAGCTTGCCTCTTCTCTCCCTTTCCATTGTAGTGACCCAGAAAATGTCTGGAGAAATCCAAGAGTGATAAGAATCTGGATAAGCATCTGCGTGGTTCAGACCTCACTTCTCACTGGCCTCACAAATAGTTCTCACTGCACCTGGTAGCCACTTGTTTTGCACAGCATTGGAAATTATCACTGCCCCTCTGATTTTTTAAGGAGACACAAAACCCAAGCTGAATAAAGGAATTGCTCTATGCAGGAAAGGAAAATCAGTTCTATACACTAATCTAGGCTTTCTAGGTCTTTCACAAAAAATAATTTCAGGAGCAACTGAATAGTGAAGTTAAAAATGTATTTAGAAATTATGAGAAAGGGAAGAAAGAATGATGTTCCAATATGACATCTTCGGGGCCGGAGAGATAGCATGGAGGTAGGGAGTTTACCTTTCATGCAGAAGGACTGTGGTTCAAATCCCAGCATCCCATATGGTCCCCCGAGCCTGCCAGGAGCGATTTCTGAGCATAGAGCCAGGAGTAACCCCTGAGCATTGCTGGGTGTGACCCAAAAAAACAAAACAAAAAAAATATGACATCTTCAAAGTGGATCAAGCTGTAAGTAAACATCTCAGGTGAAGATGCAAACCAACCAACTGAATAAGGTGCCTTTGCAGATTTGGTACTATATGTTTTATCCTAAACTGCCTCCATCTGGGGCTTTTTAACTAGCTAGAGCACTGTTAAGGGGAAAAGCTTAAAACTCATAGGGATCCATCTTCCTGTTCTTATCACAACCTTTTGTTTCTGTTGGAGCTTCTCTCAGATGGGCTTCCACCTTCATTGAGCCTTTGCAATTGCCCTATAGAATCTTCCCAATTCCTGTATTCACCAAGTGGATCCAGCCAATATGCTTTTAGCTGCTTTAAGGCTAGTGACAGAGTAACTTCTTTAAATTCCATCTTGATTTTATTACTTTCCAAGATCTCATCTCCAGGCCATTCTTTTTACCATCTACCTCTAGACTTCATTAAGAAACTAACTGTAATTACACCCATAATATATCATCACGAATGATAACAGCCTGAGAACTGGGTCTGCACCTGCACACTTTTAAATCACTCAAAATGATTTTTCAAGAAATAAGTAGACAATATTGATTAAGCATCGCTAAAAGCAGACAAGGTACAATTAATAAAGAATTCAAAACTCTGGAGGATTATGGCTTCCAAATACTCAGCTGTGACTACAGATCTTAAGTGTCTGGCAATTGAGGTGTATTGCTGTGCATCACGGGCAAAAATATCTTATTCAACAGATGCTGTGCCATGATTTGTAACTGACTTTCATTATCCTGTCATAATGTGATATAAACTTGGCTCCTAATAAAATCCATTCTTTCTCTTGTGAGTTTATCTATTCAGTGACATTGTTCAAACATTGCTCAGTGGGCATAACAGTCTTGTCATTTCCCTGACTAAAATTGCCCACGGCCTCATCTGCATTTCTTTCATTCAAATCATTTATTTACATTTTTAAATATTTTATGGAATTGAGGACATAATTCAAAGTACCATTTTCAGAGTTTGATCCCTGGCATTCATGGCCATATAGCCATGAGCACACAAATATCAGGTTCACACCCCAGGCTCAATTCTATGTATGGCTATATATTTTTCCTGTGGGTTGTTTTTCCTTTCTTATTAATTTGTTGGTTGATTTCTTATAAAGTTATTGTGACCTTTTTCTCTTAAATATTAGGCCATTTTTCCACAATACTGTCTTTAACAATTTTTGTTGCTCTTCTTCTCAGTTCCCTTCCTTTTGTTGATGTAGCTGTTTCAGTGACCAGGCTTTGCAAAAACTAGGTTGTGGTGCTAGAATATTTGCTTGCAGTTCTTTCCAGGAGTTAAACTCTAGTTTAAACACTAAACTAGCTTAAACTAGTTTAAACACTAGTTGCAGTGTTTATATGCATACTTATTGGTGATCACACCTTTAGCAGTGGGGCATGCCATAGATGCAGTATCCATAAGTGGTCCCACAGGTTAGTTGCAGGGTTCATATGTCTGCCAGCAAGGAAGAAAGGGCAGGGTTTACTTTTAGCCATAGTTCTCACCCACCTCAGTTGTGGTGCTCACTGGATAATAAATACTTCTTAGTTGCAGTGGTCCTCACACACATCTGATGCAGTGTGTCCAGAAACCACTTGCAGTCCCAGAAATCATAGACAGACCTGTCAGGATTGAGAGAAGAACTGCCAGGATCCTATTGGGTTCAAAAACCACCATTTGATGGCAAAGAAGATAGGATTTGTGACTTCATGATTTCAAAACATGCACATTGACTACTGAGTTAGCTCTTAGTCCTAGCAACTTAGAATGCCTTTCATAGGTTTTATTTGTTCATGGTTAAATTTGTCCTTTTATTGTTTCCTAGATTCCTGGATACCTAAGATTTATAGCTCCCATTATTTTCTTTTTATAGTAATGTTATATATTTGTTTTATCTTATTTGATTTTTTTTATTTTTTAGACTACAACTGATTGTTCAATATTATATATCTACCTTGATTTCCTTCCAAGGAAAGTCAGTTGACCCATTGTTATTAATCAAATAATATTTCCTTTCCTTGTCATAGCAGTCTTGGTCTGGACACTCAGGGAATTCTCGGGGTCCATTCAGGAAAGTGGGCGACATAGTGTCAGCAGATAATAAATGAAAGAGCCACACCTAGTTGTGTGATAGAATCTAGATTCTGCTTTATTGAAAATTACACAGACTATATAAGAAAGATTTTTGCAAGTCATAGTATTTTGTGGTATGTAAAAAATGGCTCACATTTATGTCTTTGCAGAGTCAAACATACTTTTTTATCATAGGCTTTATCAGTACACACTGATCTTCAAAACAATTTATATACATCTAAGGTGGGTTATAGACTTTCTAAAAAGATACACTTCAATATAGATGAGTTTTTATTTAAACCCAGAAGCTTCTCTGATATCAAAGAGGGCAAATTTTTATATTAATAAGTATTTTTATATTAATAAGTTTTCTTTTGATCAAAGTGGATTACAAATCATTCACAGTAGTATATCAGGTACATAGTGACATTGAATCAGGGGCACTCCCACCACCAATGTTGTCCTCCCTCCACTCCTGTTCCCAACCTGCATTCCATCACTCCTTTTTTACCTCCCAGGCTAGCCTGTTGTAGGTATCATTTCAATTGTAACTGCCTTCGGATTTGATGTTCAAGTCTGATCATTTTTTATTTCTAATAAATGTTCATATGACTGTTTGGTCTTGGTGCCCTCCATTATTTCCCCATCAATTTGAGAGGCAGAACAAGATGGTTCAAGTTATGTATTTCTGTTTGAAGGTATGAGAAAAAAAGACAAAAAAAGAAGAGAAAAGAGAAAAAAGGGGGGCAAAAATTCAAACAAGCAAAATAAAATGGGAGGGCTCCTTCTAGAGACATTCAATTTCATTTTAAGAAAATAAATGGAAAATGAAGGAAAACATAAAAATAATGCAAGAAAAATCAAACCCAAAATAAAGCATAAAACAAACAAACAAACAAAAAACCTGAGAAGCACCACAGCAATATTGACAACATCCGAACACTAACCAGGGTCCTGTGATAGAGATGAATCAAAACACAGGTAAAGAAAAAAAGGGCATGGAAAAGAGAATGAAAAGGGAAAAAGAAAAAAAAAAAAAAGAAAAACACAGGCTACCCTTTGCAAAAAAAATTAAAGAAAATTATTTAATTGGTGCTAATTTTTTTTTGCATAGGCACAGTAAAAAATTGGGGAGATTAGAAAGGGAATTCCCCTGACCTAAAAAAATATAAAGGGTTCCTCGGCCATTGAAGTATACTGACATGGGTATAACTACAGGCTCTCTACATGCTCTTTTACTTTCCTAGATCCTTTTGTGATGTCTGGAAGTTTTCTGCTTCATCCTGGATGATAAAATCCAAATTTTAACATCTCAAAGTGTTTCCTCTCAGGTCAGAGCCTGAGTATCAATTCTGATGTAAATTAAAAGATTAACAAAACACCAGGTTTTCCTGCCATGGTTCCTTTTGTCTAAGGTAACAGGTTTTTGTTTTTTTTTGCTTTTAGGGCTTTAGTGGATAACTAACTTAACTCAAAGCGAGGTATTGTAAACAAAGGAAGTCTAAACATTTTAAAAAAGAAAGACAAGTTTGATTAGAAAAGGAGAGCAAGGGACCGGGCTGTGGCGCTAAAGGTAAGGTGCCTGCCTTGCCTGCGCTAGCCTTGGGGGACCGCGGTTCGATCACCCGGTGTCTCATATGGTCCCCCAAGCCAGGAGCAACTTCTGAGCACATAGCCAGGAGTAACCCCTGAGCATTACCGGGTGTGGCCCAAAAACCAAAAAAAAGAAAAAAAAAAAAAGAAAAAGAAAAGGAGAGCAAATCTTTACCTGGGAAAAGCTTTCTTAAAAGCCATTGTTACTTCCAGGCCAAACCTTGGATGTTATATGGGAGGTAAAATATTAGCAAGTCATTGAGAGGGCAGACTCTCAAAGACAGAGGACATCTTTTTAAAAACTAACTTCACTTGAGCATTACAAAGTTATTTTTTATGTTTCTGTTGATGTTCATTTTTCCAAGTAAATGAATCTTTAATCAAGGCCACATTTGCTGCACTAATTTTTTCATCTGGAGGTAAATGCTCAAATATATACATACTTAGCACAGCAGAAGGGAGATTTGTGTTAGGCCAAATAAATGTTTGCAACTATCACTAAACTAAACTTGACATATACCACCACCCTCACTATCAGCGAAGTGATCTCTGAGATCTCAGCTTTCTGTTTCTCAGTTATCTGGTCTCAGTTATCTGTGCTGTGGCCGTGCCTCAGCAGGCCTTCTGATTTTAGCTTCCCTTAAACCATGACAGTGACATTTCCTTTTTCCACTGAATTGATAGTAAGCCTATTCATATACTAAGAAAAAAATGTATATTTATAAATGTTTGATTTTCCCAATTGCCATGCAGCTCTCATCTATTACTATGCATTTACTCTAGGTTTTTTTTTATTCATAGTAGATTATTAAAAATCTTTGTTATCTGACACGTAGGTTTTGCCCCAAAATACTTTTCAAAATATTCTCCAGCTTCAATTAGACAATGGTAGAAGTATTTTCACTCTGTTAACAAAATCTAATTTGAAGCAAGTCCCTTTCTTTGTAGTTCATGGGAGCTCATGTTCATGCACTCCATTTTACTCTACTCCAGTAAAATAAAATCTTAGACTTCAAGCTCAATGTGCTTTACATTTGACATCAATCTTACTTCAACCAATACCACAGTTAGGTGAAGTAGTCGAGTGAAGTGGGGGAGGGGTGGCAGAGGAGGGTGGAGTTCTGGCCATATTTCCTGCAATACAAATACATATAATAAAAGCCTTCTCAAATACTGTCTCTAAAAGAAGGGAACTGAGCTGAATTTTGTTTCTTAGTGCATGTTTCCTAAAGCAACATCATGGGCATCTCTTGGGAGATAGTTAGAATTCAGAGCCTAGGCCCTTTAGACTTGCAATTTAACCAGACTCTCAGGGGATTCGTTTACATACTCCAGTTTGAGAAGTACTGAACTAAGTGGCCACCTATTACAGCGAATCTAACTTTATAGCAATCAGTGTTACCATAATACTGCTTTGCTTGATTTTTTCCCCTCAGTGTCAGACAGTATTAAATCTAGGAACATTATCCAAGGTTAAGCCCCCTGTAAAGAGATTAGGGAGATGGAAGGAAACTGCAGATAGCAAATTTTCTAAACATTTCCTAGTCCATGTCATAAACACGGATACAGATTGTTTGTCTTTGCTCACTCATGTTTCCTATTTTTTTTACTTACTATTTCTTTTCCTGTTATTCCTATTACTCTTAACTTTCATAAGAAAAAATAATTTTTATTCTTCTAGTAAGAAGTAACATTTCTTCTTTTTTAATAAGGTGAGTAGTTTTTTTTTTTAATCTTTTATTTAAACTCCATGGTTGCAAGGTTGTTCAGACTACAGGTTTTCTTCCAC